>NC_064924.1:420181926-420806926 GCF_023897955.1 Schistocerca gregaria
TCTAATCCCATGCATTTCCACCATAGACAAATGTTTGACATTTTTCCGGAAATATGGAAATCTGCCGGACGAGGAAAGCAGGGACTGTGTTGACTGTGGTGCTGTGATGTCTGTGAAACTCCGTAAGAGGAGTGTGGACATTGAGATTCCGTTTCAATTTCATTGCAGACATTGCGGAAAGCGAACCAGTTTCAGGAAAAATACGTGGTTTGAGTCCTCCAAATTATCGATTCAGACTAGCGTAATTTTTGTGTCGTGCTGGATTCGAGATTACACGTTGCAAGCCACAGCATCATAAACTGAGTTATCGCCAAATACCGTGTGTGACTACTTCGGGTTTTGTCGATAAGTGTGCTACATGTTAATGACAAATGACAGTGTACCAATTGGTGGACCAAATAAAATAGTAGAAGTAGATGAATCTCATGCTGCTAGACGATAGAATCAGAGAGGACGACCTTCTAAAAGTGAAGTAGACCATATATGGGTTTTTGGTGGGATAGAAAGAGAGTCACGCAAGTGTACCGTTGTGAGGCTATTGTCCTGAAACAAAGTGACTTTAGTGGGTCTCATAAAACATTTCATACTGCCGGGAACAAAAGTCACCACAGACGGGATTCCGTCGTACCAGACTCTCACAGCTGAAGGGTTCGAGCACGAATTCGTGAACCACTCTGTGGAGTTTGTCTCTTCAGATGACGTCAGTGTCCATACCCAGAATATAGAACGGTTGTGGAAGTCTGTCAAGTCTACCATAAAAAGAGAAGGGTTTCCAGGACAGACGGACAAACTGTATTTGTTCCAGTGCCTATACTTTCACAACTTTCGTTTTCAGGGAAAAGCTGACGCACGCGACACTCTGCTGATATTCCTGCACGATATTGGCAGAGTTTACCCTGGGTACTGGAAAAAAGGAATTGCCCCTGCAGCTTATACATCACATGACAGTCAAAAGACGATAACACCGACGACGAGTAAGGTAAGTCGTCTCCTTTGAATTTACAAGTGCTTCTCTAACGCTTTTCCTTTGTCGTTTCTGTAGTGACAGCTTGAAACGTACTCGTAACGCGCGCCACCAGATTTCAATAATCGATTGACTATCGCACGTTCGATATGTATCGTTTGGAGCCCTCCAACTTCTATAGGCAATCATTCTAGGAAATTATCCCGTGTTTTGTTGTTGTGTTAGCGGTTAACTCTACCGTCTTGTTACAAGCCAGTCCAGTGGGGAAACTCTTAAAGGTAAGAAATGAAGTGACAGACGACCTTCACTGGAAGTACACAGTCAGTTTAAATTATTCCGAAATTATAATTTCAAGTGAGTTTCAAGTGTCAGCACGTTTATCATATGAAATGTTCCGGTAGTACTATGCACCTAATGTTGTTCTACACTGAAGAGGCAAAGAAACTAGTAAAGCTGTTTAGCATCGTTTGGGGCATCCGGGAGCACGCAGAAGTGCCGCAACTCGACGTTGCATGGACGAGACTAATGTCTGAAGTAGTGGTGGAGGGAATTGACACCACGTATCCTGTAGGACTGTCCATAAACCCTTAAGAGTACGAGGGGCTGGAGATCTCTTCTGAACAGCACGTTGCAAGGCACCCCAGATTTGCTCAATAATGTTCATGTCACGGAAGTTTGGTGGCCAGCGGAAGTGTTTAAACTCAGAAGAGTGTTCCTGGAGCCACTCTGAAGCACTGACGTGCTGTAATTGCCCAAGTCCGTCGGAATGCACAATGGACATGGATGGATGCAGGTGATAACACAGGATGCTTACGTACATGTCACCTGTCAGAGTCATATCTAGACATACCAGGGGTTCTAAATCACTCCAACTGCACACTCCCCACGACATTACAGAGCCCCCATCAGCGTGAACAGTCCCCTGCTGACATGCGGAGTCCATGGATTCATGAGGTTGTTTCTATACCCGTACATGTCCATCCGCTCTATACAATTTGAAACGAGACTTGCCAGACCAGGCAACATATATCCAATCATCAGTCCAGTGTCGACGTTGACGGGCCCAGGCGAACTGTAAATCTCTGCGTGGTGCAGTCATCAAGGGTGCACCGTAGGTCTTTGGATCCGAAAACCCATGTCGATGATATTTTGTTGAATGGTTCTCACACTGACACATGATAATGAGCCAGCATTAAAATCTACAGCAATCTTCGGAATGGTTGCACTTCTGTCACGGTGAACGATTCTCTTCATTCATCGTTGGTCCCGTTCTTTCAGTATCTTGTTCCGGCCGTAGCAATATCGGAGATTTGGTGTTTTACCTGATTCCTGATATTCACGGTACATTCGTGAACTGGTCGTACGGGAAAATCTCCACTTCATCGCTACCTCGGAGGTGCAGTGTCCCATCGCTCGTGCACCGACTCGCATTCAAACTCACTTTAATTTTGATAACCGTTGTTGTAGCCACAGTAACCGATCTAACATCTGCGCCACACACTTGTTCCTTAAAGAGGCGTTGCCAACAACAAGACTGTATTTTGCCTGATTACGTATCTCTGTATTTGACTTAGAATGGCTATGCCAGTTTCCTTGGTCATTCATTGGATGTTCTTCTTGTAAACCTGACATTATTCTTACCAGTGCTGGTGTAATCTGACCAATGCTGTTGTAATCTACTCCGTAGACCTCAGATGATGTTTCCCTCCATTATAAAACGTAGTGCGCGTTAAACATGAAGTAAAGTTTTGATTATTGTCTACTGTCATTCTTAAACAGTGTTCGGATAGTGTTATTTCAGATACTTGGAACCGGAATGCGTGTAATAATGTGACGCTTCAAGCTTTCTCGTCGTATCTTATGAATATACAGTGTGTTCGGAAATACCCGTTTCAAACTTCTAGGACATGTAGAGGGGAGTGAAAACATAATTTGAATAGGATCCCATGTTCGGAAACATATGGTCTATGATCGTTTTAGTTCAGATGTTTAACCCACCCACTTCTGCTTGAGGAACTGAATTACGCGTCACTAAATATTATTATTAGGTAACAATTCGAAAGGAAACACAACAAAACATTTATTTATCATTCCTGTAGAGTCAAACCTGAAGAGATACCAGGTGGGATGGAGAGTGTGTAGCAGACGTGGCTTCGTAGGTATAATGCCTGCAACAACGTTGATGGTCGCGACATCAAGTCTCTGTTGTAATGCGTCAGTACTGTTCTGTGCGCACATCATGCTGGGTTCTTTTTTTGTTTTGTAATAATGCACGCTCTTAATGTTTACCAAATAAATTTGCTTAAGTCTTAAAATGATGTTTCGTTATGTTTTCTTTCGAATTGTTACCCGATAACTGTACGGCGTCACGCCAAATTCAGTTCCTCAAGCAGAAATTTGTAACTGGAATTTGCGAGTACCTCGTATATTTTACAGATACGACAGGAAAACCTGAATAGTCACAATGTTGTAGGCATTGCGGCTCCTAGTATCTGAAGTAACACTATTTGAACACTGTTTAAGAACGACAGTAGCAAATAATCAATAATTTACCTCAGATTTGACATGAGTAGACTGCCAGTTACCTGCATGTGCTGTAACTGTTCGTTTGCACATTTTGACACTTTTTGCATTTTCCAAAATACCATTTTTGACTATGTTACGATGATATGAGAATAGGTCCGGGCCCGAGTGAACTGAAGAGGTGGCTTTATCAACTATTGACTGGTTTTTCGTTGTACAGAAGTGTAACAGCTAAACATTTGAATTGAAACCGTCATAGAACGGAAACGGTACGTTTCCGGACATGGGTTCCCTTTCAAAATATAATGTACTAACTCCCATCTACACTTTCCAGAGGCCTGTAAAGCGAATTTCCGAACACTCCTTATATTTTATGAACCTGGTGTCAGCTCAGAGTTGTGTAATTCTAGGTTGGAGTTGTGGAAACTGGGCCAGGAGTCTCACATATTTTAATTAAACACTCCAAGATAACGAATTGGGAATTAAATGACTATTAAATGAAACAAGAATCACATTTCATTCGTTTTTTTCCATTAAAGAGAACATTTGACAAACAATGGTAGTAATGGTATTCTACTAAACCCTTAACACACATGATAAAAGGGTCTGGGGTTAGTCACGTGAATTAAACCATTGCAATCACAAACTAGTACCGTGTTTGTCGTCACTTCAGTGCAAAGACAGATAGAACTACAGAAGGAAACGGATTGATCTTGTGATCAAAGATTAAAGCAAACTACTCATGGAATCTGAATGCAAGTCTTCGAAGTATTTAAATTCTATAAAATGACATTAATGTCCGTGCTCATTGTCTCGCAGTTGCGGCTAGATCTCGAGATAGTAAACCGCAACTCGAGGCTGAAGCTGCTACATAATCAGTCCTTGCAACACACATGACACCCTCGCCAACGACTCACTGCATATCAGCCCGAAATCTCCCTCACCCCTAGATACATCTACGTGGCGGTGGACTTTGGCAGGAAAAACTCTCGGAGATGAAGCGACGATGGTTCTATACGAAGGCGAATAAGAATAAATAATTTTGTATCGAGTTTCGCTAAAAGGAAATCTCGCATTTTGCTCTGTAATCTATCCGTACTGACTGGGCTACAGATTTCCTGAGCGCGAGATGGTACAAATATTCCTTAGAAAACACTGTTTCCCTTCAATGGGCTTTCTGTAGGCGACTAACCGGTAATGTGGGTCGTACCATTTAAGACTAAAAAAAAGGCCACTCAGTCTCTTTCCATAGCCCTCTTGTGGCCAACGAGGTGAACTGCAGCGATCACAGTTGAGTTTATCTGTCTAATTTCTGGTTTATTCGTTCTAGCTAATCCGGTAGATCGTATGATGAAAAAGCATTTGGTTTCTGTGAAGGTAACATTCAGCAGCGTCTCACGTCTTCAAAGCGTCTCAAAGTGCTGGTCCCCACTCATTTTCAAGATAGTGCTTGTAGCTTTCCGTCGTTTCCAGAGAAAACACAGCTTTCTACGTTCTGTGAACAGTAATGTCTTCTTGAACAGTGTTCCTTCTCTCTACCCCTGGGTTTCAAAAATAGTCGCAGCAGGTGTCCTTAGGACACCAGCGGTCATATGTCTTTTTACCCTCCTTTGGGCGCCCGGCAGTGGCACTACAAGGGACCATCCGAAGGCCTGAGAACCATTAACCTTCGAGCTTCCAGTCACTCCGTTTCAAGAAGTGCTCCAAGCTAGGTGGCCGGCGTGACTCCACAGTCCTGTCGCCTCATCCAAGTTAGCATTCAATATCCTCTATTTTATATAAGGCATAAAGGAACAGCAAATTACACATGTGAGCTGCTGACAGTCACTACTACTGTTGTATATCACATATTTCTGTGTCAATTAATTACTCCTATCGAAAGGGTGTTTCGATTCTGATCTTACATACAATTCCAACACGACGGTCAGGTAACACTGGCACCGGATTACAATCTACCATTGGCGTAAAATATTTTATGGGAGGTATTAAACATAAATTCTTGCTCCCTTTCTGCTTATGGCATTACGACGATGACTTGTTTGTTTGTGGATTCTGTAGTGGAGCACTGACCATGTATCTTTAGCACTTAAGTTTATTTTGCTCAATTATTCAATTTATGATGAAGGTGGGTAATGATGGCATATCACAATTTTGTGCGTTTTTGTAAGAAATAAATTTGCAAGAACGCTGGGATATAGCTTCTACCGCAAGGCAACTCACGCCGATTTATATTTGCAGGTAGCAAGTTGACACCACCTACGAAAATAGCCAAGGCATGTATTGAGCAGCCTGATATAGACAGCACACATCTATTTGGTAAGTTTCATAATCTGAAAACCTTTTTCCTTGACGAAACAGCTCCTCAGGCAAACAAATTACTAAGTTAATGTCTCTTGCCGCGTTTTTCTGTCTATACGTGAAGGCTAATCTCAAGAACTGCGGAAAGGATTTTTGATATGGATTTCCCTATCAAACAGATACAACAAGGTAGTTTCTGCATATAATTTATAATTATAGTAACATGTGTATTGTTTTCTGTGTCATATGTAACTTGCGTCTGAAGTGACATCTCGTGGCAATGATGGGAGTGAAGAGCTGGTCAGCTACACAGGAGATGGTATGTGGCTGGGAAAGAAGTAAAATAAACAGCCGTCTCAACTCGAATCGATACACATCCATATATTACTAGTTTAAAGTTTCTTCCGAATTTTTCTGTCTGTATGTGAAGTCTAATCTCAGGCACTACTCCAGGTATTTCGGTACGGTGTTGACTAATATACGAGCAGATTCACAAGGAAGGTCTGTACAAATCCCTGAGCGTCCCCAACCTTTGCTATGCAAATGCCGCATCCGTCGCTTCCGTATTCTAAGAATCCCTTCAGATCCTCGAACTCAATATTTTCCGCCTCGCATCATCTCCACTTACATTCCCCACAAGCATGCTCTACCAACTCATTAAATTCCCATCTCTCCTCACTGACACTGAACCCCTCCAAACAACCTACAATATCTGTGAACTGGACTCCAACAATCGTATTGTGTCCGCTCTCCTTTCCAGTCCTAGTGTGCTGCCACGCCTCTACCTACACACACCACCAAACCTCCACTTGCACACCATCCACATCATCTCCCATAGAAATTTCAACAGCCCTCTCTCTCAGACCACGTACTCTGTCCCGGAGTATGCCAGTCCTACCGACTCTGAATCCATCTCCCCCCTTCACCTCTCCCCACTCCCTAAGCGTTCCTTCCTCCTCCTCTTCCTATACCATACCTCGTTCTTCGTCCTTTCCCTGTCGCACCTATACCCCGTTTTCCTTTAACATCTATAGATCCTAATACCAGCTACCCCTCTCTCCTTGTCCGTCACAGCGACCCTGTTTCGTCAACACCCCTTATCAGACCTGAATCCCCATCACCACCATCCTCCTATCTCCCTTCAAATCCACCCTTTTTTCAATCTACAGACTCCCATTTCAGGACAGGTCTTTTCCCGCTTTAGTTAAAATATGCATTGCTCCGTTTTTAATGATCAGTATACATTCTGTTGTATTCAGCCTTTTTCAAGTGTTCTCTAGGTGTCTCCAGTGTTTTTAACTGTACTGTCTAACCACATTTTTATCATTGTTTTTAAACAGTTCATGAGGACCACACTACATTTTTTTCTGTTACTCTCATTAACATTATTTTTTAAAATAATTTTAAATTCATACTACATATGCATCCTTGTCGTTTGTTTTAGTAACTAAGTTCTGCTCGCTTATATATGGGTTGTCTGAACCGCTGCCTGCTCACTTCCCAGCCCTCATGAGGTGGTGGGTGAGGGGTGGGCGAGATGAAATAACATCAAGGGTAAAAAGGAAAGCGTATGTATATTTAATTAATTACCGCTACACCAGGCAAGTAGTCTACCCATACATTCTCGGTACTACACGTTCGAAGCTACTGCAGGATGTTAGTTCCAAATAAACAGTATACAGACCAAGGAACAGAGAGAAGAACAATATATTGGCCATATGCCGCATGGAGTAAGAGCACTGCAATGAACATCTTGATGATCAGACCTAACGTCCACTGAATAGAAGTTCACTGCACTGTTCTTGCACAGGCCATAATATACTAGCAGACCAAGATATTCTCCCCAATTTAGTCTTCTGAGGCTACATTATAAGCGAGTAAATACATGTTCGCACGACAAATTTATCAACAGAGATTCGTTGTTGCAACTCACTATAGCCTTAAACCCTGCACGTTCTACCAGCTGCCAGCGACAAATACGGAGAGAATATCCCACAATAGATCCACTGCACCTCAGTGGAGGACCTTACGGCAACAAATTTTGATTCAGCTCCTGACCACAGCTACACCCGTTAGCAGCACTATTGGAACTGTGCACGCTGTAAGGTCACACGTCGTTTATTGGATGGAAGATTTAGACATGTTGCCCTATTCTGCCTGGTACAACTCCGAGGGAAATGAACAACTAGTGGGTGGCTAAAGCCAGCTGGTAATTTTCAGCAGTCACAAGCAGAAAGTTCTGTGATGTTCTGTGAGTGCTGTACAAGCCATGGCATGACCAAGAAACTCAGGTTACTTCGAACATGGACCAGAATGCTTATTTCAACATTATATGTAACCATATGTTGGCTATTTTTCTACATCGTTGCGATGTGTAAACTCTGAACACTTCCATACTGCAACATGACACCAGCCGTCCTCACAGACATGTGTGCATACATTAGATGATCAAAAGTATTCGAACACCTGTAAGTGGATTTTAAGCCTTTATGGTGCGCTGTATTCTGCTGGAGGCGCTTTCAGAGAGGTGTGTGAATGTCTGTGAAGAAATGGCAGCCTATTATTCCTCAAAAGTCGAAACTAAAGAAGGTAGTATTGATGGACGCTGGGTTCTGGACCGAAGCCAACGTTCTAATTAATGTAACAGATGTTATATTAGGTTCAGTTCGGTACTCCAATTGTGTGTTTATGGAATTTCGTCTTACTTATGCGAATGGATTCGCGATATCCTATCAGAGAAGTCCCAGTTCGTAATAACTGACGGACAGTTATCGATCAGAACAGAAGTGATTTCGGACGTTCCCCCAAGGCAGTACTACAGGTCCTCTGCTGTTTCTTATGTAAATAAACGATTTGAGAGGCAATGTTAGCAGCCGTCTCACGTTGGCTACAGATATGTAGTCGTTTATCGTCTAGTAGTCATCAGAAGATCAAAACAAATTGCAAAACGATTTATTAAATATATCTGTATGGTGCGAAAGTTGGTAATTGACCCTAAATGGTTTGAGATCATCCACATGAGTGCTAAAAGGAATCCATTAAATCTCGGCTATATGATAACACAGTCAAATCTAAAACCCATAAATTCAAATAAATACGTAGGCATTACAATCACGAAAAACTTAAATTGGAAAGCACACATAGGAAATGTTATGGGGAGGCGAACCAAAGACTGTGGTTTATTGACAGAACATTTCGAAGGTGCCACAGTTCTAATAAAGAGACTGTCTACACTACGCTTGCCCGTCCTCTTTTGATGTACTGCTTCGCGTTGTGGGATCCTTACCAGATATGATTAACGGAGTACATCGAGAAAGTTCAAAGAAGAGCAGCACGTTCTGTCTTATCGAGAAATAGGGAGAGAGTGCCACGGACATGGTACAGGATTTGCGGTGGACAACATTACGACACAGGCGTTTCTCGTTGCTACGGAGTTTCTCACGAAATTTCAGTCACCAAATTTTTCTCTGAATGAGATAATATTTTGCTGACGGCGACCTACACAGAGCTGAACGATCATCATACTAAATTAAGGTAAATCAGAGCTCGCACGGTAAGATACTTGTGTTCGTTTTTTCTGCAAGCTGTTCGAGAACAGAGTAATAGATAATTATTGTGAACGTGGTTCGATGAACACTCTACCAGGCACTAAAGTGAGATTTGCAGAGCATCCTTGTAAATGTACTCCACGCAGATATGTCCATTTCAAAAATATTGTCCACAGACCATTGCCTAACAGATGGCTCGTTTATAAGAGAGTTTATAAGAGAGTGAAGCAGGAAGAAAGAAGACGGGGTTTAGCGTCCCGTCGACATCAGTGTTATTAGAGACGGAGAACAAGCTCGGATTGTTTCAAGGTTGGGGAGGGCAATCGGCTGTGCGCTTTCAAAGCAAACATCCTATTATTTGCGTTGAGGCGATTTAGCGAAATCACGGAAAACCTAAAATGGATGGACGGACGCGGGTCTGAACTGTCGTCCTCCCGAATGCGAATCCGGTTTGCTAACCCCTGCGCCACCTGACTCGATGCGTGCATTGTTATGCACATACATCATCTTCTTCTAAATATTCCTCAACGGTACGCCGTACTCGATGCTGTATAATTTATTCATATCCATTCGTATTTCATGCTTTCCTAATCACATTTGTTACGCAAGTGTCATCCAGTTGAGTAGTCCACATTCGAAATCACTCTTCTAACAGATCCGTTCTGCTGTTACGGCTTCTCTGTTAACCACACAATACGCCCAGTCTCCTTTTACACATTAGTGTCCACCTCTCGTGAGAACTACAGGTAAATTCCGCCACAAATAGAGGTATCCGCTTACTTTGGATCAGATAGTCTATGTTCGTTGTTTGCCAAAAACTTGGGCAACATATCTCACCTCGACTGGAACTTTAGATCAGCCGGCCTCAGTTCGACGAAAAATAAATGGGACTATTTGGAACAACAACTGAAGATTGACAACAGGTGCCCCGATGAAATATTTCGATACTTGCGCACCTTAACCAGACGGCAGGTCCGAGAAACGTGTGTGATCATGATAGTGACAATACATTATACGTTTTAAAATACACTCCTGGAAATTGAAATAAGAACACCGTGAATTCATTGTCCCAGGAAGGGGAAACTTTATTGACACATTCCTGTGGTCAGATACATCACATGATCACACTGACAGAACCACAGGCACATACACACAGGCAACAGAGCATGCACAATGTCGGCGCTAGTACAGTGTATATCCACCTTTCGCAGCAATGCAGGCTGCTATTCTCCCATGGAGACGATCGTAGAGATGCTGGATGTAGTCCTGTGGAACGGCTTGCCATGCCATTTCCACCTGGCGCCTCAGTTGGATCAGCGTTCGTGCTGGATGTGCAGACCGCGTGAGACGACGCTTCATCCAGTCCCAAACATGCTCAATGGGGGACAGATCCGGAGACCTTGCTGGCCAGGGTTGTTGACTTACACCTTATAGAGCACGTTGGGTAGCACGGGATACATGCGGACGTGCATTGTCCTGTTGGAACAGCAAGTTCCCTTGCCGGTCTAGGAATGGTAGAACGATGGGTTCGATGACGGTTTGGATGTACCGTGCACTATTCAGTGTCCCCTCGACGATCTCCAGAGGTGTATGGCCAGTGCAGGAGATCGCTCCCCACACCATGATGCCGGGTGTTGGCCCTGTGTGCCTCGGTCGTATGCTGTCCTGATTGTGGCGCTCACCTGCACGGCGCCAAACACGCATACGACCATCATTGGCACCAAGGCAGAAGCGACTCTCATCGCTGAATACGACACGTCTCCATTCGTCCCTCCATTCACGCCTGTCGCGACACCACTGGAGGCGGGCTGCACGATGTTGGGGCGTGAGCGGAAGACGGCCTAACGGTGTGCGGGACCGTAGCCCAGCTTCATGGAGACGGTTGTGAATGGTCCTCGCCGATACCCCAGGAGCAACAGTGTTCCTAATTTGCTGGGAAGTGGCGGTGCGGTCCCCTACGGCACTGCGTAGGATCGTACGGTCTTGGCGTGCATCCGTGCGTCGCTGCGGTCCGGTCCCAGGTCGACGGGCACGTGCACCTTCCGCCGACCACTGGCGACAACATCGATGTACTGTGGAGACCTCACGCCCCACGTGTTGAGCAATTCGGCGGTACGTCCACCCGGCCTCCCGCATGCCCACTATACGCCCTCGCTCAAAGTCCGTCAACTGCACATACGGTTCACGTCCACGCTGTCGCGGCATGCTACCAGTGTTAAAGACTGCGATGGATCTCCGTATGCCACGGCAAACTGGCTGACACTGACGGCGGCGGTGTACAAATGCTGCGCAGCTAGCGCCATTCGACGGCCAACACCGCGGTTCCTGGTATGTCCGCTGTGCCGTGCGTGTGATCATTGCTTGTACAGCCCTCTCGCAGTGTCCGGAGCAAGTATGGTGGGTCTGATACACCGGTGTCAATGTGTTCTTTTTTCCATTTCCAGGAGTGTATATGGATAAGGGACTTCGTCAGAATTTTCATCAGTTCATGTAGCAATTACTATTCTTACATAGAATCTGTAGCAATCTAGAAGACAACGAGATATTTAGGGACGAAAAATAAGCTGCTGTTGGTGAAGTATGGGGCAAACATCAGCTGCTTCCTTTCCAAAGAGAAGTATCTGCTTTACCCAACTTAGAGGAAGCAATGGAAACCTAAATCTGGATGACCAGTTGAGGATTTGAGTCCTAGTCTCCCATTTGCGTGGCCCTTGTCTCAAACAGTCCGCCAGATGATCCGGTTAGGCGGTCGGAAGTCCGAGGTATTTTGATGCTATGAACGATTTTGATATTCTCTTCATATGTGGTATAAAACACCAAATCTCAGTCCTTCACCGAGCGAGGTGGCGCAGTGGTTAGCACACTGGACTCGCATTCGGGAGGACGACGGTTCAATCCCGTCTCCGGCCATCCTGATTTAGGTTTTCCGTGATTTCCCTACATCACTCCAGGCAAATGCCGGGATGGTTCCTTTGAAAGGGCACGGCCGATTTCCTTCCCAATCCTTCAGTAACCCGAGCTTGCACTCCGTCTCTAATGACCTCGTTGTCGACGGGACGTTAAACACTAACCACCACCACCATCAGTCCTTCAAATCATCAGTGTGTTTTCAGACTAAGTCACGTTGATCTCTCCCTTCGACAACGTAATTTCATTAACACGTGGGGTATGAAAATTTCAGTTACCGCCCGTCGCTCGTGGGCGCGACTACTTCACAAAATTGTAACCAAGACGGCATAAAACTGACTGTACGTATTTGCATCTATTCGCTGCATAACAGTTATCAAATGTTATCAGTTCCAGTAAGAAAACGTAAAAATTTTTATGACGGGACGATATTGCAAAAAAGTTTCTACACTACAAATTCATATTAAAGATAATGGTCTGACATTCTAATATGATTACTTAAAATCAGCGCATATGAATTTCAGAAATGTTTCTCTCGCATTGCCGAATTCTCCCAGTTTTTCACCAATCTTCTGTAGCGCACAGTATAGGAGCAAGACAAAAAACTGGCATTAGCTCCCAAAATAAGCTGAGATGCACATCCACTGATAGTGGCAACGAATACATGTGTCCCTCGACAGTAGCATATATTGCAGATTTATTATCTATGGAGAGAAACTTATCGTTTCGGTGTTAATTTCGAAGAAGAAATTAAGGAAGGAAAGAAGAGTTTAATGGCCCTCGGCGACGGTTCATTCCAGACGAATGACTAGCGCTGATTTAGAAAAGGACAATGTGGGGAAGCAAGCGCTTCCGCGCTGTCCCACAGCAGAAAATGAAATCGGCCGTTTAATTTTCAAAGCAATCATCCTGGTATTTGCATCAGTCAATTGATGGAAAGCACAAAGTACCACATCTGCACGTCCGAACGAGGCTGAGTTCCGATTGCTTCCCTAATATTTGCATGAATCAGTTATGTTACTACTGCAATACCTAACACAGTGTTATTTTTAATATGCAAACTTTGTGCCGAACAAATAATATGTACCCATTTCCCATGCTATGTGTTACAAGAATGTAGTCATCTGTGATTACATTTCTCGTGTCCTTGCCTAGGAGCAGTTCGGATAACATGTGAGAAAGCGCAGAAAACGACCCAATCCGAGTGGCAGCACATGCCTCTAAAGGCACACAATCTATATTTGCTTAGCGACTATGCCAGAAAACAGCACCAGTTGCAGATTAACTATATAATGATATCTAGGTGTAACATCATTTTTATTTTCAATATTATGCGTGATTGTTGACCGAATTTATAAATTTATAGTGCTTTTATAATCCACTCATTAAGAGGTACAGTATTGTGTGTGCTGGTGTAAGCTGCCACCAGCACACCATTCCGCAAAGATGTGCCAAGGAGAGAGGCCAAAGACAGACTCGCAAGTAACAGACCGGCAACGCCCTCTCGACCACAAGTGTTTAGATCGCCGCCACTGACCTAAAAGGCTCAGTATCACTTTCAGTCTCAATCTGTCGCTGGCTTAGTCTCACAGTCACTAACTCAGCCGCTTTGTCACTGTCTCAGTAACTCGCACTCCAAGTGGCGTGTGTCAGTATACTGCGACCAGATTAGCGTACATAGCGGGAATTGTGCTTCACCAGCAAAGAGGCTGAAGTGGACGATCACGGAATAGCTTGTACCACGACACATGGACTCTCCTAAACATAAGTATCTTCCTATTTATGTAAATAAAGAACCCTGTTAATACAGGTGTGCAGTTGTGTTGCAGAAAGACGATACCGGCCACCAAACACCATCCTCTCCCTTAATTCCTATCGTACACGTCTCTATATTACAAGTTTAACAAAACAATACAAGTATTACAGTTAGAAAATGTATGGTTCTCTTGAGGCAGCATACATGACAGCTCGTAAATACCCGAACTTAATACATCAAGGATTTGAGAATGAGAGCACCTAGTGCAGAACGACCAAGAATTCTACGGGCGTGTAGTGCTCTCGCTTGCGTGAAACGTTATGTCGCTGGATTACACACTGTCCAGTCGAGAAGAGGCGGAAGACGGGGAAACTGCGAACGTGCTACATTCAGACGGCAATGGAAAAACACCATAAGGAACCCTGAATGTACAGCATGCGGCTTGGTTTCATATTTCATGCGGGCATAGATCACAAGCAAACAAAATTTCAGTATGTTAAGCGCGCTGCAGACATAAGAAAATTTATATCTGGTACAAACTGTCGACATACAGCCAGAGCCAATAGGTCTACCACGTAGCAGTGACTGAATTAGTTTCATAATCGAAAGAAATGTTTCACGCACATATGGTGATGATGGTCTATCACGATCCCCACCTCATTATGGAGACGTGGAAACACTACCCAAGAAAAACAACATACAATTCCTGGCCAATTTTATAGTAGTAGAATTTCTGTTTGAAGGCGAATTGCATTGCAGATCTATCAGTTCCATTTGCACATGTATAGTTGTGCTTTGCATTGAAACTACAAAACCAGATGTAAGACTGGCAATGTCCTCATAACGTTCAGGAAACTATTCTTTTCATTCTTTCAACGCCATAAAAAATTGTTAAAAATACAAGGTTCCTTTTACGCCATTGAGTTCAGGGAAATGGACGGTTTTATTTTTCGGAAGTTTCCCCTTTCGCAATGTAAATTTCTTTTTAAATGCATCACACAAAAGCGGAAAAAAGTTGTTGAGGTAAAGTGCGAGGTCTGGAATCCACCCTGAATGTTCTAATTTTGTTTGCTACTTTCCTTTTTCCTTTATAAAGTCAACAATAGCAAGTATTAAATGAAAACGTCCTTCCAGGTAAACACCTTGATTTAACCAACGTTTTTTCCAGTAATATACACGTATAACGTCTCAATACTCTTCGTTCAGATCCACCAATCCACCAAAAACTGTTGCAACTGACGATGTAATAATGCGTGTAATTTCCAAAAGAGTATACTATTTTTACCACCGATTGCATCACGTGCTCGATGCCTACTGATCTGTTACAGAGTGGTTCTTGAAGTACATAGCAATGAATCATGTACAAATCGATGTAAAAGTTAGCTCTTTCATCGTCAGTTACATCTTTAAATTCTTTCCACATGTTTCCATAGCAGATATGCAGTAGCCGTTGATGTGCGACTGCATAATAAATATTTAAAGTTCAGATACTTGGGACAATAGATCACTAGATTCACTCTTTTAGTGCAAACAACCGCTGGACGTATGAACTTCCTTTATGCCACAAATAAATAGGGAAGGATAAACAGCGCTGACTCTACGACTGTGCAACTGGAGAAACTCGTGGCGACCGCAAAATACCGCACCAAATGCCAGGAGAAATAGTCTCGTAACGAACTGCTAAATGAAATGTCGCAATGCAGCCAGTAGTTTAGAGAAGGAACGAGCAAAGTCGAGATTATCGTGCATGCAAGAAGTTTTGCACGCTGTGGTTGATCTTTCCTTAGCAACGTGCAACAAACTTAACACATAATTTCAGACCTTTATGAAAGCCTTTGTCCCCTAAACAGCCCAAGAAATGATGAGATACAAGTTTGTAGTTTACTACATTTTTGCTGTCCGTGGGCCCAAACTTCACTCTCAGGCATAACGTCTTAATTTGTTACTTATTTACTACCGAGTCTATTCGTAAGACAGTTTGCAAACAGATCGAAGTATGCCACTGAATGTACCTGTAAAATTATACCACTGTAGGAACCAATAGTTAAGGAGATACGGCGTCATAAACTGTGAGATGAATGAAGAACTATATTTAGCTTAAAGCAGCACGTAGTAAGACTTGATCAGGCATATCTTTTCAATTTATTACTTTTTTACTACTAACTCTGCTTGCAACACACTTTTCAAATAATATATAAATACATCACTGTATTTACCTGGAAAATTGTATCATTTTACGCCAAACTGTTCAGGGTATGTAACGTCATAAACATTGAGATGGGTGAAAATCTAGATTTTGCTTAAAACGAAGCATCAATTACCCAAACTATATCCATCCAGTAAAATTAGATGAGCGTTTGGCGTCATTGGCCGCCGTGGTGGAGGTCTTCTTACATTCGACGCCACATTAGGCGACCTGAAAGCCGGATAGAGATGAAATGATGAGGAAGACAACACAACACCCACGTTAACCATTCAGCTTTTTTTGTTGTTGTTGGGTTTGTTCGTTGCGGACGTCATATGACACCCGTTAAAGTTCGTTTTTTGATCCTTCCACTGAGTTTTTTATTACACAGACCAACCAGCTCTCTGACCGAACACGCTGAGCTACAGTGCCGGCTAGCTACCGGGGCGGACTATCAATCCAGTGTTTCGTGATGAGAACACTTAGGAACTTTATGCATAATTTCAGTTCTCTCCTAAACTCTTCGTCGATTACATGCTTAAGGCCCAATATTTAACACACTAACTCATTCGTTAAGTAATCAGATGTTTCAACCACTTTTATACTTTAGAGATTTGTTCTTTAAGGAATCGGGGTTTCCTGGTAGAAGTTTCAACGGGCCAAACAGATAAATTGGGATTATACCTACCAGTTTTATACTTTGGAGTTCTGTTATTTAAAGAATCGGGGTTTACTGGTAGAAGTTTCAACCAACTAAACAGATAAATCGGGACTAAACCTACACAGTTTCGCTCTCATGTCACACCAGATTCTGGGCTCGCTATCAAATTACGGACTCTAACGGGCTAAGTTGCTTCCTGAACCCGATTTGGCAGGATCTTCGACAGTTATATTCTGAAACAGATGTCTGTAGTTTGTGTGTTCCTATTTTGTGTGTAAATACTTTCTGTGCAGGAGCAGATTTTATCTACCAACACAGTAATCGAAAAGACATGACTAAACACACACGGAAAGAACTAGGGCCGCTGGCCACCAAACCAAGCGACAGTGTATGTACAATGATTCGAAAATTTGTGTCCTTATCGGAAGTATTATTTTTTTGGACAAAAACTTTGAAATATTACAATTCAGGGAGGAGAGCGTAGTAATGATGTAAATATTGTGCAAAATATTATGATACTATAACTACTGCAATCACAACACGCTATGCCAGCGAGGCCTGAAATATGCCATGTGAAAGGATGTGTCTGTGCATGAGTATGGTAGAGCCAAATTTTATGTGAAAGATCACTCTCTCAAGTGGCATCAAAATTAGCTATGTGGCCAAGTTACATTATTACGGCGCCAATGAATTTGGGTTTCGTCTGACAGATTTGTCATTTATCAAAGCTACTACTACGACGGGACCCGATTCTGCTGCAATGATGATGGATGGCAAGAGGTAATTCCGAGCTTGGTAAAAAATATGTGCTATCACAGCCTTCCTATCTGGACTACGCTGACGAAACTATTAGAGGTTCCTTGCGTGACTGGAGCGCTGCGATCGGTGTTCCACAATTGGGCTACAATAACGACATAAGTTAATTTTTTGTCGACGTTTCATGATTGTGGTTACACTGACGGATGTTTACGAGAGAGATGCTGCGTAGGTGACCAAAAACCTCAAAGATATGTTTTGCAAGAGATAATAGTTAGAGTTACAGGAACTAGTACATCACGGCTGTTACAAAGCATCTTATTTAATCTTCGTCCACCTCATTACCAGTTGAGGTGACGCAGTGGTCTTGCAGAAGTACGTCAGCAGCACAATGGTCGTCCACCTACTGCAAGAATGGTTCAATGCTTTACTTCTCAACAGCTGCAGCTTCTTCCTCGAAAAGTTATCTGCAACTGAAACGGAGACCTACGTGATCTATCAACCTATCGAAACGTTATTCGCTGGAGTGCTTAATAAGGATACCAAATTTGTGTTAGTTGTAAGCTATTTAAGTTGATCCCTCACAACTTTCGTTGGTGTGGCCGAACTACGACGAATATAGCAGCTCCTAAAAACATTCCCATTCCCATGCGGATTAACGTCTTGTTCGGTAGTGAATGGGCTGGTCACCTTTAGGAGGACATGTACCGTGACTCATTTATACAATTGTGCACCACGCTGGCTCACAGCTGATTTCCTCAAGATCGAAGGTCGGTATCTTGGCTTCTGGAGTCAACTGAGAAGATAATTTACATTTACGTATTCAGTTCTTGTGTCTGACAGCGACATGGGAGTATCTTCGTTTAGAATGGAATTATTCAAATTCTGATTTAATCAGTAAGCATCGATTCACCTAATCACCATACCAACAGGAATGTATTTTTTCATAAGCGAAATGCTGTGGTGCAAAGATCGTAAACAGATAAGCTACTCATCTAGTAACCTCCTCACCGGTGTAACAATGTTATGCAATGGTTTGCACGGAAGGCATGCATTGCGTACCGTACGCAAGAAATTTAATGTATAGATGACGAAGGATGAGTCACAGAACCAGTATGGTTGAAACTAGTACCGATATTAATTTTTGGAGATAATATGTTATTATGCAACTAAAGATACCACATATTTGATTCTAACATAAGCACACAGCCCGTATAATTAATCATCCCATGGAGAAACCCCATTAAAACGCTAAAATACAGTCTCTAGCTTTGATTATGAAATCAGTGCAGTGCCAAGGAGAGTCTACAAGATCGTTCAGGTACGCCGTATCCACCTGAAGACATTAATTGCTGCTTAGATCAAATAGAGCTCCGAAATTGCCGTGACAGATTTTGTCGCTTTTCACTTGCTGTTCAAATACCCCCAGACATTAACTGTGACGTTAAAAGCGGGTAATTGAGCGTACCAAGTCAGGCAAACCGGGGACATATGCGTAGAACCCTGCGAACACGAGTGTTGTCATCCTGGAATGTGGGAGTGTGCACAGCAAAAACACCACGAAAATGTGAAGAAAAGGGTAGTACTTGGGTACCGAGAATGTTTAACTGAATACTGCGGTTCTTGTTCACGGCAGGGTGAATGTGTAAATGTGCTGTTTTGTGTATTGTTTGAAACCGCCTTTTTCAAGGTGCCCATATCAAACTTCCATTGCAAGCAGTTCCTTCAGAATATTCACTAGCACACTGCTTGACGTAGATCTGCTTTTAACGATATGAACAATTTATGTTGGTTTTGAAACATATCCAGTCCCTGACATTTATGTTCTTGTTGTGATCACTATTCTTACAGCATTTTATTTCGCTGTAAGTGGTAAACCATTCCTTGCAGACCCAACAGTCAATGTTGATACATCAACAATTCTGACAGCTTCAAGCACAGTGTAGACATCAGCGCAGCTCCCATCTGTCATTCCGTCACGTCTCCACGGTTGACCCATCTGACTGCGCTGATTCAGTATGTCTGTCTGGCAGACGCACATCACTTTCACGATTTACTTCAGTAATGTCACTCGCATGACTGCTTGGTACCAGTTCTACACCATTTACAGCATTCCAAAGCGTCCACTGTACTCTTACAAAAGAATAACTAATACAATATTACTTTTTACTTTACATGTGGCAAGGGCCTTATCGACCACACGCCTGCTCTATGCGCCTCTTCAACTTCTGTCTGTCCAATACGCTGATTGTTCAGTTGCTGTTGCTGTTCATCCTGCTTGTGTCCTCCCGAATGGTCCGCAGCTCGTGGTCTCGCGGTCGCGTTCTCGTTTCCGGAGCACGGGGTCCCGGGTTCGACTTCCGGCGCGGTCAGGGATTTTCACCTACCTCGAGATGACTGGGTGTTTGTGTTGCCCTCATCATTCCATGATCATCATTAAAGTGCTGAGATTGGGCTGAGCAAAGTTTCGGAATTTGTACGGGAGCTGATAACCGCGCAGTTGAGCGCCCCACATACCAAACATCATCATCATCATCATCATTCTCCCGAATGTCATCCCACCATCTAATTCTGGGTCTTCCTCTTCCTCTCGTTCCATCTACTGTTCTGCTGAATGCCATTCTAGGTAGTCTATTCTCTGTCATTCTTGCTATACGGCCTGCCCAATTCAACCTTCTTCTCTTGAGGACTTCGACGATGTCTTCATTTCTTTTTATACTCCATTCCATGTTATTTTCGCCTCATATAGGCCCAAAGATTTTTCTTAGTACTTTTCTTTCGAATATCAACAGGTTTTCTTTATTTTTCTTTCTAAATATTAATTTTTCACGTCCATATAACATCACAGGTATAATGGTCGATTGATATAAGTGGATTTTGAAGTTACTGCTAAGTGATCTTCAAAAGCTGTGCATCAAGAAGGAATTAACGAAATGGGACGGAAATCAGTAGGTGTGATGTACATGTACATAGAAACAAATGATTACAATTTCAGGAAAAAATGGACGATTTATTCAAGAGAAAGATCATCAGTAATTGAGAAAGTTAATAGAGCGTTAGTCCACATCTGGCCTTTGTGCAAGCAGTTATTCGACTTGGCATTGATTGATAGAGATGCTGGAAGTTCTCCCGAGGCATATAGTGCCACATTCTGTCTAGTTGCGCGTAAAATTGTCAAAATCCAGACATAGCTGGAGGACCCTTCCCATGATCTGGGAAGGAACCCGGAGACCTTGCTGGCCAAGGTGAGGTTACGCAAGCACGAAGATAAGGAATAGACACTATCACCGTTTTCGGGTGGGCTTTGTCCAGGTGAGATGTAACTCCAGAATGACTTGCCGTGAATGGCAACAAAACGAGTCGTAGAATACAGTCGACGTATCGCCGTGTGGTAAGTGTGCCGCTGATAACAACCAAATGGGTCCTGTGAAAAGAAATGTCGCTCCAGACCAATACTTGTAGTAGTCGGGCCGTCTGGAGGGAGGCAATCAGTCAGGTAGCCCATCGCTGTCCGAGACGTCTCGACACGTCTCCGGCCTGGACCCGCACAGACAGGAGTTTAACTGTCTTCAGTGATGAGCCCACTTCGAACTGAGCCTCGACGACCAGCGAAGATGTTTCTCTAGCACATGGAACATTGGTTTCCAAACATTATTTGCTTATGCGATGAATTATTCTTTGGATGTGCAGCGAGAACATTTTTTGGGCTCAGGTGTTAAGAACTCTAGGCGCCGCATCCTTTTTCACTCAAGAGCATTTTAATAGTAGAAATACGCAGAAGTATAACAGATGAAGCAAAAGCCATTCGAATGATATAGTGATAGAAAACCTGTAGACTACCGAAATTGAAACACAATGGACCGTCTTAGAGCAACAATTCACACTGTTTTTCTATATCATCGCTTATCTTCTAGCCTTTTGTCTTCAACTCTACGTCAGAGATTCTAAATATGTCGAGCTAGAGGTTATGTCACTTGTAATCTCCATTATATATCAGTCAGAACTATCTGTAATAATTAATGTACAATGTGCTCAGAACACATGAAAAAAACACACGGAAACTAATGCAAAGTAACAGGAATTGTACACTTCCTAATTAAGGACGACTTTAAGTCATCACAACATTATGTAATTGAAAACTGAGACTGCACAAGATACAACTAGCAGTCTTCCTCACTGAGGCTCCTCAGAAATTGTTGAATGCCCTTTGAGTTACGCAAAAAATAGTACGTCTTTATTAAAATAGATATGTAGTAAGAGTATTTATCACCGTTAAATCTGGCAAGTTATCTATAAATACTATTTTATTGTACTACTGTTATATCTAGTTCGATTTCGCTTATAATTCGTTCTACATAGGGCATCAAATTTTTTTATCATGGGGCATTTCTGTATCGTGGCTGGTAGTGGCGAAAGTTCTGTAGGGAATACACAGTCTGCGTCATGCAACATGGGTATCCCTGCTATGTCATAAACGAAAGAAACTTTTCAACAGTGAACAACACTTGCAAATATTCTTCTGTTCACGAAGCGCCGAATGGCTATGTGGCTTCTAGTGCACTTTTTTACGTTTGTGACACCACTTGCGCATGTCAGTGCTCTAACCATAACCATAAAAGCCACACACCTACTTAAGAGGTCTTCATCAAGTGATGAAATGTCACACTCCATTTTCTATGGTGTAATAATCAAGACATCACAAGCCAGGCCCCATTTACATGACATCGTATGGGTGGGAAATTAAAAAAAAATGGAACAGGCAATTCAGTATGTCAGAACAGCAGACAGGACATCTTTTCATAGGTCAGTGGCATAATCATGCACAAACACACAATATATTTTCTTTTTGGTTACAACTTATTATTTATTTATTTGATTTCGCATTCTAGGTAACTGCTGTCATCAGATCAAATACTCTAAAATGTGAATACAATGTATATCATCAAGTAGTACTTATCTGTTTGTGGCATTGGTGCGCACTAGTCACTATGTAGCTATCAAGTTCAAAACCAAACAAATGACCTGAAATTCTTGTGGTATGTTCAAAAGTATCTGAACAATCTATACCATGTATTCATAAAAATTAACACACACACACACACACACACACACACAATACATCATGGTCCAAACAGTGATGGAAAAAG
This sequence comes from Schistocerca gregaria, assembly GCF_023897955.1. Classification (NCBI taxonomy): domain Eukaryota; kingdom Metazoa; phylum Arthropoda; class Insecta; order Orthoptera; family Acrididae; genus Schistocerca; species Schistocerca gregaria. The sequence goes on from NC_064924.1 coordinate 420,204,672, forward strand.
TTGCCACAAAATGTAGAAATGACAGGTTGGTTATCATCATATATAAGTATAATTACATATCTGTGATTCTTTCGTAGACCAAAGTAAAACTGTCTGCATTATTTACTAAAATTAGTAAAGTCAGCGAAAGATTTTAGTTACCCTCAGGCTACCTTATCAACTTTCTAGTGCAGTACACAAGTCTCTAATATTCTCTGATAATACTATCTCATGATGACACACAGTGGAGACTACATGACACTTTGTTGAAACATACTGCTGAGAACTAACAATACATACTCACATAAGTTAGAAACAAGGGTTCCTATGCTTTCAACTATACACATTCAACCCATTTTCATAGTTACTAACATATGAGAACTACGGCGATTCCGCTCTAGACTGTTAACTTTATCTTGCAGTACGAAATCACTGTCATCTTCTGCTTATAATGCTAACTTAAGCTACCACGTAGTGAGGATTTCATGGCATGCCGCCCCCCCCCCCCCCCGTCTCCATGTTGTCAAGTTACAGAAAAATAGTAACGAATTGTTCCTAAATAGCTGTGTTAGAGAAAAATTGCAACATAGTGTCCCATACACCGAAATGTGACAGCTAAAATGTAAGAAGCTGCGACATACATCACCATATTGCAGCAGAATAGTAGCAAATTGTCTCATACAGTAACATGTTACAGCAAAACTGTAACAAATTATCCCCACATGTCATAATTGTTATACAAAATTATAGCAGTTCCCCAGAAATACGTGGTAGATATTACTGGATCAATAATGGTAAATTCACTTGGTGACTTCCGTTTTTCCAGGTACTAATGTGGGGCAATGATGGTCCACTGACATACAGACTACAATTACCCTGCACATTATTGTAGGACAGTGAAGGTCAGCTGACATATGGTGACTGCCATTACACCAGATAATATTGTCATCTGACATAGTGACTGCCATCACCCAGTATGTGCATTTATCTTGAATCAGTAAAAAATTACATGTTTCATGATTGTGTCAATATGCATGTGTAAGATATCAGCCAGTCTAATTATGACATCTCTTGTAGTTTGCTTCCTAATACAAGTCTCAAGATGGGAAGACTCTGACATCATATGTACATATCACTTCAGGGAATCACACTCACACATCTCCTTCTGAGCTTCCGCTCCCTTTTCAGTGCATGCTAGTCTGAAAGTTCAGACTTGTTATAAATTTAATAGGCACAAGTAAATCATGATTAGACTTGCTGACATCTGCTCCTGCAGATTCACAGTCTCCAAGCATGTGATACTTTGCTGAGTCAAAGTAAAAGCATATGTGGGGGCAATGGAAGTCATCACATCAATTGACCATCATTGCCTCATTCAGTCATAGTCACCCTGTTAACTGGCCATCACTGCTCTACAATAGTATTTCAGATAATGGCAGTCATCATGTCACCTAACTACCATTGTCACAGTAGCGTGCAGCATGTGTTTTGACATAATAGACATTTTTTTTTACAATTTTGTATACTTTTGGTGATATAGAGGGTTTTCTGTAACTTAGCTATGTTTGGGGGAAATCTGCAACACTTTTGCTGTAACATGGTGAGTATGGTACAATTTGTTAGAATGTTATTCTACTTTAGTAATGTATGGATTAATTTGTTCAAATATTTTTGTAATGCATGGGGCAGTTCGTTACAATTTTGCTGTAACATGACGATGCATAGTGTAATTTGTTACAGTAGTGATGTAAAATTATCTAGTATAGGGAATTTTTTTAAAAATTTGATTTGATTCTTGCTTACAGAGGAATGTAAGACGGAGACCGTTCTTTACTATTTTGCTATAACATGTCCATGTATCGGGCAGTAGGCTACAATGTTGATGTTATATAGAGATGCAAGGAACAGCTTGTTACAGGATTGCTGTAACACGAAATTGTATGGGGATATTTATTACAATTTTCAAATCGCTTGGAGATCCAAAGGGTCATTTTTTCCTGACACAGCGTTGTACTCAGCAGCACATAATAATTCTGCTGCTTGTGTCATTGTATAGAGCAACTTGTTAAAACTTTGTTTAGTGCTTATCTGTTACCAGACAGGTCAGCAGTTTCTTACAATTTTACTGTAACATGGTGATGTACGAGGAGATCTGTTAATATTTTGCAGTAGCAAGGTTAAATATCACGCTCAAGGTGTGATGTAGCCTCCACTGTGTGACAGTACTGCTTAATTTTGTCAGCAGAGGATAACATGCAATTTGTACTACACTATAATGTTTGATTGACTTTGTTATCCGTTTTAGCCTAATTTAGTCATTATTTTGACAACCAATCCATACAATCTAAACACTGGAATAACATTGTGTACTCTTGTACAGAGATGAAACCGTCCTAACCAACAAGTGCGCTTTAAGCTTTAAGCTGGACTAGCAGTAGAGTCATTTGTGCTTTGTAATATTATAGGGCAACTGTTTATGTACTTTGATAATATTACTGATAAGTTGTGGTTTCTAAGCTTATCGAAAAGTGCTGCTTAACCTTTAAGTTATTTCAGTAGCGACAACATGCAAGCCAAATGTATTTTCTTTCTCTGTTATTGATAAGGTAACTTACAAAGAAGTGTCTCTTTTTTGGCTCAAAATCTTATAATCTTTTCGTGAATGATACAGAGATATGTACTTACTCATGCATTTTTGTGGTAAGCTGGTAAGTGATATTAAGCTGACGCACAGATGATATTTTCGAGGTACTGAATATCCTGTCTGTGTGGAAGCTTGTTTCAATCATTGTTTTGACCATGTTTTGTGTTTACATTTTGTATTTTAAAGAACATGAAGCTATCCTTGCATATTGCAAAGATATGTAGTGTGTTACAAGCCATAAAACATCTAATCAAAATGCACATTTTTAGGACGTTTTGCTGAGTTAATGTGTCGGGAAATGGTGTTTCTTGAGGTGAAGCATTACTAAAAGTTTTCTAAGAATATCAGGTAACTATAGTTTCATTAATGTATTAGCAGTAATATAGCCTCAAGTTTGCCGAAGATCGATTGTTTAATATAATTATGTATTTTGATTAATATGACTGAAAATTGACACATGGAAAGAACGTTATGGCACTGAATTTAAGATACCACGCTCATACTTGGAATTTCAAGTGTGAATTATACATAAACTGCATTCCTCCAGTGAGTCACAGCTATAGAACAGTAATTCAGAATGACTATTTGTTGGTGTCAAATATCAGTGCTTGCCTGCTTAGCATAGTACTTTAGTTAACATGTGGTTTGGATTCCGTCTACCGTATCCTTTATGCCTAGAATGATGTGTCAGCTGCCTGTTTCACATCTTACTTTTAGTCACATAAACTTTTTACTTTTATATAGATATCTAGACATAGAAGTAGCAGAAAGGCACTGAGTGTCTACAGTCATGTTTCAAGCATCAGTGTTGATGGGTATCTTAGACAAGGAATTATCATTGTACCACTTGACAAAATTATTGCGTGTGTGTGTGTTTATATATATATATATATATATATATATATATATATATATATATATATATATGTGTGTGTGTGTGTGTGTGTGTGTGTGTGTGTGTGTAAGCCTGCATGTGTGTTTACTTTTTTTTATAACTGGCACTGCTCATTCCAATCGTTTTTAACATGGTACAAAATTCAGATTGATCTCACACTTTTGAGCACTATACTAATTTATCCAATTTAGGTGAATATTACGTATTTCTTATTCAATTAAAGGCGTCTGGATACTTCTGAAGATGTCATTTACTTACTGATAGTCTGTTTCATGGGTATTTTTTGAAATTTCCGCCAATGTGTCGTCAGATGAAAGGATTTTGGCCTGTAACATCCTGACGATGACATCATAGCTAAGGAGCATGACTTATGACATCGTGGGTAGGGCTGTGACCTGCACAAGTGATGTCGCAAATGTGAATGAAGTGTGCAGCTATCTCTATAGTCATACTACTACTAAGATATAGAGGCCGCAAAGTAACCAATATTTTGCACACACACACACACACACACACACACAAACACACACACACACACACACACACACACACTGTAGAGACAAATACACCAAATTTCAATTTTTGTGTGGAAGAGTGAACAACATTTAGCATTACATAAATTAAAATGCAATCAATCCGCGCTTCTGACCGAGGTTGAGCAATTTCTCACCAGGCGAAGCCAGAACTGGAAATTCTCTCCAAAGTTTTCGCCAATTGGAAACAACTCCACTCTAAGCCTACTGGGTTCTACAACAGTTCATCCTGCTCTCAAGAGTGGGGATTGGACGAAAGAAATATGTGCAATGAGGGACTCTTTTGAAGAGACTGCATTTCTACTAGAAAGGTGGGTGTATCGTTATGTTGCTCTCTGTAGTTTAAAGTAGGTGTTTTTACCAATTATATGGACATTGTGGTAAACTGGAAAGTGGAGACTGCCAGATACATGTAGGTTTTTAAATAACTGTAGCAGGACGATTAATAGTAGCCTGAACCATTGTTAATTACATTATACCAAGTAAATCTCCACTTCGTGAACCGTCAGTTATGGAAACGAATGTATTAATACAATTAAACTCTTTGAAACTTGCCAGAGTGAGGTCGCCCAATGGTTAGGGCAATGAACTCTTATTCTGGAGGACTATAGATCAAGTTGTCCATCGGGCCAACCCATTTAGCTCTTCTGTAGATCACTTAAATCACTTAAGGGAAACGCCGCGAGCGTTCCTTCGAGAGGGAGACCAGCAATTCCCTTCCTGTAGCTTCCCACAGTCCGGGTGACTGCTTCCTCTCGAATGGCTTCGTTGTCGACGGATTGAGCTTGGGTGGAATTATTGTCGTACGGTGAATTAAGTTCATCATCTCAACATAATTGTCAGACAACACTTTATTAGACTTTTGCACAGTGGGAAACGAATCCAAATGTAGCAATTTTAGATATCGAAATTAAACTTAGTCCCGTTCCCATTGAGCCTTTAAGGAAAACCACGAAACTGTAAAACTGGAATGTCCAGAGATATTTGATCCCTGTCCTGGCAATGCAAACACAGTGTTTTAACAACTGCGCCGTTCGCTTTTATATTCTAAGATATCACATAAGTTGTTCAGCGAGAGATTTAATCGATATCATTAAACAGTATACAAACGTGATGCTTTTGAAGGGCGTTACTTTTCAGTAACATTCTTTATATATTCGGAATTAAAAAATTTACTAGTTATTACTCAACCTGTTTTGTACTCTACTATTATCTATTATTGCCTGTGAAAAAACTAAGCCTTTGCTCAAGTTATTTGTTCACATCTATGGCGCTTAAGCACCGTCGATTATAGAACTAGAATCCAGCGCTAATGGAGCGTCAACTCAAATTTACAGAGAGAGGCACTGCGAGGAGTAATCCATCCCCATTTGGGGTCTCAGAAATGCTTACGTAAATGCATCCCCTGGAAGCGTCAGCTTTCAGAGTGTTAGCTGTGAAGTCAATGGACATGCGACGTGAGTGGCTTTGGTAACGCGAGAGGTGATGAGGCACTCAAGCGCGTCAGACAGAGAAACCCCTGTGAAACTGTTCGCTACCGTTTACTGCTGTCACAACGTCGGCGCTTGGCTTTGTATCTCAGCTTGTAACATCTGACGCGGAGACCCATTTGCCAATAAGGACGATCCGCTGGCCGCACTTGTGCCCTCTCGAACAACGAAGCACCGTTATTGTAATGAACATGTTTGTGACTTCTAGTTTCCTAGGCAATATAGAAAGGCCTGGAGCTTATTGAGAAAGACTTTCAGAGACGAAAACGCTTCGTGGACGTGGAGGGGCACCCCTTTCATCGTTTTACAGTCAGAGATATGTCATTATCCTCACAGCGCATTAAATCTAAGTGCAAATATGAAGTGCATTCTCATTAACATTAAATATCGTGGTTCTAATACATCTCTACCAACATAAAATCCGTGCAAATCCAAATCGCACTAGGCGATGTTTCATGATTTTCACTGTACGCATCTACTCAGTAAATATTTTCAGTGTTCAAAGGGTGAAGCATACTTTGTTTCGTATTGGCAATCTACTGAAATAGCTGTTTATTTTATTTCTGTTTTTTTTTTTTTATTACGAACGTTTTCCTTAGATGTAAAGATTGAAAGAAATAATTGTTTTCATACTACAAGAAATTTCTTTTATGAAAACTTGGTTTAAAACGCGTGAGTGTAACTAAAGGTAATGATTTAAACGTCATGGCAGTAACTGAACAATAAATTTAATTTGTAAGAGTCGAAATGACCCATTCGAATCAATGAAAATGGTACGTGGCAGATGATACTGGTTTTAGCTCACACCCTTTTTTGAAACGAAAGTAACTAGAATTTTACTTCCGAGAACTGCACATACAATGAGGATCATGATGCTCCTGACAAAAGAAAAAAATTCATTTTGTAACTGATGAAAGTAAACTATTTATTTTACTGCTCTAATGTTGTAAAAGTATGTACAAACTTTCAACACAGTACCTCCCATGCTCACTTCTAATCTTCCAACAGTTACAAGGCACATGAATGCATAAATTCGACTCGTAAAATTTTTTCGTGATCTGAAAAACTACGAATAATTCGCCTGTCCCACTTCTGTGTCAGGAAACAATAACTCTTGTCATAATAGGTCCACTTTCATTGACTCAAGCAGCATTATTCACTGAGACCCACATTTAGTGAGTGGTGTATGTCTACAACTATTGTATGGCCAGTATAGGGTTACCTGTTGTCTTCTTCTAGAATTAATGATTTTCTTGAAACCTCATTCCACGGTAACTATGAATGCCTGAATGGTTCCATGCAGCCTCCAATTTTTATGTTCAGATAACTTTCGTGTCTTAGGCTACTGAACTAGGGCGCATATTACGTGGTAAATTAGCCGATATACTCGTGTTCAAGCACAAAATACAGTCGGTTAATATGTGCTGTAAGGTGGAGTTAACATTCAGGCATTAGGCGGGTGAGTCGGGCTCGACCGGCAGCCATGCCATCCTATGTCATTTGCCTCATTGGATGTCGTATGGAGGGGGTATGTGGTGAGCATAAAGCTCTTCCAGTTGTAGGGTTTCTTGACCTTGGAACCGTCACTAGGCGATCGAGTAGCTCCTCATATGGCCTCACGAGGCTTTGTGTACCCAACACCAGTACTCCCACCTAGAAAAAATCTCTTGTCATCTGGGATCGACCTGGTTCCCCCACAGCAGTCAGCCGTGTCGACCACTGAGCTACGGAGGCGCACTGGTTAATACGCGTCATACTAAAAGTCGTACGCCATAAGCATTCCATGTCTTAGTGTCCTATCAACAGCGCAGAAATTTTCGTGACAACGGACTGTAATGTTCTTAGGCGTGTTAGAAGCGTTTCATGAGGCAAGAAAGGAGTAACATTCGGGCCCAAAAACAGGCTTTGCTACTAGCAGGTTTCTGACTTTCGGCTACTCTTTCTCCCACTGACACCTAAATATTCCACTACAGGCTGGTAGAGCTCATAGACGGTTTCACATTGAGCTACAGTATTTGACATCAGTCTAATCGACAGTGACATTTTACTTACTCGGTTTATTGGTTGACACCTTATTCTCCAACGTCATGATATTAAATTATCTTAAATGGTAATATAACAAACGTATTGGTCTCACCGTCTATGGACTCTCCGTTTGAATAACAGAAAAATTTGCAACGAGAGCTTCTTTGCAAAGATATACTGAAAGTCTTACATTTGGATACAAACGCCGCAACGCAAAGGTGATAGCAGTACACTCACCAAATTTAGTACAAACGCCTGAATTACAGAAATAACCTGAGTTGTAGGACATATATTATACGCTGTTCCAAATGTATTACAGTACTTTATCTTGCTGTGAAATTACATTCTGAAAATTAACCATGTCTCCATGTAATCCTTACATTACGAGGCCCGATTGCAGGCAATTTTTAGCTGTTTTTCTTAGTAGGATAATCGATTTAGTGTATCTGTATCTGTGACACACATTCTAAACTGAAATGTGTGGGGAGCAGAATCAGCCTCGCGAGCAAACAGACATAGTCAATAAAAAATATGAAAAATTTAGTGGCTTCATCTCACGATAAAGATTACTTTATCAAGTGAACGACATCCATTAAAGTTAGAAATGTGGTACGCCCTTTCAGAACTAAAAGCTTAATGATATCTCCAAGCGGAGCATTTGAGTGAACTCGCTCGCACCGAATCAGAGGTGAGGCAGCAATGCTACAGACTCTTTGCCGGTCCAAGCAAATCTTCATCGTTAGCCTCACCATTTTTTGCCTCTACATCGTCGATTCCTCAAATCGTAGACTCCAGCACACTGCTGCAGTACTTGTTAAGACTTTTTCGGATGACGGAGCACCTTAGGAAGACCGTGTACTGGCCATATGGACACATACTTTAGTTCAGATGCACCAAACTACGGCTCGCGACATCAGTTCATCCGGCCCGCCAACTGTACTCGAATTTGTCTGATAAAACGTATGGAACATGAGACATTGTGATGTAGTTTAAATTAAAATATTATGTTTAAAATACTACGAGATCCTCAGAAGTGCCGACCCGAGCGGCCGAGCGGCTCTAGGCGCTCCCCGTCTGGAACCGTGCGACCGCTATGGTCGCAGGTTCGAATTCTGCCTCGGGCATGGATGTGTGTAATGTCCTTAGGTTGGTTAGGTTTAAGTAGTTCTGAGTTCTAAGGGACTGATGACCTCCGATGTTAAGTCCCATAGTGCTCAGAGCCACTTGAACCATTTTTCTCTTCAGAAGTGCGGAAGTATCTGGGCGTAAAAATTACGAACAACTTCAGTTGGAAAGAGCACATAGATAACATTGTGGAGAAGGCGAGCCAAAGGCTGCGTTTCATTGGAAGGACACTTAGAAGATGCAACAAGTCCACTAAAGAGACAGCTTACACTACACTCGTTCGTCCTCTGTTAGAATATTGCTGCGCGGTGGGGGATCCTTACCAGGTGGGATTGACGGAGGACATCGAAAGGGTGTAAAAAAGGGCAACTCGTTGTGTATTATCACGTAATAGGGGAGAGAGTGTGACAGATATGATACACGAGTTGGGATGGAAGTCATTAAAGCAAAGACGTTTTTCGTCGCGGCGAGATCTATTTACGAAATTTCAGTCACCAAGTTTCTCTTCCGAATGCGAAAATATTTTGTTGAGCCCAACCTACATAGGTAGGAATGACCATCAAAATAAAATAAGAGAAATCAGAGCTCGAACAGAAAGGTTTAGGTGTTCGTTTTTCCCGCGCGCTGTTCGGGAGTGGAATGGTAGGGAGGTAGTATGATTATGGTTCGATGAACCCTCTGCCAAGCACTTAAATGTGAATTCCAAAGTAATCATGTAGATGTAGATGTAGATTTGCATGTCACCATTTGCATGTGACACGTCATTGTAAATCCGGCAACTTAAGTATTGTCAATTCAGTTTACTGTAATAAATTCCTTTACTATGAGTAAACAGCTTCCTAGGCACCCTAAATTAGACGAGTGGGTCGGACATGACAGTAACCAGTCTTTTCTACTGTGAATTTCATTCAGAGATATGTACCCAATCGCCGACAGTGGCACGCTTTTCTTGAAGAAGATTACTCTGAATTCTGTGACGTGCCTTATCACACAGTATAGAGGTGAATCAGCTGCGGCAGAGTCCTGTTTCGTTTTTACAAGATCCGAAACGATACAGATGCCTTCCTCACTAAAAGAGATAGAGCTGATCCATAGCTGTCAGAGTTGTCAGTTTTTGTCGACATTACAACTCACACGAAATTGAATTTGAAACAGGAGGGAAAAGATAACCTCGGCTGAGATCTGAATCATTGTTGGATTTCTGAGAAAGCTGTCACTGCTTGTAGCACAGCTTGCAGGAGAAAAATCCTTTCTTATTTCAACTTATCAAAGAGTTTTGTGCTACAAGCGTGACTTGAAGAAGCACTTTTTGCGGCGTTTTTCGGGTACTGACAGAAATGCCGTTTGACTGTGACCTTGGTAATATGCCAGTCGAATTGTAGTTGGAGCTTACTGATCTGCAAACAAGTTACGTGTTTGAAGGGAGCCACGGAGAAGGAAAAGTATTATAGTTTTACTGCTACTTACCTGATGTCGAATTTCCGAAACAGTAGGAAATCGCCGCTGTTATGGCATTAGCGATTGGAACAACTTATGTCTGTGAGCCAACGTATTCAAAACTTGGTATGTTAAGTCAGCAAAGCGGAAGAAATTAAAAGGAGTTCTCTTGATTCGATGCCTCTGTACCAAACCAAACATTGATGCTATCCTGAAATCCAAGCGTCAGTTTCACAACTCTCACTAACGTTCCTGCTGCTTAGTTTGTGAAATTCGGATATGTGCACACTAGGTCTGCTGTAGCTCCCTTTTTGCAAATGTCGCCTTTTTATAACCTTTCTTAGTAAGTAAAGTTGTTGGTTAAAATTGTCTTTGTGTCTTATTTGCCACTCATGATTACCGAGTAGTGATGTACTTGGCTTTTCGTCTTCTTTCGCCAGAGTTTTCGTTCTGGTATGCAAGTTTTGTACAGAATGTTGATGCGGCTCGTACTCAACATTTGTCACCTATCCGGCCAGCTGTGGGAAAAGTGTGATGACCTCTGATTTATTTCATGATATTATCAAAATCGTGGCTTAACTGAGTAATGTAGTCATTAGTAGGACATCGCTATTAGGAGAATACTGGCAACCGATAACGAAAGTAGAATTGACTACTTGCAAACAGTTCAGATCTTAAAATCTAACTTGATGTTGGAAATTTATGGTGAAGAAGGAGCAAGTAGGTGATGTAACTTCTGAAGCACAGCAACTTCGGCAGATTAAAATTGTGTGTGGGAGTGAACCTCGAACCCAGAATCACTGCCTTTTGCGGTAATATTCTCTATCCACTGAACTATCTAAACACTTTTTGAAGATAAAACCGTTTCAGCTGTAAGTACTTTATTTATAAACACTATCGGTTTCGTAACATCTTAGCTATATCATCAGGTATAGTGTGTATGAAGTGATAGACAAAAGACAATGTAAGATAAGAAAACGTAACTAAAATGAAGAGATATTCAGGATGAACGTACTTGAAAACTCAAGTCATGTTCTCAACAGGAAAGAGAATTGGTGAGCCAGAGTCCATAGCCAGCAGTTTCTCTCTTTGTAACGAACGTCAATTATAAAATAGCAAAAAAATGGTTCAAATGGCTCTGAGCACTATGGGACTTAACTTCTGAGGTCTTCAGTTCCCTAGAACTTAGAACTACTTAAACCTACCTAACCTAAGGACATCACACACGCCCATGCCCGAGGCAGGATTTGAACCTGCGACCGTAGCGGTCGCGCGGTTCCAGACTGTAGCGCCTAGAACCGCTCGGCCATCTGGCCGGCTATAAAATAGCATAAAACAACACATAATGCTCCCGTAGTACCTAAAAAGGACAAAAACAAAAGTAAGGACTTTCTTCTTGCGAACTACCTGGTGGGTAAAATGCTATTGAATTCTACTCAGCAGGAGTGTATCACTACCTAGTGAAGTAACAGATGCTCGTACACCGAAAAAGTGATCGAAAATCGGCCGAATATACATATCTATGGGATTATGCAAAATTAAGCATCACGGGTTCTTCAGTTACCTGAATAGGATGAGAAACATACTGGTAGAGATCCAGTTACTCAATCTTAAATTGTAGTTCATTCACCAAAAAATCCAATATATAACTATTTTAAGGCTTAGCACAAAACGGACATGAAGTCCAACAAAGTGCAATATTCTGTAGTGTTTAAACATCCAATCGGCAGAAGGAATAAATTGCAAAGTCAGGTGGCAAGAGGCCGCAAGCGCGTGTACTGGATGTGCAGTAACAGGCAGCATGTCAAGAAGTAACTATCTAAGCACTATTCACCATCTGCCCTCACAGCTTCAGTTGCACCATTCTTTGAATTTGTGCAAAAAAAGGAATCTTCATTACCGGTGAAGTACTTGAACTATATCTGATTAACGATTTCATGAAAATCTGTAATAATTTTTTCTTATAATTGCTTTTCATTGGAAACATATACATGACTCATACAATTAAACCTGATGAACTTCATATCAGGACAGTTCTTGCAGAGGTACCAAGAGTTTCGTCACATCTTTCTTCTTTCACGCAGGATTTAGTGTCAGGCACTGCGATGTTAACTACTGGTGCCCTTTAGTTTTGAGATCGTTAGAAAAGCAGGCCATACCTGAGGTGGTTGCGGGGCACGTTGTGGATGTCCTTGTAGACCATGTGCAGACGGACGGTCTCGGCGTGGCAGTCGCTCTTGATGGTCCAGGCTTGCTTGTCGCGGTCGTAGCACTGCGCGACCACGGGCTGCGGCAGCACCGGCGTCGCGGGGGCGGCGGGCAGCAGAGCTGCTGGCGGTGGCGCTGTAGGGTGAGGTGGCGCCGAGGCCACCGCCACCTCGCTCACAGTGTTCGCCGCCAGCAGCTCCAGGTGCAGCCGCACTAGCCCCTGCGGAAAATCGGCGACCCTGACAGGACGCTCGCTCTGGCAGACTGTACAGGCGTGTGCAGACAGTCTTATACAAAGCAATGAACTGTGAAATGCGTGCTGCACAGAAAGGCAAACATACAATGCTCAATATGTTTATACAAGGGTGTGCAAAAAAAGTGTTTTTTTTTTATTCTGTTCTCAATATCGATTGAGGTATGATAAGTCATTCATTTTATTAGATCGACATTCCCACTTCACTGAAGTAAGTAGCAACCCTGTGCTGCTACAGGGTTCCAAATTGTATGTTTAGCATAGTGGTGTGTAACACAACTAAGTTGGTGAGTGAAAAACAGACTGTCATACAAATACATGCACGAATTCGAAGAGTTCGTCCGCATATAGTGCAACCTTCCATTCAGCAAAATAGTGCCAGACCACACACAAGCACTGCAGCATCTGCGACAATACGATGCCTTGGGTTCACTGTCATTGATCATCCCCCATATAGCTCTGACTTGGAACCATCCGACTTTCATCTGTTTCAAAACCTTAAAGAAACCTTCGAGGGATTCAGTTTGATACTGATGAAGCAGTGCAAACGCAGGTAAGATAATGGCTCCATCAACAAAGTCAACTGTTCTACAGTGATGGTATCAACAAACTGGTCTCCCACTGTAAAAAATGTCTCCATTGTTAGGTTGACTGCACTGGCAAATAAATATGTAGACATGAAGTATAAATATGTAAAGTGTTAATAAAGTTTGTTTTACTCAAAAATATTTCAGGTTCACATAAAACATTTAGAGGTAATACTTTTCAGCATACCCTCATACTAAAAAACTTGAAAGATAGTATTACATTAATAATTTTTATTGACAGGTATTTAGAATCAGCGGTAGATACGAGCGACAGTCTTAAATTTATAATTATTACTTAAAAAAATAGCTATACATCTTTAGTGCTCGAACTACCTTGTGGTGTACATGTTTCGTCTGCAACTGTCACCTCCTCCATTTCTTCTTTCTATCCCAAATGGTCGTCTGGAGGAACGATAGTTGATAAGTTTCTCTGTTAGGTAAAGTCTCTGTAATTTTACCTGTATGATCTTTTCGCGAAATACACATACGGGGAAACAGTGTGGACACGGCCAGTGAACTGGTGAGACAAGAAACGTGATCCATCCAAACAACCAACAAGTTTTCATTCAGTCATTGTCCAGATTCAACGATTCCATGCGTCAGCAATCGTATTTGACGAGTCTTTCTGTGAAGGTGTGAATACGTAGGTGTCATCTGCTGCAGGGTTCTATGTTCAACAAATTCACAGACTGTAAGTATCATGGTCCGCGCATATGCTCCTATGCGTACTGGTACAGATATACGTGCAGTTTCTATTAGACGGAGAATAATCATTCAGCCTCAGTTTATTGCTATACCATACGCTCATCCTGATGAAACAACATTTTATTTTGACCTGAAACTATTTTAAGCGGAAAGAGACATCGTTTTCTTATGGCTTCAATTCCGTACACTTATATCCAAAGGATACTTCTTTACCATTGTTTGGGGATTGTACAAATGTATGGAAACACTGCGAAAAACTCATGCTTAAACATAAATGCATGTGCTCTCGTTGCCGAGGGGTTCAAGGCGCTACAGTCAGGAACCGCGCGACTGCTACGGTCGCAGGTTTGAATCCTGTCTCGGGCATGGATGTGTGTGCCGTCCTTTGGTTAGTTAGGGTTAAGTAGCTCTAAGTTCTAGGGGACTGATGACCTCAACAGTTAAGTCCCATAGTGTTCAGAGCCATTTGAACCATGTGCTAGCAGACGTGCCCTGTGCTGTTGTATTTGACTAACAATGGTACTTGCACACTGTCTTCAATACGTTGCAAGTGTCAGTCATATTCAAAAAAGTATTCTCCATAATTGTGAGTGCGTTGCGTCGAAGATAATTGAATTCGAACGTGGGTAAATTGTGGGTGTTCGTATGATGGGTGCTTCCGTAATGAAGGTAGCAAAAGTGTTAGGTGTTTCAAGAGGTACTGTATCGAAAATCTGTACACGGCTCGCAGGCAGTGCACATAAATCTGATTTGCTAAGTTAAAACACGTATGGAGGTATGTGTTGAGAGATCGTGGCAGCCGGTATTTGAAGACGATTGTGAGGAAAAAATTAGAGGACGACAGATGTAAATGTTACTGGAGACCTGAGTGTCACAATGGCGAACCTGTCGAGATAAAAGCAGCTATAAGCGTACTCCATAAGCAGGGAATTACATGACGAGCTAGAGCTCCAAAACCACTTATCGGTGATGTAAAAGCCCGCAACAAGAAAACGTAGTGCCTAAGCCATAGCACTTGAGCTGTGGAATGACGCCATTTCGTAGAATGACTCTTGTCTCACAGTGTTTCCAGCTTCCAGACGAATTTACGTCCATAGAGTGAAACACGGCGGGGTTGGGTGAAGATTTATGCCCCCATGTCGTCGTAATACATGGGTGCCGTGGTTACTCTTCAAGGTCGCATTATTGTGACGGATTATGTGACCATTTTATCTGATCAGGTCCATCCCATGGTACAATGCTTTTCCCCCAGCGGTGACGCTGTGTCCCAAGACGACAGGGCTCATGTTCACACCGTACAGAACTTGTTTTGTGACCACCACTATGAACTGCTGCATTTCCTATGGCCATCACAGTCACCAGATCTCAATATTATTGAACCTTTGCGTCCTACTTCGGAGAGAAGGGTGCGTGATCGACATACACCTTCATCATCGTTGCCTGAAAGTAATGTGTCATGGTTTTGGTGCTTCCATATTTTTGTCCACCAGCTGTATGTTCTATATCTACATCTACAGCCACATACATTCTCCGCAAGCCCCCTTATGGTGCGCGTCAGAGGGTGACCTGAACCAGTGCTAGTCGTTTGTTCTCCCGTTCCAACCGCAGAGAGAGGCAAAATCGACATCTACATGCCTCCACACTAGACCTAATTTCTCTTATTTTGTTTTCGTGGTCTTCACACGAAATCGGCGTTGGCAGAAAGAGAGTCGTTCTGCAGTCAGCCTCAAATGCTATTTCTCTAAATTTTGTCAATTGTGCTCCTCGAAAAGACAGTCGCCTTCAATCCGGTGATTTCCATTTTAGTTCCCCAAGCTTCTCCGCAATACTTGCTGTTGTTCGAACACACTGTTAACAATGCTAGCGCCCGCCTCTGAATTGATTCGATGTTACCTGATGCTACTTTGCATCTATATATGAAAATAGTAAACACACTTTCCAGGAAAGACGTCATACCATAATACATTTCTACAGTGGTTGACACTTCCAGGTTCCTTGAGTTTCTTATCATCTAATGCGTCCTTATTACAAAGTCAAATACTACGCACTTTTTCTGAGCAGTGTAGTGTAAAATACATTTCTTGTTATAGCTAAAATAATAGCCGTCTTAAGCTCATGCAGTAAAGAAATAAGAGTGACTGTTTAATATAGTGAAACATTTTCTCTAATGGCAGCCGTCTATCACACGCAGTGTGCGCCACTGCAGGGCAGCGCTTTCTCGGACTACTGAATATAGCGGCAGTGGCCGCTGCCTTGTGCGGATTCACTGGCAAGGCGTACTAAACTGCTAATGAAAGCCTGCAACTCTCCAGTAAGTAATTCAGCTGTTGTAATTCAACGACGCTTGACGAACCAGCACGCTCCGCTAGTCTCGTCTTACAAAGACACATAATAACCAGCTTCTCGGCAGTAGAATTATGTAATTATCCCCTACATTGCTGACTCTTCCTTTGTACCTACGAAAATCAATTACAGTTTTAAGGAACGAAGTAACGAAAAGCTTCTGGAGAGCTAAAATTACTTGGCAAACTTGGATTATATCCCAAGCCTCGTCATTCATGTGTAATAACCTTTTTTAATACTTAAACCTGCGTTGTCTCCTTTTAATTTTACGTCTCACTCGCTGTTTTTTATCTTGTTTTCCATATTTATTCACAATTTCGTTTTTGTTTTCTAAGGTAATGTTCAGTAATTAAATCGCCTTACACTTAACTAAAATTTAGAAACTAATTCTCTTAAATGAGGTAAACGAACCGATCCCTACCTAAGGGAAATTATTTAAATATAGTGCAGTTCTCCTAATAATCAGTAAATGTAAAACAAGACGAGACTAACAGAGCCATGAAAGAAAAATGGATGTAGTTTGCTTCTTTTTAAAATCTACAAGCGTCATCAGCGATCTGCTCCTACTGAGTGGTGAAACGAAGAGAAAGCTTCAAACTAAAACGAGTCTAATTTGGAAAACTGCACCATTTCTAAAATATGCTCTAAATGAAAGAGCGCGAGTGTTTCCCTAGCATTTATATGTTTCATGTCAATGAATTTATGTGATAGAAACTGAGTGGGGTATCAAATCTATGATAATTGGTACTTCTCTCAAGAAATTCGCTACAGAGTTCTCAACAGACCAAAAGTCTTTAAAAAAAAATGCAGCAAGATCTGACTAGCACTCTTCGTACTCTACATCTACATCTACATATATACTCCGCAATCCACCATACGGTGCGTGGCTGAGGGTACCTCGTACCACAACTAGCATCTTTTCTCCCTGTTCCACTCCCAAACAGAACGAGGGAAAAATGACTGCCTATATGCTCTGTACGAACTCTAATGTCTCTTATGTTATCTTTGTGGTCTTTCCGCGAAATATAAGTTGGCGGCAGTAAAATTGTACTGCAGTCAGTCACCTCAAACGCTGGTTCTCTAAATTTCTTCAGTAGCGATTCACGAAAAGAACGCCTCCTTTCCTCCAGAGACTCCCACCCGAGTTCCTGAAGCATTTCCGTAACACTCGCGTGATGGTCAAATCTACCAGTAACAAATCTAGCAGCCCGCCTCTGAATTGCTTCTATGTCCTCCTTCAATCCGATCTTATAGGGATCCCAAACGCTCGAGCAGTACTCAAGAATAGGTCGTATTCCACACTTCCCTGGGGCACTACAGATGATATCCTCACCTCCGATGAACACCCACCATAGAGGACAACGTAATGCGTTCTATTACTTAAGAAGTCTTGGAGCCACTCACATATTTGGGAACCAATCCCATATGCTCGTACCTTAGTTAGGAGCCTGCAGTGGGGCACCGAGTCAAACGATTTCCGGAAATTAAGGAATATGGCATCCGTTTGATGCACTTCATCCATGGTTCGCAAGATATAATGTGAAAAAAGGGCGAGTTGCGTTTCGCAGGAGCGATGCTTTCTAAAGCCGTGCTCATGCATGGACAGCAACTTCTCTGTCTGAAGGAAATTCATTATATTCGAACTGAGAATATGTTCGAGAATCCTGCAACAAACAGATGTTAAGGATGTTGGTCTGTAATTTTTAGTATCCGTCCTTCTACCCTTCTTATATACAGGCGTCACCTACGCTTTTTTCCAGTCGCTCGGGACTGAAACAAAGAGATTCGCGATAAATGCAAGCTAAGTAAGGAGCTTTGGTAATACTTCGATGCTATATGCTGAGTATCTTATTCTACGAAGTTCATCTTAGTTACTGCAGTGTTAGGTATGAAATTAGAGGCTTTTTAAATGTGAGTTATCGAAGGATATTAAGGATAACATGGACAGATAAAGTCACAGTAGCGAATGAACAAATGTTTACAAATTCTCAGTGCCATCGAGAGGAGATAGCTGGAATACTTAGTCCATATAATGCGAAATAACAAACACCAGCTGCTGCACCTAATACTTCAAACTAAGACTGATGCCAGATGTGGTCCAGGACAGAGAAGATTATCCTGCCTAAAGCACTCAAGCAGGTGGTTTGGACTGAGCATAGAGTGTAGCTGTGCAGAGCAGAAAGATAATCCTGTAGTTGCAGCAGTTTGAGTAGTACACATTAATTTAGCATAGTTTTTGGGGGCCTTTTCTCTTTTTTTTATTTTTTTTTTCCTCGCACTGCTGCAAGGAAGTGAATTGTGCCTGGGCGTTTTACTAATTCGCTCTATGTTTTCTGGGTAAATTTCAGTGCATAATGTTGAATGAGGTGACTTTCTCGTGTACTCTTCGGCAGCAAGAAACGCCATATCACGTGGCTCAGGTTGAATCTCCTGACTGCTGGATACAGTGCACTAGCAATCAGTGTACCGGCTGTCGTGGAGGCAAAAGGAAGCGCCTGTAGCTGAAGCAGTTTGTCTTATCACAGTAATTTAGTTAACGGTAGGTTTTTTTTCATGGACTTGTCGCGGAAATTAATATTACCTGTATGTTATACTGTGGAGGCTTATGTTTGCCAACTTCAAGATTATTTCGTAAATTATACTGCATTTCATTTTGTGTCGCGACTTCTCTTGTAGTATAGAGGAGAGGTAGCGTAGCAGCAGAACTTCGGCTTCCTTTGTTAGTGTTTAATGCTGCTGATTGAGACAAAAACTGCTTAGAGGTGATTAGGGGACGACTGTTGTGTACAGACGCAGAGGAATTCTTAGCCACTCTCATTACACAGATGGAAGCTGCGTTGCCCACAGCCGACAGGCTTCAGTCTGCTTCCCTGGGCTACGACGGCGTTGCGGCACGCAGACGAATGCTTTGGTACCTGTGGAGCGTATTGCGCCGCCTGGAATCCTTGGTGCCACTGCGCCTTCCGATTCGCGCTTCCCGGCTGGTCGACAGTTATCGGGCTGTGAATGGTGACAGTGGGGAGGTCGCGAGTGGCTGTGTTGAAGGGAAAAGTGCGTTTAAGGTACTGCACATTGCTAAAATTACATCTGAGCCAACAATGGAATACGTAGCCTGGCGGAATCGTGGCCCATCTTCTTGAGATGTCTGGATAAGTTTAGAGGGTGGGAACGCTTGTCATGTGGAGATGAAATGTTAGTTGGGTAATGGATTTCATCAAAATATACAAGGTATTAGAGATAAAGTTAGTGAACTGCTTATAGATGTTGACTCTGAAATTACTGGTATATCTGAACACTTCTTAAATAAGGAGATAATTCAGAGGCTTTCTTTACCAGGATACAGGTTGGCTGGCAGCTTTTCTAGGAGCTCTTTGCGGTGTGAGGGAGTAGCCATGTATGTGAAAAACGGCATCCCATTTGAGTCAATTGATGTTTCAAAGTACTGCACTGAAAAGGTGTTTGAATGTTGTGCAGGTCTGGTTAAATTTAATGGAGCTAAACTTCTAACTGTTGTTATTTATAGGTCCCCAGATTCCGATTTCACAACGTTTTTGCTAAAGCTAGAGGAGGTTCTTGGTTCACTTTATTAGAAATACCAAAAGTTAGTTATATGTGGTGACTTCAACATTAATTGTATAAGTGATTGTGCAAGGAAAAAGATGCTGGTAGACACCCTAATTCATATAATCTTATGCAAACCGTATTCTTTCCAACGAGAGTGCAAGGAAACAGTAGAACTACCATAGACAACATTTTTATTAATTCCTCATTACTAGAAGGGCATTCTGTTAGCAAAATGGTGACTGGCCTTTCAGATCATGGTGCACAAACTTTAACTCTAAAAGATTTTGGTGCTGCAACACGTGTTAAATATAGTTATCAACTGTTTAGGAAATCTGATCCAGTTGCTGTAGAGACCTTTGTAAACCTTATCAAGGAACAAGAGTGGCAAGATGTTTATAGCGCTGATACAGTAGATGACAAATAAAATGCTTTTCTCAAGACTTTTCTCGTGCTCTTTGAAAGTTGCTTTCCGTTAGAACGTTCAAAACAGGGTACTAGCACAAACAGGTAGCATGGGTGGCTGACTAAAAGGATAAGAATATTTTGTGGAACAAAGTGGCAATTATATCAAAACGTTAGAAACAGGCAAAATCTAAATGCAGTAGCCCATTACAAACAGTATTGTAAGGTGCTTAAAAATGTTATTAGAAAGGCAAAAAGTATGTGGTATGCAGATAGAATAGCTAACGCTCAGGACAAAATTAAAACCATATGGTCAGTCGTAAAGGAAGTGGCTGGTCTGCAGAGACAGTTCGAGGATATAGAATCAGTGCGTAGTGGGAATGTCCGTGTTACTGATAAGTCGCATATATGTACAGTATTTAATAATCAGTTTTTGTATATAGCAGTTGAACTAAATAGAAACCTAGTCCCAGCAGGGAATCATATAGCGCTCTTAGAAAAAAGTGTTCCGACACTGTTACCTGAAATGCTCCTCCATGATACTGACAAGAGGGAGATTGAGTTAATAACTAAATCACTAAAGACCAAGAACTCTCATGGATATGACGGGGCATCTAGCTGAATACTGAAGTATTGTTCTATGTGTGTTAGCACAGTACTTAGCCATATCTGTAACTTTTCCTTTAGGAGTGGTCGGTTTCCTGACCGATTAAAGTACTAAGTAGTGAAGCCACTTTATAAAAAGGGAGACAGGGATAATGTTGACAATTTTAGAACTATTTCTATGCCACCGGTGTTTGCTAAAGTTATCGAGAAGGTTGTATATACAAGGTTACTGGAGCATTTAAATTCACATAATTTGCTGTCAGATGTACAGTTTGGTTTTAGAAATGGTTTAACAACTGAAAATGCTGTATTCTCTTTTCTATGTGAGGTTTTCGACGGATTAAGTAAAAGGTTGCGAGCGGTAGGTGTTTTCTTTGATTTAACCACAAAATATTACTGCAGAAGTTGGACCATTATGGAGTAAGGGGAGTAGCTTACAATTGGTTGGCCTCTTACTTTAAGAACAGAAAGCAGAAGGTAATTCTCCGCAATATTGAGAGTGGTAGTGATGTTCAGTCCCAATGGGGCACTGTTAAGTAGGGCGTTCCCCAAGGGTCGGTGCTGGGGCCACTGCTGTTTCTTATTTATATAAATGACATGCCTTCTAGTATTACAGGTGATTCAAAAATATTTCTGTTTGCTGATGACAGGAGCTTGGTAGTGAAGGATCTTGTGTTTAATATTAAAACAGTATCAAATAATGTAGTTCATGAAATACGTTCATGGCTTTTGGAAAATTATTTGATGCCAAATCACAGTAAGACTCAGTTTTTACAGTTCCTAGCTCACAATTCAACAAGAACCGATATTTTGATCAGACAGAATGGGCATATTATAAGCGAGACAGAAGAGTTCAAGTTCCTAGGCATTCGGATAGATAGTAAGCTGTTGTGGAATGCCAATGTCCAGGGTCTTGTTCAGAAACTAAATGCTGCTTTATTTACCATTAGAACAGTATCTGAAATAAGTGACTGTTCAACACGAAAAGTAGTCTACTTCGCATATTTTCATTCGCTTATGTCGTATGGTATTATTTTTTGGGGTAATTCTTCTGATTCAAAAAGGGTATTTTTGGCTCAAAAATGGGCTGTTCGAGCTATATGTGGTGTAAGTTCGAGAACCTCTTGTCGTCCCCTATTCAATAGTCTGGGAATTATGACATTGCCCTCACAGTAAATATTTCCTTCAATGTCGTTTGCTGTTAGCAATATCAGCCTATTCCCAAGCGTTAGCAGCTTTCCTCAGTTAATACTAGGCAGAAATCAAATTTGCATGTGGAATGCACTTCCTTGACTCTTGTGCAGAAAGGAGTGCAGTATTCTGCTGCATCCATTTTCAATAAGCTACCACAAGAACTCAAAAATCTTAGCAATAGCCCAAACTCTTTTAAGTCTAAACTGAAGAGTTTCTCATGGCTCACTCCTTCTATTCTGTCGAGGAGCTCCTGGAAGAGCTAAAAAATTAAGCAAATTCCAGTGTTACATTGTTGATTTTCTTTATTTAAACTTACGACTTGTCGCTTGAATATGTTTTTTTTATATTTCATTTTATCTGTAATCGTGTTATAATTTCATGCATTGACTCGTTCCATGACCAGGGAGACTTTCCTTAATTTGGTCCCAGGAACAATAAATAGATAAATAAAATAGATAAATGAATTCCGTCAGGAAAATAGCAGGCAGTTTGGGCAAGAAGACAGTGTCCACTCCGTTTGCCATTGTGGTGGGAAAGGGGGGGGTGGGGCCCGAGATGGGGAGCAGGCTCCGCAGGTAGCGATTGAGCACTCTGGGTGCACGCGGCTGCAAACCATGGCTCATGTCGGCTCGAATGACGCCTGCCGCCTGGGTTCAGAGGCTATTCTTGGTTCCTGCAGATGGTCGCCAGATTTGGTGAAGAAACTAGCCCCACCCGAGAGATGAAAGTAGAGCTATCGTTTCTGAGCATCGCTACCGGAACCTATCGTGATGATTTGGCTAGGACCATAGTGGAAGGTCTAAACCAGAGGCTCAGACGATTCTCTGAAGCTTTCGTCTGCAAATTTCTCGACACCTACTATCGGGTGGAGGAGGGCAGAACCCATATTAATAGGACAGCCGTGCGCTACATGTAGGAACAGGTTACCAGTGTAGCGGAGTACATGTGGTGTGCGCATGTGTGTTTTCTAGGATAGAGAAATCCCTCTACCCACACGAAAATGCGAATACTGACCTGAGACTGCATAGCATTCGCCTCTATAAAAGGTAGGAAGGAAATCAGGTCACCTTCCATTCGGAAAGTGAGTGCGCTCAGCGACTGTTATGTGTCTTATAAATTGTAGAGTGCAGCAATCAGCCGTCCTTTTTATAGATTTTATTTCGCAAATCCATATTTCGGCTAGTGGCTAACCATTCTCAATGCACTATTTTCTATTCTCGATGCTTGTAAGTACCTGTTTATAATACTACTGAATTACAGGAGCGTCTATGGAAAGGTCCCAGAACTAATCTCGCTTACAAATGGTCACAGTGGCCACATAGGACAGTATTTGAGACATAAACCTGGCTGAAACCATATGTGAGTAACAATGAAACCCTAAACTCCGACTAGAATGTATATATCAAAGACAGGTTGAACGCTGCTGGTGGAGGACTCTTTGTAACAACAGCAAACACGATACTGTGACTTAGTACTGATTCATAGCGTGAAATAATTTGGGTGTTAAAGGTGGATCAAACACGGTCACCGGATGTTATAGATCCACTGCCTCATTAGAAGTTTGCAAGAGAACAACTATCTGCACGAACAGTTCGACGACGTTTACAGCAGCACGGTCTATCAGCTCGGAGGCCATGGCTGCAGTTACCCTTGATGCTGTATCACAGACAGGAGCACCTGCGATGGTGTACTCAACGACGAACATGTGTGCATGAATGGCAAAACGTCATTTTTTCGGACGAATTCAGGTTCTGTTTACAGCATCATGACGGTCGCACATTGGAAGCGTGTATTCGCCATCGCCGTACTGGCGTATCACCCGGCGTGATGGTATGGGGTGCCATTGGTTACACGTCTCGGTCACCTCTTGTTCGCACTGACGGCATTTTGAACAGTGGTCGTTACATTTCAGATGTGTTACGAGCCGTGCCTTCGTTCAATCTCTGCGAAATCCTAAATTTCAGCAGAATAAAGCACGACCGCATGTTACAGGTCCTGTAAGTTTCTTTCTGGATAATGAAAATGTTCGACTGCTGCCCTGGCCAGCATATTCTCCAGACCTATCACCAACTGAAAGCATCTGGTCAATTGTGACCGAGCAACTGGCTCGTCACAATACGCCAGTCACTACCCTTGATTAACCATGGTATCGTGTTGAAGCTGCATGGGCAGCTGAGTCTGTACATGCCATCCAAGCTCTGTTTGACTCAATGCCCAGCCATATCAAGGCCGTTATTACGGCCAGAGGTGGTTGTTGTGGGTACTGATTTCTCAGGATATATGCACCCACACTGCGTGAAAATGTAATCACATGTCAGTACTAATATAATATATTTGCCCAATGAATACCCGTTGATCATCAACATTTCTTCTTGGTGTAGCAATTTTAATGTCCAGTAGTGTAACAGCAGAGTACTTGCCGCTGCCGGATCTGCTTGAGCCGTGTTGCGGCTCGCGTTGGTGCCATGTGTAGGTTTCTGCCAGACCGTATCGTTTAGTTGGTATGGTTGCGTTGTTTGTCTTCTTCTCGTGTTCACTGGCGCCACTCCGTTTCGTAAGCATTGCCTGTCCGCTAGTGGCAGTAGCGCCGGTTATCGATATGTAGTTCTGCTGTGTTATCTTTGGGGCGACCTCGTCCTTCTTCCATGTAGTGTGAGTGTGGAGCTTCTAATTACTATTTACTATTTTCTGCTTCTTACATTGTTAAGTTCAACCAGCGATATTTTTCTGTCTTGTGGCCGTTAACACCCTGGGGGTTAGTGTATGTAGCGGCAGTATACATTTCCTCGCGTTGCCGCCGCTCTCCGGTGAACGTGTAAGTTTGACAGCTTCTTGATTGTAGGTTGAGTGGCGCTTGCCTACCTTAGTGGTAGTCTTTCCTTCTTGCTCCGGGCGCTCTAAGCACAGCATTCTGCGGGCGGAGCCCAGACCGCCCGTTCAGGCTTTGGCGTTTTGTTGGATATCGGGTAGCCTCACCAAGATTATCATTAGTCACTCGTTAGATTGCCAGTAGTCCGAGTTACCATCTTGTGATCTGAATGCAACTCTTGGCTGCCTTTCTCTTCGCTCGCGAAAGTGTGTTTGGTGTGACCTACTCTAAGGTCGGTTCCTGGAGCCCCGTCTGTCACTGGCCCTTGTGTTTTATTTTATTATTGCATTATTACGTTACCATAATTTGTCTCACCTGTTTGCTGATCTGTTGTTTTTTTAATTAACTTTTGCTATGCTATTCGCTGTTAGTGAGTATATTTGTTAAATTTTTTATAATTGCCATTTTGACGTTAAATGCCTTCAGCCGTGATTGTGGTTACTTGTCTTAAAATTATGATAGCGACTGCATTCGCTTGTCTTCAAAATTATTGGCTGACTTGTTAAATTGTAAATAACTGCCACTTTTCGCGTTAATATCCTTCAGCCGTGGTTGTGGTTACGTGCCTTGAAAGTCTGATTGCGACCCCACTGGCTTGTTTTAGAAAATTATTTATTAAAAGATGTTGTTGTTGTTGTTGTGGTCTCCAGTTCTGAGACTGGTTTGATGCAGCTCTCCATGCTACTCTATCCAGTGCAAGCTTCTTCATCTCCCAGTACGTACTGCAACCTACATCCTTGTGAATCTGTTTATTGTATTCATCTCTTCGTCTTCGTCTACGATTTTACCCTCCACGCTGCCCTCCAAACTAATCGTGGGCACTGTTTGTGTAGCACCACATTTCGAAATGTTCTATTCTCTTGTTGTCCAAATTAGTTATCGTCCATGTTTCACTTCCATACATGGCTACCCTCCATACAAATACTTTCAGAAACGACTTCCTGACACTTAAATCTATACTCGATGTTAACAAATTTCTCTTCTTCAGAAACGCTTTCCTTGACATTGCCAGTCTACATTTTATATCATCTCTACTTCGACCATCATCAGTTATTTTGCTCCCCAAATAGCAAAACTCCTTTACTACTTTAAGTGTCTCATTTCCTAATCTAATTCCCTCTGTATCACCAGATTTAATTCGACTGCATTCCGTTATCCTCGTTTTTCTTTTGCTGATGTTCGTCTTATGCCCTCCTTTCAAGATACGATAAATGATAGAAATTGCAAACAAAACCAATAATAATTGATTCGGACCCCGTCCACAACCTTAACCCATCCTGCCCTCCTTAATTACCAGGTTTCACAACTATTTGTAAAAGGTTAGAAAGGTATCCTGGCAGTTGCGCACATTGTACCATAATGGTACGTACAGTCTGATAGAGTTGGTATTGGAGTAGAGCTGCGTGGCGACAAGGGCAGCAGCTGCAGCCGGGGCGCTCACCTTGTAGACGAGGTCGGAGAAGCGCGCGCGCGGGTGCCAGCCGTAGCCCTTGCCGTCCGAGTCGGAGACGTCGTCAAGGAGGCCGGAGTCCAGGCGCCGCTCGGCGTCGCCCAGGCTGACGCTGTAGCGCACGCGGCACCGGTGGTCGAAGCCCGTCAGCCGGTTCAGGTACACCGACACGCGGTTCTCCGAGCTGCTGCCTCCGCCACCTGCCGCAACACGGCACAGCACGCGTGTTCACGCTGCAATCGATCTGCGAGGGGTGGGCGGTGCGGAAGACGTCTGTACGTGGCTGACGCTCTAAAGCAAGCAAAGCTGTTGGCATCCCACTTAGAAATTGGATGAAATCACTGATTCCCAATATAGTGGACGCACAGATCTTCAGGCGATGTTTAAACAGGTCATAAATAGCACTCTGGAGAAATCTGTGGAAAGAGATTGACTGAGGTTTAACAACAAAATTTGTAAATACTGTAACACAAACGGTTCAAAAAAGAAAGCTTATATGTAGTGTGCCGGAAGGTGTCATCGTCGAGTGACTGTAGGAGGATACGAGATGACATGGACAGGATTTGTGACTGGTGTAAAGAATGGCAGCTAACTCTAAATACAGATAAATGTAAATTATTGCAGATGAATAGGAAAAAGAATCCCTTAATATTTTAATACTCCATTAGTAGCGTAGCGCTTGACAAATTCTCGTCGATTAAATATTTAGGCGTAACATTGCACAGCGATATGAAGTGGGACAAGCGTGTAATGGCAGTTGTGGGTAAGGCGGATAGTCGAATTTTGAGAAGATGTGGTTCATCTGTAAAGCAGACCGCTTATAAAACACAAGTACGACCTATTCTTGAGTACTGCTCGAGCTTTTGGGATCCCTATCAGGTCGGATTGAGAGAGGACATAGAAGCAATTCAGAGGCGGGCTGCTAGATTTGTTACTGGTAGGTTTGATCATCACGCGAGTGTTACGGAAGTGCTTCAGAAACTCGGGTGGGAGTCTCTAGAGAAAAGGAGGCGTTCTTTTCGTGAATCGCTACTGAGGAAATTTAGAGAACCAGCATTTGAGGCTGACTGCAGTACAATTTTACTGCCGCCAACTTACATTTCGCGGAAAGACCACAAAGATAAGGTAAGAGAGATTACGGTTCGTACAAAGGCATACAGGCAGTCATTTTTCCCTCGTTCTGTTTGGGAGTGGAACAGGGAGAGAAGATGCTAGTTGTGGTACCAGCTACCCTCCGCCACGCACCTTATGGTGGATTGCGGAGTATGTATGTAGATGTAGATGTAGAAGCAATGATTAATAGACATTCGTGCGACTGTAAAAATATCTATGCCGGAAGGTACAATTACCACCACCATACCTTAACAAAAAATCTTTCCGAGAAGCTGAGAAAATTCTGGTCTTCGCTAAGCGGGTTGAGTACTTCTATCCAGTCACACGGTGATCAGTCTGGTGTGGCAATAGAAAACACAAAGAGTAAAGCCGAAGTTTTAAATATCGCGTTTAAGAAAGCGTTCGCGCAGGAGTATCGTACAAATACTTTGGTGCCGAAAACTGTCAACACATGTATATCCGATCGTGTTCTGCGCGGAAGATGGTATTTCGGCCAACGGAAAACTACGTTACGATGACGTCAGGAAAAATATCAAACGGAGTAGTGTTTGTCGGGCAGCCCCCCATCGAAAATCGCTGTGTTCAGTCACAGACGGCGCAGTATGGCACAGAGCAGATTCTCTGCGGTGGAGGGCCATAGGAAGAATGTAAGCAGGACAGTTGCAAACTGTTGTGCCCCGATCGTTTAACGTGCACCGTTCTGTTGTGCCTCGGATGTGGCTACAGTTTCTAGAGACAGAAACTGTATCAAGGAGCCCACGGCAGGGAATACGACCTGTGATATCAAAACAGAGGACCGTTACCTGGCTGTAAAGGCACCGTCTTCGTACTGCGTAGCAAATCGAATTAGACCTCGCAGTATCCACTGGACATGTGTAGATTTAGTGAAGGCATCCGCAGAGTAGCCTTTATTGTCGGAGACCTGCTGTAAGTGTGCCTGTGAGGCGTCTTCACAGAGCTAACGTGTAGTCGTCAACATGACACCTGGACAGTCAAAGAGTTCGCGAGTGTCCTTTTCACAGATGAGTCCCGATTTGATCTGGAAGGGTGATTCTCGACGAACCTGAAGGGAATGTGGGACACGATTTAGAGAGCCGAACATTGCAAGGGGACGGATATGGAGGAGGATCGCTAATGGCATGGGCAGGGATTATGTTGGCCATTCTAACACCTCTTCATGAAACTGTAGGGGTAAATGGGAAAGGTTTACTGCTCTCAGGCAACGTGACAAGCTCTTGGGATCTCATGCGCGGTTGTTGCGAGGTGCTGTGGGCCCAGATTCATATTGATGGACGATAATTCTCGACCTCACAGGCCAGGAGTGCATGATATTTTCTTGGAAATGGAAGATACTGCACGCATGGCGTAGCCTGCTCGCTTTCCCAATTTCAGTACCGTTGAGGATAACTTGGTTGCACTAGGCAGACGGGTTGTAGCTCGTCAAAATTAACCAACCACTTGCCAAGACTTGTAAGCAGCTCTGCAGGAAGAATTGGCGTTATTGCCTCAACATGACATTGATGGCGTCATTCACAGCGTGCACCGTCGCTGTCAGGACTGTATTGCTGCCAGAGGCGATTAAATCCCACAGTGAGCACATCAAGCAGTTACGGGATGTGTGTGCACATCTGTTGAATAGAGAAAAACGAAGAACATTTTTGTCTGCTGTTCTGCATGTAGCAGTTCTTTACATTTTGTTTTATTTAATTGTTTTTACTTTGTTATCACCTCATTTTAGATTTCGTGGCAAAATAAAAGTAACCTTGCAAAATTTCCATCTGCTTCTTTAATTTTGGACACCAGTGTGTACTGTTGTTTGATTATCGTTCGGGCTCCCATAAGGAAGACAGGTCAACGCCTATATCACTGCGCAACACTACCTACCGGTCAAATGTGCCTGTGGCTCTCGTTGTTGCTATAAATCGAACGTAATGCCTGAGTGCGACCTGAGCAGACGTGCAGGGTGCCTCGCAATCAAATGCGCGAACCGTACCTTCAGATCACTGAGTTTGAAAGAGGGTGCATTATTGTCGTGAGATAATCTTATGCATCCATTCGGGAAATTGCTGCTCGTGTGGAACGAAGTGTTTCAGATGGGTCTCTGCAGAACAGTCCAAGAAAGGACGCAAAACACGACGAGATGGGTCAGGTCTGGTCATTAAGACCTCCATTCGAGAAGATTGACACGTCATCCGAATGGCTTTGCAAGACAGATCTACATGCTCGTCGACTCTGGCGCAAGAGTGGAACAGTGTAACACATCGTCCAATATCAGGGGTGACAGTCCGTCGCTGTTTACTACGGCATGGGTTACGTGCTCGTCGTCCATTTCCCCGCCTAGCTTTCACGAATGTGCACAAACAGTGGTATATGGAACAACGGAACAACGTCACTGGGCAGGAAGGGCATCAGAATTTTCAGACGATTCCTGGAATGGCATCAAAGAGAGTTTTCGGATGAATCCAAGTAGTGTTTATTTGAAAATAACGGCCTCATTTTGATTCTCTGCAGACAAGGGGAGTGCCATCACAGTGACTGCATTCGCGTAAGACATACAGCACCAACTTTAGGCCTTATGCTGTGGGGTGCTACTGGGTGCAACAAAAAATCATCCAGTGCACGGTGACCAGTGTGACGTATGTGTATGACATCCTGTGGTCCGTAGCAATACCCTTTCTGCACAACACCCCAGACGCCATTTTTCAGCAAGAAAATGCACGACCACTTATTGCTGCACGAACTCTAGCCTAATTGGTTTGGTATCTCCTTGTTCTCACAGGATGTCAGCATTTTGCCGCGGACCTTCAGCTGTCCAGGCTCGTGTGGAATTTTGTGAAACGACGGGGGCAGTGCTGTGACCCAATGTCAACCAACTTTGGAAACGTGAATGCAGCATGGATGGCCATATCTCAGGACACCATTCGCTCCTTATAGGCGTAGATGCCTTCCAGCACGAAACAAGTTATCAGGGCCCAGGGCGGACCCTGTGCCTAATAGGCAACAGGACACAGGCAGAACCGAGGTGACTCATGCTAATCATTTCTGCAGAACCTACTAATGTACATGTCCTGTGAATATGAACGTCCTATCTCTAGTGGTTCAAAGTGTCCTGTTCTCTTCTGAATATGAGTGGAGTAACACTCGTTCCTGGCGTAAAGAAGTAACTGAAAGAGTTGTAAACAAATAAGCCGCCAGATGTGGATGAAATCTCAGTTAAATTTTACAAAGAGTATTCTACGACATTTTCTCCTTACTTAGCTTCCATTTATCGCGAATCTCTCACCAGCTCAAAGTCACAAGCGACTAGGAAAAAGCGCAGTCGACTCCTGTATGTAAAAGCGTACAGAAACGAACCTCAAAATTACACATCAGTTTCCGTAACATCGCTTTGGTGCTGAAATTCTGGATTTATTCTCAGTTCGAATGTAATCAGTTTTCTTGAGACAGACAGACTTACGTCCACAAGTCGGCACGGATTTAGAAAGCAAACAAGTGACTGGATCGAAGACTTTTTAAATAATGGAGCCCAGTATGCTGTTCTCAAGCACGAGTGTTCATCACAGACAAGCGCACCCTCAGCAGAGTCCCAAGGAAGTGTGATAGGAGAGCTATTATTCCCTACACAGGGGATTCGGCTGCTCCTACGGATGTAATTTCAAGCAAATTATTAGTTCTACAGAAAAATATGAACAGGACCTTTTTGTAGGAAATTTAATGCAGATAAATTTTATATTGAGATACGTATTCGCTGAAAGTCACGATTTAAGAGGAATTCAAGAAAAACGTACGAAAGTGACCTTCAAATGCACCTCCCCCCCCCCCCCCTCCCTCTAGTCCACTCTCATCCCTCGCCAGTCAAGACTTCTGGTATGTTGTTCATGGTAGTTCTACTACCACTGTAAGAAAATTTCCGCACAACCTATTTCGCAATATTCTATCTTTTTTGGACTCTGTTGACTGGGCTATTGCGCCACAACAATGGTCGGTTACTTTAAACGTGCCCGTGAGAGTGATGAAAGCAAAAACCATCATTTTATACGTTACAATACAACTGCTTACGTTGACAATTCGATCCAAACTTAACCCTTACTAACACAGTAGTTTTGTAGTGAGAACGCCTGACAAGTACAACGATTTAATTGTTTAATGTATGCTGTTAAAATTAAAAAAATTGACAAAAGTGTGAATTCCACAATTTGCAAGTGCTCGATTAAACCGGTGACGTCATAAAGCGACTCAATGAAGACCAAAAATTGCATAATATGGGTAACAATTCGTGCAGTAACGAATTCTTGTACAGTGGTGGGAGGGAGTGCAATGAACAACATGCTGGATAGCGTGACCGGTTCAGAGATTAGAGTGGAGGTGCTTTGGAAGGTCAAATTTGTACGTTTCTCTTTAATAACTCGAAAACTGCGCCTCTGACGAAAAGTATCCCACTACAAAATTCAATTACATTAAATTTTCTACAAAACGGTCGTGTTCAATTTGTATGTAAGACTAAAAATTCGCGCGTAGCGAGTGAAAGGGCACGAAAATCTCGCACTTCGTTTATGAAAGCCACATATAACCATGTGGGTTGCATAAACAACTTAGGTAGGAGGAGCTGAATCACTTTGTGTACATAAACGATCTGACGGACAGGGTGAGCAACAATCTGCGTCTGTTTTCTAATGACACCCTTATGATACCTTACCGTTAAAGTGACGGCGTTGAGTGACTATAGATGCATACAAGATGAGTTAGGCAAAATTTCAAGTTCGTGAGTTGAATGGCAGCTTGCTCTAAATGCATAAAACTGTAAGTTGATGGAGATCAGTAGGAAAAACAATCCCTAACGTTCTAATACAGCATTAGTAGTACACTGCTTAACATGATTAAATATGTAGGCGAACCGTTGCAAAGCGGTATGAAATGGACAGAGTTTTTAGGGATTGTAGCAGCGAAGGCGAGAAGTTTAGGGAAGTCCGGTTCATCCATAAAGGAGATTACGTATAGCACACTAGTGCAACGCGTTCTTGAGTACTGCTCGAGTGTTCGGGATACGCACCAGGCCAAATTAAAAGAAGATATCAAAGCAATTCAAAGGCGGGCTACTATACTTGTTACCGGTGGGATCGATCAACACACAGGTTTGAGGGAGTTGCATCTGGAGCTAAAATGGGAAATCCTGGAGGGAAGGCGATTTTTTTTTCGAGGAACTATATTGAGAAAATTTGGAGAGACGGCATCTGAAGCTGGCTGCAAAACGATTGTATTGCCGCCAACGTACATTTCACGTAGGGACCACAAATATAAGAAAAAGTATTCTCGTACGGAGGTATATAAGTAGTCGTTTCTCCATTGCTCTTTTACGGGGAAACGAAGTGATTGGCACGAGGTACCCTCCACCACGCATCGTACGATGGCTTGCGGAGTATATATGAAGATGTAAATATAGGGGTTCTAATGTTCACCGTTACCCTCCGATAAGCAGTGAAGACAGCTTGTGGTGTTACATGTCAGCTGCCCACCGCACCCTATAACAAATGGAGCTCAACGAAAGCGATGCTTCATCGTGTGGTTCTGGAAGCATCTGACTCGATCCAACACTCAGGAGTGAAACAGGCCACTTTGAACACTGAGCAGTTGGATCTAACCATGGGAATGCAGGTGAACAGGAAGGGCAGTACGGCAGTAATGACAATGGAAAGACTCCTTAATTTAACATATTCCACACTGAGGATTTACAAAGCAAGACAATGTGTACGTTATGCACTGGAAAGCGGGCGGAAATATCGGGCTGACTATTATCAAGCATCAATCAAAATAAAAGTCACATGTATATAAGGCTGAGACGACCGGCTAGTAACGAGAAACAACAGGTGGACACAAGCAGGTAACCTAACCCGTAGACAGCAGAATTTCACCGTACCGTGCCGACGGCGTCTAACGGTTGCCAATGAGGTCCTCTGTGATGGATCTAGACGCTACGTGTTGACTGCTCCAGAACACCGACAAAACAGAGTGCCTTTACAAAACCTCACTCTTAGTAAGGTAACAGCATACTGTCAGGGTAGGAATCATTTCCTGTTGCCACCATGAATTGTGATTCCTACAAAAATTACGTCTGCCTTACCAACGAGCTCTCCTGTAACGCCCCGAAACAGTTACGTTACTAGTAACTGAATGGCCATACCACCAACTACCTCGCAGGAATGAATCCCTGCGCTCCTGCCGTCTTTCTTCAGACCAAGGGTCTTCTCTAACAGTCACTGCCATCTTGGTATAACTAATGTTTGTAGTTTCAAAGATGTTGCCTTAAAATTACCATGTCCAAAAATTACTCCTCTACAGAGGAAATACTGTTCAGTAATTTTAGTCTCACTCTCGTCTCGCGGACACACAGGAAATAGGGAGAAGGGTTTTTATGTGGTAGATTTTCCCGAGGCTTTATTGCGTGCAGTAAAGTAAGCGATTCATGAGTGTGGCATCCCATGGGCTGACGCTGTGAGTGCTTGGGCAGTGGACGCGTTTGGTATGTGCTCGATACGCTATGTACACTCGCTATAAATCTAAGGGAACCTATAAAATGTTATTAGAGCTTTTTATTACTTCATATACAGTTCAGTCTTGATAGTGCAACTGTACTGTAAAAATCCCAGCTCATTATCTTCAGTAGCTACTGCCGAGAACATGAGATTTTACCTGAAAACTGTAAAACTTTTTTTATACTACAGAACAGAACTACGGATTCTAATATATTAACATATCATATCTTCTGAAATCATAACCAAAAAGATTCAGTTCATAGAAATGGTTTTCGTACAATTTTGTTTTCTTTCATTAGAGTACATTGATGACGTAAAACTTATAAATCCGAAATTATTGTTTAATTACTTTTTGTTGAGTCAGTATTGTGAAAAGTGTGAAACGGTATGTGGAGGACTTATGCGAAGTGTGGAAGGCTCACTTCATTGAAAATTATGTGGGAGAACGCGATGGAAAATTTTTATCAATTACTAGGCATGTGACATGTGTCCAGTCTGCATGTCTTCGTGTAAAAGCAGTCAGGAGAAAAGTTCGGTTTTAAATCAATTCATGTTTTATTTCTACAGATATTTTATTTTATTTTATTTTATTTAAATTTCTCTCGTAAATTCAGAAGATTGTTTTCATGAACAGTTTTCTGTATTTCAGTTGGATTAAAGCAAGTATTTGAGGCCTGGATCTTTCGTTATTGGCTGTACAAATCATCAACCAATATAAATTAAGCGTAATCCGTGCTTCGTATGGGGCTTTGTGCTGCAGTTCTGTGTCTCTAAGTGTAGATTATGAACCCTCTTGTTAACCTGTAGAAAACGGTTCATTCTATCGGTTCTTTTACTGTAAATATGATGCGACAACAGTGTTAAGCTTTTCAGTGATGGCTTTGAAGTTTTAAGTGGATTTTTTTTGCACGTTATTAGCGCGTACCTACTAGTCGTACAACAACTCCATGTCGTGTGTTACGGAAACATTCTCAGAATATAATGGCCAGCACTTCTCTGTTTGAAGACCGTTCGACGACTTTGGTGTCCTCGCGAATAGCTGTCGGTCAGTGACTCTGTAGAATATGGAAATCATTTGATTTGGTCTGGTCGATTTCTGGCTGGCTTTATATGGGAAATCTTCTAGTAGAACTGTAGACAACTTGCAATGATAACGGTTCAGCACTAAATACAGACCTGATAGTCACTTAAGAATTACATTCAGAGGCGATAAATGCTAATTACGTGAACTTCAAATCTTTCACATAAGTTATGAGAATCCGGAACGTCTGATATTTTCTTCGAATTTACAGATCCCGTCTCCAAGCTTGCGTTATTCAGCCTTTTTTTGGTAGATATTAACTCGATATATCTTCAACACTGTTTTTCGTCGGTTGAACGAGTACTTATCAACTCAGAAGGAAGGAGACGGTCTACAAGAACCCTATACAAGTTGGTGGACTGAAAGTTCCGCACCGAAACCCCAAACGGGGGCCTTTAGATCGAACTGCGACCTGAACTAGTTGTGGAAGGATGGCGGAAGTCATTACCCACCCTTCCGCACACAGGCTGGTGTATGGCTGCGCCCCTCACCAACAACAGAGAGACTCGCGCGGAACAAGGCAGTCTTCCCTTGCAACGGAAGAAGCATATTTCATTACAACGTCTATGGCAGTGCCCAGAAAATCGACAGGGTATCTCTAGGAACCTATCAGTATTGGATTTTCTTGTCTACAGCGTCGCTCTCAGACGTCCGACCTGTCAGTCGGCAAGACTCAACGGAAGAAAATCGCCTCTGAACACGTCCAGCATTGCGTTTAAGAAAGAGTTCCCGCAGGAGTATCCTACAAATACTTTGGTGTCCAAAATTAGAGCAACAAGCCGCTGTTTTCCGTCGTGTGTTTGATTCACTATACTAGTCATACAAACTGGACGAAAATTTACGAACAGAAGAGTTTCGTGGACCACGACCTTATATCCCGAAAACTGTTCCAGCAGCAATAATGGAGTGTGCTGTGTATTGTGTGAGGGACATGAAACTAACTGGTGTAAAAATAACTATAACCTAAACACACCAAAAAAAGTTTCGCATCAACCTAGTTCCAAGAACTCCTGATGATGGACGTTGACTGTGGATATTGTATCACAGAAACAGTCTCTTCGACTGTTCAGAGATGTCACTAAACCCGCCCAAAGATGTAAACAGCTATGCTTGAGCAGCGCCAATTAGACGGAGAGGGTCTGACGGCCGATCAGTACTAGCCTTTTCACCAGGATGAGGTACATAGCTCGCGTTATCTGTGGTTCAACCATGCCTAGACGGCCAAAACCGCGGTTTGATAGCGTCCGCATTGTTACTTTCTGCCAGGAAGGGCTCTCAACAAGGGAAGTGTTCAGGCATCTGGGAGTGAAACAAAGGGATGTTGTTCGGACATGGAGGAGATACCGAGAGACAGGAACTATCGAGGACATGCCCCGTTCAGGGCACCCAAGGACTACTACTGCAACGGGACGACCGCTTCCTACAGATTATGGCTCAGAGGAACCCTGACAGCAACGCCACCATGAAGAATACTGCTTTTAGTGCAACCACAGGACGTCGTGTTACGAAATGATTCAAATGGCTCTGAGGAATATAGGACTTAACATCTGAGGTCATCAGTCCCCTAGAACTTAGAACTACTTAAACCTAACTAAACTAAGGACATCACACACATCCATGACCAAGGCAGAATTCGAACCTGCGACCGTAGCGGTAGAGTGGTTCCAGACTGAAGCGCCTAGAACCGCTCGGCCACAAAGGCCAGCTCGTGTTACCATTCAAACTGTGTGCAATAGGCTGCATGATACACATCTTCACTTCCGATGTCCATGGCGAGGTGTATCTTTGCAACCACGACACCATGTAGGGCGGTACAGATGGGCCCAACAACATGCCGAATGGACCGTTCAGTATTGGCATCATGTTCTCTTCACCGATGAGTGTCGCATATGCCTTCAACCAGACGTGTTTGGAGACACCTTGGTCAGGCTGCACGCCTTAAACACACTGTCCAGCGAGTGCAGCAAGGTGGAGGTTCCTTGCCGTTTTGGGGTGGCGTTATGTGGGGCCGACGAACGCCGCTGGTGGTCATGGAAAGTGCCGTAACGGCTGTGCGATAATTGAATGCCACCCTCCGACATATTATGCAACCATATAGGTAGCATATTGGCGAGGCATTCGTCATGGATGACAATTCACGCCCCCATCACGCACATCTTGTGAATGACTTCACTCAGGATGACGAGACTGCTGCTGTGGCCGAGCGATTCTCGGGGCTACAGTCTGGAACCGCGCGACACCTACGGTCGCAGGTTCGAATCCTGCCTCGGTCATGATGTGTGTGTTGTTAGGTTTGAGTAGTTCTACGTTCTAGGGGACTGATGACCTCAGATGTTAAATGAACCATTTTTGATAACGACATCGCTCGACTAGTGTGTCCAGCATTTTCTCCAGTCGTGAACCCTATCGAAAATGCCTGGGATAGATTGAAAAGGGCTCTTTATGGACGACGTGACCCACCAACTACTCTGAGGGATCTACGCCGAATCGCCGTTGAGGAATGGGACAATCTGGTCCAACAGTGTCTTGATGGAACGAATACGGGGATGCATCAATGTAAGAGGACGTGCTACTGAGTATTAGAGGTACCTGTGTACATCAGTCAGAAACACCGTGTCTGAAGGTCTCCCTGTATGGTGGTACAACGTGCAATTTGTGGTTTTCATGAGCAATAGAAAGGGCTGAAAAGTTGATTTCTATTCCAATTTTCTGTACAGTGTCCGGATCTCTCGAAACGGAGGTGATTCAAAACTTGTTTTGATGTGTGAATTTCAGTCCGTTATAGAGTATGCTGGTGATAGGAGCAAAGCAAATTGTGAGACAATTGTAGTGGTAGGCATAGTTAGGAGTGACGTATGCTTCATTAATATTAGAGGCAGTTTTAGTGATGTAAAGGAGAACTGCTTTATCTTTATTAATGTATAATTATTTGCCAATGTGTAGGGAGACAACAGACTACATATACTAATAATTTAACATGAATGATTACAGCGTGTGTCCGAATTATACGTAAAGAATTACAATGTCATAAATAAATAAATAAGCTCTGACACTACAAAAAAATGGTTCAAATGGCTCTGAGCACTATGGGACTCAACTGCTGTGGTCATTAGTCCCCTAGAACTTAGAACTACTTAAACGTAACTAATCTAAGGACATCACACCATCCATGCCCGAGGCAGGATTCGAACCTGCGACCGTAGCAGTCGCACGGTTCCGGACTTCGCCCCTAGAACCGCGAGACCACCGCGGCCGGCTCTGACACTACAGGCAGATGCAAAAGTTATTGTTTTGTACAGTGTCCAATGGAAACATCATCCTGTAGCAGCTGGCAATCGCCAATGGTTGTCTCTAATTTTTTCGCTGCATGGTATACCATAAAACAGTTAGTGTAGAACGTCAGTTAACATTAGATTGCAAATCACTCCCTTAGTTATAGTGCTCGTTAGGTTAGGTGTCATAACTGGAACTTTTGTTTATTAATAATATAAACTGGGCAACACTCTTTACGTAATGCACATTATCACGCAAATTACGTTGGAGTTTCATTTCCTTATATTGTCCTTCACATTTCGATGAGCACAGAAATAATCGCTGTCTTCATCACATAGTTTTTCTTTCACTTCTTTTATTAAACTCAGGAATTTTGTTGCTGTACAACTACATTTCTCAGACAGCATACACTTTAGTATATGATTATCTCCCTTTGTTCAGAGATCTTGTGTAATCATTTGCGACGAGGCTACTTTCCTGAGGACGCCGCCGCGACAACCAGTTTCGCTACACACTACTTAACTAGGCTTATCCGTGGGCGCCATCGACATTCATATCAATACAAACCACTCTATAACAGGCTTACAACTTGACACAAATGGAGCACTAAAATCGTACGCAACACACGATAAAGCGGAGTTCGGTAAATATCGTGCAGTTTCGTACATGACAGAAAATGCCACGCAACAGACAGTAATTAATCCGATCAATTAACACACAAGCAGCATTGAGCATCGCTTGAAATAATTTACGAGTGATGCCAAGAGATTACATCTTATAGTAAAATTAAAGCACAACAAGGTCAAAGAAAATAAATCTAGCACTATGAATTGTGAGGTATCCCAAGAGACACGTCAGTATTCAGCTTACAGTTACTGTTAGCGAAGCTTGTATTCTGATACATTAACAATCATGTGTCCATCTTATACTTTCAGACTGTGCAGTCCCAGACATGTTGTACCCCTAGTTACGATAGAAAAAGTGGTTCGAATGGCTCTGAGCATTAGGGGACTTAACTACTGACGTCATCAGTACCCTAGAACTTAGAACTACTTACACCTAACTAACCTAAGGACATCACACGAATCCATGCCCGAGGCAAGATTCGAACCTGCGACAGTAGCGGTCACGCGGTTACAGACTGTAGCGCCTAGAACCGCTCGGCCACTCAGGCCGGCGGTTACGACAGATAAATTGCTTTGATCAGCTAGGCCACGTAAGTCGATCCCATTGATACGCATTTCTGCCCATATCAAATGATCGGGGGAGGAGAGCTAAGGATATTTTGTTGAAGAAACACTTTGCATTGTAGCAGCTGAATGTGGACGTATATTACCCTATTAAGTCAATACCTGACAGATCTGTTTAAAGAACAGATACTATCCATTTGATTTCTCACATTGTAGGCCGCTTTACGTAGGATGTGGACAGTTATAATCACTCAGGAGCGTGCTTACAATAGATGCCCTTACACAATCCGTATGATCGTCGCCTGCAGACCCCAGATCTTCATATGTGATTATTTATCGATTTAGATCAAACGCCGGCCCAGCGAGCATCACAGGCACTTCCAGATACCTAGTGGGGTTATTCATCCTTACGTGAACCAAATAAGAGAAACACTGTCAGTTGTCATTCACCCCACTTGTTTTGTTCTATGGTCCAAATCACAAGTTCAAATGGCTCTGAGCACTATGCGACTTAACTTCTGAGGTCATCAGTCGCCTAGAACTTAGAACTAATTAAACCTAACTAACCTAAGGACATCACACACATCCATGCCCGAGGCAGGATTCGAACCTGCGACCGTAGCGGTCGCTCGGCTCCAGACTGCAGCGCCCAGAACCGCACGGCCACTCCGGCCGGCAAATCACAAGTTCGAACGCTCTCTAT
This sequence comes from Schistocerca gregaria, assembly GCF_023897955.1. Classification (NCBI taxonomy): domain Eukaryota; kingdom Metazoa; phylum Arthropoda; class Insecta; order Orthoptera; family Acrididae; genus Schistocerca; species Schistocerca gregaria. The sequence continues at coordinate 420,244,871 of NC_064924.1, forward strand.
CATTATGTCATTACTTTATGCTTTGTCAGTGTGCGATGCTTACTGATTACTCTCTTGAATCATGAAGCCTGTTCCTTCCAGATATTGGTCATTTGCGTAACAACGTCTGCACGAAGCCATTCTTGTGATTGTTCCAGCATTCATCCTAAGAAAAAAGTCCCTCTTTTCTCATTTTAGTGCAACCCAACGAAGGATTTACAATTAACTTGTGATTTTTATTGCTTTGAAATATAGCAAATATTACTCCTAAACCCGAAATGTGAATCTTGCCTTTTAAATGCAAAACTGGCCTAAGGCTAAATGGTCACTATTACTGATAAAGGACAGCTTTCTAGACCATCTGAAAGTGGACAATCATTAACGTCAAAAAGACCTTTCTCGAAACAAGAAAATCTTCTTCTGTGATTGTATTCTCCGACAGCAGTCGCTTCATACGGGGTACGAATGTTTCTATTAGCTTGCACTGCCTTAACCCCACTATCAATCCCAAAGAAAATAATTTATCGGAAATATGAGACGTTTTACGAATGCCACTCTATGTTGTACTGCTTAAACAACATTCATAAGATTTGAGTATGCAAAAAACTGATAAGAAAGTGGAACAGAAATACTAGAACTCCAAATAAAAACATTACAATCGATAATCACTCACAGCAGCCTGTTACTGTTGTGTTACTCCACGTTGTTCATTCGGTTTTTCGAAGACATTTCCCGTGTAAAATGAAACAACAATAAAATGAAATATGTGGTGACGACTGCGAGAGCAGAAACGTGTCTTAGGTTCGCAGTGCTGCGATCTCTTGGGTGGACATCGCTAGGAGTCAGGAGGCATGTGGCTGGTGGTCGTTCCAGCACTGCTAGCACAAGTGTACACTTCCTCCATGGACTTTCGCTTGCTTTTGTGGTGTCAGATAGTGCAGATGGTCGAACTTAAAATTTTGAGGGTTGGTAAGTTTTATTGGCCCTTGAGTGAGTGACTCAGACTCAGTGTCTATGGCGGCCAGCTGGTGGACAGGCTTTATACCAAAGAGTGTACCATTTCGTGCAGTTGCTCTCAGATATTAATCATTTGTATCTCAAGATCATACATATCACACAAGTTTGACTTTTGTTGCAATCTGTGTTTATAGCGTTGCAAATTTAATGGCCATCCGTGTGTATGTATGTACATGGTACATATTTTTCTTTAGTTTCTTTAGTTTCTAATAGATCAAAACCACATTGGTGAATTTGTGATGTGATGTTTTCTTCTGAAGACTCAACGTTATATTTTACATGGGTAGTGTACGACCTTCAAATCATCTGTCTACTGAAATATTCTTAACGTTTGCCTGACGTGTTTGCTGTGTTGTGGTGGAGTAATACACTCCTGGAAATGGAAAATAGAACACATTGACACCGGTGTGTCAGACCCACCATACTTGCTCCGGACACTGCGAGAGGGCTGTACAAGCAATGATCACACGAACGGCACAGCGGACACACCAGGAACCGCGGTGTTAGCCGTCGAATGGCGCTAGCTGCGCAGCATTTGTGCACCGCCGCCGTCACTGTCAGCCAGTTTGCCGTGGCATACGGAGCTCCATCGCAGTCTTTAACACTGGTAGCATGCCGCGACAGCGTGGACGTGAACCGTATGTGCAGTTGACGGACTTTGAGCGAGGGCGTATAGTGGGCATGCGGGAGGCCGGGTGGACGTACCGCCGAATTGCTCAACACGTGGGGCGTGACGTCTCCACAGTACATCGATGTTGTCGCCAGTGGTGGCGGAAGGTGCACGTGCCCGTTGACCTGGGACCGGACCGCAGCGACGCACGGTTGCACGCCAAGACCGTAGGATCCTACGCAGTGCCGTAGGGGACCGCACCGCCACTTCCCAGCAAATTAGGGACACTGTTGCTCCTGGGTATCGGCGAGGATCATTCGCAACCGTCTCCATGAAGCTGGGCTACGGTCCCGCACACCGTTAGGCCGTCTTCCGCTCACGCCCCAACATCGTGCACCCCGCCTCCAGTGGTGTCGCGACAGGCGTGAGTGGAGGGACAAATGGAGACGTGTCGTCTTCATCGATGAGAGTCGCTTCTGCCTTGGTGCCAATGATGGTCGTATGCGTGTTTGGCGCCGTGCAGGTGAGCGCCACAATCAGGACTGCATACGAACGAGGCACACAGGGCCAACACCCGGCATCATGGTGTGGGGAGCCATCTCCTACACTGGCCATACACCTCTGGTGATCGTCGAGGGGACACTGAATAGTGCACGGTACATCCAAACCGTCATCGAACCCATCGTTCTACCATTCCTAGACCGGCAAGGGAACTTGCTGTTCCAACAGGACAATGCACGTCCGCATGTATCCCGTGCCACCCAACGTGCTCTAGAAGGTGTCAGTCAACTACCCTGGCCAGCACGATCTCCGGATCTGTCCCCCATTGAGCATATTTGGGACTGGATGAAGCGTCGTCTCACGCGGTCTGCACGTCCAGCACGAACGCTGGTCCAACTGAGGCGCCAGGTGGAAATGGCATGGAAAGCCGTTCCACAGGACTACATCCAGCATTTCTACGATCGTCTTCATGGGAGAATAGCAGCCTGCATTGCTGCGAAAGGTGGATATTCACTGTACTAGTGCCGACATTGTGCATGCTCTGTTGGCTGTGTCTATGTGCCTGTGGTTCTGTCAGTGTGATCATGTGATGTATCTGACCCCAGGAATGTGTCAATAAAGTTTCCCCTTCCTGGGACAATGAATTCACGGTGTTCTTATTTCAATTTCCAGGAGTGTAGAAACAAAGAAGCTGCCAAGCAGCCACCAAAGACTGTGCCGTACCTCCTATAAATCAGTCACACTGCCTCGGCTAACAGATTGACAGCCATAAACTGAGAAGTCTGATGTTCCAATTCTGTATATTTGCTTGTGTTTATCGGGAGTTACCTTACACGAAAAAGTCTGTTGTTACCTTACGCACAATGTGAAAGTATGACTGTCTTATCCAGAACGCAGTATGATTTAAAACAAAAATGCAACTGGGAAATATCACTGACTGTAGAATTATTGCCGGCCGCGGTTGTCTAGCGGTTCTAGGCGCTCAGTCCGGAACCGCGCGACTGCTACGGTCGCAGATTCGAATCCTGCCTCGGGCATGGATGCGTGTGATGTCATTAGGTTAATTAGGTTTAAGTAGTTCTAAGTTCTATGGGACTGATGACCACAGATGTTAGGTCCCATAGTGCTCAGAACCATTTGAACCATTTTTTTGCAGAATTATTAAAATGTGGAATCATGACGACATAGGTTGTCACACATTTTCAATGTTAGCAGAAAAGTCTTCGTCTGAAGTTTAGAACTGAGCAAAAATAGTATCTAGCAAGTTAGATGCAGAGATTGTAAAGCTTTTAAAAAATGTCTTTACAAAGCAATACGTAAATCGTATGTGTGGATATTGAACACCTGGGTTAAAATAATTACGAAAATTTTTTTATGTGGAACATTAGACTGACAGAATAAGACAAGAAGTTTTCTGCAGTATTGACGAAGAGAGTAACATGTGGAAAACATTGGCTGGACAAGATAAGACATATGCTAAGGCTGGAAGGAATAACTTCCACCGCACTTGAAGAAACTGGGGAAGGTAAAAATAGCTGGGAAAGACAAAGAGTAGAATAAATCCAGCAAATAACGACAGCGTTGGGTGCAAGTGCTAATACGAGATTAAAAAGTCGACACGGGAGCGGAATTCGTGGCGGAATGCATCAGGCACTCGGTGGACCAGATGACTTAAAACTAAAAGGGCCAAGAAAGCAAAGACCAATTACAGGCAATATAATTATACAACAATATATCAAACGTACATCTACATCTATCCTCTGTACACCGCAGGAAGTGAATGGCACATAGGAATCTCATTATGCTACTTACTAGCGCTTCTTACCGTCCCGTATGGAGCACTGGAAGAATGATTTCTTAAGTATATGTGTGCATGCTGTGATTAGACTAATCTTTTCTTCATGGTCCTTACGTAAATGATACCTAGAATGTTGTTATATGGTCCTAGATTCTTCACTCAGCACTTTTACTGTCAATCCCGACAACTGATGGGACACGAAAATTTTGATGGGCTGCATATCTCTTTATTTGGAGGGGTACCTTTTTTCCCACTTTTATACAATAAATCACGTGTATTAACGCGGCTTGATCGGTCTTCATTGTGTTGGAAGGGCGATGTCGCTTCTTAACAACCATTGCCTTTTGGGAATCAAGCTGCTACACTGCGGCAGCTGTTCGTTTAGAATAGAAAAAGGTCTAGTTTCACGTTTTCTCACGGATGACGAAATTTTGCGAGAATTGGAGCAAATTTTTCTTGGCAATAAAGTGAAGATGACGATATCGGCGATTCAGATGAAGATCTTGAATTTGTGCTAGGAAATCTGCGCCAAACATGAATTGGGTATTGCTCGCTTTGATTTCGTAAGACTTTTGCTGAAACGTTGCATTCTTTTCTTACGTTTCTCCATTTTCTGAACCATGAAACACGTGTTTTGTTTGTTAGGAGTTCAGGAGAGGCATCAAGAAAAACGCTGCATAACAGTGCAGCGACTGCGGAATCGCCATGGGCAAAGACCCTTGTTTCACAGTGTATTACACAGACAAATTGTCCCGTGGGATAAAATTCAGCTTATTCTTACGGGTTTTAGGTTGTAAGTTTTCAGTTATTCTAAGTGAAATAGAGGACTAGAGCTGTAAATAAGAGCTACTTTCACTCTAGAAAACTTTTATACCTTTTGCAAAAATAACATTCAAAGAAGCTGGAAATATGTAATCAAAAATAAGATCTTCCAGGATTTCATAAAGGGGTAGTATTACGTGAATTGCAGCAAAAGTTTCTTGGCAGTGAATATGGGGATGACGATATCGATGATTTAGGTGAAGATTCCGAATTTGTGCAAGAAGAACTTTGTCAGACTTAGAGTAAGGTAATGAAAAATATATTGAAAAAGTATAAAAATGGCCAACTTCCTGAGAAGCGGCAAGGTTTCGTTGGCTGGCAGTCAGAATATTAAAGCTCGTTCTTGAAACTTTGTACAGAGCCTTTCACATAATAGCTCGCGTCTAGCTTCACGTGGTTGTCAGTTTAAGACATTTAGGATCCCTTTGTCGCTCTACCATGGATCGAAAAAACGTGAGACTATACGTCTTATCCTACTTTGCACACGTTTCATAGTCATTGTCAGTCTTTTGTGGTACAGTTCACACACTTGACTAATATACAAGGAATGGTCCCATGGACGTTTCGTAAATATTCTTCTTTGTAGGCTGAGTGCCTTTTCCTATTAAGCATTCACTGACAATTGTAACTACTGTAATTTCGAAAGTTTGTCTGCCTGAAAATGTACTGTTGTCCCAAGCATATTGCAACAAACGGTGTATTTCTATCGCTGCTCGTTTAGTTTGTATTGCCGTTTCAAATACACCGGTCATTTTTGAAACACCCTGTATGTCTAACGTATTATACACTCAAGAACCAACATATGAGATGTTTCCATGTTGTATCCTATGAGACTGTTACTTCTGAGTATTTGTGTTAATTGACTGATACCAGTTGTGAAACATTGATATTGTACCATAGGCTAGTATGCTTTTAGTTATTCTAAAGTGGACAATTCCACATTTCATAACTCTCAGAGCATGTTAGCAATACTTGAACATCAATATCTGACTGAATATTTGTGCTACGACTTATAACTGTACTTCTTTATAGATAAGTACATCATCAACGAAAAGTCGGAAGTTTCTACTAATATTCTTGACAAGGTCATTTAGTTAGTTCAAAATTAATTCACTGACTACGAACACCTTGACATTAGCAATACTGGATGTAGGTTCACCACCCAACAGTGGCATATGTTAGTGTCGGACCGGGACTGAAAATCGGAATTCCCGCTTATCACGAGCGGTAGTTTTAACCTCTTCGTTTAGCCGTGCATGCTCCCTGGACCGATCCAGGCGTTCACATGTCACACTATCTACATCCTTATACTGCAGTCCACTAAATTCGTCACCTAAGCCTCGCAACATTACTCAGATTTCAGAAACAGTGAGAATCAGAGAACGGGGCGTCGAGAGGTTTATCATTTGTCCTTCTTTTGTGATACTTACGAGGGAAATTCCCTATCGCAAGCCCCCCCCCCCCCCCCCCCTCAGATTTAGTGGTAAGTGGGCCCAGTGGATGATCTGTCAAAAGCTGAACACATATCAAGCGTGAAAACAGGTGGAAGGTGTACTGAAATGTGAAATATAAATAAATAAATGAAAAGAGTGAAAGAACGGCCCAAGGACAAGAAGCGCGACATAAATCAACCAGGAGATGCAAGGGCGTAGTGGCAAAGTAGTCACTGTCCTCTGCAACGGACCGGCCGTGTTCAAACCTATCTCGTGTCAATTTTGATTTCTTTTTTTCTTTCGCAGCTCACTGTGTTCGAATTTGTGTCTGTGTCGGGGTGTAACGTCCGTTTCCAACAGCGAAGTGTAAGCAAGGAACCTATAATGACTGTTGACCCTGCACAACTTCTCTATTAGCAGCCGAAAGGAAGTGGCTTTCGAATGGGAACCACAAACGTTTGCTGACAAGGCGACAAGTCAAAAGAGTTCTCCACCAGAAAAAACGCCTGGTGTGTCATACACGGCATTAGTGACAGTACGTGTGTCATATGATAGGAATCTCTTACTGATACACCTAAACTGTACTCCTGGTGAGTCAGTGAGACATGCCACCTCGCCTGATTTAGGTGTTCGAATGAATGTGAATGTGATTACTCCCAAGGAAATGATGAAAACGTAAATAGTTTGTCATGTAATCTGCAGTAAATGACGGCAACAGTTCTACAATCACACAGTTTCTCTATGCTCTGACAAAACATATGTTTCTAACGTCTATGAAGTTTCGTTCCGTTTTAAAAGTTTTATCTGTTGGATTCCTTTGTTGTAACATAGTTCACACCTATTTATTAGTTGTTTTCATTTCTGTGAGTCGTCTATGTGGTATCTTGTCAGCTCTCACTATTCGTCAGGTTTAATTGTGACGGTAACGTGTTCTTAAATATGGTTCAAATGGCTCTGAGCACCATGGGAGTTAACTTCTGAGGTCATCAATCCCCTAGAACTTAGAGCTACTTAAACCTAACCTAACCTAAGGACATCACACACATCCATGCCCGAGGCAGGATTCGAACCTGCGACCGTAGCAGTCCCGTGGTTCCAGACTGCAGCGCTAGAACCGCACGACCACCGCGGCCGGCACACACATCCCTGCCTGAGGCAGAATTCGAACCTGCAACCGTAGCGGTCTCGCGGTTCCAGACTGTAGCGCCTAGAACCGCTCGGCCAAAAACGTGTTCTTACCACATGACTCATATTCTATATCACAGCCGCCAAGACTATAGAAAGAGAACAAACATTTCAGTGACCGGACGGACAGCTCATAATGTTGTGAAAAAAAAAAGTTTTGAACACGGCTCCTCCGCTTGGCAGTCCTACACCGTGACCACTTGGTGGTGTAACTATGCTCAGTATTGTACTTGCTAAGCTCGGACCGTTCACCTTTCCTATTTTGCTTCTTTTCACTGTTCAGTACACGTTCTTCCTGTGTTTATGTTTGATCTGTGTTCAGTTTTTGACTGACTATACGTTGGTCCATCTCACCGCTAAATCTGATGGGGGTGCGATAGGGGATTTCCCTTGTTAGATGCATCTCTGAAAGAACAGACACTGCTGACGATGCACAGCTCAAGGAAATACTTGGGAATTAATTCACGGATTGCGAATTTCTTGACATCAGCTGTATTAGGTATTAATAGGTGAAGAATTTACTGGACTACAATATAAAGATGTAGACCGTGTGATATATAGATGTTTGGGTCGGTTCAAAAATGGTTCAAATGGCTCAGAGCACTATGGGACTTAACTGTTGAAGTCATCAGTCCCCTAGAACTTAGAACTAGTTAAACCTAACTAACCTAAGGGCATCACGTACATCCATGGCCGAGGCGGGATTCGAATCTGCGACCGCGGCGGTTGCGCTGTTCAAGACTGTAGCGCCTTGAACCTCTCGGCCATCCTCGGCCGGCGTTTGGGTCGGCCCTGGGAGTGTGCACTGATAGCGGAAGTTGTTAAGGCGACCACTCATGATAAGTAGGAAATCCCGGTTTAGAACAAATTTTCATCTACATCTACAGGATTACTCTGCAATTCACAATTAAGTGTGTGCCAGAGGGTTTATTGAAACTCCTGTAAGCTACTTCCTACCGTTCCACTCTCGAAGAGCGCGCGGGAAAATGAACACGTAAATCTTCCTATGTGAACTCTGATTTCTCTTATTTTATTACGATGATCATTTCACCATATGTAGGTGGGCCCCAAAAATATACGTTCACACTGTCAGGAGAAACTTGCTGAATGAGGTTTTCACTCTGCAGCGGAGAGTGTGCTGATATGAAACTTCCTGGCAGATTAAAACTGTGTGCCCGACCGAGAATCGAACTCGGGACCTTTGCCTTTCGCGGGCAAGTGCTCTACCATCTGGGCTACCGAACTCGGAGGAGAACGTCTGTAAAGTTTGGAAGGTAGGAGACGAGATACTGGCAGAAGTAAGGCTGTGAGCACCGGGCGTGAGTCGTGCTTCGGTAGCTCAGATGGCAGAGCACTTGCCCACGGAAGGCAAAGGTCCCGAGCTTGAGTCTCAATCGGGCACACAGATTTAATCTGCCAGGATGTTTCAGAGACTTGCTGATTGAAATGTAATGAGAAGTTCTGGCCACAGTAAAAATGGAAATGCCGTGTAGCTAGGGCCTCCCGTCGAGTAGACTGCTCTTCTGGTTCTACTTTCGACATGACGCCACTTCGGCAACTTGCGTGTCGACGGGGATGAAATGATGACGATCAAGACAACACAACACCCCGTCTCTGAGCAGAGAAAATCTCCGATCCAGCCGGGAATCGAACCCGAGCCGTTAGGCATGATATTCGGTCGCGCTGGGCACTCAGCTACCAGGGGCGGCCGCTGCCACAGTGAAAAACGCCTTTGTTTTAATGACCGCCACTCCAATTCGTGCATCATATCCGTGGCAGTCTCTCGCATATTTCTCTGTTATACAATACGACCTGCCCTTCTCTGAACTTTTTCCTTGTTCTCCGTCAATCCTACCTCATGCGATTCCCACACTGGACAGTAATACTCCAAAAGAAGGTGTACAAGCGTAGTATAAGTCACTTTAGTAAACCTGTTACATCTCCAAAGTGTTCTGCCAGTAAATCGCAATCTTTGATTTATTTGGTAAGTATTTAGCTGAGTACACAGCCTTTAGTTTTGTGTGTTTTACGCGGGAGCGAAATTTAACGCATTCTTTTTAGTGTTCATGTGGGTGGCTTCACGCTTTTCGTGATTTAGAGTCAACTGCCCCTTTTTGCACTATACAGACTTCTTGTATAAATCATTTAGCGTTCGTTTTGATCGTCTGTTGATAACAGTATCTGCAAACAATCTAAGACCACTGCTCATATTACCTCCTGAATCGTTTATGTAAATGTAAAATGTCGTGTGACTAGGGCCTCCCGTCGGGTAGACCAATCACCGAGTGCAAGTCTTTTGATTTGACGCCACTTTGGCGACTTAGGTGTCTATGGGGATGAAATGATGATGATTAGGACAACACAACACCCAGTCACTGAGCGGAGAAATTCTCCGACCCATCCGGAAATCGAACCCGAGCCCTTAGGATTGACATTTTGTCGTGCTGACCACTCAGCTACCGGGGTCGGACATCGGTTATGTAGATCAGGTGCAACAGAGGGCCTATAGCACTAACTTGCGTACCGCCAGAAATGGCTTCCGTTTTACTCGATGACTTTCCGTTAATTGCTACAAATTGGGATCTTTCTGACTGGATATCACTAATCCAGTCACACTACTGAGGCGACATTCGATAGGTACGCAGTTTAATTAGAAGGTGCTTGTGAACGGCGTCAAAATCCTTCTGGAAATCTAAAAATAGGGACTGAATTTAATGTCCCCTGTCGATAACGCTCATTACTTCGTGCCAATGAAGAGCTAGCTGCGTTTCACAAATGGTTCAAATGGCTCTGAGCACTATGGGACTTAACATCTGTGGTCATCAGTCCCTTAGAACTCAGAACTACTTAAACCTAACTAACTTAAGGACATCACACACATCCATGCCCGAGGCGGGATTCGAACCTGCGACCGTAGTGGTCACGCGCTTCCAGACTGAAGCGCCTAGAACTGCACGGCCACACCGGTATTTTCTAAATGCGTGATTGCTATTTGTCAATAAATCGTTTTCTTCAAGGTGATTCATAACATTAGAGAAGAGTATATGTTCCAAACTTGTACTAAAAATCGGAGTTACTGATATGGGTCTGTAATTTAGCAAAATACTCCTATTTCCTTTCTTGAGTATCGGCGTGACTTGCGCAGGTTTTTAGTCTCTGGCTACAGATTTTTCTAGGAGTCAGCGGTTGTATGTGATTAGTAAGTATGGACCTATCGTATGACCATGCTCTAAAGGGAACCTCTCTGGTATACAGTCTGGACCGGAGGCCTTGTCTTAAGTGGTTTAAACTACTTCGCTACACGAAGGATATCTGCTTCTAAGTTACTCATGTTAGCAGTTGTTCTTAATCGTAACTCTGAAATATTTTCTTCGGCTCCTTTTGTGAAGGAACTTCGGAAAACCGTGTTTAGTAACTCTGATTTAGTGCCGCTGTCACAATAACATCGCCATTGTTATCGCCCAGTGAAAGTACTGACTGCACCTTGCCCCTGGTGTATTTGAATACGACTTTCTAAGTAACAAGAGTGAAAGGGAAGCTTTATCTAGGGGATGAGAGTAGGGTAACAATGCACCACACAGAAGCAATTTATAATGACGTTTATTGAACAATATTGATCGAGCCACCCACAAAATTGCGTAAGGAAGGGCCTATTTGAAGGTTTTAATTTCAGTAGTAGGCAGTGTAAGAGTTATAAAGAGTGCTTTCAGGCCACTCTAGAAAAGAATCTGTAGTTAGATGATCCTCGTAATCTGTGTATGCCTCATGGTGGTGAGTTACGAGTTCAGAATCCACCTGGAGACGGCTTCATCACTTACTATTGGATAAGGGATGCCAGCCCTTACAATGTAGCAAGGATTCTCCTTGACGTTGATTGGTCCAAAGGTTTCAGACGACAACTTCATTGTTTCGGCTAGAGAGACTCGGGTGGAGGCTGTGACCAGTTGTGTAAGTAATGTCACTGTCAATGTGGTTAAATATGTTTAATTATTTCCGTTTTAAGTGTCACCTACATCTCGAGGGTATATTACATGTATTGTTTGTGGGGCATCGTCAAGATTGGATGCGTATGCGATGTGTGAAGACAATTATGGTCTCAAATTTAATGTTCCATTAACAGCACCTGTGGCAGTGCGCCTAACTTGGTTCACGGCCCAGAACAACTATGATGACGTGTTACCAACCATTATTTGCTTCTTTGTGTCCTCAGTGTACACATATGACAGATTGGGTAAACATTTTATGTGACCATGTGGTGGTAAAACGCAAGAGCGGGAATTAACGTGCGGAAGAGAGCACATGGTGGCTCTTAAATTTTATTGAAGTGCTCTTTACTGAGAAGTAGATCTTCATCTTTTTATAATCATAACAGTTACAGCACTGATTCATATATGAATCCATAGCGGATCAATATCTTCTGCAGGGCAGGGGACATCATCGTCCTCAGAAGACATTAGGTGAGAGAAAGAAACAGTGTTAGATGTAGCTGATTTTTGTACATTTCCAACCACACATCTCACGTGTCGAATCAGTCTGTTAGAACTACATGACGGGGGAAGTCTTTTGAAGTGATAGAAATATTGTGCTCTATTTTTTTAGAGGTTTCTTTCCAGTGGCTGTACGCCATGGAGGAACCCACATTCACGAACTGTTTACTAGGTACATATGTTCTTCTAAGATTCAGTCACAGTCACTCTACTTCTAGAGTCTCATTGGGAACGAAGACTAATAATAAATGACACCAACTCAATCTGAGAGCCCACATTGTCTTTGAAAAAATATATTTGATTACTTGAACAGAAATAAGCGCTGTCAACACATTAACCATATTAATCGAAACTGGAAGGCATAAATACACGAAGGTGTTAATTTATCAACAGTTTTTTTAAAAAATACTTCGTACAGACCGTGGCTTAATAATAGACAGTGCCTCAACACTGAAGCAGCCGCCCGGAGTGGCCGCGCTGTTACAGGCGCCATGTCACGGACTGCGCGGCCCCTCCCGCCGGAGGTTCGAGTCCTCCCTCAGGAATCGGTGTGCGTGTTGTTCTTAGCATAGGTTAGTTAAAATAAGTTTAAGTAGTGTGTAAGTCTAGGGACCGATGACCTCTGCAGTTTGATCCCTTTGAGATTCACACACATTTCAATATTTGTACAATGAAACATTACTGGGCGCCACCATTAAGACAGAAGTCAAGTGACACAATGTCATGTGTGAAGGCCTTTTACCTGATGCTTTAAAGATGTAAGAAAATAATTTTTTTAACAAGTGAACTAGTGTTTAGCAGATAATAGTGATGAATAAACACTTGTTCAGGTTGTATATCGAAAAGAAATTCGGAAGTTGTGCTAAATGTTGCAAAAATACAGTTTATAAGACTACACGAACCTATCAAACTGAAGACAATGTAACATTTATATCTCTGATGCATAGTTATTACCAGTTTAGTCAATCTGCAATTAATAGTTAAAAATGACGCTACTTTCCTTTATCTGTTGACCTTAACAAGGAATTTAGTTTCTTTTTAAGTGCACTCTCATCGAAACCTTCCCCACGGAGTGTGTTTCTAGACGATCTAGCGTGCTGCAACGTCGCCAAAGAAAAGTGCTACAGCGTTTCACATACACTAGACAAATTGCCGCATCTGTCTCCCTGTTCTTCTGGTACACTCAACCGGACAAGGCGTTTTCCGCTAACCCATTTTCTCCATCAGGAAGAATCGTTCCCTTTTCTTTCATATACGTCATACCGTCATTTTTCTGCTGAGACAGCTTCCCATTATTGCCCGTAGAGTGATAAACTGTTTCATTAATCTTTCCATTTTACAAACCATTTCTACGAAAGAATCCCTGCAATGTCCTGTGACAGGCGCTTCCTTTCTTCGCACCATATTAATTCCATTCGTTCCTTCGTGCAGAAATAAGTGCTAATATTCCTGCAGCACTGTTTCTGACGATTAAGAAGTCCTTTAAGCAAATTTGGTCCGAAATTAGAGCCCCAGCTTTTCTAGTTATGCGTAGCACAACGTGACAGCATCTTTAGATTTGATGACTACATTTCCGGCCCTAGTTACTAATATTTTGAAAAACTGCTCCGTCGTTTTGTAAAGCACGTAGTTAATAGATACTTTACCGCGTTAGCCAAACATTGATGTCTATTCCAAATCATTGTCATCCGTTTCTTGAAATGTAAAAACAGACTTACCATCATTGTTTTTATGTTTTGTCCCATACTAAATATCTCTTTTGTAGAATTATTGATATTTTATTGATTTTGGCACCGAAGGAAACGATTTGCTATTCTTTCTTTAAAATGTCTACATCTACATCTACATCTACATCCGTACTCCGCAAGCCACCTGACGGTGTGTGGCGGAGGGTACCCTGAGTACCTCTATCGGTTCTCCCTTCTATTCCAGTCTCGTATTGTACGTGGAAAGAAGGATTGTCGGTATGCTTCTGTGTGGGCTCTAATCTCTCTGATTTTATCCTCATGGTCTCTTCGCGAGATATACGTAGGAGGGAGCAATATACTGCTTGACTCTTCGGTGAAGGTATGTTCTCGAAACTTTAACAAAAGCCCGTACCGAGCTACTGAGCGTCTCTCCTGCAGAGTCTTCCACTGGAGTTTATCTATCATCTCCGTAACGCTTTCGCAATTACTAAATGATCCTGTAACGAAGCGCGCTGCTCTCCGTTGGATCTTCTCTATCTCTTCTATCAACCCTACCTGGTGCGGATCCCACACTGCTGAGCAGTATTCAAGCATTGGGCGAACAAGTGTACTGTAACCTACTTCCTTTGTTGTCGGATTGCATTTCCTTAGGATTCTTCCAATGAATCTCAGTCTGGCATCTGCTTTACCGACGATCAACTTTATATGATCATTCCATTTTAAATCACTCCTAATGCGTACTCCCAGATAATTTATGGAATTAACTGCTTCCAGTTGCTGACCTGCTATTTTGTAGCTAAATGATAAGGGACCTATCTTTCTATGTATTCGCATCACATTACACTTCGCTACATTGAGATTCAATTGCCATTCCGTGCACCATGCGTCAATTCGCTGCAGATCCTCCTGCATTTCAGTACAATTTTCCATTGTTGCAACCTCTCGATACACCACAGCATCATCTGCAAAAAGCCTCAGTGAACTTCCGATGTCAACCACCAGGTCATTTATGTATATTGTGAACAGCAACGGTCCTATGACACTCCCCTGCGGCACACCTGAAATCACTCTTACTTCGGAAGACTTCTCTCCATTGAGAATGACGTGCTGCGTTCTGTTATCTAGGAACTCCTCAATCCAATCACACAATTGATCTGATAGTCCGTATGCTCTTACTTTGTTCATTAAACGACTGTGGGGAACTGTGTCAAACGCCTTGCGGAAGTCAAGAAACACGGCATCCACCTGTGAACCCGTGTCTAAGGCCCTCTGAGTCTCGTGGACGAATAGCGCGAGCTGGGTTTCACACGATCGTCTTTTTCGAAACCCATGCTGATTCCTACAGAGTAGATTTCTAGTCTCCTCTTTTTCGAGGCGAATGAGTATTAACTCCATAATATTTCATTTTCCTGCTTCTCAATTTTTACAGAGACGTCTATGCACTTACTAAACGGAATCATGTACCTTTGTGAACTGAGAGTGCTCCTGTTATAATGGAGAGAAATTTCGGCGTGTAGCGTGAGTCAGTACTTTTATATTGGTGTAACAGTTGATGGCATGGTCGGCAAGAAAGATGGCGTTAGCCAGATGGTGAATGTTGGATACATCTCCACTCATCTCCTGATTTCACTTTAGTTACTCATGGGCGTAATGATGCTGGGGAAGAAATGTGAAATGAAGACTCATTTGCTTAGGTGATTTTGAGGTAACATCTAACGGTACTACTAATTCTGATTATGTATGTGGTAGTTCGCCCAACCCGGTGTCAAAAATCTGTCTCTTACCGATATTGGTACTGGCAAGACATCGGTCCCAGGAATTCAAAGAATTTCGAAAATGGTTTAATTTTTAGTTTAAGCTTACTGCACAATTTCGGATCTGCTATAGTAATTTTCATTTTTTTCATTAATTGTGAAGTTATATTAACATGTTATGCTAACTGGAATGTACAGGTGCGTTGGCTTTGTTTGATCTATATCCTATTGCGGTAATGGTAAGTTTTGATGGAGGTCTCCAGACAAAAAATCGGTACAGTCGCCCACAGGGCTATTGATGTTACGCAAATGTCAAATTGTTCCGTGAAATGCTTCGACGGGTAATTTATGGAGTATCGGAAACTCATCCCAAACATGGAAGTGCAGTGATGCATCAATCACCAGTATCACTTTGCTGTGAAGCGTTACAGATGCTTGCCGTGTCGAAGACGTACTCTGTCAGGGAATATCAGTTCATAAAGAACATGCGGTGCGCGATGGTCGGACGACCTGGCGTCCATCACCCCCTAGATAGTGAAGACGTCGTTTTCAAAGTGGCAGGGGATTTCACGTCATCGTAACTCAGCGAACTAACAAGAGATATTTTTAACTTATATACGCAAATCTTCTTTGTAAATCACTGTACCTACTACTAAAAACCAATTGTTCCTGAGGTTTTTGGTAGATTACAACTACTATAAATAATTATGTGATATAGATACAGAGGAGCAATTTTATCATTTTGTCCTTGTTTTAATCAAACTAAACAAATATAGCTTTTGATCAACCAGCCTAAATTACCTCTTCCGATAAGGGCACATTGTAACTGATAATGAACATTTCATCGAGTGATAAGTCACGGACCCACAGATGTCTGAGCATTACTGCATTTCAACGCCTGCAGGTGCCTGAATTTGGGCACCCAATGAGAAATTAGTCTAACCTCAGCTCTAAATAACTCAAAAACGACGCAACACATGAATTCTTTTCTTTACTCTTTAATTCTCAGCACAGCCTCCGCTACAACACCCTTACAAGCTTTCCCGACTGTTGATGACCACCCTCTGTATGAATTAAATTGTAGCAAGAATAAGGTGGTTTTTATTTACAAAACGAGTTAAATGTGTACAGTGAAATGATGGGTAGATGATACAGTTGACACAGTATTTGATAAGACGTACTTATTGTTACATAGTACACGAAAGATTAGATAGCACTTATGTACAGTGATTGCTAAATCTCACAAAACTTTGTCAACCTTATCTTAGTAGGCCACACCCTGTCAGTTGTATGTATGTAATTTGTTTTACTATACATGTCGTTGTTTATAGCAGTGAAGGGTATAGACGCATGAACAGCATGTTTCTTAGCGTGTCCCGTTCAAATAAATCTGAGGTGTTTGTCATGATAAATTTAATTTGAGATTTACTGTTGTCTAAGGTTGATTTGCACTGATATTTCACTGTTTTCTGTCGACATCAGTAGTTAGTTGGGCAAACTGCATGTTATATGCAGTTCAGAACTTCCAAGAGATTTCCTTCTGGTGTGTGTATAAAATATGACGAGAAGGAAACAGGAGAAGTTGAGAGTGTTAAATTCTTGGGATTACAACAATAAATTCAGTTGGGAGCAACGTACTAACGAACTGCTAAAGCGCCTAAACAAGTCTGTGTTTGCAATGCGAATGATGTCAGACATAGGAGATATAACTATACAAAAATTGGCATATTTTGCTTATTTTCAGTCCACTATGTCATATGGTACAATATTTTTGGGTAACTCCACAAACAGAGAAAAATTTTTTAGACTACAGAAGCGTATAATAAGAGTAATGTGTAGTGTAAATCCAAGAACATCATGTCGAAACCTATTCAAAGAAATAGGCATACTAACCACAGCTTCTCGGTATTTTTATTCCTTGATGAAGTTTCTTATAAATAATACATTCCTTTTCCAACTAACTGCTTAGTACACAGTATCAATACTAGGAATAAGAACAATACACACAAAGATTTAAAATCACTACTCTTGCCCAGACAGGAGTCCAGAATTCAGCAATGCATATTTTTAATAAGTTACCAGCAACCATTAAGAGTCTAGTTTCAGACAAGATTCAATTTAAACATAATTTAAAAGAATTTTCGGTGGCCAACTCCTTCTATTCCATCCATGAATTTCTCAACAAATGCTGTAGACCATTTTAATGAAAATTTAGTTATACTTTAATTTTTGACAATTCTTGGTTGCAACAGCCAAGTAACTACCTACTGTGTGAATGATGGATGTATGGAAAGCAGATGTAAGACTTAAGTC
This sequence comes from Schistocerca gregaria, assembly GCF_023897955.1. Classification (NCBI taxonomy): domain Eukaryota; kingdom Metazoa; phylum Arthropoda; class Insecta; order Orthoptera; family Acrididae; genus Schistocerca; species Schistocerca gregaria. The sequence continues at coordinate 420,262,458 of NC_064924.1, forward strand.
TGTATATAGTGGAAGTTTAATTTTAAACCTTGTACATAATTTTACTGTGCTTAACTGAGGGTCATTGAAATGAATAATTTACTTTAATTTTTAACAATACTTGGTTGTGAGAGCCAAGTATCTAGCTATGTGTGAATTATGGGTGTAATGAAAGCAGATGTAAGTATTAAACCTGTAAATATTAGAAGTTTAAATTTAATTCATGTACATAATTTTACTTTTTATCGACTGAGGATCATTAAAATTAATAAAACTTGAGTTTTTCTAATTACATTTTTGTAATGTGTTTATCTGACTTGTTCCACACTCAGGAGGATCCCTCTTTTGGGGGTATATGGAATGAATAATTAATCTAATATATTACTATAACCAAAAAGTGTAGAAATCTAGACTTGAGGCTTGCAATCAGTAAAGGCGAGAGAATGGTTGATCTTCCAGGGAACATGGCGACTCTAGTGCTAGTAGGATACAAGAGCTGAGGTGCGAAACCTACACAATAGGCTATTAGCTTGTTGTGATTTCACAAATGGAGCAATATAACGTAGAAATAAGACAGAAAAATAAGCTCTAAAGTGACATAAAGCGAGAAGGGTAAATCGAAAAAAGTATCGAAAGCTGGTAATGTTCAGGAAGAAAATAGAGACAGAAAATTAGTCAACTAGATCGAAACTGGAGGTCGAAAATTCTACAGACTGCCAACGTACAATGTTAAGGGAGGAAATTGATGGATGAAGTTATCAATAAGTTCAATAAAGAAATAGTTCCGACAGAATTCTCTTGGAAGCAGACCAGATGCTGATCATGTATTTTCAGTAGAAAATGGTGTACAAGCTATTATGCCGAGCACGAGATATCTGGTTCTGGTACAGCAGTCTCGTCCTTTTTTCTGGCATTAATTACGAGTCTTGCCGGTCTCGGTATGTTAATTGGCATTTGGTAATATTAGTCGTACACGGTGGCCAACTGAGCACAGGTCAATTTTCTTAGAGAAAAATAGCAGTGATTCGGTGACTTCAGAATCATACTAAAGAATGAAAAGTATCGTGACCAATTCCAGCAGTTCATTCCAACGGTTCATTGGCATTGTCATTTGTGTCACCCACCCTCTAGTAACTCGGTTAGTAAGCGCTAGTGTGAACACTTTTGAATAACTGGAACTGGGTCGCGCCCGGTAGCCGCGTTGTCTCAGGCGCCTCGCCACGGTTTCCACGGCTCCCCACCGTTGGTGGATGAAGTCCTCCCTCGGGCGCGTGTGTGTGTGTGTGTGTGTGTGTGTGTTATCCTTAGCGTAAGTTAGTTTAAGTTAGATTAACTGAAGTGTAAGTCCAATGACCGATGAACTTAGCTATTTGGTCCCATAGGAGCTTACGACAAATTTCCAAATTTCTAAAAACTGCAACTGGCAGGCCGCTGTCTCTTACTTATGAGTGTAATAATTTAAATATTTAAGTTAATGACATGTGGACGAGCAATATTCTGTGGAGTGATGGGGCACTTTTTACACTGCAGGGTGCAGTGAATAGACAGAAATGCCGGATTTGGGATACTGTTAAACCGTGTGTTGTAACCGAAGTACCTTACACTCGTTGTGTGTGACTGTGTGGATTCACAAGTACCTTTATTCTCGGTCCTTCCCCCTTCGAAGAGAATACACCTCAAGCGCCTGTCAGGTGTACCATGACGTCTTCATGTTATGCAGATCTCCCTGTAGAGCATGTTATTCCTGATTTGGAAGAGAGCAGCTGAGTGAAAATCGCTGTCTTCTTGCAAGATTGTGAAACTCCTCATGTCGTTAACCCAATGGAAAATTTGATTAATGCAACCTTCCACGAACGTGTTATCCCCGGAGGTAGTCCAAATGCATGGCCTGCAAGATCATCTTAACTGAATCCATTTGACTTCCGCTCTTGTGATATCTAAGAGAACTCGTTTACAGGGGACATGTTCGGTCTCTTCCTGATCTGGAGGCCAGTATACATGAACACGTCACAGGTTCCACCGAAACTGTTGTGAGCAACTGTTGATTACGTCGTTTTACGCATGCAGCACCTCCTCGACGTCTCTTGTGCGTTTCACGTAAGCTGCTGTTAATAATAAAATAAACATTAGGTCTGTCTCACTTGTCTGATCTTTTCGGCCCACGTCCGTTCGTTATCCATTACACATGGGAACACCTCTATACGTCTTTTTTATATTCACGGCGCCAAATTTGCAACTGGTGGCTGAAATTGGAACTAAATTTATTTCCAGCGTAAAGTGGTTCCGCAATTATGCATTACAATATCTACCACGTTTCACTGCCGCACTAGACCTCCGTGAGTAGCTGATCTTTAATTATAACCACCCGATAATACTTTGCCATTGTCCTGCATCTGACGCCATTTGTCTATACTAACTAGTACTTCATTTTATGTCCTTCGTAGCTGTAGGGTTCATTATTATACAGTTATTAATTGCAAGGGATAAAATTTTTACAATGGTCAACCATAACTTTCTACTCCTTTACATAGCTGACCTCAGACACTACCAATAATTTTGTTTTTCTATCTTTGAAGAAGCCTTCGAGTTTAGCACAGTGTTCTTGTCACCAAACTCAAAGAGAATTATGGAGACATCTAATACGTGAGAACAAGATCATTTCTACACTCAGATTCCCCTCCTTCATCATATAGCGGGTCCTCTCTACAACTGACTATCTAGAATCTGACGGGATTCGTTTGACTGTGGTCCAGAAAATGGAATAAGTATTGGAAGTTTGGTCTCTCTTTTTAGATGAAGTGGCCTTTTTACTTATTTTATGGAAAACGGTGTACTCAACACACTTCCGATTTTTTCATACTGCTGAAGTGAAAAAGTGCATGAGTCCTGTCTGTTATTTGTTTATCTCGTTGTATGGCGGTGTCCAGTTTGGTGTTTTATTTTCTACGATTTAGGTGCATACAAATCATATACACATATTCAAGAATATAGACAGTTAACTTACACCGAACAGTCGTAAGGAAGGGTAAAGCAGTTACTCAGCAATGTCCCTGTACATGGACACTATATTGCTACAAACGTTTGATGTCTGTGTGTACTCTGTCGTCACGTCGTGGTCTCCTATTTGTCCTCTTTGATATGACGCTACAGTATTTCGTAACACCGAGGTCTTACGTCACCGTAGTGCATGAATTTTCTGCCTCATTGTATTTCAGTAGTAAATGGAAGGTGCAAATGTTATCACCTCTTCGACGTTGAAGTCATTAGCGACGGAATAGTAGCTCTTTTAGAGAAATAGTAGGAAGCCAGCCTCCAATCTCCTTGTTGGGTAACATGTCCGGATAGTCTTCTGATGATACCTGTGAAATTCTCATTCTGGTTGCCTCCACAGTCGCTCCTACGTATAAAATAACATGTTCGTGAATCTAATATAACAGATGTGATATCAATTGATTCTGTGTTTCATTTCGAGTTACAAGACGCAAATTTTTTGAAGTACCTTAGCGTATAACATAATGTAACGAAAAGTACAGTATACCTAATTATTTGACTATGTCGTGATGGATAGTTCTGCACAGGATCATCAAATGAAGCACTTGATAATTATGTACTAGTTAGAGCGCTGTACTGTTAGAAGAGGGGCTTCATAACTTAGATTGCCTCGAAATTACTCCGATTCAATGGTCCCAGATAGTCCTGTTCCATATAGTTTCATCGTATCATATGCTTCTCTTGACAAAGGCTATTGATAATGATCTGTGTTGACGACCCGATAAATGTATGTCATCTCGCAAGAAATGTCAGGAAGCAAATCTCTATGATTTTATGACTCGATATTTTAAAAGTGATCATAGCACGGCGAAAATGTTTCGAATGCGGGTTAAAAACAGGAAACAGATGGAGTGTAAAGATGTTGTTATCCTTTCATAAGAGGTTTAACGCAGTTCGTCCAATTACACCGTTAAGAAAAATTTCGGCACAGCCAAATTGTCATCGAAGGGTTGTTAATGCAGTAGAGAGGATCAAATACGAGCACAGTACGTACATCAACACACGCTTACTAGTGAGTCGTGTAATCTCAAAGCTAGGAAGTCGAAATAAATAAGAATAACTGGGTACAGCTTAATCTGACATCGATAACAAGATGATTAGGGACAGGACGCAAATTCGAACTGGACTGGGGCAGGGGGAAGGAATATCCTTGGTGCATGCAGCTGGTTTGTTCTTAAAGTAGGTCGCAATTCGAATGCGTGAATTGCTACACAGCTGAAACCGATAACACTAGAGTAAGAGACAGTGATAGGGATTTAAATGGAGGTATTTGGAAGCTACACTGATCAGAGTGATGTTATCTACAACAGCTGTAATGATAGGCCTTGTTATTCAGTGCCCTTGAGATAAAAATCTCAACAGACTGATAATAGCCTAAACGAAAAATGGCCTGATTATGTTACATCAAAATGGAACCATCTGACTAACTTCTGTCTGTTGCAGGATCGTCGAAGTTATTCTGAGCTCCTGCACAGTAACACCCCCAGGGACAGAAAAGGTTCTCTTGAATATTCAGTAAGTGTTTAAAGAAACGAATTGTGTTTCTTTGGTTTTACAGACGATGCTCCGCACATCAGGAATAAATACAGTCAAAGCCCCAACTAATACGTTTTTAGCACTCTTCGCCGCAAATTACTGTATAGTAATAACCAGAGTTGTTGTGTCAATATACTTTAATACGTCGTGAGCTGCAACAACATTGTCCTTAGCGCTGAGTCCTAAACAGGTCAATGTGACAGTTGATCTTCCCAGTACAGAACATCTTGTAAGACAACATGCACAGTGCGTTCAGAGTGTTTTTTGACAACGAAGTAGTGTACAAGGTAATACCTCCGTGACTACCTTCAGTGAAATTCTGAATAGGCGAGAACAAAAAACCTGTGTACTCTAAATAATGAAAGAATGGCTAAATGAGACAAATTATATTGCATCCTCGACAGTTAGAAAAAAATTAATAGCTTCTGAATAGAGCATTAATGGTGGACATTCCAAGACAGATATGATGATTAACTATCTGAAAATCGTTTCCTGTGCTACTTTCGCAACTAGAACCTAACAAGAAATATCAAGCAATTGTAAGAAGAAAAACAATCTCGTCTTCGCAACAAGTATTTATTTTCCAGAATGATATTTTCACTCTGCAGAGGAATGTGAGCTGATATGAAACTTCCTGGCAGATTAAAACTGTGTGCCTGACGGAGACTCGAACTCGGGATCTTTGCCTTTTGCCGGCAAGTGCTCTACCAACCGTAAAACTGTGAGGAGTGGGAGTGAGTCGTGCTTGGGTAGCTCAGTTAGTAGAGCACTTTCCCGCGACAGGCAAACGTTCAGAGTTGGATTCTCGGTCTGGCACACAGATTTAATCTGCCAGGAAGTTTCATATCAGCGCACACTCTGCTGCAGAGTGAAAATCTCATTCTTGAAACATCCCTCAGGTTGTGACTAAGCCATTTCTCCGCAAAATCCTTTCTTTCAGGAGTGCTAGTCCTACGAAGTTCGCAGGAAGGCTTCTTACTTTGGAAGGTAGGAGACAAGGTAGAAGCGGAAGTAAAGCTCTGATTACGGGTTGTGAGTCGTGCTTGGACAGCTCAGTTGGTAGGATACTTGCCCGCGAAAGGCAAAGGTCTCGAGTTGGAGTCTCGGTCCGGCACGAAGCTTTAATCTGCCAGGAAGTTTCAGTATTTATTTTATTTGCTTCATTCTTGTGCGTTTCGACATTATACCATTGTCAAAGGAACAAAATCCTGTTGGCACATAGTATCATACACTGAGGAGACGAAACTCATGGAACAGCGACATGCGTTTACACAGAAGGGTTCAGTACCTTGTACACAGGGTATAAAAGGACACTGCATTGGCGGAGTTATCATTTGTACACAGGCGATTCATGTGAAAAGGTTTCCGACTGATTATGGCCGCACGACGCGTATTGAGTCTTAACGCAGAATAACAGTTAGAGCTAGAAGCATGGGACGTTCCATTTGGAAATCGTCATGGAATTCAATATTCCGAGATCCACAGTGTCAGGAGCGTGCCGAGAATACCAGATTTCAGGCATTACATGACACCGCGGTCATCGCAGTGGCCGACGCCCTTCACTTAACGACCGAGATCAGTGGCGTTTGCATGGGGTTGTCAGTGTTAACACAAAAGTAACACTACTTAAAATAATCGCAGGAATCAATCTGAGACGTACCGCGAACGTATCTGTTAAGACATTGCGGCGAAATTTGGCGTCAATGCACAACGGCATCGGACGACAGACGCGAGTGTCTTTGCTAACTGGACGATGTTACCTTCACCGCTTCTCCTGGGCTAGTGACCATATCGGATGGTCCCTAGACGACTAGAACTCCTTGGCCTGGTGAGAGGAGTCACGAGTTCAATTGGGGATAGTATTCGAGAGTGGCACAGACTCCATGAAGCCATGGATCCAAGTTGTCGACAAGACACTGTGCAACCTGGTGGTGGTTCCATAACGGTGTGGGCTGTGTTTACGTGGAATGGACTGTGTCCTCGTTATGTGGTTATGTTCAGCTCCACGAAGACCATTTACAGCCATTCATGGATTTCATGTTCCCAAACAACGATAGAATTCTTATGGATGACAATGCGACATTTCACCCGGCCACAATTGATAGCAAATGATTTAAACTCCTTCTGAACATTTCGAGTGAATGATTTGGCCATCCAGACCTCCCGAATGAATCTAATCGAACAATTATGGGACATAATCAAGAGGTCAGTTCGCGCACAGATTCCTACACCGGCAACACCTTCGCAATTATGGTCAGCTACAGTGGCAGCATGGCTCATTATGTGTGCAGGGGACTTACAAAAACTTGTTGAGTCCATGCCATGTCGAGTTGCTGCACTACACAGGGCAAAAGGAAGTCCGACAAGATATTAGGAGGTATATGATGACTTTTGTCACCTCAGTGTATAGGGTGCAATCAAAAGATACAAACACAAAGAAATAGACCAATATGGCTGAAACTTGGTGTGCGTTCTTTCCGAAGATTCTACTAACCAAACATGACCTCGCTACGCACCAGTGGTGCCATCTCCCTGACTTTGCATGGACTTTTCAAACGCCCCTCATACACTACTGGTCATTAAAATTGCTACACAACGAAGATAACGTGCTACAGACGCGAAATTTAACCGACAGGAAAAAGATACTGTGTTACGCAAATGATTAGCTTTGCAGAGCATTCACAGAAAGTTGGCACCGGTGGCGACACCAACAACGTTGTGACATGAGGAAAGTTTCCTACCGATTTCTCATACTCAAACAGCAGTTAACCGACGTTGCCTTGTGAAACGTTGTTGTGATGCCTCGTGTAAGGAGGAGAAATGCGTACCACCACGTTTCCGACTTTGATAAAGGTTGGGTTGTAGCCTATCGCGATTGCGGTTTATCGTACCGCGGCATTGCTGCTCGCGTTGGTCGAGATTCAATGACTGTTAGCAGTATATGGAATCGGTGTTTTCAGAAGGGTAATACGGAACGCCGTGCTGGATCCCAACGGCCTCGTATCACTAGCAGTCGAGATGGCAGGCATCTTATCCGCATGGCTGCAACGGATCGTGCAGCCACGTCTCGATCCCTGAGTCGACAGATGGGGACGTTTGCAAGACAACAACCATCTGCAAGAACAGTTCGAGGGCGTTTTCAGCAGCATCGACTATCAGCTCGGAGACCCTGGCTGCGGATACCCTAGACGCTGCATCACAGACAGGAGCATCTGCGATGGTGTACTCAACGACGAAACTGGGTGCACGAATGGCAAAACGTCATTTTTTGGATGAATTTAGTTTCTGTTTACAGCATGATGGTCGCATCCGTGTTTGGCGACTTAGGCGTGAACGGACTTTGGAAGCGTGTATTCGTCATCGTAATACTGGCGTATCACCCGGCGTGATGGTATGGGGTGCCATTGGTTACACGTCTCGGTCACCTCTCGTTCACATTGACGACAATTTGAACAGTGGACGGTACATTTCAGATGCGTTACAACCCGTGGTTCTACCCTTCATTCGATCCCTGCGAAACCCCACATTTCAGCAGGATAATGCACAACCGCATGTTGCACGTCCTGTATGGGCCTTTCTGGATACAGAAAATGTTCGACCGATGCCCTGGCCAGCACATTCTCCAGATCTTTCATCAATTGAAAACGTCTGGTCAATGGTGGCCAAGCAACTAGCTCGTCACAATACGCCAGTCACTACTCTTGATGAATTGTGGTACAGTGTTGGAGCTGCATGGGCAGTTGTACCTGTACACGCCATCCAAGCTCTATTTGACTCAATGCCCAGGCGTATCAAGGCCGTTATTACGGCCAGAGGTGGTTGTTCTGGGTACTGATTTCACATGTCAGTTCTAGTTTGATATATCTGTCAAATGAATACCCGTTTATAGTCTGAATTTCTTCTTGGTGTAGCAATTTTAATGGCTAGTAGTGGATAAGTACATAGTACGGCCGCGACGTTTCACAAAGCCTTTATGTGTCCATAAATGTAATACAGTTTATAGGTGTAGTTACACAAATCTAGACGAATGCTTGAATAGGACATCTGCTAGATTGTTAGAATGTCTTCATCAGTGGTCGTCTGAGCTTTAAAGTTTCTCCCGCATGTGACTGCTGTTCTCAGTGACACCAGTATTCAGGATTGCTCAGTAGGCTGAAATCTTTACTACCAACATGTAGTAAATTGCGCACCGTATTTACAGTATGTTCCAGGCTGCAAACGTTGCTCAATATAAAGACATCTGCATTCATGACAGACTGGAAATTTGTGAAAATACCAAATGTGCACATCACTTTTCGAACGGTGGACCATGGAATGTTCAGCTGGTGTGACACAGGTCATGGATGTATGAGGATCACATATTGCGTCCAGCACTCTCAGACATGGGAACAGGAACTTCTTCAACAATTTGTGGTGGAATTGGGCGTCGGTCTCTCCCAGGAACAAATCCCTAATCGCCATTTAATTCGAACTTCCGAATCATGTTCATCAGTCCCGGTGCAGAAAGGAGGTCAGGGGGAGCCAATTACGGACTGTATTGTGGGTGATCAAACACTTCTCATCGGAAATGCTGCAGGAGCGTCTTCATTGCCTCTGCAGTGTGTGGCCGAGGATTGGCATGAAGAAGGAACTGCCCGACAGTTGCGTTATGTGGGCTGCATGACACAGGCGAAATCACTAACCAGGCCCTCATACTTGGCGGGAGACGTTATTGCCTACGCGTCTTTACGTGCTCACTGTTCCTCCTCTACATCATCTCTGTTCACTCAAAACTGAAAAGAGCGACGCGACCTGGTCGACGGGGATAACAGAGACACTGCCAATCACATCTATGCAAAGCTTTACAGGATTTTCCCAGTGGTTTCCATTTCGGGACCGATCGAAACTTACTTTCTGGACAACCCTCGTATTTACCGATGCTTGCATTTCTACCCTAGGTCACCGTACCGGCATAAGGTCCTTATGGAAAATCATGACGCGAGCACTAATAACAACGCAAATTCTCTAGCGGGCAGTCTCAACACCACCCCTATAAAGTTGAAACCCCATATGGTAAATACTGGGTGATCAAAAAGTCAGTATAAATTTGAAAACTGAAGAAATCACGGAATAATGTAGATAGAGGTGTACAAATTGACGCACATGCTTAGAATGGCATGGGGTTTTATTAGACAAAAAAAAAAAGAACGAACGTTCAAATAATGTCCGACGGATGGCGTTTCATCTGATCAGAATAGCTATAATTTGCATAACAAAGTAAGACAAAGCAAAGATGATGTTCTTTACACGAAATGCTCGATATGTCCACCGTAATTCCTCAACAATAGCTGTAGTCGAGGAATAATGTTATGAACAGCACTGTAAAGCATGTCCAGTGTGGAAACGGTGAGGCATTGGCGTCGGATGATGTCTCTCAGCATCCCTAGAGATGCCCGTGGTCTAGGGGTAGCGTCTTTGATTCATAATCAAAACGTATTCGGTCCCGGGTTCGATCCCCGCCACTGCCAAAATTTTGATGAATAATCAGCATCGGCGGCATAAGAAGTCAGCCTCATTCTGCCAACAGCCTTGTCAAAGAGGGCGGAGGAGCGGATAGAGGTTCTGGGCACTCTCGTGTCCTAGGGGTGGGAAATTGCCCCTAAAGGCGGAAGAATCAGCAATGATCAACGACATGAGGAGGTAGAAGGCAATGGAAACCACTGCATTAAAGACACGTAACGTGTATCCACATTACATGTGGCCTGTAGTTGAAGAAGTGTCATGATGATCTCTCCATTGGCAAAAGATTCCGGAATAGTCCCCCATTCGGATCTTTGGGAGGGGACTGCCAAGAGGGAGGTTACCATGAGAAAAAGATTGAATAATCAACGAAAGGATAATGTTCTACGAGTCGGGGCGTGGAATGTCAGAAGCTTAAACGTGGTAATGAAACTAGAAAATCTAAAAAGGGAAATGGGAAGGCTCAATCAAGATATAGTAGGGGTCAGTGAAGTGAAGTGGAAGGAAGGCAAGGATTTCAGGTCAGATGAGTATCGGGTAATATCAACAGCAGCAGAAAATGGTATAACAGATGTAGGATTCGTTATGAATAGGAAGGTAGTGCAGAGGGTGTGCTACTGTGAACAGTTCAGTGAGCGGGTTGTTCTAATCAGAATCGACCGCAGACCAACGGCGACAACGATAGTTCAGGTATACATGCCGACGTCGCAAGCTGAAGATGAACAGATAGAGAAAGTGTATGAGGATATTGAAAGGGTAATGCAGTATGTAAAGGGGGACGAAAATCTAATAGTCATGGGCGACTGGAATGCAGTTGTAGGGGATGGAGTAGAAGAAAACGTTACAGGAAAATATGGGCTTGGGACAAGGAATGGAAGAGGAGAAAGACTAATTGAGTTCTGTAACAAGTTTCAGCTAGATATAGCGAAAACCCTGTTCAAGAATCACAAGAGGAGGAGGTATACTTGGAAAAGGCCGGGAGATACAGGAAGATTTCAATTAGATTACATCATGGTCAGACAGAGATTCCGAAATCAGATACTCGATTGTAAGGCGTACCCAGAAGTAGATATAGACTCAGATCACAATATAGTAGTGATGAAGAGTGGGCTGAAGTTCAAGACATTAGTCAGGAAGAATCAATACGCTAAGAAGTGGGATATGGAAATTCTAAGGAATGACAAGACACGTTTGAAGTTATCTAACGCTATAGATACAGCAATAAGGAATAGCGCAGTAGACAGCACAGTTGTAGAGGAATGGACATCTCTAAAAAGGGCCATCACAGAAGTTGGGAAGGAAAACATAGGTACAAAGAAGGTAGCTGCGAAGAAACCATGGGTAACAGAAGAAATACTTCAGTTGATTGATGAAAGGAGGAAGTACAAACATGTTCAGGGAAAATTAGGAATGCAGAAATACAAGTCGCTGAGGAATGAAATAAATACGAAGTGCAGGGAAGCTAATACGAAATGGCTGCAGGAAAAATGTGAAGACATCGAAAAAGATATGATTGTCGGAAGGACAGACTCAGCATAAAGGAAAGTCAAAACAACCTTTGGGGACATTAAAAGCAACGGTGGTAACATTAAGAGTGCAACGGGAATTCCACTGTTAAATGCAGAGGAGAGAGCAGATAGGCGGAAAGAATACATTGAAAGCCTCTATGAGGGTGAAGATTTGTGTGATGTGATAGAAGAAGAAACAGTAGTCGAGTTAGAAGAGATTGTGGATCCAGTATTAGAATCGGAATTTAAAAGAGCTTTGGAGGACTTACGGTCAAATAAGGCAGAAGGGATAGATAACATTCCATCAGAATTTCTAAAATCATTAGGGGGAGTGGCAACAAAACGACTATTCACGTTGGTGTGTAGAATATATGAGTCTGGCGACATACCATCTGACTTTCGGAAAAACATCATCCACACAATTCCGAAGAGCAAGAGCTGACAAGTGCGAGAATTATCGCACAATCATCTTAACAGCTCATGCATCGAAGCTGCTTGCAAGAATAATATACAGAAGAATGGAAAAGAAAATTGAGAATGTGCTAGGTGACGATCAGTTTGGCTTTAGGAAAAGTAAAGGCACTAGAGAGGCAATTCTGACGTTACGGCTAATAATGGAAGCATGGCTAAAGAAAAATCAAAACACGTTCTTAGGATTTGTCGACCTGGAAAAAGCGTTCGAGAATATAAAATGGTGCAAGCTGTTCCAGATTCTGAAAAAAGTAGGAGTAAGCTATAGAGAGAGACGGGTCTTTACAATATGTACAACAACCAAGAAGGAATAATAAGAGTGGACGATCAAGAACGAAGTACTTGTATTAAGAAGGGTGCTAGACAAGGCTGTAGCCTTTCGCCCCTACTCTTCAATCTGTACATCGAGGAAGCAGTGATGGAAATAAAAGAAAGGTTCAGGAGTGGAATTAAAATACAAAGTGAAAGGACATCAATGATACGATTCGCTGATGACATTGCTATCCTGAGTGAAAGTGAAGAAGAATTAAATGATCTGCTGAACGGAATGAACAGTCTAATGAGTACACAGTATGGTTTGCGAGTAAATGGGAGAAAGACGAAGGTAATGAGAAGTAGTAGAAATGAGAACAGCGAGAAACTTATCAGGATTGATGGTCACGAAGTCAATGACGTTAAGGAATTCTGCTACCTAGGCAGTAAAATAACCAATGACGGACGGAGCAAGGAGGACATCAAAAGCAGACTCGCTATGGCAAAAAAGGCATTTCTGGCCAAGAGAAGTCTACTAATATCAAATACCGGCCTTAATTTGAGGAAGAAATTTCTGAGGATGTACGTCTGGAGTACAGAATTGTATGGTAGTGAAACATGGGCTGTGGGAAAAGCGGAACAGAAGAGAATCGAAGCATTTGAGATGTGGTGCTATAGACGAATGTTGAAAATTAGGTGGACTGATAAGGTAAAGAATGAGGAAGTTCTACGCAGAATCGGAGAGGAAAGGAATATGTGGAAAACACTGATAAGGAGAAGCGATAGGATGATAGGACATCTGCTAATACATGAGGGAATGACTTCCATGGTACTAGAGGGAGCTGTAGAGGGCAAAAACTGTAGAGGAAGACAAAGATTGGAATAAATCCATCAAATAATTAAGGGCGTAGGTTGCAAGTGCTACTCTGAGATGAAGAGGTTAGCCCAGGAAAGGAATTCGTGGCGGGCCGCATCAAACAAGTCGGTAGACTGATGACTAAAAAAAAAAAAAAGATATGTCGTTCGATCACAATACACTTGCGACTTCAGATAACCCCAAAGCCAATAATCGCACGGACTGAGGTCTGGGGACCTGGGAGGTCAATCATGACGAAAGTGGCGGCTGAGCACACGATCATCACCAAACGACGCGTGCAAGAGATCGTTCACGCATCTAGCAATATGAGGTGTTTCTTTTTTGGTTCTAATAAACCTCCATGTCATTCCAAGCATGTGTGTAAATTTTGACCTCTCTATGTACATTATTCCGTGGTTTATTACGCTTTCAAATTCATACTGACTATTTGATCATCTGGTACAACGAGGTGACAAAAGCCATGGAATAGCGATACGCACATATACAAAAGGAGATAGCATCGCGTACATAAGGTATATAAGGGCACTGCATTGGCAGAGATGTCATTTGAAGTCACGTGTTTGATGTGGAAATGTTTCCAAAGTCACTATGGCTTCACGACGGGAATTAAAAGGTTCTGAAAATGGTTCAAATGTCTCTGAGCACTATGGGACTTAACATCAAAAGTCATCAGTCCCCTATATCTTATAACTACTTAAACCTAACTAACCTAAGGACATCACACACATCCACGTCCGAGGAAGGATTCGAACCTGCGACCGTAGCGGTCGCGCAGTTCCAGACTGAAGCGCCTACAACCGCTCGGCCACACCGGCCAGCTAAAAGGTTCTGAACTCTGAATAGTGGAACAGTAGTTGGAGCTACAGACATGGGACATCCATTTCGGAAATCATTAGGGAATTCATTAGTCCAAGATACACAATGTCTAGTGTGCCGAGAATACCAGATATCAGGCATTACCTCTCACCACAAACAATGCAGTGGCCGATGACTTTGACTTAATGACCGAAAATAGCGGTGTTTGCTTTTAGTTGTCAATGCTAACAGACGACAACAATGCGTGAAATAACCGCAGTTATGAATGTGGGACGCACGGCCAAGTATCCGTTAAGACAGCGCGGAGAAATTTGGCTTCACACGACCGATGCGAGTGCCTTTACTAACAGCACGACAACGCCTTCAGCGCACCTCCTTTGCTCGTGACCATCGATTGAACCCTGGACGACTGGGAAACGTGGCCTGGTCAGATGAGTCCCGATTTCAGGTGGTAAAAGTTGATGGAGGATTCGAGTGTGGCGCTGACTCTACGAAGCCATGGACCCAAGTTGTCAACAAGGCACTGCCAAAACTGGTAGTGCCTCCGCAATAGAGTGGACTATGCTTACATGGAATGTACTGGGTCCTCTGGTCTAACTGAACCAATCATTCGCTGGAAACGGTTGGGCACAGCTACTTGGAGACGATTTGCAGCTATACATGGACCTCATGTTCACCAACAACAATGTCACCTCACAAGGCCGCGGTTGTTTGACACTGGTTTGCACGACATACTATAAAATTTCAGCACCAAAAATTTGGGCGCCAAGAATGCTCGACATGAATATCATCGAAAGTTTACGGGACATAATCGAGATATCAGTTTGTGCACCACATCTTGCATAAGAAACACTTTCGTAAGTATGATCGGCTATAGAGGCACCATCGCTCAATATTTATGCAGGGGACTCCTACCGATTTGTTGAGTATGCAATGTAGAGGTTTTGCGCTTAGCGGGGCACGAGAAGCTCCGACAGGGATTTATGACATACCCCATGACATTTGTCACCTCAGCGTAGTTTTCCGTCTACACTGTCTCAAGTATGAACGTTTAATTGTAGCCAACGTGTACTTCTCGTCCTGTACATCCTTATGCTACAGGAATTAGTATATGCTACGGGAAATCAGAATATTTGTACAGTACATTTAATTCTACATACATACTCCGCAATCCACCATACGGTGCGTGGCGGACGGTACATCGTATTACAACTAGCATCTTCCCTCCCTGTTCCACTCCCAAACAGAACGAGGGAAAAATGACTGCCTATATGCCTCTGTACGAGCCCTAATCTCTCTTATCTTATCTTTGTGGCCTTTCAGCGAAATATAAGTTGGTGACAGTAAAATTGTACTGCAGTCAGCCTCAAATGCTGGTTCTCTAAATTTCGTCAGTAGCGATTCACGAAAACAAGGCCTCATGTCCTCTAGAGACTCCCACCCGAGTTCCTGAAGCATTTCCGTAACACTCGCGTGATGATCAGACCTACCAGTAACAAATCTAGCAGCCCGCCTCTGAATTGCTTCTATGACCTTCCTCAATCTGAACTGATAGGGATCCCAAACGTTCGAGCACTCCTTAAGAATAGGTCACATTAGCGTTCTATAAGCGGTTTCCTTTACAGATGAATCACATCTTCGCAAAATTCTACCAATGAACCGAAGACGACTATCGGCCTTCCCCACAACTGCCATTACATGGTTGTCCCATTTCATATCGCTCTGCAAATGTTACGCCCAAATATTTAACGACGTGACTGTGTCAAGGGCTACACTACTAATGGTGTATTCAAATATTACGGGATTCTTTTTCCTATTCATCGGCATTAATTTACATTTATCTATATTTCGAGTTAGCTGCCATTCTTTACACGAATCACAAATACTGTCCAAGTCATCTTGTATCCTCCTACAGTCACTCAACGACGACACCTTCCCGTACACCCCAGCATCATCAGCAAACAGCCGCACATTGCTATACACCCTGTTCAAAAGATCATTTATGTAGCTAGAAAACAACAGCAGACCTACCACACTTCCCTGGGGCACTCCAGATGATACCCTCACTTCCGATGAACACTCACCATCGAGAACAACGTACTGGGTTCTATTACTTAAGAAGTCTTTGAGCCATTCGCATATTTGGGAAGCAATCCCATATGCTCGTACCTTAGTTCCAAATCTGCAGTGGGGCACCGAGTCAAACGCTTTCCGGAAGTCAAGGAATATGGCATTCGTCTGATACCCTTGATCCATGGTTCGCAAGACATCATGTGAAAAAAGGGCGAGTTGAGTTTCGGAGGAGCGATGCTTTCTGAAGCCGTGCTGATGCATGGACAGCAACGACTCTGTGTCAAGGAAATTCATTATATTCGAGCAGAGAATATGTTCGAGAATCCTGCAACAAACCGATGTTGAGGATATTCGTCTGTAATTTTGAGGAACCGTCCTTCTACCCTTCTTATATACGGGCGTCACCTGCGCTTTTTTCCAGTCGCTCAGGGGCCTTACGTTGTGCAAGAGATTCGAGATGAATGGAAGATAAGTAAGGTAGGTAAATGGTGGAAGGAAAGGCGGCAGCGCCAGCACGGCCCAATATGAGACACTGAATGTGACGGAACGCTGCCACGGAAGTCGACTTACCGATCTCCTTTGCACCGTGCGGGTACAGGGCGAGGTTCCAGTCGAAGCCGCCGAACGTGAAGTAGGTGGACTCGAGCTTGTGGGCGGTGCCGGTGGTCACGACGGGCGTGGGCGACGTGGCGGTGGAAGCGGGGGCGGAGGAGGCGGGTCCCGAGCGGCCGTGCGAGGAGGACGAGGAGCCGCCCCCGGAGGCGGCGGAGCTGTGGCTGTGCCGGTGGTGGCGGTGCGGGTGCAGCGGCAGCGACGACCACACCGACTGCGGCACGCGGAACTCGGCGTCGAAGGCGGTGCGCAGGTTGCCCATGGTCAGCTCCAGCTGGAACTCGCCGTTCGTGTCGGTGAAGTTGCGGCTGTACAGGTCGCTCACTGGGATGTAGTTGCGGTTGCCCTGCGCCGGCGAGTCGAACGTGAACTTCACCTGCGCACAAACGAGGTGCGTTCCACAGTTAACAACTTCTCTGTAGACGGCTTTGCAGAATAAAGACAAAACAAGTGGTCATGAGCATTTAGACTTCCCAATAGGCCTTCACTTGATTTGAAATCCATTTATTAACCTTTAATAAAGGCAGCATAAAAATACTTTTGGGTTATCTTAGACTGCATCTTAAACTTTAAAACGCATTGCGATAACACCCAAATGAAAGTATCACACTGAGATCTAACTGGGGCGTACAGCCATCCACTATCCGGACATCTGCACTGGTGCTGTGCTGTGCTGCAGGCGAATATGCAGCGCCTGTCTGGTGAAATTCTTGCCATGCTAGGCTGGTGGACACCACCATGAATGAGATGTATGGCACAATTACTGGACGCTTGAGACCACTAAAGTGGAAGAGCTACAAGAACCAGCAGGCATAGTTCCGTCTGACATCGGGCGTGAGGCAGCTGCCCAGTCAGATGGACGTAAGTTCTTTCCCCTCAGATACTCACTCTTGTTTGGCCTCCCACAAGCACCGTCACGTCCAAAGTCCAGAAAAAGTTTTGTAATAGTCTATGTCCACAATATCAAAATAACCGAACGGTTAGACATGTGTAGAAAGAGAGCTCCTCTGGGCTGGACAAAACCTAAGGAAGAACTATCTTCTGGTCACAGTGAGAACTTATGTATATGGAAGTTCCTGAACACAGAGCAGTGTGAAGTAAATCTTGAAAAGTGGGGATAAGCTAGTGGACCCTCAACCTGTGAGTGTGGGGAGGAGTAGACAATGTCTCACACGCGCAACTGTCGTCTGTTCCCGGCACTATGTACAGAAGAAGGTCTACTGCTGACAAACTGTAATGCCTTGGACTTGTGATTGAAAGTGATTTAATCGCTATGCCCATGTTTAAATGTTTTAGTGTCTATGGTCTGTGCACACATGCTTACAACTGTCAAACTTTTTATAACCATCCTTTTAAGTGATGACTCTGACACGAATAAAAAATGTTTTCATGCACACACTATTCATCCACGCTATTTTTCTGGGACCACACAGTTCTTCGACAATAAGGTCTTCATCAATGTCTCGTTTATTGGGGTTAATACTGCAAAATAGTACTTAAAAGTCTTCTGATCTATGGCATATACTGTTGTCACTTAGACCATTGGCACATCGCATACTATTACCTCAACCTGTTATTGTTTTTCCTATATTTTCATCCGCTGAGTGTGTCTCAAAATGACATCAAGTAGTAACGTAAGAAACAGATTTATGTCCTGTTTTTAATCTGACCTTATCATTTCGGGCTGTATTCAACATTGTCACATACAGAAACGCCTCTTTCAACATCACATTGTGATCTCTGATATCTACTTCCGTTTTCAGTTGCTTGACAAACTTGTTTTTAATACTCCATTTAATTCATTACGTTTTCTTAACTTCGCTGTGTCTATACGGTTTGAAAATTGCGAAATGTGGCTAATTGTAATATGGGGTACTACTGGATGGTGGGAAAGCTGAGGTGATGGAAGGGTGTGAAAAGACCACTTTTCATTAAATAATGGCGATGCAGCTAGATAGAGACCAGAGGAATTTTGCAGCTCATGTAGATTGTTGCTTGTGCTCGAACTGCAAACGTGCTTCTTTTAAACGGATTGTCAACCTGCCCCTTCCACTGCGCAAGACGTGATTGCCACCAATCCAGCAGGTATATAATGTTATTCCTATGTGCTACATTTTTATAGTGGGCAGCACACCAACAGCAGTAATATGCTGAACTGATAATGTTTCTCCCTGCAGCCAAACAGACAAGTCTGCAGTGGTCTGTTCTCCACAGCGCAGGCTAAGTGCCCTAGTCGACATTCCACCTCCAGGCGGTGCTCTAAATTGTGATATCGTGGGCGAAAAATTAGCGGGAACAGCAGGTAATTTGATCATGTCCTCTGGGATATAAGGCAAGCGCAACAACTCACCAGACTCATTTAGTCAGTGGAAGGACCATTACGTGTCAACGTCGACAGTAGCAGCAGCAGCAGCAACAGCAGCAGGTTGATCGTTCAGCACCTCCCAGCAGAACAGCAAGAAGGGGAAGGGTGAGTTCTTATTAGATGTCTTTCTTTAGATGTGCACTGCTGGTGTACGTAGTGGTCCACTTCTTTATATTTGCTATTAATATTATTAGTGCATGTAACAGTTCATCTTCTTCTGTGTTCAACAAGTGAGGTGACTTTCAGTGTGTCCAGGCCAACAGCAGTAACCACCATTTCGTTTGACCTGCAGCGACCTCTGACATGTCTTGTCTGTCAGCGGCAGCACCACCGTAGGGTCCTGCAGCACACTTCACCAGCATGTTGGTGTAGGAGAACGAGCTAGTATTGTTATCCATCCCACTCGTCGATGTGGGTAATGAAGACACCCAGCCAGTACCCTGTCTCTCAGAAGAATTGTGCTCGTGGTCCAACGCCACACAGTGCAGTTCTGTACGGTACTGGTTTCCAACATATGCACCGCCCCACGATAATCCGGTTTTACTGCAAGGGCAGAGTGTTCACGTGGTGGATGAGAAGCTACCGATTCCTTACAGTGCTCTACTGTCTCTCAACCCACAATTAACAGCTAACACTTCAAAGCGTCGGTGGACAGTGTACTGGCGTGCTCTGTGAAAGATTAGAAATGCACAGCGAAGTGTTAAAGTGCAGTTTAAGAAGGTGGAATGGGCTGAACTGTGACGTGCAGAGCCATGCATCAACCAACAGATGATCTCCGAGTATTGTACATCACGTTCACCCCTGGAAATTTACTGCACCGGCCTGGTGCTATGTGTAACATCATTGTCCGATGGTACGGCACACATGGTGAGATTTGGAGGTCGATCGGTTTATATGTAAGTCTTCACCATTATGAACTAGTTTGCGCTATGGATGGCGCTATCTATTGTGCTGAAAAGACTGAACATATGAGTGCCTTGTGTTGAAACCGTATACAAAGATATTGGGAACTATATCTGTATGTATAGTGTGGATACAAACGATTTAGAACATTGCATCAATCTGGTGTGAAAAGATTAAGCTAAAGGAACATATAACCTAAAGCTATAGATCTAGAAATAATTGTCGACATCCTTCTAAGACTGTTCAGCGAATTAGTTGATAGGGTTTCTCAGCATTAATAGAATGTAACTGACTTAACTGTAAAGGCTAATAGAACGGAACAGAATGTGGGTAAAGTGTATAACAAGGTGTTAACTATGCATGCGGTCATCGTGGCATGGAAAGCTGTTCAAAAGAAGTTATGACTGCTAAGGATGGGACATTTTGGTCAAGAGCACACACAGAGGGAAACCTTTAAATCAGTTACTGAATCTCTTGATGATTTTCAGCGAAATTAACAATGGCTATGGCACTGCTGATTTCTTTAAATGTCAGAGCGACACTATGATTGTTAAAAGATTCAGTGCCAGTGGTGAAAAATAATACATGTTCGGCATACAGCCTAAAAGCTTAAAAGAAAACAGTATAGAAAGGTGATAGGGAATTTCAAAGAACAACTGTTCTAATGAATCTCATTTTCCTAAATCCCACAAAAGTATTCACTCAAAGATCTCCAGAGGGTGAAACACATTGACCAGTGTACAAAGGAAAGCAGGAAGCTGGGGCAGTGTGAAATGTACAACTATTAAAAAACCTATATTAGATGCTCGATATAGCATTCATGATGAGATTGACATCCAGAATAAAAGTGTCAGCAGTCAACCCCCACAGTATTTATACAAAAACGATCCCGACTATGACTGCTGAAGACATAAGCTGCTGCTGGTAATACTGCTCGCTTGGGTGAGGTTGTTTTAATAATATTTACCTTAGAGAGAGAGGTAAAATCGACCTAGTATGGACAGAGTAGTCTGCGAAACGCAAAAAGCACCAAGCGAGATGTAGCCTAGTGTGCATTTTATGAGTGTAGGTTTGGATGACATATGGCAGGCTGATCTTGTGGATATGAGGGAATATAACATCAGAATAACTGATTCAAATACATTTTAATTGTTATTGATAGATACTCCAAATTTGCCTTGGCATTACCTGTTAAAACAACAATGGGGAGAAATTTTGCAGACAGGTTTGAGCGTTTACTACAGACAGGGAGGAATCGATGCATGGACAACCTCCCAACCATTCATGATGGAGAGTTTTACGATAAGTATTTCTAGACCGTGATGCAGCAGTATGGAATCTACCACTACTCAGCGTTCATCCAGTTAAAGGCGAGTAGCGTGGAATGTCTGAACAGAACAATAAGAACTTAACTGTGGAGGCACTTTAATCTTCGTGGCTCATAGAAATGAATCGATATCCTCCCAGAAGTGATTGCACAGTATAATCGAACTAAACATAGCGCAATAAAAATGAGACCAATCGATTTTTGCTATAATGGTCTCATGGATAATATATATTAACCTATTAAAATGTAGGATCCGCCTAAATAGAGTGTTACTGAGGGCGATTTGTTGCATATCTCGAAACACAAGACAGCGTTTGAGAAGTAATACCTCCAAAAGTGGTCAAGTGAGACATTCACGGTTCCAGAGTGTAGAGAGAAAATCACAGTACTTACATCTGAAGGGACAGCAGTAGCACTGATATTTCACGACGCTTTTTCACTGAGGGAACTGCAGAAGAACTCAGAACCACATGCGTTTTTCATGGAGTATATCGTAAGACGTCGAAGGATTAGGATAGTAGTTACATGTCTTGGTTTCCAGCAACACAAAACAGCTGCATTGAAGGTGACGATTTACTATGTAAGGGAATGCACAGAGCACCGCCAGCACTATAGCATAGCATGCAGGATAGGAATCACATAGAAGTAGGTGGTGGTATGCTCGACAGACTTCCAGACAAATTGTATGTTTTGGGGTATAATTACTGTGGACCTGGTGCAAAACTTCATAAACTCTTGATTCGTAATGATAAGAGGTTTACCCAACTTCACGAGGAGTGTCAAGGACACGACAATGCATACAAAAAACATAAAGACTCCCAGAATAGGACGCTGAAAATCGAATTTTAGCAAATAAAGCTAAGACTATAAGTGCAAGAAAGGATATTGGTATAGGGAAACGCAATGCATAATCACGTGTTGGAAGTAGCAGCCATCAGAAAAGGACTAACCTGAAACCATACAAGAAAGGACTAAGACGCCTCAAACATAAAAAAGAGTTAGCTACTCAACCAGATCGACTGGTCACAACTACAGATCTGTTCAAAGTTACTAGGAAGAAAATCAGCCTTCCACTGCTATGGTGTGTGTATATGGGATACATTGCTGAAGACTGTGGAAATGCAGAGAATGTGGAATTGTGAGTTTAGATGTTGCTGGATGATCTGGGATCCATTGGGTGACATATGCGAAGAAAAATACAAAAAAGTCTACTACTTAGATTCATCTGGAGATTTTCGCCACCAGAGGAGTTACAACGATACTTCACTGACAGAAGACGTATGGTCTACAATATTTATCGCTAGCAAGACCTTAATACAAACTTGTTTGGGCGTCTGTGCATCATGTTTCTCCTAAAGTTTATGAAGAAGCATAATGAGGTACATTAAGCATACACTAGTCAGTTGAGGTTCAGATGCAATGTTGTATACTCCGACTTTAAATGAAGGAATTACTTCCCACCTATTGCTTTAAGCAATTTAAGCAATGATTTCACTGACTGGGCTGGAGACATATATCAGTATTCCAAATATCATAGAGGTTCACGGTAACCATAATCTAGAAAGTAACTGGAGAAAATAAAATGTGGAAATACAACCTGGTGCTTACAATATTGTCTATTTACGCTGATGTTTTAAAACAGTTTGAGAAAGGGACTGTGCTAAAAGCACACATCAACACACTTAAATCTGAAACGGACGTCGAATATAGTGACGGAATTTAACAAGAAAGGTCCAGTACAATGGTTACAGGGTTTCACAAAAGGATAGGTTTTGAAGAATGGCCATAACAAAGTTTACAGATCTAACCATCAGCGGATGTACTTCCTGTCAGTAAACTGCATTTCGAATGTGACATTGCAACAAATTTCTATCTAAACAATAGATTAATTCGTACAATTTATGGATTCTTCTTATCGGCTGGAACAGGGTATGAGATCGTTGAGACCCCTACCAACGCCTTTTACCTGCCAATTACAGCTCAGACATTGAACTAACTGTAGTTGCATATTATGGACGAAGGTGATCAACTTTTCAACCTCTATGGAAAGCAGTTCATTGTAGATTGTATCTAATATGGAACCAACAGTACGATGAACGTGCAGAGACCTGTCAGTGGTGATAACTTTGCTCGAGCGGAAGTGGTGATGGCTTTCAATCAACTGGGACCTGTCAAAGGCAAAAGCGACGACGATGAGCTTTAACTTGCTGGACTCGAAGCAGTGGTGCCCTTTAACCAGATGGGACTCGCAGTAGCTACGTATTGGTAGTGAAAACAGGATATGCGTAAGGTTTAAAACCACCACTCACGACACTTCACAACAGCAAGCTGATAACACATGAGAACTATGAGTTTCTTAAACCAATGGACCTGAAACCTCACAATGCTGTCGTTTGATGTTTTCCATTGGTAGAACACGATGAGTAATGCATCAGGAATACTTCCAACATAAACATTATGCTTCAACAACATGTAACACTATAGACGAAGTTAGAATTTTCATCTAACACCAAGACGCTTTAACCATCTCAAGCGCCGGCCGGGGTGGCAGTTCTAGGCACTACAGTCTGGAACTGCGCGACCGCTACAGTCGCAGGTTCGAATCCTGCCTCGAGCATGGAAGTGTGTGATGTCCTTAGGCTGGTTAGGTTTAATTAGTTCTAAGTTCTAGGGGACTGATGACCTTAGAAGTTAAGTCCGATAGTGCTCAGAGCCAACCAAGCCCTCTCAAGCAAAGAGTTTTATAAATCTTGATGGATCATTTACGAAAATTAATGGTACTGTTACAGTAGCATCGAACCTTACACGTAATGCTTTATCATTTCTGTTTCATTAGATGTGATAAGAACTTAATGGTGTCGAGATTGGCTGTACACGCAATGTAGGCGTAGCGCCAACTCTTAAAACGTTTGTCTCTATTTCTTGCTCAGAACTGAAGATTTAGGAAATGCTGGATTGATAGACAAGCCAATGCACAGAACAATGGAAAATACCAATGATTTACTGCACGTATTCTTTTAGATCTGCTTATGGGATACTTTGAAGACACAGAGCAAATTGTTATGAACTCTAAACAGGAACTTATTGAGGTATGGAATTCAACAGACAACAAAGCATACATTCATGGAGCTCAAGAGGAGAATGAGATCACCATTGATAAGATAATGTGGAAAGTGCCACACTTCGCTGTACTGGATGAGCAGCGTTTGAAGCTTATAAAAATTCTGAACGCCAGTATGTTTGTAACACTAAATTTCCATTCATTGTTTTCGAGTACCCTGTACTACTGACTGTAAGCAGACAGTCGTGGGCTATGCGAACCTCTCTTCAGTTGCATACTTCCAGATTCATCATATTTCCATTTCAACCCAAAAGAAGAGGGGTATATAGCAAATGATTCCAGTAGATTTGATAATTGTCACAAGAATGATGCCAGAGTGTACCTAAACTCAGAAATCTACACGTATGGTAATTCGCAAACCTATAGTGGAAAGGGAATATATACAGTCTAGCATTTGACATGTATGTGAGGTTTGTGCTTCTTACTATGAAGCGGAAGGATATCTACTAGGCTCACAGAAATTGAAAGATCTGGCGCCAGTCCCAATAATAGATTGCTCAAAACAGAGATAGATAATTAAATCTTGACCTATTGACGTACAATTTGAATCTGAATTTTCAGCAAATTCCACAGAATGCACTGCAGTGTTCGCTCTAGTTCTGCATGAGCGTGTGATTAACTGTTGCTTGCCCACTGGTTTTGTTAAACGATGATCAGCATTTCTATAATGATGTTCATAGACAGTGTACATTTAAAGATATAGCATTCACTGCATACACAGAAGCTGCTGGTCTAATAGAGACATTCCCAGCAAGAATTGCATTGTCTGCGTCTTTCAGAGATGTGATGTGTGCTACCTAAAACAGGCAGAAGTGCAAAGTGGTTATGACATGTCTACTATAGAATTCAATCGGATAATCCTGGTATAACCTGTAAAGATACAGTGATGTCGCTTCGATTATTCAACCACATAGATACCATCATCTGTGTCAAAGGTGATGAGGAGACACACACACACACACACACACATATATACACTCCAGGAAATTGAAATAAGAACACCGTGAATTCTTTGCCCCAGGAAGGGGAAACTTTATTGACACATTCCTGGGGTCAGATACATCACATGATCACACTGACAGAACCACAGGCACATATACACAGGCAACAGAGCATCCACAATGTCGGCACTAGTACAGTGTATATCCACCTTTCGCAGCAATGCAGGCTGCTATTCTCCCATGGAGACGATCGTAGAGATGCTGGATGTAGTCCTGTGCAACGGCTTGCCATGCCATTTCCACCTGGCGCCTCAGTTGGACCAGCGTTCGTGCTGGACGTGCAGACCGCGAGAGACGACGCTTCATCCAGTCCCAAACATGCTCAATGGGGGACAGATCCGGAGATCTTGCTGGCCAGGGTAGTTGACTTACACCTTCTAGAGCACGTTGGGTGGCACGGGATACATGCGGACGTGCATTGTCCTGTTGGAACAGCAAGTTCCCTTGCCGGTCTAGGAATGGTAGAAAGATGGATTCGATGACGGTCTGGATGTACCGTGCACTATTCAGTGTCCCCTCGACGATCACCAGAGGTGTACGGCCAGTGTAGGAGATCGCTCCCCACACCATGATGCCGGGTGTTGGCCCTGTGTGCCTCGGTCGTATGCAGTCCTGATTGTGGCGCTCACCTGCACGGCGCCAAACACGCATACGACCATCATTGGCACCAAGGCAGAAGCGACTCTCATCGCTGAAGACAACACATCTCCATTCGTCCCTCCATTCACGCCTGTCGCGACATCACTGGAGGCGGGCTGCACGATGTTGGGGCGTGAGCGGAAGACGGCCTAACGGTGTACGGGACCGTAACCCAGCTTCATGGAGACGGTTGCGAATGGTCCTCGCCGATACCCCAGGAGCAACACTGTCCCTAATTTGCTGGGAAGTGGCGGTGCGGTCCCCTACGGCACTGCGTAGGATCCTACGGTCTTGGCGTGCATCCGTGCGTCGCTGCGGTCCGGTGCCAGGTCGACGGGCACGTGCACCTTCCGCCGACCACTGGCGACAACAACGATGTACTGTGGAGACCTCACGCCCCACGTGTTGAGCAATTCGGCGGCACGTCCACCCGGCCTCCCGCATGCCCACTATACGCCCTCGCTCAAAGTCCGTCAACTGCACATACGGTTCACGTCCACGCTGTCGCGGCATGCTACCAGTGTTAAAGACTGCAATGGAGCTCCGTATGCCACGGCAAACTGGCTGACACTGACGGCGGCGGTGCACAAATGCTGCGCAGCTAGCGCCATTCGACGGCAGACACCGCGGTTCCTGGTGTGTCCGCTGTGCCGTGCGTGTGATCATTGCTTGTACAGCCCTCTCGCAGTGTCCGGAGCAAGTATAGTGGGTCTGACACACCGGTGTCAATGTGTTCTTTTTTCCATTTCCAGGAGTGTATATATATACTCCTGGAAATTGAAATAAGAACACCGTTAATTCATTGTCCCAGGAAGGGCAAACTTTATTGACACATTCCTGGGGTCAGATACATCACATGATCACACTGACAGAACCACAGGCACATAGACACAGGCAACAGAGCATGCACAATGTCGGCACTAGTACAGTGTATACCCATCTTTCGCAGCAATGCAGGCTGCTATTCTCCCATGGAGACGATCGTAGAGATGCTGGATGTAGTCCTGTGGAACGGCTTGCCATGCCATTTCCACCTGGCGCCTCAGTTGGACCAGCGTTCGTGCTGGCCGTGCAGACCGCGTGAGACGACGCTTCATCCAGTCCCAAACATGCTCAACGGGGGACAGATCCGGAGATCTTGCTGGCCAGGGTAGTTGACTCACACCTTCTAGAGCACGTTGGGTAGCACGGGATACATGCGGACGTGCATTGTCCTGTTGGAACAGCAAGTTTCCTTGCCGGTCTAGGAATGGTAGAACGATGGGTTCGATGACGGTTTGGATGTACCGTGCACTATTCAGTGTCCCCTCGACGATCACCAGAGGTGTACGGCCAGTGTAGGAGATCGCTCCCCACACCATGATGCCGGGTGTTGGCCCTGTGTGCCTCGGTCGTATGCAGTCCTGATTGTGGCGCTCACCTGCACGGCGCCAAACACGCATACGACCATCATTGGCACCGAGGCAGAAGCGACTCTCATCGCTGAAGACGACACGTCTCCATTCGTCCCTCCATTCACGCCTGTCGCGACACCACTGGAGGCGGGCTGCACGATGTTGGGGCGTGAGCGGAAGACGGCCTAACGGTGTGCGGGACCGTAGCCCAGCTTCATGGAGACGGTTGCGAATGGTCCTCACCGATACCCCAGGAGCAACAGCGTCCCTAATTTGCTGGGAAGTGGCGGTGCGGTCCCCTACGGCACTGCGTAGGATCCTACGTTCTTGGCGTGCATTCGTGCGTCGCTGCGGTCCGGTCCCAGGTCGACGGGTACGTGTACCTTCCGCCGACCACTGTCGACAACATCGATGTACTGTGGAGACCTCACGCCCCACGTGTTGAGCAATTCGGCGGTACGTCCACCCGGCCTCCCGCATGCCCACTATACGCCCTCGCTCAAAGTCCGTCAACTGCACATACGGTTCACGTCCACGCTGTCGCGGCATGCTACCAGTGTTAAAGACTGCGATGGAGCTCCGAATGCCACGGCAAACTGGCTGACACTGACGGCGGCGGTGCACAAATGCTGCGCAGCTAGCGCCATTCGACGGCTAACACCGCGGTTCCTGGTGTGTGCGCTGTGCCGTGCGTGTGATCATTGCTTGTACAGCCCTCTCGCAGTGTCCGGAGCAAGTATGGTGGCTCTGACACACCGGTGTCAATGTGTTCTTTTTTCCATTTCCAGGAGTGTATATATATACAACTGAGATAGGTTTTCTGGAAATAACAAAGACATATGGTAAAGAAATTATTCTTTTATTAAATTTCGACAGATACAGCTCGATTCTTGAGGTACAGTTTGGTTCTAATATTCAATGCACACATACTATTTTTTACACAATAACAAAAAGGGTACTGTTTGAAATATTTACAAATTTGCACTAAAACTACGGCAGATATTTATTCTCACAGTACAACTAAATTCCACACTTCCATTGGTACAAGTGACAGGATTCTAATACAGCAACTAAATAACAACAACAGTTTTGATGGAGTATGAATTATTTATATATATCTATACTTTAAATATCAGACATGGATGGCTACCAGCAAGTGTATGCAAAAACTATTCTATTTTTGTGATGAGCAAGGCGAGTGTGTTTATTTATGATAAACAATTTTTGTTGATGTATGTGGTACACAGATACTTCATAAGTGCATTTTATGTTGATGAAAACGGGGCTCAGATATTTTTTTTACAAGGTAAATATTTATAAGTATACACAGTGCACATTCCTCCCACACATAGTGTGCTTAAACAAATTAATAAATTCTAAAGCGACACACACTCACACACACAGAACATTACTTATACTATGATAAAATGGTCATACTATTCTGCACATTTACACCCAGTCTCATCCTCCCCCTCCCATTCAGTCAGAGTTCACCATCCTCTCTCTCTCAATAAGTGAGTAGTGTGAGTATGGGAGCATTTAATACTTTCATGGAAAATCACCCTTTTATTGGCATTAGGTGAAAGGCTAACTTCAGACTGCAGCACAGTGTATTCCTCATGTCCTCTGTATCTAATACTAGTTTGGTGCACGATATTTGGTGGCTATGGTAGAGCATCACCAGCACCGCTGTATGGGCACTGCAAATACTCTATGATCGAGAGCCCTCTTAATGCCGCAAAAACTCATCCCCTTAGGCCACCTCCGGGTGGCACCTTGCATTGTGCAATATGCATACGTTTTAGCTCACAGTGGTACAAACTTTGCAGTCGGTGAACCATTCACCTCACCTTTCATCAGGCTGATAACGTTCTTGTTCTGTGGAACAATACCATAAGGATTATTGGCCTAGTATGAAGATATGTCAAATTCTTTGTCATAGCATCGCATAGCTCTAAACAGATTGAAGCCATTAACCCAATAGATGAAGCTATATCTATCCATTACTTCATTTCTGCAAAATGAGTTTTCAGATACTCATATTGGAATCACTATGTATGGAGTTTCGATAGGTCTAGTATGGATGTCCCCATTGACAAAGGTTTCATGAACTCTACTGCAAACGTAGCCATCTCCACAACAACGAAGTTCTCACTGAATATTGTTATCGGTTTAAATTTTGGTCTGCCATCACATTTTCTTATACCCCATTCCATTCAGTAATAGTCAAAATTTAACGATGTTCTCTCAAATTCTTCATTGGAATGGCAAAAATTGAATTATTCATTAATTTAAAAATCTTTCACAAAGTCAAGTGTTATGGAAGATCTCTCTTTCGTATTCAAATCAATACACTCTTTCAATCAGGGAATATTGCCTAGAAAAAGATAACCTGTTTGATTCTAACCAGCCTCATCTGCTATCTGAGACACTGCTCTAAACTATGATACTGAACAATGTATCTCCACTTCTGCCCCAATGTTGCCACCTGTTCTGAGGTGTAACAAGTTGTTCCGGACTCAGCTGCTAACCAGTTGTCAACTCATGCAAACAAACTGGGGATGTGAGTTATGCCTCCAGCGCATACTACATCTGAATCAGACGCCATACCATCGATTTTTCCATCCAATGCTTTGCATTCTTCTTTATGTACACACGAAATCTCGCCATTTGGCAGTGATTGTTCCATGGTGTGTCTGTGTAGGTTACTGACATCCAAGTACATGATGTAACTTGTATCAAGGGATGCACTGAACCTCTCACCCACACAAGGGTTATTTGCCTTGCTGTGCCTATCGACACATTCACGAAGTCCACCACGGATCTTTCTCTCTAAGAAAAGAACCATCTCAGCATTGGTCAGTAGTTTGATGCTGCACTTCTTTTTATTGAGCATAGTACCCCCAGACAATCCAGATGCTGTATAATAAAAGGCCGGATCCAAAGAATATGTAGTCATGCATACACTCTGGAGGTTCTTGAAAACATCCACGAGCAGGTGCACAACTGTGTCTTTGTGAAGCTTTGTGTACTTTCCTAAAGTGCAGATGTTGAATTCCCACCAGACGTTCACAGCATGCTCATACTCTACATATGTTATGGATTCATGGAAAATGCAATTATGTTGGGTAGTATGATTTCATTGAGTTTCCCTGTACCACCGAAGAGCTTGTATGGGAAAACGCTCTTCCTACTCTCAAGTTGGATCTTTTCATTGTCGGGAAATGCTTATCAAGTGATGTACATACCTTTCTGAGGCAGAGTTTCAACAAGTTTCCGGATTTGTCCCTGCATAAAACATAGCGATTTAAGGAATCAAGGTGTAATTCAAGGCATCATTAGTTTAGAGAATAAGATATATATTTCAACACTCTCAGGTAGGACAATGACCTGATCATTCTCCTCACTGAAATTAGCCAAACACTGCACAAGAAAATGAGCATCAAATCCGCTTAAATTATGGACGAGGAAGGGTATGTGTCATGTAACTGATATTTCAAGTTGCACAACTGTGAGCTGCATCATGGGACTTCCCCATATGAGAATAGTGGTCCCTATGAGGAGTTTCTGCTTTTCTATGTAAAGGCACTGAACAAATCTTTACTTCTCTTTTATTTCGTTGTAGGAATGTTGACACTGTAAAGCTTATCGACCTCCAAGGAATGTTTTTCAACTTCAGTGACAAGCCAAACCACGGGAGTACCTTGACATTAGGTGTCTGTAAGTTGAAACTCGAATGACAGGACTATACAGTTTCGTAGGCTACCAAATGTGGTATGTCTTTTTCTGAATAGGTAGTATGTAGGACAGTGGGTAACAGGAGGGAGTAGACATTCAAAGTCGGAATACACCACAAAGGGGCATCACTCCTGATGGAGAGCGTTCTTAAAATTATTTTCGACGGTGGATTTAATGACATTACCAGGTCTTTGGAAAGGCAATCTACTTTATGTTTTATTAAGGGGACCACACCGTGGTTCAGGCAGAAAAAAATCGATTTTCGGTTTTCATCATATTTTAAAAGATGAAGGTTTTATTTAAGTACTCTGAAAAGGATTTTGGTAAAAAAAAATTTTCGAGATTTTAAAGTGTATTTTTCTACTACGTGTGTTTATATGCCACACCCACTTTTCTGTCACCCACTTTTCTGCATATATTTTAAATCTTTATATCCCCTACATTGCACGTTAGGGATTTTTTTTAATCCCGAGTGTGCTTACTATCCTTGGAATGCAACGGTTGGTATTCTTTTGTTTCTGTTGTTTGTAAACAACATGCTTCAAACATGCAGTTAGTTTTGTTCAAGTGTGATTGTGAGTAGTTGTTACACTTACGTTTGCAGTGCTTGTGTGCGTGTGTTTTGTTGTGTTTATTGAAGATGACGAAACGGAAAGGCATTTTCAAGAAACGACGATTTAGGGGAAACAATTTAGAAAGCTTTCTGTACAAGAGGTTATGTTGCCTGGCAACGATGTTTCTAATTGTAATTTTTCAACAAGTGCATCATCCAAGAAGCTCTCACAATTTCAAGAGAGTTTCAACGAATTTACTGTAAGTGACAAGGGGTGCAGTAACATTATTATTAATTTGAGAATATTATCAGATGTAATTTCTCAATTAGTACAATGTAGACAGTGTGGTAAGTTACAGAGTGTAAAAATTTGTGAGAGTGCCAGTGGGAGAAAAGGTCTAGCAATTGCTTTGGATTTAATTTGCACTAAATGCTCAGCTGTGATATCATTCTTCGAAACCAGATGCAAGTGGCCCTTATGAAATCAATACTAGATTCGTTTATACTTTATGATCCATTGTCAAAGGCACAGCTGCAGGCAGGACATTTTGTTCAGTGATGAAATTACATCAAAAACCAAATAAATTTGAAAAACTGACTGAAATATTAGAGAAAACTGTATGTGAGGTCAGTGAGGAAAGCATGAAACTGGCTGCTAGGGAAGCAGTGGAAGAAAATGATGGATGTTCTGATATTGCAGTTGCACTTGATGGAAGTTGGGAGAAAAGAGGACATACTCCTCTGAATGGAGTAGTGACTACCAGAAGTGTAGACACTGGTAAAGTGTTAGATGTGGAGATAATGTCTAAATATTGCAAATGTTCTATAGTCAATGGACATAAAGAATACAACTGTGTGGCTGGTTTAAAGAGGAACAAGTGGTGGTATGGAAGTTCATGGAGTACAACAAATATTTCACCGCTCCATAGAAACAAGTAGCATATAGTACATGAAATATTTGGGCGATGGTGACAGTAAGACATACAACTTTAAGCACATGGAGATGCCATTATTAGCAAAATAGAATATGTAGGCCATATTCAAAAACGTTTGGGAACAAGGCTGCGAAAACTGTTGATATGTGAGGAAAAAATTAGAAGGTGGACAATTATTGACTGGACACGGGTCAGTTAACTAAAACTAAAATAGAAAATTGACATGTATACTATGGGCAGAGAAATAAAGAAAATCTGGAGGCAATGAAGAGAGATGTTTGGGCCATATTCGTCCCTAAGTCCTCTGCTGATGATAAGTCATGTCATGGATTGTGTCCATCAGGAAAAAATTCGTGGTGCAAATACAATAGGGCTAAGGCAACTGAAGAATCTTATTCCCACCAGCATTCTCTTCCAGCTGCTGTTATTACAGCAATTAAACCTATTTTCAGAAACTTGGCTCATCCTGACTTTCTAAGCAAATATCTGCAAGGGCATACAGAACCCTAATAAACGTTTCAACAGCATAATTTGGAACTGCCTTCCTAAAACTGTAGTTGTAGGCATGCATACAATGAAACTAGGAGATCATGATGCTTTTATTACATTCAATTGTGGTAATATTGGAAAGTGTTGGGTCCTGAAAAAGCTGGGAATTAATCCTGGTGAAAATGTGGGCTGCAACATTGCGATAAAATGAGGATAGCCTATGCAGACTGTTCTGCATCTAATATGGCCAAGAAAGCAAAACAAACATCCATAAAGGTGAAAAAGAAGCTGGAAGACCTGCTAGAGGCCAAAGAAGGACCATCATATGCTGCAGGACAGTTTGGATTAACTGTAAGTGACAAATTTTCAAAGTTTTTTCTTTAAAATCAATTTGTGGAAATTAAAATTTTCAGTACTTATGCCCCATTATATCAGAAAATATCATAGATAAATGAATGACATTTTCAGAGACTCAGCATAACATAAAAAGCCACCTGTGGTAATACATTCATTAATAGTCCCCCATTAGGAAGTTAAGAAAAAATATTTTCTGCAGAAAAATTTTAATATTTTTTGTTAATAAATTTATAAAGTATTTCTTAAAACCTATAAAATGGATAAAGTATATTTTAGTACGGATGAGTCTATTAGCATCATGTAACATACAGTAAAGATATTAAGGTCCTGCACCAAATAGTTTTTTTTTTTTTGGAGAAGGGGCAAATACGTGGCCAAATTAACATGGGTTAGGTAGGCATGTTGTGGTCCCCTTAATATCTTGTTTGAAGAAAAGGCATTACCCATCTTGAGAAAATATGATTGTTACACCAATGGTTACTCTTTTGAGGGGAAAGGAGTTGGGACTGTCCCTGGTCGAAACATAATGACGTCTGTCTCCAATGGAGAATAGCTGGAAGTTCACATGCATGTTACACTCTCTGGTCAATTTTAAGAGATGTATGGGTCCAGCGACTATATGTTTATCTTGCTTGCTTTAGTCCAAATAATGAACATGAACTGATATGCCAGTATTCTGCACCGGAAATTTAGGTATGTTCTGGATCTTCATGGGTAACTCGACACCAGCAAAATTATAACACTTATGAATTAAAAGGTACCTACCGAATCGAGATGTGTGCCTTGGATTCTGTTTAATATCTCTCTTTCAAGTCAGGATTCTCACACCCTAGATCCGTTATCGCGTTTTTTAGACAATAATACATGCCTTCCTATCAGCTTTATGCTTAAGATGCTTGATATAGCTTCACTCTCCACTTGCGGTATCGTGGACATTTGGACTGATGTCGAGGTGCAGTATTTGGCTGAGTGCTTTAGCTGGCTCTCTAACTTCCATCTCGGAAAACATCCAGTATACCACTCAAGGTGGTTTTATGAAACCACTCGGCGTTTGATGTGGCCCACGATATCACGCCATTCCCGACGACGAAGCTTATGCTGGCTGCAATGAAGGGCAGGAAGATGCGCGTACCCTACAGTTAAGGCAAGAAGGCGAGGGAGGAGATGGTGCATTGCCCCAGTGTGAACAGCTTGGCTGCAGCTGCGGAGAAGTTTGTTGTCTGAGTCAGCTGCCAGAGGGTGGGTGAGCCATGGATGCCACAGCAGAACTAGTTTGGGTGCGGCAGTGCCATTGCACGTACAGCTGCAGCTGTTCCCACAGCTTGCCCTGCAGTGAAACTGTGGGGATAGTCGTTCCTCACAGACATGAGTGCTGAAAGAATAACGGAAATAAATGCACAACATTCCATAAGTCGCCTGCTGCTGTTGAAAGGAAAGACACTGATTATATGTTAGCCTAGTGAGTGTGTATATAAATCACCTGATCTTTCAAGGGTCAATGATATATCCCTGAGGTCACTGGAAATCACCTCTGGCATCCCCTCACAGTGATGCATGATCTTCTCCTCCACCCATTGTGACATCTCTTCGTTCTCGCTCGAACCACCATGGAACCTTTGATCTGGCTTCCCTACACTGCCTCCAATATATAGGTCTAATAAAAAAAATGCACACAAAGACTATGAAGAATATTTTTAAATATACACTTACACAATTAGGCGATGTCGATGGCCTCACAACCTCTCTCTCTCACTGCTCCTGATCCTTGAAATTAACTACAACAACAAAGAATATGCCTCAGACTCGTTGGCCATGATATGAAACATATTATATATACAAAGCATTATGATGAAATTTTAGAATGAATTTCTTTTATCGAAAAGAATATGTTTCAGAGTCACATACCATCAAATAACATTATATTATGTGTACACAGTACATTTTTGAAGAGAAATTTATATACTTACGATGCGGTTGCCACTGTTGCTGCCTCTAAGCTACCAGCTGACAGATGATTTGGTACATATATGCTGAAACAATAGGGCAACATGAATTCAATACTACTGAATTCTTGGTCAAACAATTTTGAAGAGGCTGAAAAGCTACAGTTATCGATTTAAATCTGTACTTACCTGGTAATTCCCACTCATCTGATTAATCATGGCGTTTACCACGGGCACTGCTGCTGCTGCTGTTGGTTCAACGCTTCGTCTTGCAGTAACTAACTAACAAAGATCGACCATTAGTGCACAAGTGGGTATACAAGTGACCTGACACAACTCTAGATGATGACACATTGAAGAAGATTGCAAATTGGGTGGGGTTTATATAATCTCAAGTTCCTCTCCGGATTTTGGTGGCAGTCAATAGGAATGCAGCAACTAGGACCACCAAGTTGGAGCAAGTCCATTAGTCTACCTATCTCAACATGTTAGGCCAAGAACCTTTGTCCAGCCGACGTGCAGTTGTCACCATTATTTTTGACAGGCAGAGACCTGCTGATTTTTGCTGGATCGTCTCCTTCTTAGAGCTAGAAAGATAAACTGCTATGTTCCAAACATAATTACAAGCTACCACAGACGAAGAAACTGCCTACTTCTCCTCCTGGGGTGGTCCAGACTCCTATGTGAGGGAGGAAACATAACCTTCCAGGAAGGGACTGTTATCGCCTTTGACAGTGAAATACTTTGTTTCATTCGGACAAAGGTATGGGTCTCAGTTTCCTGGTAAACTCGAAAATACTTATGGAAACGCCGCTGGTGAGTCATGTACTGTTAATGCAGTGCAGTATTTCTGGGAGATACGCTTATTTCTAACACGGAGGGCAGATAGACTCCAGGCAGATCGTTAGGAGATACGAGGCATTTGCTGAATAATATGTGCAGGCAGTCGTCTGTGGCTTCAGCAGCGAGTGATGCAAACACACACACCTGAGCTGGTACAATGCGGGGCATCCAGGCCGCAAGCAGGTAGTGAGACAAAGGCTTGAGCAGACACCACAATACAGGCAGTAGCAGACAGATACAATAGCACTGCGCCAGTTCGGGTATGGTCGTGAGAGCCTGCCACATGTGGTGTGCCAGCTGATGCAGCACTGTCAGTTGAACGACAGACGCAGTGGCAGCTGGGCCGTGCGGACGCTGGAAGAGGCGGTGCGTGATTATTTAGATTTCTAGGTGCAATTTTTTTCATGTATGACTATATATATATATATATATATATATATATATATATATATATATATATATAATCACTATGTTATTAGAACATTAGAATATTTCGCGCATTTTTCTATGTGTAGTTCCAAGTTTTTCATACTATGTGGTGAGTTACAAAGTGCTTTTCGATATGTAGGCGAGATAAAGGTTTTCTTTCAGTTTGCCATTTTTGAGCGTTTATATATGTGTGGACGATTGTTTCTTCAGACAGAATTTTTCTGTTAGTCCACCAATCGTAAACCATTATGTTTATTCACATTTCAAGAAGCAATGCTTTAGGGTAATTCTGGGTTTGGTTTCTCCACCAAAATTTAGAAAATGGTTCCAGCAGGCTAAAGCACATGTAAGTAAACAAACACAGTTCCCAAGACAGTGGCTTACATCCATCCTTTCCAGCAGCTCAGCACAGAGTGAGTCTTTTTGCACCAGTTCACAAGTGAGAGATGGGAGGGGAGGATACCTGTACCCCCAAAAACTGGTTAAATAAGGAATAGGCAAACTGAATTTTAAAAATAATCAATATATACTGTACAATGTAATTTATAACCATTTTAATTTCTTGTTGTGAGATCCTTGCACACCAACAGCTCAGCCCTGACTGAGCATTGCTCACCAATGTCCAGATGTGGGAGGGGTGGGGTGGGGGGGGGGGAAAGAGGGAGGAGTGTGAGGTGGGAAATGTTGGGGATTTCTTAGAAGGAAAGTGGAGGGCTGGGGATTTCCAAGAGGGGAATAGGGCTCAGAAGTGAACTGTCAAGGGCGTGACAAGAAAGTGTCCTAGGATTAGAGTCCTTTTTACAAGAGGGGTGATGAAGGGAGAGTGGGAGGGATGAGGGATTTCTCAGAAGGAGAGACTGTTGCAGTGGGTCACAGGGCAACCCACAGGGGGTCATAAATCGATTGGCATAACAATAGTTTGAGGAAAAGCAGAGGAGGATAATTTGCCTCTGAACGTAACATTGCCCCTGAATGTATGCTATCGGTAATACAAACTAAATGCACCAGAACGACCCTTACCCAAATACATACATGTTTATTGTGCTTTCTGACGCTTTCTTGACACACTTCTTAAAATCAGTTTTCTGTTCTGTTATTTTGCTTTGGCCGAACCTTTTACTGATGAAGTATTTTCTCGAATTATGGCCATCGTTTTTGTTTTAGTTTGCAAAGATATTTTTTAGTTTGTGCGATGTTTGTATATAGATTGTTTATAAATCATTAATATCTTATCATCTGTGAAGGATAATTGTGAAGTCACTCAGTTTTTATCTACTTTTACTCCGAGATGGGTTATTTGTTTCCATTTCTACACTATTTGATCTAAGTGTTAGGCATGACAGGTTTTTTCCTTGTGTAATTACCTGGAAGACAGGGACTGCAAAACGCGATTATATATTGCACAATGGTTCCTTGGGCAGATCATAATTTATTAGTTATCTACAGCAAATTTAAACTGAATATATGGCAGGTAATTAGGCAGTTAACGATACGGAACTTGGGTAAAATAAAGGAACCAGACATAATAAAGAGTTTCAGAGTGGGCTTTTGGCCGTTATTGACAGAAACAGATGAAAGGGATAAAAGAGAAGATGAGGGGTAGCTTTCAGACGAGGATAAAGTAAGCAGAAAGACAAGGGCCAGTAGTAAAACTTGGACAACAATCAAGATACTGAATTTACGTGACGGAATGAAGAAAAAGTACCGCAATGTGGCAAATGAAACAAGCTAAAGGGATACTGAAGTCCAAAAATTGAGACCGAGAGAGTACAAATGGCTAAGAATGTGTGGCCAAAGGTCGAATACAAGGCTGCAGGAATGCAAAACCGCACGAATGGAAGACGCTGCTATAGCAAAGTTAAAGAGATATTTTAAAAAAAGAGTAGCAGCTGTATGACTACGACAACTTCAACTGCCGAGCTGGTTCTCCGAAAAAATAGGGAGTGTGCAAAATGGAAGGACTATACATATGTGGAATACAAAGGAAATGAACTTCAAGCCAATATTGTACAAATGGAAGACGAAGTAAATGAAGATAAGATGGGAGATATGATACTGGGAGAAGAAGTTAACAGAGTACCGTAAGATCCAAGTTAAAACAGGGTTTCCAGATTAGATGTTTGA
The DNA here is from genome assembly GCF_023897955.1 of Schistocerca gregaria. NCBI lineage: Eukaryota > Metazoa > Arthropoda > Insecta > Orthoptera > Acrididae > Schistocerca > Schistocerca gregaria. The sequence goes on from NC_064924.1 coordinate 420,301,293, forward strand.
ACAGTATTGAAAAGAAGACAGCCATTGGTAGCACGATGTGAGGCATCAAGAAATCGTTAATTTTGTAGTGGAGGGAAGAGCGGAGGATAAAAGTTTTAGAGGGAGGCCAAGATTGGAATGGAATTAGCGGTTTCAGTGGATGTACATTGTTGTACTTCTGTAGAGATGAAAAACTTGCACTGGATGGACTAGCGTGGAGAGATGCATCAAGTCAGAGGTCGGAACACAAAAACAAAAACACAACATACCCAGTATTTATGTGTGTTTACCAGTAACATCACCTTAAGAAAATTTTGAAATGTTATAGAATGAACATATTGTAGCAAATGACACACGGTAATTTCCTCTGTACTGTAGAAACATGATGACGATGCATAAAAATCCTAGACGACATATGGAGGATAGGATCGGGCGTCAGTTGTGCTTGGATAACCAAATGGTAAGGACACCGATTGCGATAAGTGGAAAATCCGGGGGTCGAATCCTGCTCCGACACAAATTTTCATTGTCGTCAGTCCATTAAAGAGCTGATGGTTGTTCGTATTCGCAACTGCGCAGATATTTTAGTTTTTCACAGCGGCTGTAGTCGCCATAGTCACTTTCCTTCGGACATGCATGCATATCCGAAGTAACATTGCATGTTAATTCGAAATAACAAATGCACTGCAACATCTTATATCCTATGTTGTCTGACAGTCGCCATACTGAAGGTCTCTCTTTGGTGTCTACCATCTCATTACGGACAGAAAGGAACACCTCTTGAGGGAAACTGGCTTCCGACATTTAATTAGAATGTTTTCTGCAACGAAAAGTGAAGATGTTTCAAAAGGTACAGCTTAGTTGATAGCACTTGCTAGTCTGTGTGCTGTAAAGAGCTAGAAACACCATGACTATTTTCTGTTCTTCTCGTTTAAATAGCATAATTTGGTGGAACTACATTAATGAACTGTGAATGGATGTGAAAGTAAGGGCGAGGAGAAACAAACTCTCTAGGTATATGTTGCAGCAAACACTGTCCCCACCTATAGCAATATTATAACGCTGTTTCACAGCTGCAGACTGTCTCTATAGTCTGTCTCTTTAAGACGTATGCGTTTCCTGCCATCGATAGCTGACGTTACAATTGTCCCTGGCTAGATTTACAAAATGTCTTCTTCTCTTCTGCCATTTTTCCCACTGGCCAGATACTGACCGAAGTTTCACAATTAGGCACACAATTTTCTTCTGATTAAATCACTGCAACTAGGTCACATGAGACTCAAGACGTTTTTTATTAATCATCATCTCAGCTGCACTGCTGGAAGCCAACAAGATACAACAGTGAAGTCACCTCCAAAGCCGCGCGGGATTAGCCTAGCGGTCTGAGGCGCTGCAGTCATGGACTGTGCGGCTGGTCCCGGCGAAGGTTCGAGTCCTCCCTCGGGCATGGGTGTGCGTGTTTGTCCTTAGAATAATTTAGATTAAGTAGTGTGTAAGCTTAGGGACAGATGACTTTAGCAGTTAAGTTCCATAAGATTTCACACACGCTTTTCTTCACCTCCAAAGCACATGACTAACCTAAATCTCTTAACGGCTTTTGTTTCAGCTGTGGTACAAATCCTCGATAATTCATTGTGTGAGGTTAGTACCTTCGCTGGGAGTTGAAGGTTAATCGACTTCTCGCTGGAAGGGAGTGAGTCTGGGGCGCTAGGCAGTGTTCCGCTTCATCAGTAAAGGGTTTCACTGTGTCTCAACAGCAGGGAGGGGAACCACCTGGGAGGATCCTGAAACGTTGATGAGGTCGGTTCCCGGCGCTAATCCGTCGCAAAAGGCATGGTGCCCTCAGCTATCTCAGCGCTTCCCATTGTGGGTACTTCACCTTGAAATATAACTTCTGTTTTCACATGAAAACTACGTACCTGCACTACCCTGGACGTGTGAGAAGTTTCACTACTTTTTTTCCTAATTTACAGACTGTCCTTTCCAAAGTGAGCAATGCAATGCTAAGCAATGGAGGTAGACTGTATGGTATCAGTACCAACCTAGTGAATCGTAATATCCATTTCTGTACAGCTTGAGTGGGTAGTTTATAATGTGTTCCCAGCTTTTGCGTGGGTAAACGCGCACTTTCGTTCCTCACACTGTCAGCAGCATTCAATAACCGTCCCCCCCCCCCCTCAAACTAGAGTTTGGATATTATGGGCAGTTCAGAAGAGAATACTTTTATATGGCACTTGTTCGATTCAGTGCTCTCGTCTCCTTCTGACTGATACCCACTCGCCCGCATCTCGTGGTCGTGCGGTAGCGTTCTCGCTTCCGACGCCCGGGTTCCTGGGTTCGATTCCCGGCGGGGTCAGGGATTTTCTCTGCCTCGTGATGGCTGGGTGTTGTGTGTTGTCCTTAGGTTATCTATGTTTAAGTAGTTCTAAGTTCTAGGGGACTGATGACCATAGATGTTAAGTCCCACAGTGCTCAGAGCCATTTTGGTACCCACTCATTGCATTTGAGAAATTCAAGCTGTGCTCAGGCTGTAGTAGGAGGAGGAAGAGGAGATTAGAGTTTAACGTTCCGTCAACAACTAGGTCATTAGAGACGGAGAACAAGATGGGATTAGGGAAGGGAGGCGGCCGTAGCCTTTCGAAGAACCCATTCCGGCATTTTCCTCAAGCGAGATAGGAAAAGCACGGAGAACCTAAATGAGAATGACCGGACGGTGTTTGAACAATCGTCCTCCCGAATGCGAGTGAAATGTGTTGAGCATCGCGCTACCCCACTGGGTCTGCAGGCTGTATCACAATCTACACTACTGGCCATTAAAATTGCTACATCAAAAAGAAATGCAGATGATAAACGAGTATTCATTAGACAAATATATTATGCTAGAACTGACATGTGATTACATTTTCACGCAGTTTGGGTGCATAGATCCTGAGAGGTCAGTACCCGGAACGACCACCTCTGGCCGTAATAATGGCCTTGATACGCTTGGGCAATGAGTCAAACAGAGCTTGCATGGCGTGTACAGGCACAGCTGCTCATGCAGTTTCAACACGATACCACAGTTCATCAAGAGTAGTGACTGGCGTATTGTGACGAGCCAGTTGCTCGGCCACCATTGACCAGACGTTTACAATTGGTGAGAGATCTCGAGAATGTGCTGCCAGGGCAGCCGTCGAACATTTTCAGTATCCAGAAAGGCCCGTACAGGACATGCAACATGTGGACGTGCATTATCCAGATGAAATGTAGGGTTTCAGAGGGATCGAATGAAGGGTAGAGCCACGGGTCGTAACACATCTGAAATGTAACGTCCACTGTTCAAAGTGCCGTCAATGGGAACAAGAGGTGACCGAGACGTGTAACAATTGGCACCCCATACCATCACTCCAGGTGATACGCCAGTATGGAGATGACGAGTACACGCTTAGAATGTGCGTTCACTGCGATGTCGCCAAACACGGATGCGACCATCATGATGCTATAAACAGAACTTGGATTCATCCGAAAAAATGACGTTTTGCCATTCGTGAGCCCAGGTTCGTCGTTGAGTACACCATCGCAGGCACTCCGGTCTATGGTGCAACGTCAAGGGTAACCGCAGCCAGGGTCTCCATTCTGATATTGCATGTTGCCGTAAAAGTCGTCGAAATGTTAGTGATGATGGTTGTTGTCTTGCAAATGTCCCCATCTGTTGACTCATGGATCGAGACGTGGATGCACGATCCGTTAGTCATGCGGACTAGATGCCTGTCATCTCGACTGCTAGTGATACGAGGCCATTGGGACCCAACACGGCGTTCCGTACTTCCCTCCTGAACCACCGATTTCATATTCTGCTAACAGTCATTGGATCTCGACCAACGCGAGCAGCCATTTCGCGATAAGATAAACTGCAATCGCGATAGGCTACAATCCGACCTTTATCAAAGTCGGAAACGTGATGGTACGCATTTCTCCTCCTTACACGATGCATCACAACAACGTCTCACCAGGCAACGCCGGTCAACTGCTGTTTGTGTATGAGAAATCGGTTGGAAACTTTCCTCATGTAAGCACGTGGTAGGTGTCGCCACCGGCGCCGACCTTATGTGAATGCTCTGAAAAGCTAATCATTTGCATGTGATAGCATCTTCTTCCTGTCGGTTAAATTTCGCGTCTGTAGTACGTCATCTTCATGGTGTAGCAATTTTAATGGCCAGTTGTGTATCTTTTCGGTGCCTCGAAGTTACCTAATTCAGTCACACGTATTGTATGCTCAGTTCTTTGTATTTATGATTTGTCTCGTTTGTTTTGAATTTGCGAGCCGTCTAAACGTGGAAGTCTAAACCCTTCTTAATCCTGCAGTCTTCGAATTAAATACAAGTCACGCAGTGCAGAGCATCGTTTTACTTTAATTTACTGCCGTAGCGGTAAAACCGGTTCCCGTGAGATCACCGAAGTTAAGCTTTGTCGGGATGGGCTAACACTTGGATGGGTAACCATCCTGTCTGCCGAGCGCTATTGGATAAGGGGGGAGGGTGTACTCAGCCCTTGAGAGGCAAACTGAGGAGCTACTTGATTGAGAAGCAACGGCTCCGGTCTCGGAAACTGACATACGGCCGAGACAGCTGTGTGCTGACCACATGCCCCTCCGTATACGCATCCGGTGACGGCTGTGGGTTGAGGATGACACGGCGGCCGGTCAGTACCGCTGGGTGCGACAGGATCTGTGGACGGAGTTTCCGTTGAAATATTTCAGAATATGGCTCTGTGCTGTTTCTTGTCAATAATTCACCTATCTAGAGCAAATTGAAGATTTTTTTCTCGATCTTGAATTACATCTTATATAACTGATTTCCTACAAATTTCCATAGTTAAGCGACGCTTAAATAATAAGAATAACCATGTGCATTTCTAGTATGTTGCCTCAGTCTGATGAGGTCTGTTGTGTACAGAGAGCAAGCATTAGTGTCAAGTATATGAGAAATGCAGAGGTGATAACGAGTGAGTGGCGATTACACGTCTTACAGCAAGATTATTCTGTGCACAGACTACTGAGTCTTACTTTGAGAGCTACCAGGTCATTATTCACGTTAATTTGGACACGCGATCCGTGATATAACATTTGCATACTTCCCATTTAATTTATGAGTGCATTTAATCATACCAAACTGTCTGGTTTGTATCATTGGTGATAGTCTTGCATACCTTGCTTCGCTGTAGGGAGAGCGCCAAATTTTTCATTGCGAAAACGTTCCCACCAACTAACCAGTTAATTGTAATGGTAGGCCATTTCCGGGATAAACTTAGAAAGAAAATATAATTTGCAGTATTCCAGAAGCAGTCAGGCAAGAGAGTATCTTATACCGATCACACATAGTGATTTCCCTGTTGTAAGCATTCGTGTTCCAAACATGAAATAATCAAGGACTAGAGAGCATTTTATTGCTGACATTTTACACTAAAGAGGCAAAGAAACTGATATCGTGTCGGGCCTCTGCCCCCACGTAGAAGTGCCGCATCACGATGTTGCATGAAGTCGACTAATGTCTGAAGTAGTGCTGGAGCGAAGTTACACCATGAATCCTGCAGGGCTATACATAAATCCGTAAGAGAACGAAAGGGTGGAGATCACTTCTGAACAGCACGTTGCAAGGCATTACAAATATGCTCAATAATGTCCATGACTGGGGAGTTTGGTGGCCAGCGGAAGTGTCTGAACTCAAGAGAATGTTTCTGGAGCCACTCTCTAGCAATTCTGGACCTGTGGGGTGTCCCATTGGCCTGCTCGAATTGCCACGGTCCGTCTTTAATACACAATGAACATGAATGGATGCTGGAAATCGCACAGTGTGCTTACGTGCGTGACACCTGTCAGAGTCTTATCTTGGCGTATCAGCCAGCAGTCCTATATCACTCCAACGGAACACACCCCACACCATTACAGAGCTTCCACCGTCTTGAACATTAAACCACTCCACTGCTGATACTCAGGGTCCATTGATTCGTGGGGTTGTCCACATACCTGTATACGTCTATCTGCTACATACAATTTGAAACGAGATTCGTCCGACTAGCAACATGTTTCCAGACGTCAACAGTCCAATTTCGGGGTCGACGAACGAGGCGTAAAGTTTTGTGTTGTGCAATCGTCAAAGGTATACGAGCGGGCCTCCGGCTCCGAAAGCACATATTGATGTTGTTCCGTTGAATGGTTCGCACACTGACACTTGTTGACGGCCCAGCACTGACGTCTGTAGCTATTTATGGAAGGGTTGCACTTGTCACGTTGAACGAAGCTCTTCAGTTTCCGTTGGTCCCTTTCTTGCAGGATCTTTTTCCGGCTGCTGCAGTATCGGGGATCTGATCTTTTACAGGATTCCTGATAGTCACGGTACGCTCGGGAAATGATCGTGCGGGAAAATCCCCATTTTATCACTACCTTGGAGATGCTGTGTCCCATCGCTCGTGCGCCGGCTTTAACACCACGGTCAAACTCACATCTTGATAAGCTGCCATTATAGCAACAGAAGCCGATCTAAGAACCGCGCCGCGGTTGTCGACCGCATCGCCGTGGCCAGTCTGTATGTGAATAAGCATGCCTATACCAGTTACTTTGGCGATGAAGTGTATATTGCCGGCCGGCCGCTGTGGCCTAGCGGTTCTAGGCGCTTCAGTCCGGAACTGCGCTGGTGCTACGATCGCAGGTTCGAATCCTGCCTTGGGCATGTGTGTGTGTGTGATGTCCTTAGGTACTTAGATTTAGGTAGTTGTAAGCCTAAGGGACTGGTGACCTCAGATGTTAAGTTCTATAGTGCTTGGAGCCATTATGGGCATTAGTATTCGTGATACGCTATTTCCAGGAGAGGTTTATAAATGTCTGAGGATAACAATACCAGCAATGAAGACTTGTAATATAGTTTTTATCAAAGTCTGCTTTTGGCGTAGAAGCGGTTTCACCTCCTTTATTTTTTGTTTTTAACACAGTGGGTGGCGTGGAATTGAATTACATTCTGAAAATTAGCCATTTAACATGAGATGAGCAAGTTCACTTATGTAGTGTGCCCTTGACAATACTTAGCCTTGTTTGGTTTACTATAGACGCCAGACGGCGACATCGATATCGTGATGAACGCAGTCGTCCAGAATCATTTGGTTTCACTGCAGCTCAACGAGCGGACTGCACTTGGCATCAATTGGCAAGACCTTGCGGCGGCATGAGCTAGGAATGAAATGGGTCCATTAGCTGTGTTGATGTATCAGAAGCTTCGAGATCGCCGTAATTACTATTCGTACACGGTTCCTTGATTTCTCTTGGTTTTCCCTCTCCGTTTGCTATTATTGTTTCGTTCGTACGCTATTAACCATTCTTGGATTCTAAATTTTGCTCGGTAGGTCTGTCGGATTTGTGTACGGTTTTCGCCGCCGTTGACTCCATGCTTACTTCTACTTCACATTATCTCAGAAACTTTCTCGTAGCGCTCCCGCACCTTGGTAGAGCGTTAATAAATTTTGTATGCCAGTGAAGATGTTGTGTGTAATCTGGAGTCCGCTGTGGGGCATGAGGACGGGTTCTGGAGCGGCGGACACCGTCTTGTCGGCAACAGGTGGCGCTGCGGTCATTACTGCCTAATGGCGCGTTCCGCTCGGCCGACTTCGTTATCGCCTATTGGCGAGGATTAAGGCAGCACCCCGACGGCCACCGCTGAAAAGCGACGGCGGAATCTGTGGATCGCCGGCGGTGAACTGGTTTAAGGCACCTAAGGGGGCTCTAACTGCAGGGTCAGTGGTCTCTCTGAGGGCCCATTTCTAGGAAATGGTCAGAGCGTTTGTCACGCAAGTGAGAAGTACTTCAAATCAAAAGGAAAAGAACACTCCATTAAGTTGGAGACGAAAAAATACTGAATCGCTTACACAAAACTTTCGAAGATAGTTAATGGTGCAGTAAAACAGAATAATAGTATATCAATAATTTAGAGATTAGCTGACTCACTGTTTGAAGCTGATTGAACCCATGTAGAAAGAAGTAAGCAGACTGTATTATTGATGTCGTTATTACACCACTGCTGCAATAGAACCATTTTAATATAGATATTTTGTGTTGCAATGTTTACTCATTCCAACTCCATGCCAGCGAGTCCATTTTTTACAGATCGAACTAGTGGTGATATCTGTAGACACTAACGGTCGCCTTGGGAGTGGCTCAAATGTTAAAATGTGTTTGACATCTTATGGGACTTAACTGCTAAGGTCATCAGTCACTACGCACACACACTACTTATTAGCTGGTTCTTTTTATTTTAAATGAACTATTAATCGTACTTTGGTAATGTAAAAAATTCTATCTAATCTAATTCCCCTAAACACTTTGAAAATATATGCAAATGCTTCTTCAGAATTAGTTATAGTGAATACTTGTAACTTGTTTTTAGCTCTTCTCTGTTTCCTTATATCTGCTACTATACTATGGCTAGGAAGGGAGTGTATCATACTAACATTCTATATCTTACTATAAATATCACTATACACTCCTTGTAGTCAAAGTTTTGTGATTGTAAGCGCATTGTTTCGCTATTGTTGGTTGCTGGAGGAAGTCCTCTGAAGGTCGAATGGAGATTTTAAATCTATGGCATTCACGAAAACATTTAAGACAGCACATGGAAGAAATTCAATTAGTCCTCCAGGAATATATGGGGAATATGGCTCTGAGCACTATGGGACTTAATATCTGTGGTCATCAGTCCCCTAGAACTTAAAACTACTTAAACCTAACTAACCTAAGGACATCACACACATCCATGCCCGAGGCAGGATTCGAACCTGCGACCGTAGCAGTCGCGCAGTTCCGGACTGAGCGCCTAGAACCGCATGGCCACCTCGATCGGCAGTCCTCCATGAAACTGTTCAGAAATTAAGAAGAAACGTTATAGCAAAACTAAGTGGTAGATAAAAGAATTAAAGGTAAGGCTACAAAAGTTACGAAAGTTGCTCTCCAGCTTGTACGGATTCCCAGAATAAGGCACAAGTGTTCCGTAAAACTACTTAGAAGTAAGACGGAGAGACAATATGAGTGAAGTTACTGACAAACAACGCTAATCGCTGGAAGTGTGAAAGTGGGAATATCTACTGGTGCAATACGTTCACAAATCCGAAACCAAAGATGCACTGAAAATCTGCAAAGACGCGAAAAGGACACTAACTAGACTAAAAGGCTATGATAAATATAAAAAATAAATTATTAATACATTTTCGTACTAATGGTAGTGGTAGTGGTGGTGGTTGTCCTTGTTGTTGCTGTGTTTTACTCGTCCATAGGAACAAATTACGATAGAGCATGGATTGGTTGGGCAATATATGCGTTATCAATCACCAATACTCGGAAGTACGGCTTTCTAAGGAATTGGAAGAGATGACCAGTAAGAGAAAAATGGGACTCACTACCAATCACTTCGGTTACCAGTAGCTTTTTATCTAGATTTAAGACGGTTTTAACAAAGAACAACATAGAGCTTACAAGCTTGATCGTTTTTTGAAGCTGTTACAAAATAATGACACTGGAAAATTAAATTTGACTCACAACCGGATTTCTGGAAGATGATGCTAATGCCTAGTGTTAAAAACAATTAAAATTTTGCTTGATTTTTCTTGTTTTGAAGAGGCTTTGTAATTTAATTATTGTTAAAAGTGATGGGAAGAAGACAACATTGTTGAAAACAATGTCATTTCCGAAAAGGTACACAACATTAACAGGGTTCATTAAGGAGCACCGTGACGGAAATGACTTCTTAATTGATTCAGACAGGAAGGAGATTATCCTCTTGTTGGAAAAGAGGACGACAGATGATGCTTACAACGAACCATTATACACTGTGAGTCAGAATGAAGCAAAGCATGCCTCACTGCTGATGCCTGAGGCATCGGTCGTATTAGTATGCGTCAGCCCAATATGTGAGGGCGAGAAGTATCTTGTGAAGTGTAATTTTAGCTATAGGTACTGCAAATGTTCCTATCAAAACATAGGAAAGAGTTCCACAATTATCTTTACAACACAGATCACATACAATTCACAAAAGGGGATAGAAAAACCAGATGCGGTTTACAACATAATGTTCACACCCACTCACACCAAAGATTTTAGTAGCCGTTTAACAGATTCAATTGTGTGCACTATCAGTTTCAAGGAAGATATCGGACAAAGGGACCACACCTACTCGCCATCACTGACTTCGTCAAATTTCATGCTATGTGCAGGGCTTGGCCAGAAATGAAAGTGGCGTTGGTCAAAACTGAACAAGACTTTAGAGAAAAATGACATTTTTGATGCGAGTAGGACGAGGAAAAGCCAGTTATGCTGGCACACTTTCCAGGGAGCCGTTGGCGTAGCATATCGAGTTTATACCGGTAATCCGAGGGTCGCAGGATCGAGTCGCTACGCAGAAACTTTTCTTATTTTTAATTTTTACGTTACTTCCATAAAAGGCTTAATTACCGCTCTCGCTGTTTTTACATTCAGAGTCACTCCAGAACGTTTAAATCGTGAACTGTAAAATAATGAAAGTAATTTTATATACGAAATTCTCGTGAACCCCTTACAATCTGTTCTTGGAAATTTATTAGCAATTTCCAAAATGTTATTCACCTTTCGTTTTCATGCTTTTTATGAAAGTAGTAATAAATACAATACGCTGAGTATTATTGTGCTTACTGGTAGTATAAGTAACGTAAAATCTGAAAAGAAGTTCCCGCATTGGTACTCGACACCTCGATCCTGGGCGTGCCCTTCTGAACGCTTTACGCTGCGCCAAACGCTGCCTGGAACCTATGTCAATATAAATGCCGCGTGCCTGGCCAAACCCGCACCACCAGGAATGTTAGGTTCTTTTCCTAACACTTCGCCATCTATAACTCCCACTTTTGCCTCTTTCATTTCTGCCACGCCCTGCATTCCTGGTTAGTTTGTCTCCATTAACGTGTGTAACTGCAGCTCTGATGCGAGCTCGCAGCTCCTGCAGGTCCCACACTGGGATATGACGGACAGTATCCCTCACAAAGCCCCTAAGAAAAAAGTCTAATTATCTTATTCCTCGAGACAATGGCGGCCAGGAAAGGGACCCTATTTTGCCGGTTCAGCGACCTGGAAATGCGTCGTCAGAACTATCATAACTATCGAGGCCACGTAAGGAGGGGCACCATCCTACTGCAGCGTAGTGTCAGGTTGCAGTTCTCCGACGTGTCTAAATGCAAACGGTTCCCACATGTCCAAATCAACGGTCGAGGTTATTGACGTCTATGGATAGAGAAATGCACGCACAAAACGGTAGTGAAGCAGACGACACAGTATGTTTACCTTTTGTCTGTAGCCCCAGCTTTTCATATTGATTCGGTATACCTTTCTGGACACTTGAAGGGCAGCTTCGTCCGTGAACATCACATTTTTCTGATAGTCTGGGTCATCGTCGATCCGACAAGGAATCTCAGTTACAAACGATTTGTCGTTTGGCCTGTCATCAGGGTCAACCATGTGCAGCAACACCACTCTGTAGGCATGAAGCTTCAGTCCCACGCCGCCCGCTGTGGCCAAGCGGTTCTAGGCGCTTCAGTCTGGAACCGCACGACCGATGCTGTCTCATATTCGAATCCTGCCTCGGGCTTGGATGTGTGTGATGTCCTTAGGTTAGTTATAAGTTGATGACCTCAGATGTTAAGTCCCATACTGCTCAGAGCCATTCGAACCATTTTACTCCCTCGAGTAGTAGCCTGTGCACCAGTGTTGGTGGTAGCTGCAAACGACGAGACTCTTCCTGCATAATATAGTTGAGCTAAAGACAAAAGCCTGTTTCGCATATAAAATCTGCGTCACTCGTGCCCGGACGCCAAAATCCCGTCGTTTCTACAACACTTACGGATTTGTTGAACCTCGTGAACCGTTGTCTGATAGTTTTACGTGATGTTGGTGTGCTTCTGTAACGAATCCAGCAGTTTTGCTGGACCAGGGTATGAGATTTGGTCTCCAGCAACGACATAATGTTAAGCCACACACTGTGTGGGTAAACATTATGTTGCAAACCGCTTCATTCTGTCTATTCCTATTTCTCAATACACACATGATCAAAGTTTTAAACATCACTGCGGAACACACTGTAAAACTGGCACTTATTTTTTTATTTAGTCGTATGGTAATTTTATACAATATATAGCTCATATAAGGCAAATGATTTTATGCAATATACGTATGATATTAGACAAGATTAAACCTTAATGCCGATATTTTTCAACCAGTTAATTAAGCTGGGTGTGAGAGTGAACAAGCCATCGAGAATTCTTGGGTATAAATGAAGTGGAATGCGTTGGACAAAATGTTCAATTGTCTGCTCTTCTTGATTACATTCACACATTGGTGAACTGCTCCAGCCCCATTTATACCTGAAGTACCAACAACAACCATGTCCAACGCTTAACCTGTTGAGGTTCCTCGGTAGGTCAAAACCTTTTGGCTTCTTTGTGGGATCAAGGTGATGGGCTCTTGGTCCAAATGTTTTTGTTGACCATTTATTGGGGGTCGATCGTTGCTCACGTCCGTAGATATAACCTATATTACCCTACACGTGACCCCTGGGTGGTGCTAAACGAGCAACAGTGCCACAGGTGATGTACAATATACCTGATCAAAACTGGCACTGCTATTAGTACAGTATTTAAAGACTTGATCAGTCTTAAGGTATTATCATTTGTATGTTTACTTTGCGAACTGTTGACACTGTTAACTATAAAAATAGTATCAATCAGCATTACTGAACAATATACTCTCTGTTTTCAAATTATATAAATGTAGTGAACATTTTTTGTACTTTTGTAGAGATCACAGCCATCATCTTCATCTGACTTCTGGAAACTGCGCGGTGAGCTAAAGACAAAAGCCTGGGACGCGGTGGGACACTTTATCAGGCCCAGCAGTCATTAGTTAAATAACTGAAGACAATGGTGGGACTGGTATCAGAAGCTTGAGAACTTCAGTTCAACTAATGCAAAGAAAAAGCTGAAAGTACTTTATTCTGTCTGAATGTACGAAATTTGGATGCTGTATAAACATTCTGAGAAACATTTAAAGAAGCTGAAAACAGCTGCCACCGTAGTGAAGACATTAAAAAACTTGAATTACAGGAAAAACCGAAAACTCAGTGTTTACCCTGACGCAAATGAGGCTGTATATCATGTATATAATATCAGCAATCGGACCACAATGAACCACACTGCATCAAGATTTGCCCGTGAGAAACTTTCCGCCAACGCACTGCAGATGTCCGTTAACAGGTATTTTGGTATTCACAGAAGTTGTATAGATAATCGATGAAAGAAGCTTCTTACATTTCCTACCTATGGCTGTGTAAAAATTTTGAAAGGCAACATAGCAACAAAGTTGTGAACAGAAGGAGAAAATATTATCTGAAGGTTAATATTTCCCGCCACATTCTATATACTATTTTTAATCTTGACCTATAGTGGCGAGCAGTTTTACTTTCGGTATGAGTATGGCCTCTGTATTATTTCTCTTTATAACAAAGCTAAACTGAGGGAGGTGACATTAACAGTGCAATGGGAATTCCACTGTTAAAAGCAGAGCACAGAGCGAATAGGTGGAAAGAGTACACTGAAGGCCTCTTTGAGAGGAAAAACTTGTCCAATGTGATAGAAGAAGAAGAAAGAGGAGTCAAAAGGGAAGACTTAGGCGATTTTGCATAAGAATCAGAATTTACAAGTGCTCTGGGAGACTTGAGATTGAATGAGGCAAAAGAGATAGCATTCCATTAGAATTTTGTAAAATCATTGAGGGAATTGACAACAGAAGCACTATTCATGTTGGTGTGTAGAATGTATGAGTCTGGCGACATATCATCTGACATTCTGAAAAATAACATCTACACAATCCTGAAGACTGCAAGAGTTTACAATTCCCACAAATTTCACACAATCAGCTAAAAATTTCATAAATCCAAGCTGCCATCAACAGAACAACAGAAAAGAGAACTATGTTTTAGTTGCTGATGAGTCTGGCTTTAGGTATGTTAATGGTATAAGAGAGGCAGTTCTGACATTGCGGTTGATAATGGAAGTAAAACGAATTAAAAATCAAGATACGTTGATAGGATCTGTGGACCTGAAAAAAATCGTACGACAATGACAAATGGTTCAAGATTTTCGAAATTCTGAGAAAAACAGGGGTACGGTACGGTGAGAGACGGATAAGATGCAGCACGCACAAGAGCCGAGCAATAAGAACGCAAAAACAAGAACGAAGTGCTCATATTAAATAGGGTATAAGACAGAGATGTAGTCTTTTACTTCCACTGTTTAATCTGTTCACTTAAGAAGCAATGATGGAAATAAAAGAAAGATCGAAGAGCAAAATTAAAATTCAAGGTGAAAGCACGTCAATGTTAAGATTAGCTGATGACATTGCTATCTTCAGTGAAAGTGAAGAAGAATTACAGGATCTGCTGAAAGGAATGAACAGTCTAATGAGTACATAATATAGAATGAGAGTAAATCGAAGAAAGACGAAAGTAATCAGAAGTAGCACAAATGAGAACAGCAAGAAATTTAACATCAGGATTGATTGTCACGAAGTAGATGAAGTGAAGGAATTCTGCTTCCTAGGCAGCAAAATAACGAATGATGGATGGAGCAAGGAGGTCATCAAACTCAGACTAGCACTGGCAGAAAGGGTATTCCTGGGCAAGAGAAGTCTGCTAGTACCAAGCACAGGCCTTAATTTCAGGAAGAAATTTCTGAGAATGTGTGTTTGGAGCACAACATTGTATAGTAGTGAATCATGAAGTGTGGGAAAACCAGAAGAGAAGAGAATCGAAGCATTAGAGATGAGGTGCTAAAGACGAATATTGAAAACTGGGTGGGTTGATAGGGTAAGGAATGAGGAGGTTCTGCACAGAATCAGAAAGGAAAAGGAATATATGGACAACAGTGACAAGAAGGAGGGACAGAACGATACATCTATTAAGACATCATTGAATGACTTCCATGTTGCCAGAGGGAGCTGTAGAGCAGAAACTTCTATGGTCATCAGTCTCCTAGAACTTAGAGCTACTTAAACCTAACTAACCTAAGGACATCACACACATTCATGCCCGAGGCAGGATTCGAACGTGCGAACGTAACGGTCACTCGGTTCCAGACTGTAGCGCCTAGAACCGCTTGTCCACCGGCAAACTGTAGAGGAAGGCACGCGCTACTCTGAGATGAAGAGGTTGGTACAGGGGAAAAATCAGTGGCGGACCGCATCCAGTCAGTCTGGAGACTGATAATCGAAAAAAAATAAAAGCTAGGGCAAGAATGGTCACAATTTCAGGACAAGTGTTAAATTCACTTGTACTAAAAACAAGTAGTAATTAACACTTAACGAAAAATGTTAACCAATCAAAGAAAAAATACGACGTACCTGATATGATCACTTGTATTGTACCCCCACGTTTGTAGCGCAGTCCTCCTTGTCATAGTTCTGTGACTGTGAAGATTTGTTTATCCAAGGACAACTTACGTATTTTAACCGATATTTCTTGTTGATGCATCGTTCAGATCATTGCACCTGGATCATTATTTCCGGATATTCAGGAAGTCCATTGGCGTTATCGAATATACAGTTTTTAATCCACATACCACAGTTCCATCTTGTAGAATGGCTAATTCTAAGGAGTACAGTGAGCACGGAAAATGTAAACAGGAAACACATAGTGTTCCATATATCCTCCTAACTGCTAGACTTATTTCAGCCAAATCTGGTACACATGCCCCTTACTGTCAGGAAACAATCTCTGTGGGGGTACGAACCAGGTACTTATCATTGTGAAAAAACTACCGCATCGTATATAATTTTTAAATGTGTTAACTGTGTGCTACTACCTGTATTCGGTATAAATTTCTCAGGTAGTATCCACATATTCTGTTAAATGCACCCACAAAATTACATCATTGTTCGACACCTAGATCAGGATTATGATATCACAACACTGAAATGCGTGGAGAACTTGACATTTAAATTTATTACTTCTTTACTAGTGACGGTATTCGAAACATATTTCGCTGAGAGTATCCACACAGGCCGTTGAATGTAACTGCACAAATATATCATTGTACGAGCTATGATGCAAGAGATATGACGTTATAAACATTGAGATACTGAAAAAACTGAGTATCTTACGTGAAGTTTTAATATGGCTCAAATAGCTCTGAGCACTATGGGACTTAACTTCTGAGGTCATCAGTTTTAATAGGTTTATTCTTTACGGCTAAGATACTCCGACAATCGATTCTACTTAAAGAAATCCCTGACAGCACTTTTGATAGCTTTCAAGTGTGGATCGCTAACGGCTGTAGTCGAAAATGATAGCCATCTATGGAGCTTTGAATAACTGTTGCCAAAGAGACGTTTACAAAATCTCGTTGTAGACACGGTGAAGCACCTGCGCCCAGTGCGAAATGTGTGTGAATTCCTAAGGGACCAAACTGCTAAAGTCACCGGTCCCTATACGTAGACACTACTAAAACTAACTTACACTTAGAACAACACACACAACCATGCCCGAGGCAGGACCGAACCTCCAGTTGGATGGACCGCGCGATCTGACATATGGCGCTTCAAACAGCGTGGCCATTCCGCGCGGCGCGCCCAGTGCACATTAATTGTCCACGATTATGTTTCTTAATTTCGAAACTATACGTATACGTTAGCACTTTCTGCATATTTCTGTTCAAAACTGTTTCATAATTTCAAAGATGTTTTTAACGATTGATGTAAATAAATTTTTTTGGATAATTCACTACAAACACTGTTCTTTTTTTGTTTTAGTTTGTAATAGAAAATTGGCATAATGAATACCCGGGCAATGACGGGTGTAACAACTAATTAATGAATGATAGTAGTAGTAGTAGTAGTAGTAGTAGTAGTAGTAGAGGGGTTTTAGCTTCAAAGTATTTGGCAGTATAATAAGTCAAATGACAAACTTACGTCGCAGCATTTGATCTGTCATGAAACGCTCTGTTTCCTGTTTTGCAAACGCACAGCTTATTTTGCTGCCAAATATACCAACATCAGACACTGATACACCGGAGCTGGCTGTTTCAAATGGCTCTGAGCACTATGCGATTTAACTTTTGAGGTCATCAGTCGCCTAGAGCGTAGAAATAATTAAACCTAACTAACCTAAGGACATCACACACATCCATGCGCGAGGCAGCATTCGAACCTGCGACCGTAGCAGTCACGCGGTTCCAGACTGAAGCGCCTAGTACTGCACGGCCACACCGGCCGGCTCACCAGAGCTGCTTTCAAGTTCAAGCTGAAAGAGCAGATGAACATTGACACAGTTTCCCACTTGTATTCTATGTAGGTTTTTCACCTTATCGATTAAGAGGTGTTTACTAATACGTCAGAATAGCTTTGAGAATCTTTAAGAGAATGCCATTAACTGCAGCACATTGTGATCAACGTGGTTTCGTGATTAAAAAAGTCTTCAAGGCCTACTACGGGTTAAAGTGGGCTGCTAAATTTAATTAATCTGTCAATAGAACGCAATATAGCTGCTAAACGTGACTTCAGTCATTAAAGAACTGAGTTGGGATTGCTCAAAGCAAGGGAATCAAAGAAAATTTATAGCACTTTTTATTTTATTTCCAATTAGTAATTTACTCGTAACAAAACGTTTATGGGGGACAAATCAATTCTGTTCTTTGTTATATATCGTACTGACCCGAAGTACAGCAAAAATAACAGATTTGGTTTACTTTCAAATTTTTTAAAGTTAGTGCGACTTGTAAAATATTTACTGCAATAAAATTCTGTCTGCAATATCTTGTATGACTGCAGCTCATTTAGGTAATATTTTTAGTAAAGATTCATTGTTATTAAACCTGAGGTGTTCAGCTTATGTTTGACATTTCTGTCAGGGTCGTAGGATCGCTCGGCACGGCTATTTCACGTTGGTAAAGTGAAGTATCGTGCAATAGGGTGTTTTTTGCAACTGAAGGGAATAAACGCTCCATTAACCGTAGCGATAACTACGCATTTTCCAAAAGGGGGTCCCAAGATTTCTTCCCAGCCCTAAAAAAATTTTTTAGCAAAATTCGTTAATTATAGTTAACTCATACCGACAATTTACTTTTAAAGGTTTACTGGTGTGTAAGCAGGGAGCAGATATGAAAATATTAAAGGCAGGGGACAATACTTTATGACTACCACCAAAAATGTTTGTAAAAATCCTAATTTTATTAATTATTGTTGAGCTCTACTCACAGCATACTTGTCAAATAGGTACTATTGTGTAAACAGGATAAAAAACGTTAAAATGGTGAATAAGTTATGAACTGTGAACAGTCACATGTTCTACTGAAGTTGAAATTGTGAAGTTAACTTTAAATGAAAATTTTAAAACATTTATGGAATCTGGTGGAAGACTTCATACAAAACATTAAATATATTTTTCAATATTTTAAGTTATAAAGTTTCTGACTAAATTACTATTAAATTTTCAGTAGCTGGACATAGATTCTGCCCCCCCCCCCCTCATGTTGAGGGGGTAACTCATGATAATTTGGCGGATGTGTATGCCATATGTTAGTGACACACCAGTTGGTCACTGTCAAATAAGCTTGAATGACGAGGAAAGAGGTGTGGAAAACTGGAAATCGTAAGACAGATGGAGGACGCTGTTCTCTGAGGCAAGAGTATCACAATAGCCGCGATGACAGAAAAAGTGATATTCAGTGATGGCTTAGCTGTATGCTTGCTTCGTGTGCGTGAGGTCAATGCAGATCACTTCTTCAGTGCCTAATCACCATGGACAACCTCTATGAATTTCACTATGACCCCGAGAGAAAGGAGCAAAGCAAACAGATGAAACATACTAATTCACAATCCCTCTAAACGGCAGAGGGGCTAGTCGTCATCGGTCAAGGTGGTGCTTTGTGTTTCTGGCGTCATGATGTGGTGCTAATAGATTACGCTCGTTAGGGACAAACTGTCACTAGAACGTACTACCGAGATATCCTGACGAGGTTACCGCAGAATGTCAAGAGGAAGCGTCATGTAAAGCTGTTCAAGGGGATGGTTTTACTTCATGGCAACACTGCAGATATTTCTGCGCATGACACTGTCGCAAATGCTGCTTCTATTGGCTGTCAAATTTCACGACTTCACCAAGAATCAGGAAGCGTTAGGGACAAACTGTCACTAGAACGTACTACCGAGATATCCTGACGAGGTTACCGCAGAATGTCAAGAGGAAGCGTCATGTAAAGCTGTTCAAGGGGGATGGTTTTACTTCATGGCAACACTGCAGATATTTCTGCGCATGACACTGTCGCAAATGCTGCTTCTATTGGCCGTCAAATTTCACGACTTCACCAAGAATCAGGAAAGGAAAGGGATTTGCCTGCAGAAGACCCAGAGTGAGGTTTCTATTCTGAGACAATGAAATATTTCAAAATCTATGCATCATATTAAATTACGGTAAAATACGTTTTCATTATTTTTAGCCAATCGGCTAGACCAATGTTGACATCCTTGCCCCATCCCCCGGGTGTGGAGCGGAGAGGGGCAACTTAGAAATATTAAATAGGAACATCCCATTTTTATTGTATATTGGAATTCTGCGGCAAAAATGTAGCTTTCGTGTGTAACATCTTTTGTCGGTGCGCAGTAGATGACGCTGTAATCAACAAGCGACTGAAATGGTTTTGAAAACAACATTATCTCGATAAAAATGTAATGGACGAAAAAAGAAAGTCAGACGTGTTCAGCAACTGTGAAAAGAAGCTTCAATGACGTGTGTCCTCTCACGTTTCTTCAGTAGGATACTCACTTGAGGTTTTTCCTGTCAGTTCTAATCAGCATATTTGTTTGTAAGAATCATTTCACAGTTAAGTGGGTGGAATACATAGCCACACACTTCTGTACACTTATATATCCGCATATGGGTTAAATCGACTCAACTGAGAAGTGGTCGAGGTTCACAGTTTAGTAGAATTTTTCAAAGGAGATCATATTCGCCGTTCACTGCAGAAATTAATATTTCGCAATTGCAATTTCGGCCTTTGGGACATTTTGAAGTGCTACTGCAGAAGGTTTTGCTTCAGCCCATGTCCGACTTTAAAATCCTCCAACATATATAAATGTCATCGTCAAAAAAATATATTTTCACTGTGGAAATACAGTAGCTCTTATGATGTTACTGTATTTCTACAGTGAAAAGGCCTATTTCTGATGATGGCATTTACACATCTCGAAGTATTTTAAAGTCTATCGTGAGCTGAAGCAAAACCTTTTGCAGTACCACTTGCAAATGGCCCATAGGCCGAAACGGAAATTGCGAAATATTAATTTCTGCAGTGAATGGCGAATATGACGCCCTTAACAAAACAACTGAGAAATGTTTCCAGTTTAATCTTTCGATATGCATTAGTGACACGCTGAGTCACATGCATGCAGTGAGATGAAGTCAAATAATTAATCGGTGTATGTTTAAAAACAGCTACACGCAGAAAACTAAAGACACAGGGAAGTTTTTCTTATAGGTCTATTTTTATGATTGTGACCCAACACATTTTTCTCAAGACAATACCGTTTTGGAACTCACCTGTGTTATTTGTCGATCATAGTGCCACCTATGGCAGAAAGAAATAAATGTTACATACAAAAGCCATCCATTTTTGCGTTGGAATCCATATCTACACTAAAATGGGATGTTCCTATTTGTTATTTCATATTTACACCCTCTCACCACTCACCCTCGCCCCCTCCCCCTCCACCCTCACCGATGGGTTGAGAAAGGGGAGTCAACATTGGTATCACCAGATAGAATTTGTAAATATGTTGAATTCTTGTTTTAACGCTTTTTTAAAATTTGTTGTGTACTTTGAGATATTTCTTTGTTTCAAGATAGAAAAGACATCACCTTGTATCACAAAATCATCATGGGTGAGTTTGTTGCATTTCCCTATTTCAAATTTAGAGACTTCGATAACCCTACACATTATTTTCTGTAGAAAGCAACGATATTATTACATGCAGACCATAGTTTTCGATCTGTTCTTCAATACAAACATATACTAATTGACTCAAATGAGCTATTCAGACTGACTTCGGAAATTTTTGATTATGAATTGGTGATCGCACACATAAACTGCGCAGTAGACAACGTATGTTTTCTTCTTTAAATAAATGTGTCCCTTGATCGCACGTTTCTTACTGAAAATTAGAATGATCGGCATAGTACATGCGAGTTGCACTAAAAGTGGCAATAAATTCTTAGCATTCACAGAACTTCATTGGACTGCTCTTACTCACTTACGATACAGGCCGCATCTCGTTCCTTCCCACTTCTACCTTTTTGGCTCATTGAAGGATGCACTCTGCGGCAAGCAGTTTGTGGATGCGGGAAGGTTACTGATGCAGCAAGACACTCGCTCCGACGTCGACCAGAAGAGTGGTACCATACGGGCATACACGCTGTCACAGTAAGGAGGAGTAAGGCCGTCGCATTGAACGGAAATTATGTTGAAAACTAGGACTTTACATCCAAAAGAGTGAGGAAAAACGTGGTTTATCGGAATCCTGAATAATACCAACTCGCTTCCAGAAAAAAATACTTGTTGCATTTCTTATTGAACGGCATAAGTATAGCAGCTGTATAACGATCCTATCGGTCAGGAACCGGAATGAGTGTCACTCCACTGTTTCAAATCGGATGTTAGAGTGGGCTGTCTAGAGAGAAGAAATTCTGAGGGGACGGGGTAAGCAAGCCCCAACTTGGTCACTCAGGGAAGTGTAACTTGCTAGAATTTAATTTCGTTCATCAAATCGATGTTTTTGAAAAGACTGCAGCTGCATCATACATGATTTAAACAATGAAAAACTGCATCAGTTACTCATTTCTTCATGCTTAACACAACGCTTTTCGACAATTTATTCTCATTTTCATGTGATTGTGCACACATGAATATGTTTGTGATATTTGCGTATGTGATTTTCTGCCTCTCTAGCTCATTAGTTGTCTTTTAACCGGAAAATCTGACAAAATTAATCGTGGAATGTTTTTATATGTTAATATTATAGATAGTATTTTTATTTGTCTACGTAGAAGTATTGTGCAGCCTCCGTTGCACAGAATAGCGCACAGACGCAGATGGTGCTCGGCGTATGTAATTTGAATGTTCCTGCTACTTTGTCCGTTGTAGCAGCTTGAGAAAGTTTTATAAATTATTTTGCATATTCATGAGTCTGAGAATTTACCTTTGTTTATGTTTAAGGTGCGGACAAATTTCTGTTGTGGTTAGTTGTTTGTGGAGAAAGCTACTTTCTCTTTGTGTGACACAAGTAAGTTTGCCATTTTTTGAGAAATGTTTTCTACGTAAGTTATGCTGGCCACGCATTTGATTGTACTATCGGCGCCCCTTTAAAGAGTCAAGAATTTTTTTCTTTTCTGTTTGTTTCTGTACTTGGTTTATCATGGAGCTGGGAAGTCATTAACCACTGCAGGTTTCTTAATGATATCTATTTCTTTCTCCCTGGCCCCTTTGTTCAATGGGATTTTTTATGTTCTCAGCATCACCCCTTTGAAGTAGCTATCTTGTGTACATCTGGGTGCCAAGATGCGGCATGTATTGTGTCGCTTCAAGTTGTCTTTTTCTAGATATCACGAAATAGTGCTTGTTGTTTTGATTTTCAACGCACTAATCTAGAAAATTTATGATATCATGCTTTTAGTACTCAGAAGTGAAATTATTGTACAAATTTATGATGTTACTGTTGTCAGTCTACAGATATTTTGTAGTACAGTGTGTTTTTCAAGCAGGGTTCCTAGCTTCTGATTATTTTATGTTCTCTGTGGTTTACGAAAGTGTCTGCCAATGTGCCTGATATGGATGACCCTATGGGAAGCCGATCTGGTTGTAGATGAACATTAACGTTGAGTGCAAGTAATTGTAATTGAGAATTGTTTCTAGTAACTCTATAAAGTCAATAATTTCAGCATATGTACAGTTTTTAGAATGTGTATGTATTGTAATCCACAGAAAATGTAACACTTCTGACTGTGTAAAAACTCTTTGCGAGCGTACACTCTTGCTATATATTTGTAGCATGTTTTGATTACAAAGAGAACAGTGTATTTGAGGATTTGCGTATATGTGCTATTCTGTGTAGTGGGTGAGGTACGATACTTGTAAGAAAACAAACAAAATACTACCTGTAACATTACTATTTAAAAGCATTCCGATATTATTTTGTCCGACTTTTCGACTGGAGTATAACTTCAAAAAGTAAAGCACAGTACAAGAGAGGCAGAAGATCACACATTCAATCGTCACAAGAAATATTAATATAAACAAAATCACGTGAACATGAGAACAGGTTCTTGAAACGCGTTTTGCTAATCAATGAAAAACTAGTAACTGGTGCAGATTTTAATTATTTGAATCATCTAAGGATTTACCTTCACCGTTTATTTATTGTACCACACCACAATTAACCACAGACAGCAAATTGCACGGTTAGTATGTGTGATGCAGTAATGAATTACAGCAGGAACTTCTTCTGTTTTTAATGTAACAATTTTGTAAATGGGGAAACGCTGCAGGGTGAAACGCAGCGGTTAACATCCCGTAGTTTCTTAGCTGCCGGCGATCTAATATTTAATGAGGGGCTACAGTTGGATGTGGCAAACCTAAAGAATCTTACGGACTCTCTTCCTTGCCATATTGAGACCATTATCAAAGACAGACACTGTGCTACGCAATGTTAGCATCGCCAGGAGCTATTAATTTTTGATCTGGTGTTGTTATCAGTGAGTAATATTAGTTTAAGGTTTTTAGAAGAAGTCGTTTTTGCTCCTTTTTGAACATACCAAGCGGTTATAATTAATGTGTAGCAACTTACGGAGATCCAACGTGGGATGCAATTATCGTATGGCAGCGAAACTTGGTAGATATGCTAAACTGTTGATGAAGAACTGATTTCCGCTTGAAGCAATTGGTTCCAGTTTTGACAACTAGGTGCAAATCTGTTTCTACGACGGTATGACATCCACGCTGTCATCTGACAATCCGTAACGTGAGTGAACAGTATGGCATGGAGAAGAGAGGCGGTGCACTGTTAGTGATGTTGTTTTGTGTGAATGGCAGCACTTACAGTGCTGTATTCAGAGAGCCGCCGACTGAAAGGTTTGAGAAAAGGCCCGACGTCATTAATGGGCTTAAAGAAGATAATAATGGTACTCGAAAGCAGATGAGCTTGGTGTGACACCTGGAAGAAGAAGGCGCCGTATCCTGGAGGATGTTATTGAGCTGTAAGTGACTTTGCAGCGCGTAGTGCTAGTGCTTGTGCAGTGTGACCAGAATTGTCCAGCCTATGGTTAACAGTATGGAAAGTTTTGCGGTCTGTTTCACACTGGTACCCGTACAAGATTCAGACGCTCCAACAACTGAAATCTCATCATCTGCAGCAAAGTCGTGAATCTCAACTTTGGTTTCTGGCACGGATAAAAGTCGATGACATGTGGCTAGGTATTAATCTATGGAGCGACAAGGCACATTTTACAGTACAGTGTGTAGTGAATACGCAGAACTGTCGAATTTGGAGTACTGTTGAACAGCGCGTTGTGCACGAAGAGCCATTGCGCCTCGCTGTATATGACTCTCTGCCCTGTATTCACAAGGACCTTTATTCTCGGTCCATTCTTCTTTGGAAAGAACACACACAGAGGGTGTGTCAGAAGAATATCATTTAGCCCACTTTGGTCATAAGATGATTCCCGCTTCGGAAGAGCGCAGCTCTTTGGAAAGCATTGTTTCCATGCAAGTCGGGACAACAGCTATCGTCCTTTGCCCAGTTAAAGATGTGCTTAATCTTTTAGGAGCGTGTTATCTCCAGAGGTGTTCCAGGTTCATGGCCTACAAGATCATCTTGCATGAATCCATCTGGCTTTTGGCTCCGGGGGAAGTCCAAATGAGCGCATTTACTGTGGATACGTCTGATCTCTACGTGATGTAAAGGCCAGTATTAGGTCCACGTAGCTCAGATTCCACCGCAACTGCTGCGAGGAACTGCTGATCACGTTGTTTCACGGATGTAGCATGTCGTCGAGATCTTCGGTGCTCATATTGAATAAATTGTGAAAGCTGCGGTCAATAATAAAATCAACATTATACCTATCACACTTGTTTGACATTTTCTGCCCACGCTCCGTCCGTAATCCATATCGAAACATCTCTTGCATTCACAGCGCTAGATTCGCACCTGCTGGCCAAAATAAGAACTAATGTCTTTTTTTTTTTCAGCGTACTCGGTTCCACATATTCGCATTAGCATACCTACTAGGATCCGCTGCCGTATGATAACTGCAGCCAGCACTGGACCTCTGTGAGTAACTCCACTTTAATTACAACCATCCTGTGATAAACGAGCAATGGTCATTATTTTTCTGGTTTGTAGGAAACTGTACGAGGATGTAGGTGGGGAGGGCCAGGGAGCGGGCGCCGTAAGCTTGAGTAGGCCGATGCGTTTCGTAAATCAGTTTCCCGCTGAGCATCCGCGTGACCCCCGCCGGTGTGACGTCGCAATATGGCGCGCCTTTCACGCCGCTCAGCGCATCCGGTCCCGGACCGTCCTGATTAATGAAGCGACCGCCTACCGCCGAGCAGGCTTCAGCCTGATTACGGGCGGCAGGCGCGGCCCGTGTTGCAAAGCGGGCCAAAGCAAGTGCTGGTCGGAGCGCGCGCTGCACGGTCTGAGGATGCGCAAAGTGGAGGATCTGCTAGAAAAACGTGGTAACGAGGTACACGGCGATAGGCCGAGATTTACAGGGCCACATTTGAAGCAGGGATGAACAACACCAGCGGAAGTGGGCTCCTCATAAACAAAGATGACAACACTGTCACTAGCACTGAAGAGAAAGTAGGTGACTCGAAGCAACACATTGCTTTCAGGGACAACGGAAGAGTTAACGGAGAGAGATGTGTGGGAGAGTGATGGTATGTACATCAAGAGAGCAGACGCATAGGATACCATAATAATGTCAAAAACGGGGTCTTGACTGAATGCACCTTGAAATAGTGAAGCTGCTCAGGCACGAACGATCTCTTTCCTTGATGGTTGGCTTGTTCGCCGGTACCTGTCGACATTCTGATCAAAGGTTGAACCACTTCCCACAAAGGTCAACGTAGAGTGAGAATTGTAAAACTGCTGCAGGCTATAGTAAACTATCATAAGTAAGCGTAGTCTACGGCAGGTATCACAGAAGCATTGGTCGGTTAATATACACTCCTGGAAATGGAAAAAAGAACACATTGACACCGGTGTGTCAGACCCACCATACTTGCTCCGGACACTGCGAGAGGGCTGTACAAGCAATGATCACACGCACGGCACAGTGGACACACCAGGAACCGCGGGTTGGCCGTCGAATGGCGCTAGCTGCGCAGCATTTGTGCACCGCCGCCGTCAGTGTCAGCCAGTTTGCCGTGGCATACGCAGCTCCATCGCAGTCTTTAACACTGGTAGCATGCCGCGACAGCGTGGACGTGAACCGTATGTGCAGTTGACGGACTTTGAGCGAGGGCGTATAGTGGGCATGCGGGAGGCCGGGTGGACGTACCGCCGAATTGCTCAACACGTGGGGCGTGAGGTCTCCACAGTACATCGATGTTGTCGCCAGTAGTCGGCGGAAGGTGCACGTGCCCGTCGACCTGGGACCGGACCGCAGCGACGCACGGATGCACGCCAAGACCGTAGGATCCTACGCAGTGCCGTAGGGGACCGCACCGCCACTTCTCAGCAAATTAGGGACACTGTTGCTCCTGGGGTATCGGCGAGGACCATTCGCAACCGTCTCCATGAAGCTGGGCTACGGTCCCGCACACCGTTAGGCCGTCTTCCGCTCACGCCCCAACATCGTGCAGCCCGCCTCCAGTGGTGTCGCGACAGGCGTGAATGGAGGGACGAATGGAGACGTGTCGTCTTCAGCGATGAGAGTCGCTTCTGCCTTGGTGCCAATGATGGTCGTATGCGTGTTTGGCGCCGTGCAGGTGAGCGCCACAATCAGGACTGCATACGACCGAGGCACACAGGGCCAACACCCGGCATCATGGTGTGGGGAGCGATCTCCTACACTGGCCGTACACCTCTGGTGATCGTCAAGGGGACACTGAATAGTGCACGGTACATCCAAACCGTCATCGAACCCATCGTTCTACCATTCCTAGACCGGCAAGGAAACTTGCTGTTCCAACAGGACAATGCACGTCCGCATGTATCCCGTGCCACCCAACGTGCTATAGAAGGTGTAAGTCAACTACCCTGGCCAGCAAGATCTCCGGATCTGTCCCCCATTGAGCATGTTTGGGACTGGATGAAGCGTCGTCTCACGCGGTCTGCACGTCCAGCACGAACGCTGGTGCAACTGAGGCGCCAGGTGGAAATGGCATGGCAAGCCGTTCCACAGGACTACATCCAGCATCTCTACGATCGTCTCCATGGGAGAATAGCAGCCTGCATTGCTGCGAAAGGTGGATGTACACTGTACTAGTGCCGACATTGTGCATGCTCTGTTGCCTGTGTCTATGTGCCTGTGGTTCTGTCAGTGTGATCATGTGATGTATCTGACCCCAGGAATGTGTCAATAAAGTTTCCCCTTCCTGGGACAATGAATTCACCGTGTTCTTATTTCCATTTCCAGGAGTGTAGTATCCGTATTTCCTTTACGTTAGGTGTGTTGCAAACGTATTGGGCGTTGCCTTATCTGGATCTCATTGTTTGCGTATGTGGTCAGTGTCCTACAAAATTCTCCTTGAAATCGGAAGCGACAAACAATCTGCAAACTGAGTGACAATATATATAGGGCTTCATAGCCTAGGGAACATTTCCGTTCTACGTAGTTATCCTCCTATCTGTTATTTAAAAACAAAAGATATTTACAGCAAAATTGAAATTTTCAGTCTTTAATTCAGGATTGATTCGAAAATTGTTAACTTGTTACGTGGAATAAACAGATGTTGTTGTATAAACAAAAAAAGTACATATTTATCATATAGCACTCCTGAAAACGCAGTTGCCTCATAAAAAATGTAAAATTAAATAAAAACACAAAACAGAAATGCATAAAACATCGTTTCAATACGTAATCGAGCTTACATCAAACATGTTTCTTTTATCCATAAACTAGTTTCCCGCACATCAGTAATAACAGGGAACTCTCCCCTTTGATCATGATGGAGAATGTCCTATTGAGTACAAAATAACAATGATAATTATATAGTTTTTTTTAGTTTGTGAATGCACATTCTACTTCCATCAAAATTAATTGCTTTCGCTACATAAGAGCCCGAAGTCGTGTGATCAACGAGTTTTTATTGCTTATCAAAAGCTAGAACCATTTTGTAAGCGAATCCACTTTTCTACAATCACAGGAGAAAGAGGTTTACCTGGAAAAGGTCCAGAGCCCCTGGGAGCCACCAGCTGAATTACATTATTATGAGACAGAGATTCTCGAATCAGATGTTACAATAAGGAATACTGAGGATCAAATATCACAATTCAGAAATGATGGAGAGTGGATTGAAGTTGAAAGTAGTCTTCAGGAAGGATCATTTTTGGAAACAGTGGTACACTGAGAATGAAATAATAATAACGTGTTTTTTGAGTTAACTAAAACTGTAAATGCTGCAATAATGAATATTAATGTAGGTAGACACTGAAGACGTATGCACATCCCTATAAATGGTAATCTCAGAAGTTGGACAAGCAAATACAGAACCCAAGGAAGTCAAGTAGAAGGTGCAGAGTATCTAAAGCGAATTGACTGCAAGAAATATGTGAAGAAATGGAATGTCGTAGGAACGACTGTGTGTGGGTGTCAAATTACTTTTCGAGGAATTAAAAGCAGTGTCATCAACATTAATAGTGCAAGAGGAATGTCGCTCGTAAAGGCAGATGAGGAAAGACTTAGGTGAAAAGACTACGGGAAGTAACTGCTGCTCACGCATTAGAAAAATATATGTGTGCCGTTTTATGAAGATATATTGGTTCTAGCGTTACACTAAGAGATAGAAAATTATGTGGACTGACCGTAAATGAGAAGGCTCTCTGTAAAATCGCAAAGGAAAGGAATAAATGAAAAACGCTGTCTAGAAGGTGGAGATGGATGACAGGAAATGTGTGTAGAAATCTGGTGACAACTTGCTTGGTTCTGGATGGAGCGGTAAAGATTACAAACTACTGGGGAAGACAGAGACCAGGAACTAACAAAACACCGAGGATGTTGGCTGTAAGAGCTATTCCGATACTGTTAGATGAAGTGTTTAACACAGAAGAGTATCTCGCAGCTACAAACCACTCAGGGGAATGAAGGAAATAATAGGTAACCTTTCATTAATGTCAGCTGGTATTTATTTCTGATATTTGTACTGCGCTGAGGCTCCAGCTGAGATTCGAAATAGTTTTTGTTAATAGCAATGTAGTGAAGTAGTTAACAAATTTTATACGAGAAGATACTGAAAGATAAAATTCATTACTGTACGATCACAGCAGATATACTTTCCAAAGTATATCAAAAGTGAAAACTCAGTGACGATTAAAATATTATTTTGCAGCGTATTTGGGAGAAAAAATAGCATTTACAATCCTTGCTGACTAAGAATTCTGCATATTTTCTGCATGCTAACCACAATAATTCCAAGAGGTGTGAGCGATAGGTACCTCACTTACACGTCTTGATGGCATCTCTTCCTCCCACCTTCACCCCCTAACCTAGTGGTGAAAAAGAAATCACTGATTTGCACACTTGTTGTATAGTTCATAATGTATAAAGAAAGAGATGATCTACTTGAAAATTTAGGTATGTTAATACCTAGACCATCAGACGAGAGATAACATTCCATTGTGTACAGAAAACTTACAGGCTCCGATAGGCAGCGTTACATATTCCCTGTTACAAGCGAAAAAGACGATTTATCAGTACTAATCGGACTAATATACCTTGCAAGGAGCAGAACATGCAAGAATGTGCAAGTCACCTTAAGAATATACATATGAAGACAAATATTTGGTCCCGTATGACAGAAGTCCGTAACTTGGCAATGAAAACCCACCAGTGACAAAAAAGTCTTGCTGACATTATTAAGAACAAAGAACCACTACATCAAATACATTATAGAAAAGGAGGTAATTAAGTAAAACTGGAGTTTTAAATTCCATTGTCGTGGGTAAAATTAGGGTATATGGAAAGGAAGCGACTTGAATTACGGCATTCGACTGAAGTTATTTAGGAAAACAATTAAAAATCTAAATCTAGTTTTCTAATGGGTATCTAAAATCACTCCTCCAGAATCAGTGACCACTGTCATAATCACTATAGTCCAGTTGAAAAGTGGCAAGCCATTCTAGCAAACCATTTAGCGCACCTATTTTCATTTATTTCTACACAATAATTCTACTGGATGGGTGCTGCGTTGACAGGAGATGACAATATAAAAGTGTAGCTGGATCTGATTGTGTTTGTATGTGCTGACTTCATTTTCTGTTTCCTCTTTATGTTAACCTTGTGCTGGATATGTCAGTTAATTTTCTGGGTGAGCTTTAGAATGAAGAGCTCTGTGAATATGGGGCTGGTGAATTGCAGAGAGACTCGAAAAAACGCCCCCGAGGGAATGTGTCCTTCCACAGAACTGCGGGCGGGAGAGCACTGTCACGGAAAAGTAGCTTCGGCTGTTATAATACTGGTGCAAGGGCTATTGTGTAGTTTATTGCACATATCCACTTTGGATGGCCAAGCTGAAAGCATTCGTTCCAGATGACAGAACTC
Source organism: Schistocerca gregaria (assembly GCF_023897955.1). Lineage (NCBI taxonomy): Eukaryota > Metazoa > Arthropoda > Insecta > Orthoptera > Acrididae > Schistocerca > Schistocerca gregaria. Next base: position 420,332,114 of record NC_064924.1, read on the forward strand.
TGCCAGCAGGATGTAGACGTTTAGGCCATGTTAAGAATATGCTTTCAGCAGATGAACATCTATTGGCTTTGGAAAAAAAAAATGGTAAAGCAGCTCTGGCACACTACCGGTACAGAGTTGACGACTATCATCGAGCATAGTTTCTTATTTTTCTCTAGGGCTCGTAGTTATTGTTTGAGAGGGTACTGATTAATGGAACTGGTGAGACCTTAGGAGGATTTGACACATAGTGCGACGGTTTTTAGAAAACACTTGAGGAAATAGAGGTAATTGGTTTTTTGACATTGCTAGTTTACTTGGTAGGAGATTTGTTACAAAGGAAACAATTACATCACTGGCAGATCAGTATAACTTTAGAGCGGATTGATTGTCAAGATTTTTGGCAGTAAGGTGAGAGTGGTAAATTCTTTACCAACTAGCGAAAGGGCTTTTTAACTTGCAGCTGATCACGCAGGTACTCCACAGGTTGCAGCAAACTTCATTACTAGCGGTGGGGATCCAATGTTGGAGCTGTCGTCAGAGCCATCCTAGCGTCATACTTGATTCCAGCCACCCACGGAGTCACTGTCCTGCTCATACGTCACCGACGATAATGACTGACATGTTAAGACTACCATGAGCTAGCAGTGCATTCTCATTTACTTTGGTTCCTTTGGCTTTCTGCCCAGACAAACAACCGTTGTAATTGATTTGGGGCAGGCAGAGATAAATTTCATAGAGTCAGATGCGTGTTTGTTAACCAGCTCCGACTGCCATATAATAACTTTGACAACCAACAGTTCCATTTTCTAATTCTCATGGGTAATTCTGTGTTTTTAACCTCAACGATCCCATTTAAATACTTGCCCGTTCTAATTCTTTTCTGTAGTAAACTGAAGAGTTCGTTAAAATACTGTCTTTTTTATCACATTTCATAATTCACAAAGATAAAATGCATATTTCCCAGTTTAAGGTTCACTGCTGGAGCCACAATCTTTCGTAGTGTTAATAGATCCATTATTTATATCCTCCCCAGCATAGGGTCTCAAGGGTTTGTATGTATCACGCTTGATAGTGAATAAGTTCACTTCAGTCTCACTCACATGAGGTTTCGCATGGCTGGAGTGGGTTGATGTAAACTGCATTGAAATGGCTAGAACACTAAACGAATATTTAAGGTCCACAGATAAATGGAGTGCTATAGGGGTGCAATACATTGAAAGCAACTCACTATACTGTGACCAAGTGTGTGCAGAAATGATGTAACAGACAGAACAGATGTAACAGATCATAAAATCAGCATGACCACGAGGAAAGCCTTCGCAGTCGCAACAAGTGAGTGAAATCTCTCGTAAGGAAAGCGATTCTCTAATATTAACCTCTAACATTTTACACAGAATAAACGACTGTAGTACATACTCTAGCATTGCAACAGTATCAGATCCTAACACCAAGTAGTTAGAGATGTAGCAGAGAGTCAAACTAGTGGAAAGACATCGATGAAAACAAACTTCTACGACCTGTCTTGAGCAGAGGTACCACATGAACCATAAAATAATGAGGATCAATGGAGTTAGTCCGGCTGGCACTTAAAATTGTTGACGTTGCGGAGTTATGAAGAAACAAATTGGTTTTTAATGTGGAGATAACAGTAGGATGAGTCGGCTTAATGAGCTAATTACCTATTTCCAGTTTTTTCCATACGGCTGTGCTAAACGTGTTGTCTTCAATGCTCCAATTATACACTGATGAGAGAAAACATTGCGACCACAGCTCACCGACAGAAAGAATGCTGCATGGTCAGCTGCAGGCGTGTAAAGCGTTTATGTACAACATAGCGGAAATAGGTGCCGCAAATGATGAAGTCCACTGACTTAAGCGACTTTGACAAAGGCCAGACACCTTAGTACGAGATTCTCTGAAAGTGAAAAGCTGGTCGGCTGTTCGTATACTACTGTGGTGAGCATCAATGAAAAGTTGTTGAAGATGGGTGAATTTGTAAACAGGCTGCTAGGTGAAGGATGTCCACACCTCATCACTGAATGTGGAATGCAGAGGTTTGCCTGATCTGTAAATCACAATGGTGACTGATCTGTGGCGTGTCCGACAACACATTACAATACTGGTGCTGTCAGAAATGTTTTCGATCAAATCGCTCAACACAGAACCGTTCCGCAGCAAACGATCTCTCCGTGTTCCCATGTTTATCCAACGAAATTGTCAATTACGATTGGAGTGGACACTGAATCGTCGAGACTGTATAGTGGGTCACTGGAAACGTGTCGACTGGGTGAATGAATCAGATTTCTTGTTACACTCGGTCGATGGTCGTGTCTGGATTCGCCGCAATCCAGGCTGCTCGCAACAAGCCTCACACCATGGACTCATGCCGCTTTGAGCAGTATTGTGTTAAGGGGGACATTTATCTGGCCTTCTATTGGGGCAGTGGTAGGTTTTTATAGGTGTGAAGTTTACTGCGGGACTCCTGCATTCCTTCTTACCCGGAGGCAATGGGGTCTTCCAGCATCGTAGGTTAATCGATCGTGTAACAATGTGCGAATTGTGCTACAGTGGATTTAGAAGGATTATGGTGTTCTCACGTTGATGTGTTAAACAATAGTCGCCTGATTGGTACCTGGTGGAACACATGTGGAACGCTATCTAGTACCAGCTACGCACCTACGAACTGTCCGCCCGTAATTTACGGGAACTGCGTGACTTGTGCGTAGACGCCAGGTGCCATACACTTCCAGAAACTTACTGAGGACTGATTGAATCCGAACCACGCAGGTTCGTAGTTGTATTGCTTTCCTAAGACACTATTAAGGTGGTGTTAGTACTGTTCCATTAAGTTTCGGGTTGTGCAGCCGCAAGAATTCGCCTTCTTCTTATAATATTTCGTCTGTATAAGGTTCAGCCATCTTCAGAGTGAGCCGCCAGACTGCTGCTCCAGTGCTCGCTTCGTCCCTTTATACGCGTGTACCGCGCCACTGCGCATGCGGCCACAGATGTAAATGCGCCAGAGACGTTGGTCGGCGGCAAAGACTTGCACAATACGCGAGTTACATCTGTGACTCTGCAGTCGATTTGTGTTGGCATGTCGATATATCCTTGTGAGCCGCACTGTGACGACGTCTTTGATAGTTTATTACACCAAGTGCCGGATTCCATGATTTATCAAGGTTGAAACCACTGTCCCTTTTAATTAAGTTCATCGTCAAGGCAATCTGAACTGCCTCCTTCACTGTCGAGTCCCAAAAAATTGATGTATTGGCCAAAATTTCGACATTGTCATACAACATACTGTGAGCAGTGTCAATACAGTGCTCTGCCACTGCCGACTTGTTACGTTGTAAAAGTCGTACCTCCGGTGTCTGTACATCTTTCTTGGACAGTACGAGTTGTTTGTCCAATGTAAGAATGGACACATTCACATGGAATTTGGTAAACACCAGATTTTCGGAGCAGCAAATCATCTTTGACGGAGCCCACGAGTGCGTCTGTCTTTTGGTGGAGGACGAAAAATCACTTTTACTTTGTGTCTGCTGAGAATCGGTCCTGTTTTTGATGACAGGCTACCCACATATGGCAGGAAGGCCATCGATTTAAAGATTTCTTCGTCTTCTTTCGCTTTCTTTGTGGCCTCTTTCGGTTTAATTTTCAGTGCCTTCTGTATTTGCCGTGGGGAGTACCTATTGTCTTCAAACACTCTTTGTAAGTGGGAAAGTTCATCACGCAGACTGCTTTCGTCAAAAATAATATGAGCTCTATGGATCGAAGTTTGGAGAACACTCATCGTCTGGGCAGGATGGTGGCAGCTATGTGCACGTAAATACAAATCCGTTTGTGTCGGCTTCCGATACGCTTCATGTCCCAAAGTGACATCCTCTCTGCGCCGAACCAGAATCCAAGAATCGATGGCAGCCTTCCTTTTCAATTTCCATTGTGAACTTTATTTGATCTTGGAGGGAGTTCAGATGTCTTAAGAAGTCTTGCAAGTAATCTTCACCATGGGGCCAATCATCAACATACCTCCAGAATACCGTGGGTTTCAAGTCAGCAGATTCAAGCACTTCTCCTCGAAGACTTCCATAAATAAATTGGCCACCAGAGGGGATAAGGGACTACCCATGGCGACTCCGTCCGTCTGTTCAAAAAGTTCGTTGTTAAATAAGAAGTATGCAGAGGTCAGAACATGTCTGAATGAAGCTGAAATCACTTTGTCAAAACTTCGTTCAATACGTTGTAGAGATTCTGGAAAGGTGTTCGCATTGTTTGGGCTCATCATTGTATCAGTGGAAACAAAAAATTTCCGTTTCAGAGTGTTTTTGCAGCCTATATGCAGGTATATAAGCACTGGGGTATGTAAGCACCACCATGTAGGCAAAGGTTAGTGTGGAATTCATGTCTTACTGCCGTGTGTCTGGTAAATATGGCAGCGTGAACTCTGGCGATGTGTCCGAATAGGATCAATGTGCTAAAATTTTTTTCTTGGATGGGGAAGGAGAAACACCGATAGACATCCATGGGAACATGAAGAATATGTATGGAACAGCGTTTCTGTCGAAAACCACCGTTGTGGAATGGTGCCCTTAAGTTCCCTGGCGATGGCGATTCGACAAAAGGCGCCAATCGATCTACAAGTCCAGGCTCATTAATTACGGACAACAATAAGTGAGCACCTGACCAATAGTCCTGATCTCTCCCAATGCGATTTTCACGCGTTCGGTCCCATGAAGAAGGCCTCGAAGGATCGACGATTCCTGGCAGGGGCCTATAAAATGTGCTACACGGACGAACTAAGGCAAGAAAGAAGAGGTAAGGAACTTTTATCGCAACAAAAATAAAAATCCATTGCCGGTCCAATTTTCTTGGTCTCCATGTTATGGTTGACGAAAGCAGGGAAGTTCAAGTGAAAGTTTTGAGAACGAAGTACATCAGACTTGCAGTGCAAAGTGGGTGGGGAGCGTATACGGACGGAATACTGATCTAAATCAGGGCGCTGGCTAGCTGAGTGGAGCAGGGGTTAGTGTTCGTGATGGTCTGCGTCCACGCAGACGGTGGCGGCGGCAGCCGGCGCCAGACTCGCCCAGTACATAAAAACAGCTAATCCCGTTTACGGCGCGGCTCTCCTCCATTGCGACGAATGAGCGCTTCGTCGCCCAGCGACCAGCTAACTCCTGCCGCCCGCCCCCCTCCCCCACTTCACCGAGCAACCCTTCCTGTCGCCGCCTCCCCTTCTCCCGCCCCATTTTCTCGCAGCAACGTCGCTTCTTCCCACGCCACCCTCCCGCTCGTCTCTTCGCACGACTGCGTTCATCTCCGCGCCGTCCTGCGGCGGTATGGCTCTACACTTCCACAATGGCCAACATTGCAGGCAGACTGATGTCAACTTTTACAGCACCCTCCACTGGTCGATCAGCTCTGCGACCACATTCCATAGAAGGTGAGTTCGCCTGGGTTACTGTGATCTTCCCTAGACTGTTAATGACACTACAGTTTTAGTAGCCCTGACCTACAATCATTTTTCTCCTCTTCATTTCTTCGTCCGCTGATTTGTGGCAGAGGCAGCGAGAAACCTAGAAAGCCTCTATTGTTAAATCATTAGAATAACTTAAAGGTGGAAATTAAAAACTTTGTAATTGCCATTTCTCTTAGGAAGAGTGCTTTCAGTGTTGCTTTGTTCTCGATACTCTGTTGCCTAACCCTTGAGTTGGTCCTGGTGTCAAGCTATGAAGAAAGTCTTTAAAACATGCTTTAACAGGTGGCGCACGATCTTTCTGAAAAGCTTTGCTTCCCCATAGAGTTGCAAAATTTTAAAGATGTGAAGGGCTTCTCTTGTTGACTAGTGTTTTACTGGTTAAAAAAGTAATGTTAAATTTCTGTACTTTTATTATCACAAATAAAACGTAATGCTTCAGCATGAAGGACACTTAGAAAAATAATTTCATCCTGCTATTTTGTCACAAACTGCCAGTTTTGAGACCATCACTGTGTGGAAAACACAATTGATTCGTGCAAAGAAGAAAACATCAACCAGCCTATGTTAAAAATATTACTGCTTGACACAAATAGCGCTGTAACCGGTTTCGAAAAGATAGGTTCACCTTCAGAAAACTGCTCAAATTTACTAACACTATAAAGAATTTAAAATACGGATGATGGCGAAAAATAAATACTACATATTTTAGACCCATTAATTTTTTATCATTAGGCGTTTCGGGCTGCCCCTAAAAAGTGCGGTAACAAATGTTACATAGCATACATAATTTTTCTTTCCTTTATTGTTATTTTTATACCTGGACAACAACAGGTAGGCTGACAGCACCACCTTACGCCGCTCTTCAGCCTCAGAGTTAACAAATATAAAACATATAGAACACACATAAGAGATTGAAAAAAGAAATGGCTCTGAGCACTATGGGACTCAACTGCTGGGGTCATCAGTCTCCTAGAACTTAGAACTACTTAAACCTAACTAACCTAAGGACATCACACACATCCATGCCCGAGGCAGGATTTGAACCTGCAATAGTAGCAGTCGCACGGTTCCGGACTGCGCGCCTAGAACCGCGAGACCACCGCGGCCGGCAGAGATTGAACAAAGGCGGATAAAGAACTGTTGATACAGAACATAAAAAAGCACGAAGCCATTCACACTAGACGAAAAACCACTAAAACTGTCGATACGACGCACAAACACTGATGAGGTCAACAGCACATGTGAACATTGGAGCGTGATTGTGGACAGTACACAAACACGACGGCACACACACGAGAAACTGATGGCGATGATCTCCAGTGCTCGAATGTCCACGTATAGTGTACGAATCTGGGGACCTGCCAAGAGGGGAAGAAGGGGTAGGGGGAGGGAGACGGGTGAGCAAAGATGCCAATGGCAGAGGAGACGGGAGTCAGAGCGGAGGAATGGGGGTAGGGGAAGCCCGGGGGAGGAGGGAGAGAAGGGACAGAGGGTGCCCATAGGAACAAAACACAGAAGGAGGGAGGGAGGATCAAAGTTGGTAGGAGGGGTAGATGGATGGGAGGAGCGCATCATCAGGGAGGGGGAGCTGGCAGAAGCCACCTGGGGAGAGGGTATGGAGAGTGAGGAGATGGAGAGCAGGTGGTATGTGGAAGTACAAGGCGCAGCAGCGGATGGGGTGGGAGAGGATGGGAGAGACCAGCGGGTGAGGAAGATCGAGTTTATTGGAGGTGTAGAGGATACATATCCGTTTGAGGGAAAGGAAGAGGTGGGGGAAGGGAATAAGGTCATACAGGATCCGCGTGGGAAGGGGAAATGGATGTGATAGGCGAGGCGAAGAGCATGGCATTCTTGGATCTGAAGGGATTTGTAAAAGGTAGGGGGAGCGGAGATCCAGGTCGGATGGGCGTAGCAAAAGATAGGGCCTATGATGGATTTATAGGTATGGAGGATGGTGGAGGGGTCCAGACCCCAAGTACGGCCGGAAAGGAGCTTGAGGAGACAGAGTCGGGAGCGTGCCTTGGCTTGGATCGTCCAGAGGTGGAGGTTCTAGGAGAGTCGATGGTCGAGGGTGACACCAGGGTACTTAAGGGTGGGGATGAGAGCGATAGGACAGCCATAGATGCTGATGTAGAAATCGAGGAGGTGGAAGGAAGGGGTGATTTCTCCTACTATGATCGCCTGGGTTTTGGCAGGATTGGCCTTAAACAACCACTGGTTGCAGCAAGCAGTGAACTGGTCAAGATGGGATTGGAGATGGTGTTGGGAGCGCTGCAGGGTGGGGGCAAGGGCAAGGAAGGCGGTGTCATCGGCGTACTGGAGAAGGTGGATGGGGGGTGAAGGCGGCGGCATGTCCGCCGTATACAAGAGGTACAGAAGAGGGGAGAAGACGGAACCCTGGGGCATACTGGCGGAGGGGAAAAAGGTGTAGGTATTCGTGTTGTGGATGGTGACATAGGAAGGACGTTGGGAAAGAAAGAGCCGATCAGACAGACGTAGTTAATAGGAAGGGCGAAGGTTTGGAGATTGAAGAGGAGACCGAAATGCCACACGCGGTCATAGGCTCGTTCAAGGTCAAGGGAGAGGAAGATGGCGGAACGACGGGAATTAAGCTGTTCTGGGAGGAGATGCGTGAGGTGCAGGAGAAGATCATTGGAAGAGAAGGACGGCCGAAAGCCACACTGGGTAACAGGAAGGAGGCGGTGTTGGCAGAGATGTTGGTGGATGTGGCAGGTGAGGATGGGGTCCAGGACCTTGCTGAAGACAGAGGTAAGGCTGATGGGACGGTAGGAGGAGACAGCGGACGGCGGTTTACTAGCATACATAAAAAACAGGCGCATAAATATGCAATGTAGTTGCAACCTACTTGCACAACAATTATTTTTGATAGATGAATACATCAAATTTTAAGTAAACGTGACATATAACTTCGACCCATACGTCTAAAATAGTCATAAAAAATAAAGTTAAATAAAATACTAACAGTACCTAGACACGATAGGCTAACATGGACAAAAACTTATAGTGGAATGATAGGAACGGCCTCTTCTACACGGTAGAAAACAATCTATCAACAGATGGCGTCACTACAGCGGCGTTGCTTTACAACTTCTCTTCATCCTTATCATTTGTTAGATATTTGTTCATAACAAAAGTTGATGTTAAAATGACGTATGAAATAAAAACCGTACTTGTGCATTTTAAGAGCTACTCATATCAACATCTTTCGGAGTGTTACGGACATATTTTGGGCAAATCTGTAACTAATGACAACGATGAAATGTTGATTTAAGGCAGCTCCGCTATAGTCACGCCATCTGTTCATAGATTTCGTACCTGACAGGTACAAGAGGCCGTTCCTGTCATACCACTGTAACTATTGTCAGTGTTAGGTTATTGCATCTATTGCTGCTATTTTAACTTCATTGTTTACTGACTATTTTTTACGTACTTGTCGAAGTCTATACAACTGTCTATCAGGAATAACTGTTGTGTAAATATTCTGGAACTACATCGCGTACCTGTGTTTTAAGTAACCATTTAACTTTACTTTTGTTACTGTATTTTTATCAGGTGATCTGAAGCTAAGCGGAGCCCGAAACAAGAAATGAAGAATAAAATAAATCGGTTTACAACATCTTGTACCTATTTTACTGCGATCGTGTAGCTGTTTCAAATTGTTTGTAGTTGATGTGATTATAATAAACGGAAACCTCTACCAAGAGTTTCAATCAAGTTTACGATGTTCACATACATATTACATTAGTTTTAGGGGAAAAGGCTCCCAGCAACTAATATACACTCCTGGAAATGGAAAAGAGAATACATTGACACCGGTGTGTCAGACCCACCATACTTGCTCCGGACACTGCGAGAGGGCTGTACAAGCAAAGATCACACACCAGGAACCGCGGTGTTGGCCGTCGAATGGCGCTAGCTGCGCAGCATTTGTGCACCGCCGCCGTCAGTGTCAGCCAGTTTGCCGTGGCATACGGAGCTCCATCGCAGTCTTTAACACTGGTAGCATGCCACGACAGCGTGGACGTGAAACGTATGTGCAGTTGGCGGACTTTGAGCGAGGGCGTATAGTTGGCATGCGGGACGCAGGGTGGACGTACCGCCGAATTGCTCAACACGTGGGGCGTGAGGCCTCCACAGTACATCGATGTTGTCGCCAGTGGTCGGCGGAAGGTGCACGTGCCCGTCGACCTGGGACCGGACCGCAGCGACGCACGGATGCACGCCAAGAACGTAGGATCCTACACAGTGCCGTAGGGGACTGCACCGCTACTTTCCAGCAAATTAGGGACACTGTTGCTCCTGGGGTATCGGCGAGGACCATTCGCAACCGTCTCCATGGAGCTGGGCTACGGTCCCGTACACCGTTAGGCCGTCATCCGCTCACGCCCCAACATCGTGCAGCCCACCTCCAGTGGTGTCGCGACAGGCGTGAATGGAGGGAAAATGGAGACGTGTCGTCTTCAGCGATGAGAGTCGCTTCTGCCTTTGTGCCAATGATGGTCGTATGCGTGTTTGGCGCCGTGCAGGTGAGCGCCACAATCAGGACTGCATACGACCGAGGCACACAGGGCCAACACTCGGCATCATGGTGTGGGGAGCGATCTCCTACACTGGCCGTACACCTCTGGTGATCGTCGAGGGGACACTGAATAGTGCACGGTACATCCAAACCGTCATCGAACCCATCGTTCTACCATTCCTAGACCGGCAAGGAAACTTGCTGTTCCAACAGGACAATGCACGTCTGCATGTATCCCGTGCCACCCAACGTGGTCTAGAAGGCGTAAGTCAACTACCCTGGCCATCAAGATCTCCGAATCTGTCCCCCATTGAGCATGTTTGGGACTGGATGAAGCGTCGTCTCACGCGGTCTGCACGTCCAGCACGAACGCTGGTCCAACTGAGGCGCCAGGTGGAAATGGCATGGCAAGCCGTTCCACAGGACTACATCCAGCATCTCTACGATCGTCTCCATCGGAGAATAGCAGCCTGCATTGCTGCGAAAGGTGGATATACACTGTACTAGTGCCGACATTGTGCATGCTCTGTTGCCTGTGTCTATGTGCCTGTGGTTCTGTCAGTGTGATCATGTGATATATCTGACCCCAGGAATGTGTCAATAAAGTTTCCCCTTCCTGGGACAATGAATTCACGGTGTTCTTATTTCAATTTCCAGGAGTGTAAAAACGAAAAGTAATAGACACGCGAACAACCGACTGAAGATAAACAAGTATGTTAGAATCCGGTGTCAGTGTCATTTTTGTAAATAAATAGCATTATTAACAGTGGGTGGTGGCTGATTTCTTGTTTGCAAGAATCAACTCGCAAAAATTTTCTTACTCGCTCCGATGCTGCACTTAGAACGTTCTTAATGAAGTATTTACTGTCTAATTTATATCATAAATTTTTGTTGTGATACGGTGTAGCAACATGATTCTGTGGTATGAGAATGCCTCCACAGCTCTTTCGGTACAAATGTGCTACGCACAGAGATGTGTTGTATTTCCATTCGCCTGAGGAACGTCACAATTGCCACTTACTCTGTGGTGACAAAAATAATGGACAACATCCTAATACTGAGTAGACGTCTGTTTACCCGAAACTCGACGTGACATGGACATTAGTTTGGAAGTCCCCTGCTGTGTTATTGAGCCATGCTGCTTCTATAGCCTTGCATAACTGCGAAAGTGTTGCCGGTGGAGGACTTTGTGCACAAACTGACCTTTCAATTATGTCCCAAAAATGTTCGCTGGGATTTATGACGGGCGAGTTGGGTGGTCAAATATTTCGCTCGAATTGTCCAGAATGTTCTTTAAATCAATCGTGAACAATTGTCACCCGGTGATATGGCGCATTTTCATCCATAAAAATTCCATCTCTGTTTGGGAACGTGAGGTCTATGAAAGGCTGCCAATGGGCCCCGAGTACCCAGACACAATCGTTTCCAGTCTGTGATCGGTTCAGTTGGCCCAGAGGGTCAGTCCATTTCACATAAACGCAGCCCACAGAATTATATCTCCAGCAACAGCTTGCGCAGTTCCTTGTTGACAACTTGGCTCCATGACTTTGCGGAGTCTGCTGCACACTCGGACCTACCAGCTAAAAAGGGGAGTAATCTGATCGGCCATGGTTTTTCAATCGTCTAGGGTTCAACGGATATGTTTATGAGCCCAGGAGAGGTCCTGCAGGCGTTGTCGTGTTTCAGCAAAGGTACTCGCATCGGTCGTTTGCTACCTCAGAATAAAAATAGATTTCGACGCACTTTCCTAACGGATACGTTCGTTACTTCAAGAAGTATCACTTGTCTGTTATCAATGACCATTATACACAAATGACGTTGCCCTTGGTCGTTAAATGAAGGCAGTCGGCCAATGCTTTGTCCATGGTCAAAGGTCAAAACTCCAACGTGATATAGTTGGAACACTCTTGACACTATTAGTCACAGGCTATTGAATTTCCTCGCGATTTCAGAAATGAAATGTCGCTTGGGTCTAGCCCAAACAACCATTCCGCGTTCAAAGTCTATTTATTCCGTCGTGCGAAAGTTATCACGCCGGAAACTAGGTCGCATGAATCACCGGAGTACAAATAACAGCTGCGCCAATGCACCGCCCTTTTATACCTTGTGTACGCGAGACTACGGCCATCTGTATATGTCCCGATCGCTATGCCATGACTTTTGTCACCTCAGGTTACGTTTTCCATTCCCACTCTCCAATTATTTTCGTTGTGTCAGAAAAGCTACCTTGCCAGCTTTTCGGAGAAATATGGGAAACACCCTTGATGTAAAGTTACGAAACGCTATGTCTCCAAAAATTTGATTGTTTTTACATTACTCTGACGAATTTTTTTTAGGGGGAGAAAGCGAGTACGAAATATTCATTGTGTGGGAAAACTACCCAAGTAGCCCAGAGGAGAGCAAAGAGAATATATGTCAAGGGAATGAGAGAAAAGGTTCATAAATATTTCTTGTCAAAAGAAGTTAGAAGGATGTAGCGAGAAGTTAACTTCTGTCAGAAGGGATACCAGAACCTCCACAAGTTTGTCAGGGACGATAATGGGACCATACTCAACAACGAGTTCAACAGATGGGAACGGTAGTTGAGGGAGCCTCTCTGCTGTAATGAACGTACATATCTTCTCCAATTCCAGTTTTTGGCACTCTAGTTAGATTCTCCACGATCTACACACGAGGAACTAAGAAATCAAATAATGTGGCTGAATAGAAGAAAAGTTCAGAGGAAGACTGAATCCAGACTAGAGGGAAGACACATCACAAGAGAATTCATCAACTAACCAAAAGGATTTGGATCGCGTAGGGTACCCAAGAGAATTGCAACTACTGTCATCTACCATAACACAAGAAATTTGACAAAATATACTGTACCAACTACAGAGGAATCACCTGTCGAACTGTGATAGCACAGAATCCAGCCATCTGCGAAACGAATAGCTTGTGAATATCAGAGTGTTTCAAGAAAACGTCGTTCAGCTGTGGACAGCATCTATATACTGTGTAAGATCACCAAGAAGAAGTGGAAATATGTCGAACACCTTCATGCTCACTCGACAGATTTTAATGATCCATACCACAGCATTTAACGCGAGAGCCTAATGAAGTGCTTGATTGAGTCTGGACTGTCCAAGAAACTCGAGAGCCTAGTTAGAGTTTGTCTAACTGAAACGAAAGGCAAACTGAAGCTCAGGAGCCTAGTCACGGGTAGCTTCAACACAATCCTAGTACTGAGACGAGGGACTGGTGTCACCTATTAACTTGGCTGTCGGAAAGGTAATAAGGGAAGTGCTTCATACGAATTTTGAAGTGATCGAAGTCGAAGTTGTAAAAATCTGGTACTTGCCTACGAGAAGGCCGTGTCGTTCTGATATAGGAAATAACTGATAAGGATGAACACATCTTAGATGCCGCAGCGAGGAAGATCTGGTTTTTTTTCTGCGAATGAATCGAAGACATAATTTGAAATATCTGTGGTTGATCTTTCCAAGGAACGTATCGCTTGAGGCAGAAACCAAAGCGAGTATCCCACCGCAGACTGCAGTCTCAGTCAGCTTTTAAATCGTGCAGACTGTCAAGTAATTTCAAACTGGCTGTACAAACAACCAGTCCAATCTGTAGGGCTGCATGGTCGCGAAATTTGCAGTGTTCATAATTAATAAATAAATAAAAAATGTAGAGGGAGATCAACAGTTTCCAGTTCAGGATGTTGCTGCAGCAAATATGCAACATAGCGCGACTCTGATGCTAGGATGTAAGCACCGACATTTAAGCAAGGGATTAGTGCAGCAATCGTGTCTTCCAGACGTGCGTGCGGTAAATAGGAAGACTTGAACTATGGCTACGCTATTACCAAATGCGTCCAAATTGGACCAACGTCCTGTTAACCTTTACTTGTTGGCCGAAGTAAAAAGACCGACAGACGTCCATCGAAGAATAAAGAATTTGCATGGGGCAGCATGTCAGTCGACAAACCGTAAAACTCCGAGGAGGTGTGCTGATGCTTCGTGACAATGCATGTCCCCATCCCGTAAATGTCGTAACGCAGAAGTTACGCCAGCTCAAGTAAGAGAGAAACTATATCCTGCCCTATAGTCCTGATGTCTACCCAAGCATTAATCACGCCTTTGGTCTCAAATAAGGCCTTGAAAGGTCAACGATTCTAGTCGGAAGCGCATGTGCAACATTGAGTTAGGGATTCCTTCACACAGCACGACATGATATTTTACCAACTGGGTATCTTCAATCTGGTGCGTCGCTGAGATGATTGTCTCAATTCTTAATGCGATATTGGCTGATCGATATATCGATCCTGGAATGTACGGCCTTCGAACACAGACTTTTCGATCGCCACTTACACTTAAATAATCTAGTTTTCGAGCGCAAAAGTCTTAAGGAGTATCTATAGTCCGGGAAAAGATAAGATCACTGGGGAAATTTACTATCAGACATAATGGAGAGCTGGATGAGATTTACAACTGTCAAAATATCTTAGGCTTGGTAAGAACAAATCGGCTTGAATGGATATGCTACATCACTTGAATGCCTAATCACTCATGGTCCTTGAAATCTATTCTGCCTCTATAGCCATCCATATTTGCAAAAGTGTTGTCGCCGCAGGTTTTTGCGCACGGTTATGTCCCATAAATGTTCGCTGAGATTCACGTTGACCAATCTGGATGGCCAAATAATTCACCCGCATTTTCCAGAGTGTTCTCCAAACCAATTGCGAATGAATTTGGCCCAGCAGCCTCTGATACGTAAACACAGCCCACACCATTATGGTTCAAATGGTTCATATACCTCTACGCACTTTGGGACTTAACTTCTGAGGTCATTAGTCCCCCTAGACTTAGAACTACTTAAACCTAAAAAACCTAAGGACAGCACACACATCCATGGCCGAGGCAGGATTCGAACGTGCTGTCGTAGCAGCAGCGCGGTTCCGGACTGAAACGCCTAGAACCGCTCGGCCACAACGGCCGACCTGCACACACACCATTATGGAGCGACCACCAATGGCACAGTGCCTTGTCTACAACTTGGGTCCCTGGCTTCGTAGGTTTTGCGCCACACTCGGACTCTACTATCACCTCTTATCAGCTGATACCGGGACTCAACTGACCATGCCACGATTTTCCAGTCGCTTAGGGTCCCACGGGTATGGTCACGCGTCCAGTGGGGGCGCTGCAGGCGATGTCGTGCTGTTAGCAAAGGAATTCGCGTCGGTCGTCTGCTGCCATAGCCCCTTTGTCGTCAAGTGCGACATTGGTTTCTGAGGTTACTTCACACAGTGTAGCTTGTCTGTTATCACTAACGACTCTGCACAAATGCCGCTGGTCTCGGTCGTGAAGTAAAGGCCGTCGACCACTGGTTTGTCCGTGGTAAGTAGTAATTCCTCAGATGTGGTATCTTCGGCACACTCTTGACACTGTGGATCTCGGATTATTGAATTCCTTCACGATTATCCGAAATGGAATGTCCCACATATGTGTAGCTTCAAGGTGTTCAAAGTCTGTTAATTCTCGTCGTGCAGTCATAATCGCGTCGGAAACCTTTTCACATGGCTCACCTGAATACAAATCACAGCTCGCCCCACGCAATGCTCTTTTATAATGTGTATACGCAAGACTACCACCATCTGTATACGAGCAAGTCGCTGTCCCAAGACGTGAGTCACTTCAGTGTATGTAGGCCTATGTAATTTGGAATATGTCTGTTAAAACTTCGTTCTTATGAAAACTTGTTTCCTGTACAGCAAAAAGCCATTCTCGCAGATCAAAAACGCTGTGGATACGTGCTGGGTACTGGGTGTGTTTAAACTTACTGGAATTCTTCTGGTGGAGATCGTGACAGAATGGCCAGATGACATGTAGACTTATATTATCGGCGTCATGCCGATTATAAGGGAGGTCGAATCACTGACTAGAACGACGTGAATGCATCGTAGTGTCAGATCTCTCAGATGGTTGGCTGTAGTATAATGACTACGTAACGGGTGGTGACGAGATGGGCTCAGGACTAAGAGCGTGGCTAGAAAAATAGGCGTGGTTCGGTCCAGAAGAGAATATCGTGAAATTGTTCGATTGGCTCTGATGATTAGACCGACAGCAACAATCGAAATCTGGGCAGAAGTTACAGGCAGTGTCATCACGAAAAGGTTTCAGGAAAATGAGGTAAAATCTCGAGTTCCAATGCATCGTTTACCATTCACAACAAAGCACAGGTAACAGAGACTATCATAGAGTGGAACTCATAGCCCGCTTGGACATAGAGTGGCATTTTATGGTGTTCATCGATGAGACATACTGTTCACCACGGGAGTCTCAAATAGCGTATTTCAGCAGTGTTGTACAAGATCCCACACAGCAGTATACCACAGAAGCCTTCAGGAAAGTATGAATCCTTGAAAGGCCTGTCCCGCCCAGAGATTTGTTGCCCATAGAGCGTGTCTGGGATGTAATCGGATGAAGTACATTTTCGTACCATGTTGTGAAATGAACCGATTTCAGCAGTATATGTACTTCCACAGAAATAGGACCAAATTGGTAGTTTCAAATCACTTCTTCAGGTGTAGATCTGCAAGATAGGAGACGTGCAAGCGACATAATGATAGAGTGTATGCTCATGATAATGAATATATTCACAAATCAGTAAAATATTTAAACCCTGATACTAGAAGGAAGGTGACTCAACATTCTCAAAATAAAATACTGTTACCGCAGCAAGCAGTGAGTCATAGTTCAAATTGATCAGTTCAAGAACTGACACCTTAAAAGCGCCTTAAGCTATAATGAAACGAGAAAAATAAGGAAAGGAGAAAAGGCATAAGCGCCAGTTAGCAACACTGAAAGCCGATGGTTAAGAAAACTCACTCGACACCAGGAAGTGGCTGATAGCAACCGTGAAAACGCCTCGCCGTGCAGGGCCACACTGATGGTCAATGTGCTCATGTGTCTCACGGAGGCCACTAGCCCCATCATGTACATAGCGGGAAAGCTGCAAATATTTTTGCACGTATCCAGATGTCATGGGAATGATTGAAGCTCCCGTTACACAGCATAACCATAAAACTGTCGACGGTGCGTTTCATATCTTATAGATGTACACCTGAAGATGTTATTCGAAATCACAGTATCGTTCGTGTTCCTGTAAAAGGTCATATACAGCTGAAAGTGGTTCATTCCAGTTGAAACAATGTGTGAAGAACGTCAGTAAGAGAAGCGTTTACTCGGAACACATTATTGGATTATTGTCAGGCGATTGCGAAGCACGTGCACACCGATGAACCACGCTGATAAGAAGATTATCTAGCTGAGCGCAAGAACGCCTTCCCAGCAGGGACCCTACCATGCTGTGAGGCTCACCTTAGCGCCTTGTGTTCATCGCAGTTCGTCCTAATACTCGTCCTCCGATACATACGCCTCGCAGGTTCAAATGGTTCAAATGACTCTGAGCACTATGCGACTGAACTTCTGAAGTCATCAGTCCCCTACAACTTAGAATTACTTAAACCTAACTTACCTAATGACATCACACACATCCATGCCCGAGGCAGAATTCGAGCCTGCGACAGTAGCGGTCGCGCGGTTCCAAACTGTGGCGCCTAGAACCGCTCGGTCACCCCGGCCTGTTCGATACAGGAATAACCGGTGTTTTTAGGTATTTGATTGGTGTCTGATATAACAGGTGCTCACTTTTTTTGCTAATAACCGGGTAAAAAACCGAAATCTCCGTTTACGAAAGCACCAGAGCATTTTTTTAACTTTTTTTAAAAGAGTAAGTTTTATTCGTAAAGTTGCATTGATCTGATATGTTTCGTTACTATAGAAAATGGGAAAAGTGACCAGTGCTATTTTAAAAACAGTTGCTAGAGAAACGAGCAATGGAGACAGTACAAAAAAGTCGGTAAAGCACTGCTGAGTCAATAGTGTACTTCTTACCAAACAGCCTGGCCGGATGTTTGACACGCGTGCTCCTGCAGTGTGCAAGACTTAGCCAGGCTGCCCAACACTGTAGTTCCTCAGTGTCATCGCCGAACATTATTTGTATTGAAGAACGGCAGCATTCTGAGTGTGGAAGTTTTTTACGAAGTGCGGTATCAATTAAGTACAATGCTTAATTTTGGCTTTGAAAGATTAAAAACGGGAGGAGCTACAAGAAAATTGCAATATACTGTAAGGAGAACCAGTCCATTCAAATATGAATGCGTTGTGTCTGTTCTTTCGGACGTGTCCGAAACAATGGACGCCACACATTCATATAATCAGTTCGCCTAGGTGAGCAATGCATCCATCTTCTTCACTGCGGATACTCAACTACTTTCTCACCTTTTTCGCGAATCTCAGAGTAGCGAGAATGGACAACATGGGCAGGGACTACGGATAGGTGGCGCTGGGTGGGAATGTGGGTCGGCCGAGTAGCATTCCGAGGTATTCTGAGAGGTTGCGACAGACAGTGGGTTTCGGGTGGCGCAGTGGTTTATGCAACTGCCTACTAAGCACCCGAACACGTGTTCGAATTCCACCGAGCACACATTTTAACAGCGTTGTCGCTGATTCCGCATGCAGTATCGATGCAGCTGATACATTAGCCTCTTTCCTTTTCTTTCTCCTCCTTCCATCTTCGGTTTACATATACACACATCAAAAAAAGTTTTGCATCGCCTCGCTTCCGTGAGTTCCGGAACCTGTACAGAAAATTGGAATAGAGATCAACATAAACATAATTTCCGCTCTTTTTATTGCTCATGAAAACCACACACTGCATGTTGTACTACCATACAGCGAGACCTTCAGAGGTGGTGGTTCAGATTGTTGTACACATCGGTACCTCTAATACCCAGCACCGCGTCCTGTTGCGTTCATAAATGCCTGTATTCGTCTTGGCAGACTATCCACAAGTTCAACATGGCACTGTTGGTCCAGACTGTCGAACTCCTCAACGGCGATTCGGCGTAGATGCCTCAGAGTGGTTGGTGGGTCACGTCGTCCATAAACAGCCCTTCTCAATCTATCCCAGGCATGTTCAACAGGGTTCATTTCTGGAGAACATGCTAGCCACTCTAGTCGAGCGATGTCGTTACCCTAAAGGAGGTCATTCACAAGATGTGCATGATTGAGGTGAGAACTGTCGTCCATGAAGACGAATGCCTCGCCAATATGCTGCCGATATGGTTGCACTGCCGGTCGGAGAATGGCGTTCACGTACCGTACAGCTTTTACGGCACCTTCCATGACTGTCAGAGGTGTACGTCGGCCCCACATAACGCCACCCCAACACAGCAGGGAACCATAAGCTTGTTGCACTCGCTGTGTCTAAGGCGTTGCGCCTGACCGCATTGCCTCCAAACACGTCTCCGACGATTGTCTGGTTGATGGAATATGCGACGCTCATCGGTGATGAGAACGTGATGCCAATGCTGAGTGATCCATTCGGCATATTGTTGGGCCCATCTGAACCGCACTGCATGGTGTCGCGGTTGCAAAGATGGACGTCACGATGGACATCGGGAGTGAAGTTGCACATCATGCAGCCTTTTGTTCACAGTTTGAGTCGTAACATGACGTCCAGCGGCTGCATTAAAAGCACTATTCAACGTTGTGCCGTTGCTGTCAATGTTCCTTCGAGCCACATAATCCATAGGTAGCGGTCATCCACTGCATTAGTAGCCCTTGGGCGGCCTGAGCGAGGCATGTCATCGACAATTCCTGTCTCTCTGTATCTCCTCCATGTCCCTACAGCAATGTTTTGGTTCACTTCGAGATGCCTAAACACATCCCTTGTCGGGAGCCCTTCCTGGCTCAAAGTAACAATGCGGACGCAATCGAACCGCGCTATTGATCGACTAGGCATGGTTGAAGTACAGACAACACGAGCTGTGGACCTCCTTCCTGGTGGAATGACTGGAACTGATCGGCTGTCGGACCCCCTCAGTCGAAGAGGCGCTGCTCATGTATGGTTGTTTACATCTTTGGGCGGGTTTAGTGACATCTCTGAACAGTCAAAGGGACTGTGTCTGTGATACCGTATCCACAGTCACGTCTATGTTTAGCAGTTCTGGGATCCGGGGTGATGCAAAATATTTTTCCGTGTGTGTAGTTCATTCATAGTTTACAATAAAAACAGAAAGCACTTTATTTTCTAAGTGTGTCTAAATAACACTTCTTTATCTGCTTGAAGCCCTTGAAAACGTAGAAATTAACAAGAAAAATAGAGTTCTACACCCTTAGATTTTACCAGTTTGAAATGACTATTCGCAATGTCCAAGTATTGGTAGGATTCCCCATTTCATAATGATTTTTGAGTAGCGTTTCAAAAATCATAATCAGTAGGTGAATAATGATGATTTTTTTGTAGTAGTCACTCACTTATCAAAAAGCGCTATGGGACTTAACATCTGAGGTCATCATTCCCCTAGAGTGAGAACTACTTAAATCTTACCAACCTAAGGACATCACACGCATCCATTCTCGAGGCAGGATTCGAACCTGTGACCGTCGCAGGAGCGATATTCCGGACTGAGGCGCCTACAATCGCTCGGTCACAGCGGCCGGCATTTATTAGAAATATTTACGATGAAAAGTAGTGACCATTATGGAAAAAAAAATATTTCATTCAATACTTCATTAACTGACAAATTGCCCCTCATGGGCTAGTCAAGGAAAAAAAAAGTTTCGTTTCAACATACAGCCACAGAGAGACGTGATTTTAAACAGCGTAACAAAATTTTCCACAGCGCTAAATACTAATTTCTCCCTTCGTTTAACCCGTCCTCGTTGGCTGAAATCGCATCCTACCTCCTTCTCGCGTTCCAAGAACACCTCCCCCGCGTCCCTAACAATTAAGACCTATTAAAAACTGTGAAATGCTCGCGCTTTCATTCCCGGGCTCCATTAAACGAGCCCCAGGCGGCGACCACTTGACGCATAAGGCGTGGCTGGGTCGGCGCAAGTAAATTGAGCCAATTATAAAAGCGTCGCGTCCTCCAGCGAAGCGGCCGGGACCCAACTTCCTAAACACGCCCTGCGGAGGCAGCGCACGTTCCCGCTCCGCAAAAAGGCTCCCTCTGGCGCACCCACTCTGGCGCCAAATTATGCCCCCGCACGCCATCGGCGGGGCATGCGCAATGTGAACCCTGCGCTGACTTTTGAAACTGTTATTCCGACGACACAGGAGATCACTGTTACACTTGAGCCCCTTTCGCATGAGTGACTCTGTTGTCCTAGTCGACTACTCCTATAGGTGTAGATCCGAGAAGAAGGAAAGGGAGGTGACTGCCATGTCTCTCTTCAGAGAACATTTTGCTAAAAGCGTCTATGCTTTAAAGTATATCTGTTTCAAAATTTTCCCCATATCTTCTTTCTACATCTACATCTACTTATATACTCAGCAATCCACCATACGGTGCGTGGCGGAGGGTACCTCGTACCACAACTAGCTTTTTCTCTCCCTGTTCCACTCCCAAACATAACGAGGGAAAAGTGACATCCTATATGCCTCTGTACGAGTCCTAATGTCTCTTATCTTATCTTTGTGGTCTTTCCGCGAAATGTAAGTTGGCGGCAGTAAAATTGTACTGCAGTCAGCCTCAAATGCTGCTTCTCTAATTTCCTCAGTAGCGATTCACGAAAAGAACGCCTCCTTTCCTCGAGAGACTCCCACCCGAGTACCTGAAGCATTTCCGTCACACTCGCGTGATGATCAAACCTACCAGTAACAAATCTAGCATCCCGCCTCTGAATTGCTTCTATGTCCTCCCTCAATCCGACCTCATAGGGATCCCAAACGCTTAAGCAGTAGTCAAGAATAAGTCGTATTAGTGTTTTATAAGCGGTCTCCTTTACAGATGAACCACATCTTCCCAAAATTCTACCAATTAACCGAAGACGACTATCCGCCTTCCCCCCAACTGCCATTACATGTTTGTCCCACTTCATATCGCTCTGCAATGTTACGCCCAAATATTTAATCGACGTGACTGTGTCAAGCGCTACACTATTAATGGAGTATTCAAACCTTACGGGATTATTTTTCCTATTCATATGCATTAATTTACATTTATCTATATTTAGAGTTAGCTGCCATTCTTTACACCAATCACAAATCCTGTACAAGTCATCTTGTATCCTCAACGACGGCACCTTCCCGTACACCACAGCATCATCAGTAAAGAGCCGCAAATTTGCTATCCACCTTATCCAAAAGATCATTTATGTAGAAAGAAAACAACAGCGGACCTACCACACTTCCCTGGGGCACTCCAGATGATACCCTCACCTCCGATGAACACTCACCATCGAGGACAACGAACTGGATTCTATTACGTAAGAAGTCTTCGAGCCAGTCACATACTTGGGAACCAATCCCATATGCTCGTACCTTATTTAGGAGTCTGCAGTGGGGCACCGAGTCAAACGCTTTCCAGAACACAAGGAATATGGCATCCATCTGATACCCTTCATCCATGGTTCGCAACATATCATGTGGAAAAAGGGCGAGTTGCGTTTCGCAGGAGCGATGCTATCTAAAGCTGTGCTAATGCATGGACAGCAACTTCTCTGTCTCAAGAAAATTCATTATATTCGAACTGAGAATATGTTCGAGAATCCTGCAACAAACCGATGTTAAGGATATTGGTCTGTAATTTTGAGGATCCGTCTTTCTACCCTTCTTATATACAGGCGTCACCTGCGCTTTTTTCTAGTCGCTCAGGACTTTACGTTGGGCAAGAGATTTATGATATGTGGAAGCTAAGTAAGGAGCCAATGCAGTAGAGCACTCTCTGTAAAACCGAATTGGAATCTCATTAGGACCTGCCGATTTATTTATTTTCAACCCATTCAGCTGCCTCACAACCCCAGGGATGTCTATCACTATGTCCTCCATACGGGAATCTGTGCTAGACTCAAACGGCGGTATGTTTGTACGATCCTCCTGCGTGAAAGATTTCTCAAATGCTAAATTTAAAATTTCAGCTTTCGTTTTGCTGTCTTCCGTTGTCAGGCAAGACTGATCAGTGCGTGACTGGATAGGATCCTTCGACCAGCTTACCGATTTTACGTAAGACCAGAATTTCCTTGGGTTTTCAGCAAGATCTTTTGCTAAGGTATGACTGTGGTAGTGGTTGAATGCTTCTCGCATCGCTCTTTTTACGGCAGCACCAATATCTACTAACTTTCGCCTGTCCTCATTCTCCCGATCGTCCTTGCACAGCGAGTGCAACTGCCTTTGCTTCCTGAGCATTCTCCGAATTGCGCTGTTAAACCACGGTGGGTCTTTTCCGTCGGTAACCCACATTTTCCGCACATACTTGTCCAAAGCGTGAATTACAATGTGTTTAAAATTTGCCCATAATTCTTCCACGTCCATCGTACCGGAAGTAAACTAAGTCGGTTCATTTACTAGGTGGGATGCTAACAACTGCTTATCTGCTCTTTCTAGTAAGAATACTCTCCTAGCCTTCTTGACCGGCTTTTTAACTTTCGTAACCATAGTCGTAATGACAACATCATGATCACTAATCCCTGTCTCAACACTGACACCGTCGATGAGGTCTGGTCTGTTCGTGGCTACCAGATCTAAAATATTTACATTATGCGTTGTCTGTCGATTTAGCTGCTCATTCCGTGCCTCATCTGTTCACGTAATTTTCCACATTCGTCTGTAGTGCCAAATCTGAAATGCTTGCACTCTCTTCTGTTCCGGTTTTCCCACAATCCGTGTTTCATTACCATTCAATGCCAGACTCCAAACTCATATATTAAAAAAGTTCTTCCACAGATTAAGGACTACATTGATACTAGTTAACTTCTCTTGGCCAGGAATATCCTTTTCAGTTAGTACTAGTTTGCTATTTAAGTCCTCCTTGCTCAGTACATCATGGGTTATTTTGTAGCCCAGGTAGCGCAATTCCTTAGCTTCGTCTACTTAGTCATCCCCATATGTGATGTTAATTTTCTTGCCATTCTCATTTCTCCTACTTCTCATTTCTTTCGTATATCTTTGATTTACCCTCAATCTATATTTTGTATTCATTACACTGTTCACTCCATTGAGAACATAATGTAATTCTTCTTAATTTTAACTGAGGATAGCAATGTCATCAGCAAATCTTATCATTAAAATCCTTTTAAGCTGAATTTTAATTCCCCTATTGAACTTTTTTCTATTTTCCATCATTACTTCTTCGACACAATAATTTAAAAGCGGGGGTGAAAGACTACATCCGCGGCTTAAGCCATTTGTAGTCCGAGCACTTCGATCTTGGATTTCCACTTTTATTATTTCCTTTTCGTTCTTGTACATGTTGTGTATTACACGTCTTTCCCTCGTGCCTTACCCCTATTGTTCTCAGAATTTAGAACATCTAACACATTTCACGTTGTTCGAAAACATTTTTAAAGTCTACAAATTCTGTGAAAGTACCTTGATTGTTCTTCAGTCTTGCTTCCATTATCAACAGCAGCGTCAGAACTAGCTCTCTGTAGCCTTTACCTGCCGGCCGCGGTGGTCTCGCGGTTCTAGGCGCGCAGTCCGGAACCGTGCGACTGCTACAGTCACAGGTTCGAATCCTGCCTCGGACATGGATGTGTGTGATGTCCTTAGGTTAGTTAGGTTTAAGTAGTTCTAAGTTCTAGGGGACTGATGACTACAGCAGTTGAGTCCCATAGTGCTCAGAGCTATTTGAACCATTTTTAGCCTTTACCTTTCCTAAAGCCAAACTGATCATCATCTAACAGCTGCTCAATTTCCTTTCCCATTCTTACGTACATTTTTCTTGCGAGCAGTTTCGATGCATGGTCATTAAGCAGATTTTGCGATAATTATGCGGCCGGCATGTGTGGGCGAGCAGTTCTAGGCGCTTCAGTCTGGAAGCGCGCGACCGCTACGCACGTAGGCTCGAATCCTTCCTCGGGCATGGATGTGTGTGATGTCCTTGGGTTAGTTAGGTTTAAGTAGTTCTAAGTTCTAGGGGACTGATGATCTCAGATGTCAGGTCCCAAAGTGCTCATAGCCATTTGAGCTATTTGATAACTATGCAACTTGTCGGCTCTTGATATCTTCGGAATTGTGTGAACGATGTTTTTCCATAAATATGAGGGTATATTACAATCTCATACATTCTACAAAACAACGTTAATGGTCATTTTGTTGCTATATCCCCACTTTTTAGAAATTACGATGCAGTGTTATCCATCCCATCTGCCTCATTTGATCTTAAGTCATCCAATGGTCTCTTAAGTTCTGGTTTATTAGTGGATCCGCTATCTCTTCCCCGTCGACTCCTGATTCTTCTTCCATTACATTATCAGACAAGTCCTCTCTATCAAAGAGGCATTCAGTACACTCTTTCCACATTTTCGCTCTCTCCTCTGCGCTTAACTGTGGAATTTCCATTGCTTTCTAGTTTTACCTTCCTTGCTTTTAATTTCGAAGGCTGTTTTGATATTTCTATATGCTGAGTGACTGCTCCCGACAGTCATTTCTTTTTAGATTTCTTCATTCCTTTCATGCAGCCATTTCACCTCAGTTTCTCTGCTCTGCCTATTTATTACATTCCTAAGAGAATTGTGTGTCTGTATAGCTGAATTTTCCTGAACATTTTTCTACTTCCTACTGCCGTCTATTAGTGAAGTATTTCTTCTGTAACTCATGATGTCGTCGCAGTTATCTTCCTTGTATCAATGTTTATACTTACATCTTCTGTGACTGTCCTGTTTAGAAATGTCCGTTCCTCTGCAACTGAACTGCCTACTGAGCTATCATCATCGCAATGTCTATAGCCTCAGAGAACATAGTTCCTTAGTACTTCTGTATTGTACTTTCTTGCTAACTAATTCCTCCCGCACAGTCTCTTAAACTCCAGTCTACTCTTCATCATTACTAAGGTGTGATCTGAGTCTATATCTGCTTTTGGGTACGCCTTAAAATCCAATATCAGGTTTCTGGATTTCTACCTTACCATTATGTAATGTAACTGGTATCCTCTCGTATCTCCCGGCCTTTTCCAGGTATATCTCCTCTTCATGTGATTCTCGAACAAAGTATTCGCTATTAACAGCTGAAATATACTGTCGAAGTCAGTTAGTGTTTCTTCTCTCTCATTTGCACTACCAAGCTCTTATTCTCCTGTAAACCTTTCTTCTACTCCTTTCCCTATAACAGCATTCCAGTTTCGCTTGAAATTAGATTTTTATCCCCCCTTACAAACTGAACTACTCGTTCATTATCCTCTTTGTTTCTGGATTGCGACATCGGCATCTATATCACAACGATTGCTGTCGGTATGCTGCCGATTCTCATGAGAACAATCCTATGACAGAACCGTTC
This sequence comes from Schistocerca gregaria, assembly GCF_023897955.1. Taxonomy (NCBI): domain Eukaryota; kingdom Metazoa; phylum Arthropoda; class Insecta; order Orthoptera; family Acrididae; genus Schistocerca; species Schistocerca gregaria. Next base: position 420,358,441 of record NC_064924.1, read on the forward strand.
ACATTAACTCACGCTCTAGCCTACCTTCCCATTCAAAACGAATCCTGCTCCTGTTGTACCATTTTCTGGAGGAGGAGGAGATTACCGTTTAACGTCCCGTCGACAACGAGGTCATTAGAGACGGAGCACAAGCTCGGATTAGGGAAAGATGGGGAAGGAAATCGGCCGTGCCCTTTCGAAGGAACCATCCCGGCATTTGCCTGAAGCGATTTAGGGAAATCGCGGAAAACCTAAATCAGGATGGCCGGACGCGGGATTGAACCGTCGTCCTCCCGGAATGCGAGTCCGTACCATTTTCTGCTGCTGTTAATATTACCCGATCGTCCTCTGATCATAAATCCTTATCTTATTTCCATTTAATTTCACTGACCTCCAAGTTACTTGGATAACTTTCGGAAAGTTAAGTAGCTTAAAAAAGTATAAAACTGGTAGGAAATTCTAGAAAAATGCAAGCTACTTTCAATTTGGGTAACTTTCCACTTTCTCGTTTCTGCGCTAGTCCACGTCGATGGCCCTGTGAACTAATCGGCAGCAAACAGCATTGCAGCCAGATGCCCGTTCACAAGCCGGCCATACTTCATATAAACACAAATAAAACGCGATTCTTGATTCTAGATGCAGAGTCGGCAAACCAGAGGAAATTCTCTAAGACAAGACATAAAAGGATGGTCCCTTCGGTAACAAAAAACAGGTCAAATGCGAGTAGGGCTCACTTTCATTTCAAACCTAATTATGTGTATAGATCATAGTTTTGTATCCCGCCTGGAAGGCGGCGCGTGTGTCTGCTCCTCTAAATTGAAAGGCTGGCCGAATGAAGACAGTGAGTAAGAGCAGGAAAAGCTAATACATGTCGGTATTGCAGGAATGTAAAAGTGGTTTACTGCGCATGTATAAATACAGGGCATACATAACTTTGTAATGAGGCGCGAAGCCTTAGACCCGTCGTAAGTAGTACATAGTCTCAATAGCAAGCCAACACACTTTGAAGTTGAAGTGATGTTTCTAGGCCATCTTCTGTTGATCAAAATTGGAGAATCTGCTGCGGTGCTCGTGGATCTGCACAGCGCCTGCTAAAGGGCGCTATCGTCGTTGTCGGTGTCGTAGTGCCAACCTATGCCGTGGCATCGTAGCTATCGGTAGCACACATAGTATTAATAAATTTCGTGTGGTAAGTCCATCTATTGGATGCCACCTCGGTGACTTGCGTATCCCTAATCTATCCCAGTTGTCCAACTGGCGAAGGGCGACCTACAGTGTTGCTACTGGCGACTCCTCACATCGTCGACAGGTGAAATCTAGGTTAAAACGAAGAGAAAGGAAGTAGTAGTTCGGCCGAGATTCGGTCCCTCGACTTCTCGGTTTCCAGGAACGTGCTTTATCGCTAGATCACCAGACCCGAGATATATATAATTACGAGTATTTCATCTATAGGTTTGCGAGTTTGAAAACATGTAACATATATGACCGTATCTTTTCACTGTATCAACTTACAAGCACGAATTATTTCTACCGCCAAGGGACCTTAGACCTTAGCACTTGACACAAATTTATTAAACTTATATACCAACACTGTAAGATTTTACATTTTGATAATAAATAACTAAACAATAAGAAACCAAACCACTATCTGCTCCTTACGAAAAGTGGTCTTAAATGATGGATGGGCAGACAGACAGACGGACAAGTAATCACAAAAAAGTGAGAACAGTTTTTTGATTATGCCCTTTACTTGCACTGAGAAACCTTAATTTTGAGATTTTAGGGCAACGAGAATCACCCTATCGTTTTGATGAGTGAGTTTGGGAGTATCAAAATATATGAGATACATGACAGTATCTTTTGACTGGATTGACTTACAAGCTTAAATGTTCCACACCGCTAAGAAATCATAGACCTTAGTCCGCAAATAAATTTCAGCTTGATATGTCAACCCGTTATTAAGAAAAAGGGGTCTTAAAAGTCGGACAGACGGAAAACAGACAGAGAACAAACCTATCCTGCAAGGATTCCACTTTTCCGGTGGAATTACGGAATCCTAAAAACAACAGAAAACCTGACTTTCTTGACGATAGGCGGAAACAACTTACAGCATTGTTCTCATTAACGCCTTCACTTAGCCGTAATCTGCAGATCTGTGTTCAGAGTGTCAGAGATATTTCATTTTAAATGTATAAAATAGTATTCTTACAAGTTCCACTTAAACTATGCATTAAATTCAGGCTGAAGCGATGAAATAATCATTAAAATAAGTATGAGAGCTATTTTTAAAGGTCCGATCAGAGTGAAATAAAAACCACACCGACACAACAAAAAGCTTTATGTTTAACGTTTAGTTATATTTTCAGCTACTTCAATAGAAAGTCGCCGCTTCGTTTTAAACATTTGTCGTAGCGTGGTATCCACTTAACAATTCTCTAGTCATAGAAGGACACTGCCTGTGCTTTCCACCAGTTGTCTACGCTGGTTTACTGCTCGTTGTCTATGCCACACTGCTGTCCTCGTTACGAGCGGTTCATGTATGCAAAGAGGCGAAAGTAAGGAAGAATCAAGTGCGGCTTTGTGGTTGATGATCAAACAACTCCCATCGAAAGCGCTGCAACGGGCCTCTGTTCCATCTGCAGCGTGCGTCCTAACGCTGCCATGAGGAAGAACAGAAATGTAAGTTACATTATGTGGGTCGCATGAAATAACGCGGAACCCTCCGGCATGAAGAAACACAGATCACTGAATGAAGTGACAAACAAAATGCGACTTCCTTGAGCTCGCTGATGACAGTCACGGGATGCCATTTCCACCGAACAACTCAATATTTTTAGTGCATGTATATAATTACGGAACAGTTCACACCAGAAGAAAGGATAATGTGATCACAGATGTATTCTCCTGGCTTCCGCAGGGACTGATCAAGTGATCAGTTTAATGGATCAGGTCTTTGATTATAAAGTACTACTAATGAAAGACCCTATACATTACTGTTATTAGGTGGAGATATTCAGGGATGTGGGAGTTTCGCAAGACGCTGATCTGAGTGGTGGATTGTCAAGCAACTAGTAGCACAAAATCCAAGTCACGAAATAGCTCAGTCCTATAAAACACACTATAGTGTGGTGTTCCATCAGTAAACGCCAGACTTGCATCTGTGGTATGTGTGTATTTCAACTTCATCCTAGGACCATATGGTATGGTACATGCACCTGATTACTCTGCATTGTTACTATCCAGATCTGCATAGACGAGTGTATCAGTTTCTATGCACCTGCGTTGTTTGTGGTTCTATACGATTTATTTTCCAGGTATATCTGAATACATGTTACTAAAACTGTAACTGCAGCTCCTATCATCGAAAGAATCGGGGAAGGTTACATTCCTATATTTCTAAAGCTACAAGTTATACTTTCTGACAATGTCCCAAATTTCACTTGAAAGTCATGGAAGTCACTTGTACAAGAACAACAAATTAGTCAAATTTTGATCTCTAAATGTTATCCAGAACCAGTTCGCACAGGAAGAGTTTTCAGTGGGTGCAACAGCTTTACAAGGATAAGGATCGCACACCAATAAACTAAATGGATGGAATAGACGACAGCATTTGAGCAGATTGTTAACAAACTGTCATACGCATCCAAAAAAAACCTACTGAAACCAAGTTTGGAGGTAGCTTAGCTTCTTAGTTACTAGCCAGTGTCGCAAATGGCATAAATTCATTGACGTATCTGGTTAATAGACCAGGAGGGATCCCCATAACACTTGTAGAAATGATCAAGTTCTCGTAGAAACTTCACAATGTGACACAGAAAAAATTGAAAAAATAAAATAACACGAAAGATTAAAAAAGATACGAAAGCACGAAATCCATTAGTATTGCATGAGTGAGCTCAGTGAGAATTGGTTGACATCCATTGGTTGCAGATGATGCCACAGTCCCCTGCTTCCACATTGCGAAACCTTCAGCGTACTCGGGAATTTGGAACACACTCAGCTCAGTCAATTAATCACTAATGTCACTTACCAACTCATGACTTGTTTGGCGAATACATAGCGTCTACTTACCATAAGCAGTCGATTTTGGCCGCAAAGTCAGTCGTGTGACAGATGGGGCCTTATTGTTCTTGTGACAGCTTTGGAGCATGAGATGTATCAGGAAATAGAATGGGAACAATTTAGTTCGAATAAAGCTGGCACACTTTTAATAATAAGTGTAAGCAATGAATTCAATGAAGAAGTTTTGGTACTAGTTTTTATGACAAAATGGATGGCTGAAATAAGAAAGAGAAATAATGGGCTCATTAGTCTCATATATGATCAATTTTTTAGATGAGATGATGAACAAGCTGTAAAATGAAGAAAAGGACCTCAGAAAGCCAGATAACCAAGTAGCATTTACAGATTACTATTGCCAGAGGAAGACAGTGGCTACAGGACATATCCAACATAGTTTTTGGACAACTATAATCGAATAACAACCACATTTTGATATATATATATATATATATATATATATATATATATATATATATATATATATATATATATAATTTTCATTGATACTGGCAGTGATGATTGTGGTCCTTTGCTATTTGCTGTCCCTGAGATGAAGAAATCTCACCAAACTAGCAGGTGTACTAACCACATGTGTTTCATGCAACTAACCTCTGTAAACTGATAGAGTGATAGTCAACGACGAAACTTTAAGAATGAATATCTGTCAGTGGAGAAAGATGTTTTACAAGCGAACACTGTAATTGGCTTGGCCAACAGAAATGCACACAGAGCAGATGACTGGCGACACACACATGGCACATGCATGTAGCAGAGCGCCTATGCATTGTTACCACTCAGGGGTATAACAGTACGAAACGACATCTACCTCACCAGCAAGCGCCAGGAAACATTGTGACTCTAACATGTACACGTTTTGCCCATGACGTGATCTGTCTCCCCCTCGACACTGACGCAAGGACTTTGACATATTTTGAATACTTGGCGCCAAATATGAATCATAATATAATAATCGGCTCGGCTAGAATCGTAGAATATTTTTTAAAACGTTAGTTTGATGCTTCTCCTCAACTGAAATTTCAGAACGCTATTCTAGAGTGAAGCTATCTCTTCCTAACTTTGCTGTGAATTGGGTAGTGTCCCACACAGATGTGGATACAATAGCAATTAGAGAAAAAGAAAAGATATAATTTATGAGTGTATGTAGTACTATAAGGTTACTGCACACGTAGAATACCTACCTTTCCAAATTGTGGCTACCAAAAAATGCATGATTACGATTACTTTTTCGATTATGCAATGTTAAGCGTTTACTATCCATTATTACCTTGTTGAAACTGTGACTACTTGCCACATTGGATTTGCTTGTCATTGGAAGAATTCATGAGTCACAAAAGCTGATCAGATGCAAAGTACGCAGGTCTTACACAGTATCATCCCTACCACGCGAATTTTTATGTGAACAGAGTATTCCATTACAGCTGAGAACAGAATTCTTCAGATGCTCATAATTTTTTTTTGCCAAACTCTTAAGTTTATCTGTCGGCTACACAGCATAATAGGCAAGCAGACACAGTGCTGTCAACATACTGCCAACGCACATGTGTTCCAAGTATACATTACAGGAAAGAATAATAATATGCCATCAAGACCAATGTTAAGAGTTAACACGTGCAGCAGTAGCCTGTTTTCTCGTACACTATCCGGCATTGCACACCTGGTTAGCATATTAAAATGTCATTTCTTCGTCTTGCTTTCCAAATCGTACTGCGTTAGCTGTGAATTTCTCGTAATTTTATGGATGTGGCTCATGAACGGTTAAGACGTAGATGATAGTAATGTAGATGTCTGATCATATTGGATTTTGGTATCATACTCACTTCTGATGACATTCAAATTTCATATCTCCGCTCGCTATGTGGGATTTTCTCTGATTGTCGATAATCAACCTTCTCATGCACAGCTGACCATTCATTCAGTGAGAAGCTATTTTCCCAGGGGCTGGGGTTCCTGGGAGGGTGGCAATTTGCCGAGCAACAGCCTAAAGAATATCTGCCAGCCGTGTCCGGTCAGTGAGAGATGAGCCTGAAGACGCTCAGGTGAGTTTTGCATACATTAACAAATAGTACCTCATGGACGGTCAGGTTAAGACTCAGCCCTCGTTAAAGCCTTTGATGGGTTGTTCTGGCCATCCACAGTAAAACTTCCTGATATGTTTGCTATCGATGTGCTGTCTTGCTAAGCCAAAATTATAGCTACAAGTACACTTCGAAAATACCGACAGCGCCCCTTCTGTGTCAACGAGGCTGTTAGCCTTAATAAAATCTGAAAGATTTCCCATGGCAGAGAACTGGCGGTAGGAATCTTCGCCCATTCCGTGCCGGCTGGAGAAACTACGTTTCTCATTCGTTGATGCATGTTACATTATGTGATGGGAGACAGGGAACCATTTTCCAGGTTTGGCATCGGCAGTTCATTTACGCCTTGTTGCTAACTGGTTTTGGAGAAGATTTTGCAAGTTCTTGTAGGAGGTGAGGAAGAGATCTCGCAGGCTGCAGTGGGCAGCTGGTTGCTGGGGATCTCGAAAACGCTTTGATGTTTTTGTCTTCGCTTAGTCAACCCCCTAGAACCACTCATGAGTCGTTCAATTGATACAGGTATCAAGTGTAGGTCTCGCGATTATTCTAATGATTTTTCACCTATTTACTTTCAAATTCCGTTCCAGCTGTGTAGTCTGTTAACGTCATGGTAAGTTGATTCTTTTACTACTACACTTGAAATCATTATTTTTATGTCCGTAAATTGTTTAGAAGAACCATTTCAATCGAATTGTCCAGTGTGACATTGGTGGCGACCTTTTATAATTACTTAATGTGCATCTTGTTAAGGAAAAACATATTTCAATAGCGGTTGTGTTTCCAAACGGTTCTTGAGGTTTTATGATTTGCCTAGTTTCTTCTTGAATAAAAACAAAATGTTTCTTGATCCAACTCTTTAATTTGGTAGTTATTAATTTACCTTGCATACTGATTGATTGAGTTCTCTCTAACGATACGTTGGTGGACAAGGACCATCTTATAATTTCAGGTATTTAATTTCAGCGTTTTTTCTACACAACTGTCAGTATATCCGTGTATCCCACGTGCTTCGAGGGGATGTTTTATCAAGTCTCAGAATAAGATACGATAAATTACGGAATTTGGTCGTTTCCATATCCATAGTGAATTCGTTGTGGTGGTGTCTGTGGTCAAAGAACACCGACGTCTGGCTAACGAAAAAGGAATTTTAAGCATAACAGATTAAAAAAGAGGTCTGTTCTACGTGGAAGAAAAATAGTCACCGCAAGCAATTTCTCCTTTGTTCAGATGCACGCTGTATGCAATTCCATGAACTAGATGACGGGAAGCAAACTGTCGGATGCGGCTAGTGCTGGAAGTTTCTGTCTTGTTGATCAACACCTGGCAAAGGAGAAGGACGTTCGGTGGGCCGTTATGTTACCCATAACGATATATGCGGAGATGGGTAACACGGAACCCCTGACCATGTTCCTTTATCATCGATCTCAAAGATGTAGTAAGATATAACTATTCTGTTGTTTGACATCAAAAATTTAACGGAAAAGGAAGCCGCTTGCAAACTTGATCTTCGCCTTGATGAAGACGTAGACAGTTCTAAAACCCACATTCAGACTTGTCGGCAAAATCGAATTGAACGTCCTGTGTGGTGCAGCTTTCAGCTAGCCAGACTGATGTACCGAAAGGTAAAATCAGGCAGCCACTCTAGCAAGTGACTTTGGCCTTATTCTCGATTTTCGAAGAGTAGCAAAAGTTTCTGTCTTCTAGAAAAAAATTATGTATCAATACCACATGCCACAAAAGAGCCAGTAAACTAAACATGCCTTTACTCCTGTGTTTCATATGTCATTTTGAAGACTATTTTGTCGAAATGATGTATGACGAGTAAATTTACACAATATGTATACCTGATAATGGTTAGCTATCAAGAACGCACAATTATTTAGTCCTGTTCATGCAGCTACACTTGAAAACATGACATTTATTTATTTGTATATTTGTTTATTTTTACAGGCTACCAATTTATAAGCAGCAGTGCTTCTGTGGAATAGGAGTTGTCCAGGAGAAATTACTTTAGATCCTACTGAAAAATTTGCTTCCTACCTTACGTTACTGGCAAATGACCAAAACTTTTATAGCTGCATATAAAACTGCTTTCTGAGCCATTAACAGATTTAATAATGAGTAATAATGGTCTTTTTTTACTGCGATGGATTCGTTGTGACAAATTGTTTTAGTGAATATACACGGTGCTACCGAAAATATCCGAGTCTTTTATTACAAAACTCAGAAAACTATACTTACATACTAATCTTTTCCGCCATCTTTCAAGTAGTCACCTCGGAGTTGTATGCAGTGATCCTAATGGTGTTCTCATTTTCGGAAACATTCATGGATATCCACAGGGTGAAAGATACCAGTCGGATGTCTACAGTAGAGTCAAAACGTCACCCTATAAACGCGGATTTCTGGAACTGGTAGAACTGGTAGAAATCGGCACGGGGCAAATTCTGGCAAGTAGAGAGGGTGAGGAATTCTTTCATAAACAGCTAGGTGTGCGCGGATGCGTTGTCATGGTGCACCAACCACTCTTTCTTTTTGCACAACCATGGCCATTTTCACCAAACATTATCCCTCAGTCGTCTCAAAACCTGGCTGTGAAACTGCCTGTTGACAGTCTGACCATGTGACAAACTTCTTTTGCATTATTCTCTGAATGTCGAAAAAAATGATCAGCGTTGACATCATGTTGCTGCGGACTTGTCGAGCTTTTCTCGGCTTTGAAGAAGGTGGCATTTAGCATTGTGATGATTGCTTCTTCGTTTCAGGGTCATTACTCTAGAACCAAGATTCATCGCTTGTTATGGGTCTGGATAACGGTTTTTTGACACTCTCGAACCCTTTGTTGCAGCTCGGTGCACGTGGGAATACTGAAGTTCTGCTGGTCGATGTTGAGAAAGCGAGGAACAATCTTCGCTGTAATTCGTCTAATGTTCAGTTCAACGGCTAGAATTTGTTGACATGTACCGTATGACAGCCCAGGTCTGTTGCAAGCATCGTGAATGGTCTGAAATCGGTCTTTGTAAATCACATCATGCAGTACCACGATCACTTCCGGAGCTGTGCATGTAGCCGGTCGACCAAAATATCTGTCATTTCCTACAGTGTCTCGGTCTTGCTTGAAGCGCTTGAACGACTCAAACGTTCTCGTTTGGCTCTGTGCCCTTGCACCAAATGACTCTGTCAACATGCGGTGAGTTTCAGGTGCAGTTTCCTTTAATGTGAAATAGAATTTCATAAAAATCCTCTTTCTGTCACGTCAACCATTTCACAGTTCGCTGAATCTCTGAAACCCATCCTGACACCACTCTAGTCCAAAACTGGATGTGCCGAAGACGATGCAACTTTGCATCGCAACTTTGTACCTCGAGACCTCTAGCGGCGGAATGTCGTACTGCTTCTGGTTTGACTGGTACAATGAAATTCTTGGATATTTTGGTAGCATCCTGTATTAACTGTGATGGCCTAGTTTAGATGGCTACCTCCTTGAAGCGATACCTGCATGACGACCTCAGGTGAACACTACATATTACTCTTACGGCTCGATTCAGTGCAATCAATACTTTCTTTCTAAGTGGTGAGTGACAACAGAAAATCATTCAGTAAGACATTTCTGAGCGGAAATATGCATAATATATCAGGAGGTTGATTCTTTGTTTCCAAGACTAGCATTAAGAGAATCTCAGTAATATCCTCCTTCTAGTATGAGTTTTCATCAGTATGTATACCCAAGAATTTGAAGCATTCTAACTTACTTACTCTGTTCATGTGCCAGATCAATTATTGGTATGAATGTTTGTTGTACAAAACTGAATATAACCAATTTTCTCAAAACTAATGAAGAGTTCATTTTCAGAGAATCGCTTACTAATACTTTGAAAAACATCATTAACATTCACTTTTGTGATTTTCTAGCTAATTGTATTTATTACAATACCAGTCTCGTCTGCAAGCATTACTGCTTCTTGAATGTTAATTGAAATGTCATTAAAGAACAGATGTGAATGGAAATTGAAACATGCGGGATTCACCTCAGCCACTAAAACTTTCTACCCATCCAACAAAGTTCGAATTATACAGCACAGCTTTCTGCATTGATTGTTAAGCATGATTCAAACGAGTTGGGTGCAAAGCCGCTAATTCTAAACGAGTTTTTCTGAGAGTGTAACTTGATCTGTACAATCAGACGCCTTAAAAAGATCACGAATAATGCCAACTGCAAATATTTTTATGTATGTCTTGTATTATTCGATAAGAGATCGTTACCAAGGCATTCGCAGTCGAGTAACGATTCTGGAATCGAAACGGTCATTGGAATATTTTGGAAAAATATGTTAATAAAGGAAACTGGAGGATAATTATTTTAGCCTCTCTTGTCAAATTTCTCTGAAGAGGTTGAGGAACTGCATATTTTAATCTGCCTTCCATATGCCAGCGATACATTACATAATGTAAATGGTTATGACATATGAAGTGAGAACTGCTTCTCAGAATTCTGCTTCAAATTCCATCAACAAAGTGGATACTTTTTGTTTTAATATTTAGAATTCTATTAATTTCACTCAAGGATGCTGGTACTACTTCTAGATGCTTGAATTTTTATAGAAACACTTTTAGTGTAGTCCTATGTTTGCTACTATGTTCAGAAAGCGATTGTTAAAACTATTCGCAACTCATGAAATATCAGCCGCAACATTGTCATTTGGTTCAGCTGTTATGGTATCTTGTTCTTTGACTAGCTGTCCTGTCTTCTGTTTGACAGTATCCCTTACGTTTTCCTTATTATCAGCATTACTCATTCCTGTCAGGACATAAATACTCATTTACATTTCAACGACTTTCCTTAATATATTACGGTATTTTCTTTAGTAGGCAAATAATGATGGATCTTGACTCGTCCTCTCTTTTATCTCTTAGGCAACTGAAGCCAGTGGCCAGTGGCCAGTGGCCAGTGGCTTCAGATGTCTGAGATTGCAGTCGTGTGTGTGTGTTTTGCGCTTGCGTATGTGTGTGGGCGTGTGCGTCTGACGTCTATTTATGACGAAGGTGTTATTAAATGAAAGCTTTATTTGTGACAGTCTTTTCGTTGTGCCTACCTGCGACTCAGCATCTCCGCTATATGGAAAGTGGAAACTTTCCGTTTCATAATATTATTACATTCCATCCTTGATGTTCCATGATTTTATTTAAAAGTAAGATATATAAGAGCTAGATTGGATGCCAATTTCCTTATAGATACATAATTAACATAATATCTACTCTACAGCGTCGCCCAATGTTGCAACAATAATTCCACCTGTACCAGAACGAAAGTGCAATTTTCTGTTACAGGCGGCAGCGGTTAATTGGTTAGGTTATAGTGAATCTAGTGTCCGCACAAAAGAGAGAACAGAATTTTGTAATTTGTAAAATAAGAGTATGAAACTCAGGCCTGCTCTTGTTGTACGTTACCTTGCATCAGTATAAATAAATACTGATGTTGACAATGGAGTGTCAGCTTCTGCAGCCGCATATAATTAATAGGAAACCTATAATGCAACAAAAATCGTACAATAGCATGCTAGGGGCTAAATCGTCACATACGATTACATGAAACGAAACGTCTGGGTACGGAACGGAAATATAGGGCACTCGGTACTGGCCATTTATTCCATTTCCATACGCTTTAGCCGGCCGGAGTGGCCGAGAGGTTTTAGACGCTATAGTCTGGAACCAGGCGACTGCTACGGTCACAGGTTCTAATCCTGCCTCGGGCATGGATGTGTGTGATGTCCTTAGGTTAGTTAGGTTTAAGTAGTTCTAAGTTCTTGGAGACTGATGGCCTCAGAAGTTAAGTCCCAAAGTGCTCAGACCCATTTGAATCATACGCTTTAACTATCTTCCTGTCAATGTCAAGAAAATGAACCGCGCAAAAATCTGAACGATAAAAAATATGAGCAACATCAAACTGTGAAGGACCAAACGAATTTCTCAAAACGAACACTGAAAAACTCATAGTGATTTTTCACATATCTTATTTTTCAATAACGATATGAATGCAAAATAAGGATGTAAGCGATACAGAGTGTTTTTATATACTGCGACGTCTGCCTATAATCTGAACTGACTTCTCCCCATTCGATAATAGGTGGACATCATCGGGGTCAAAGAGGATTCCGAACACCTATGGAGCAATTTATCCTTTAATTGGCGGTGCCACAGGTGAAGGTCTTTTGGTGCAGCTTAAAATTTTTGCACTAGGTGAGAATCGAATATGAGACCTTCGGCATATTAAACTAAAAGGAAATCACTATAATGCTAAATGAGGTTGCCAGACAAGGATTTTGACCACCATACACCTGAACACAGAGTCAGGCGCAATGGTACTGCACGTATGCAATTTTGCTCGAACATCTCAACGAGCATACCATCAAACATCTTTAATAGTGACGATATATGGAGCCTTTATATAAACGTCATACGAAGAAACTGACACTAAGTAGTGCTGAAAAGTAGTGGCTTTGTTGACGGAGCTACAACCTCTCCACTGCTTGCACCGCTTCATAACTATCAAAGTGAAGTCGGGAAAGGTGTGCTTTAATTTTTTAAAACACTTCACGCTCTGTCAAACACGTTGAGATTCGCTCTACCATTTCCTCCTTTACAGCAAAAGTCGCACATTACTGATGTCGATGCAATCATCACTGTACATAGTTTCTATTCTTCTATGGATTTCACTTGCAGGCACGTTTTCTGTGATTAGCAATTCTGTTACAGCACTTTGTTTCTCACGCTACGACGTAATTACATTACCTACCGTCATGTGACACGCTAGAATTCGCTGCCCTCTAGGGGCACATTGCTGCACCTTGTGTTAACCGTGTAATATGCATATCTAATATCTCAACCAATACTGAGAACAGAATAATAAGGTCGGTGTCGTTACTTTTCAGGATGCCCTCCTAGGCGAAACCTAACAAATATATATCTTAAGAGTTGTTTAACTCTTCAGCAGATATTGTTAATCGTCTCGTGGAACAATACAGGTGTTGTGCACTACAAACTGCTTCCCAGGTGTTACGCAGCACATCTTGCGTTTGCTTTCAACAGCAAAGACGCTTTGCGTTCGCTGTATAACAAAAACGCCTGCAGAAAATGATGATACTGCATGGCAATGAATGCCCGCAGGCATTCAGCTAATTTTCCAAAAGAAGCTTTCCAGAAGGCGGCTAGGAAGCTAGAGCACCCTTATTCTTCTCATGTTATACCACCAAATATTTAACTTTTACAGACCCTATCGAAAAACCACCAAGAAAATCTCTGTCCAAGTGAAAAAGCGCTCCAGACTTATGTTAACAACATATTTAATGTGAGTTGGTACGACTGTACGGACGAGGCATTGAAAAGCTATCCGAGCAATGTGAATCTGTTTTCATAATAACCTAACAACAAATGTTCCTTTTAAGGAAACAAAGCATTCGTATGGTGAGTGCAGTCAAACCGTAACGAATTAGTTAGATATTACACAATATTGACCTAAAGGTGGTCTGTAGCTACATGCAATTCTGTGTCATTCTCAAGTAACGTTACGGTACTTCAGCAACATTATGGTCCTACAAATCCGTCACTAAAATTGCGTGTTGCCAGAGACCTAAAAATTATTTTAACAGAACCAGAAAAATGCGTACAGTAGCTTGTGTGCAATTCTGAATTGCAATAAGTTTTTCATCTTTAGATCTGTGGAGTTTTCTAGGACTGTATGTACTGTACAACAAAATGAAAAGCGTTACGTTTTTGGAATCCTGTCATTTTCTCCCATAGCGACGCACAAGCTGGAAATTTGGCTCGAAGGTGCCTACATTCTTACTCTGTGATGGGTGAAGCTTTAAACAGCAAGTGCCGACACGTGGAAAAAATAGGCCAGGGTTCAAGCGTTCATGTAAGGTGTATTAATGATGTCACACTGACACCACATTTTAACAAAAATTCTGCCCAACGCCACATTGGACGTGTTACTCTATAGGAAGGTAGCCACACCTCTTCTTACCCATCTCTCACCCCTTCTCCTAACACATCTGCCATCTAAGTCAGAAATGTGACGCCCAGTGTTTAAATAACGTTGTTTTATTGTAAGTGACCAAGGAAAACGTTTCGGACACATCGCAACTCGGAACAGACACAAAAAGGCGTCTGATAGTCTCGCAAATGGTGTGAATGAATGCAGCATTTGGGGCGCTCTGTTTCACATATTTCACAGTTGAAAAAGAACATTTCCAGTTCGATACGCAACAGGATGACTTCCTGGACAACTTTTATTCAGCTGCCATCCCCCGGAAAACTCGACCCTTCTCTAAGGACATCACGGGCTGCAACCATACTGACCACTCTCTCATCCGTTTGGAGTGTAATGCGACCGCAATTTATGCCCTGGTATACAGGATGGAAGCACTTGGGTCCATCAAAACAATTCGATAAAATCTGAAAGTGTTCCAGAGCACAACCGGTTGTTTATGCTTTACCACCCCTCTTTCTTTTACCCCCTTCTGTGGCGTGTGCATTGGTTCCACTGATTTGTACCCAATGGCAGGACAGGCAACCAATCCTTTCGATACCCTTCAGGTTCTACATGCAGCCAGCAGGGATTAATATCGAAAGAACTGTCTTAAAGCTGGCACACAGCAATTTATGGATGGGTGTCTCTCTGCTGCAACATTTTTAAAGCACCCAAAAGGGCACCTGGGTGATTTTCGGGGTGTTGCTGAACAGGAGGAGGGATCTTAGAGGGCCTGTTGGCCAGTTTATTCGCATGTGTGTTACTGGCGCACCTCCTTGTGCACACACTTCAGGTGAGCACAAAAAAGATGAAAAAGCATAAACATACTTTTCTGCATGTGATTACTTTCAAATTTAGTCGAATGGTTTTGTATTATCCCTAGTGTTTCCATCCTGTACATCAGAGGAGAAATTACCGTCGTACACTCCAAAGAGGGTGAGATCACGTTCCGAGGGGTTGCAGTCCTGTGATGCCTGAAATGTTAGGGTGGGGGGGATAGAGGGTGTCAGCTGTCTCAAAGATTGTAAAAAGCATCCTCCTTTTGCAAGTCGTACTGGAAACTGCTTTTTTTATTGCGAAGTGTTTAAATAAAACGACCCAAGGAAAGCACTGATTTATTTCACGCAATTTACGAGTTCTCGTCAGGCTTTTTGTGTCTGTTCTGAGCAGCGAGGTATCCCAAACGTTTTCCATTGCCGGTCCATAAAGAAAACGCATTCTTTCGGTACTGGAAATCATAGTTCTGGCCTCCATTACTGAAGGTGTAAACTATAACTAACAAGAGGTGACAGAAGAGGTAAAAATCGCGTCTTGTGCTACATTCAGACTAAAAGGAAACGCAGCTTCCTCGTTAAATGATGACAACTTAATCGATGAACTACACAACTGTAGAATCGCCCCGCCCCCTCCCCAATCACTCTCTTACTCAACCTTTCTACGATTCTTCTAATGATGAATACGTAAGGTAATTCTCACCGTGAAAGATGAGCGTAGTTGTAGTTTCTTTGTGGAATGACCTTCCCAAGCTTAGAAACAAAATTAATGACTCGACGTCACACATTAAGTGGGTGTAATTCAGAACATTTAAAATAAGTGAGAAAAAAAGTCACGCGAATATTATAAGTCAACTCCAAGCCATTTCAGGAAGTAAGACAACTGTAATCACATTGTCAACCATGTTCGGCATGCTTGTCAGGAATAAAAATATTTTCCACAGGCAAACCTCCTTGAGCTGGACAACCTGCTCGTCAGTGATGCTATCCTGGCAAACACCGACTCAGCTTAGAGTCACAATACCACATGAACAGGATAGTGTATTTTATTCCCATGTCTGTAACTAGGGGCTTAAAGCAGAGTTGTACATAATAATGCAGTTCACTGACTGCAACGAGGACACCATAAATTAAGAGCAGCGGAATCATTTGGGTGACCCTGCTATTCAGTAAAAACTAAACTCCTTCAGAACAGGCCATGATCACCCAACGGTACCGATCGGCGCCCTGTCATCGCTCAGCCCATAGGCGTCACTGGACGCAGATATGGAGGGGCATGTGGTCAGCATACCGCTCTCCCTGCCGTATGTCAGTTTAGGAGACCGGAGCCACTTCTTCGCAGTGAAGTAGCTCCTCAGTTTGCCTCACAAGGGCTGAGTGCACCCGGCTGTCCAATAGCGCGCGGCAGACCGGATAGTCACCCATCCAAGTGCTAGCCCAGCCCGACAGCGCTTAACTTCGGTGATCTGACGGGAATCGGTGTTACCAATGCGGCGCCGCCGTTGTCTTACTTTTCAGTAGCCATCTAAATTATCTTATTCTTCTTTTGAGCATACTGCAAACTGTCAAGCTCGTTCACTTGAGGTGAATCGCTTTCGTTTTTCACTTATCGTTATCTACAGTAATTGTACTGTGAACACTGTGAGTAGAAAAACTAAAGAGAAGTCCGCCATGCAAAACACTATTTCGTAGTTTTGTTTACAAGCCACATGTTAATCTCTTGTTTGGGTTACATGAAATTTTGGACCAAGTTGTTAGCATTTGTAAAGGGAACGATTGTTAGATGTCAAATATTTTGCATTAGTCTGCATACAATAGAGAGCTGAGATGAATACATATCACTGAGTTGATGCATTATTTATTACAATAAATTGAAAAAGAAAAACTGTTCATATTCCGTGACTGCCCTTATGAGAGTGGTTAAGTTTTCTTCTACACAACCACCGGCTGTGTATTCACTGTCGCAGTCTAAACTTCAAACACAGCTCATTTTTCAGCGGAATAATATGACAGATGTCTTGGAGCGTTTTCCCGGAGATGACTAAGGTCAATTCATTTATGTCATAGTGGTCATAAACCAGGAAGTTTATTCCAACATTCTTGGCGACCAAGTACTGCCATTTTTCTACTTTTTTGTGATTAATAGTCTATGGCCATTCTCTGTACTGTCAACAACGTATTTACAGGTTTACACACACATGTCGCCGGTGTGAAGAGCAAAATGGTTCAAATGGCTCTGAGCCCTATGGGACTTAACATCTATGGTCATTAGTTCCCTAGAACTTTGAACTATTTAAACCTAAGGACAGCACACAACACCCAGTCATCACGAGGCAGAGCAAATCCCTGACCCCGACGGGAATCGAACACGGGATGTGAAGAGCAGTCAGAAACCGTGTCGCATCCCAATTTTCCTACTACACCTTCCCAAACGAATGGATCGTAACAATCGATACTGAACAGTTTGCTAGCTCAACTAGATATAGCAATGAGTGGCTCTAGCTGGATAAGTATCACGTGAAAATACTTTTAGGCCCCATTTCTTGGCCGTATTTAGCTCATTGTCAAAGCTAGAGATGGTGTTACGCGGTATAAGCATGGCGTTTCCTGGCAAAGATTAGTTTTTTTATCTTGTGTGCTTATTGTTCAGAAAACAATTATTTATTTATGTTACCGTGACCTTTTCTGTAAGCAGGTTGGTTTTACTCAGGATTCCAATACACCATATTATTCCCCATACTTTTGACTACAAAACCCCATTTTTCAGCAATCTCTGTTCAATGAGACGGGCTTGTCCCACGGTACTAGATGAGCCTGCATGCCAAAATAGTGCAGTACACTGCTAGACGTCGGAGTCAACGTGTCACTGCATCTGTAAGCTCAAGACCAGCGTCTTAACGTGCAGGCAATTCCGTGTATCTGGTTCTTCATTGCTCTGTATTGTGTCCATTAGGCGGCGAGGAACCTAGCAGGTACATAACTTGGAGCACTACAACTAGTGGACAAACGTGTCACCACTACCAACACAGATATCCAGTGAATTAGACTGTGATCCTTCGATAAAATAGAATGAGAGTGTCCGCACGTTCCAACATTGCAGCTCTGTGAGGCCATCCAGCACATGGGAGTCAGGAGAGGTTTGCGCTACCTTATTGCGATGGTGACAGGCGTCTCTTCCAACGATCCGCCTTGCTTTCATTCACTGCCAGACATTCCACAAAGGTTTATGTATACCTTCGATATCTGGTTTCCCATCAAAAGCAACTCAATTACATCTGTATGCTTGGAATTCATCCTACTTAGTGACGCCATTTTGAAGGTTACGTATAGCGCCGCCACCACTTACAATTTTATAGAACTATAGGGGCTGGAGCTGGGATATTCCACGGTGTCCCACAAGAAATTCTGAAGTTTTTCAACAGAAACAGGCCGAGAAGGAAAAAAAGTATTACAATACATATTAAGCGCCCCTCGTAAAATGACCCGTTTGCGATCAATGCTAAACAAAATCAGATTAACTAAAACTGAAATGGGTTCGTGGCGTCCATATGCCCGGAGCGGCCTCCTACTTTCACCGTGTCGCAGACCTTGCACCCTTTGTTGTCAGCCGCTTTCTGCAGATAGCGCGCCCGCTGGCGCACCTCGCGCCGGCCCCTTGTGGCTACGCGCTGGGCGATAAATTCCGCGGTGACGGAGAGAAATCGCCTCCTCTCGCCATTCACAACTCGTTATCTCCTGTGTGGCTTGTGGCGAGGTGGCTCGGAGCCCAAGGAAAACTGTTATCTCGGCCGAACAGAGTACCGCGAAATCACCGCCGCAGTTGAATCTCACATATGTCCAAAGGCTCTATCTGACCATCGTAGAGAGCACTGCATTGATCACCCTCTGTGAACGAACTCTCAATGATTAATCAGCTCAAGTTGATCTCTAGCAACTGTATTGCTTTATGGCCTGTGAACATGTGAGAGGAGTGCGAAAACCTCCGTGTACTCTGTGCGTGGAGTCAATACTTACACAGAAGGGTAACAAGAAGCACGAACCGTTTGACGTGATAGAATGCAACTTTTATTCTCCATCAGAGACGTGGTTTCAGTGTACGTTGTGTCCCGCGGAGTGGCCGCGCGGTTTAAGGCGCCGTGTCACGGATTGCGCGGCCCCTCCCGCCGGAGGTTCTAATCCTCCCTCGGGCATTTGTGTATGTGTTGTTCTTAGCATAAATTAGTTTCAGTAGTGTGTAAGTCTAGGGACCGAAGATCTCAGCAGTTTGTTCCTTTAGGAATTCACAAAAACACAGACATTCAATGTATGTTGTGTTCAGATTATCAACATATGAAGGAGCAGTATTTGCATCAAGGTTCCACTGCTGACCGTCATACTATCGTATGACTCAGTTACATTAATATTTTACTCGTACATTAATATGATGCACAGAACACCTTCGCTTCCAACGACGGTTTGGGTCTCGAAGTAATTAATCTTAGTTAATCCCACAGTTTCTTCTTTTCCTTTGTGATCTATCATTGATCATTTATTCTAGTTGGTTCTAGAGGACGTGTAACGATATGTAATCTGTGGATAAATGTTTCGTGAGTTTCCTGTATCGTTGGATCTGTATGTAATCTCAAGTTTCCGTTTACACATTTGACGTGGTATAAAATCCATGAAACAATTATTTAATAGTCTAAGAGAGAAACTATGCTTTGATATATAACTCCTGTTAACTACACGCAGCACAAAAGTTTCTACACCCTCATGATGACTATAGCAGTGATACTTTTAAACTTGAGAGATAATGAAGTTGCGCATCTTCAGCAAATTTGTCAGTCGAAGAACTCAGGTCGATACTGTTGTCGACTGGAGTTTCATGAACTGTGCTTTCCGTCTGATCACAAAAGAGGAAGTTCAATAGATGTTCAATACCGTGTTATCAGGTGATCGCGCTGGTCGTAGGACTGAACCATAACAACTAAACTGTAGTTGGGTCTACTAGTATGTGATTGAAAGGACGTCGCGGGTAACCGAAACTGAAATAATCAGCCTGAGATCATCTTTCGGATAGATGCCGCGCTGAGGGACCTTTCCGTCTTGTCTTTGTAGTCTCTTGTGAGCACCCTAACTCAACTAACAAAATTTTGGTGGTTGTTCACGGATATTTTCTGATTATTTTGATATGAGACACCTGCGGTTTCCCATGGCATGTTGCGGAGTATTAACGTAATTACGATTGGTGTAGTTTGTTACCTCGATTACTTTTCACTATGTAAAATTAAGTGATTACAGAATGAAGACTACAATATTCAATTACAAAAGTGTACAAGTCTAAAATCTATGTCACAACCCTCAGAGAGAAACAAGAGTACTTTGTTGTGTTTGTCATCACTGCGATGAACAGCCCAACATAACATCGTTGTGCTGCTCTTCTTTCGCATTTAATGAACCCACTCGCAAAGTGCATATCGATTAATCTGTTCGTACTTCCGTGTATCACTATTAACAGAATCTAGCAGTGCTATACCCAAGCTTGAGAGCTAAGAGAAATGTGGGAATTACTGCTGTGAACAGCAGCTACTGTGATTGAATATAACAAATATATTTGTAAAAGCAAGACCCATTGTGCATTTCGAGATTGCACTGCTCTACAGACATTTTCACTACAAAGTAGACGCAAAAATATTGGGTAAGAAATTAAACGAGTTGCACTTTCCAGAAGCTGGATGTGCAGTGAACACGACCTGTTGCTTATTAGGTGCTCTGTGGGTTTGCAGATTAGACTGATGGTAAATCTGTCGCCCAGGATTGACTCCTTGAAGCTAACACGCTACTTAGTTTTTATTCAAAAGAAAAGTGTAAAACTTGAGATTAAAAAACACTTTGGAATGCATTTACATAATTGAAATAGAACAATGATAAGAAAATGATTGGTTGCTGAAGTCGCCAAAAGGATAATGATAGACAATTACGACCAAATTGGTGCCCAGACAGTTACAGGACGTAAATAACATTTTTCAACAGTGATTACAAAACTTAATAATTACGGAAAGGAGTATTAACCCTAATGAATGAAGAAAAAATCATTAGAAACACCACCAGGCAGGAAAACTCCAATGAGTTAACTCCATAACAAAACTTGAGTGGTTACTGAAAAAAAGTCCTCTCTAAAGCAGGAACCAGCGTCCAGAGGTACATGGGCAGTGCATGAGGTGGATAGATTAAGTTATGAGGACTAAAATTAGAAACCAGGCTCCTGGTCGCGTACGCCTTGTCCTCCTGTAATATCGTGGCATCTTCTGTGTGAGTTGTCTAATGCTGATGCTCGCGCCGCTGCACGAAGACTGACGCCTTCTTACCAGATTCATTACTCATATAGACAAAACTGTTGCATCCTTGAGCCTCTGGTTCTCGGTGTAAGACTACAGCTTCGGTTTTCCTACAGTCCACGTCTCACTACCATACAACGCTGCGCTCCAAACGTAAATTCTGATAACTTTTTTCCTCAGATTAAAGCCGATTTTTGATACTAGCAGTATTCTCTTGACCAGGAAGATCTTCTTGGCAAGTGCATGGAGTCCTCATTACTTTTTCCACCTCGTGTTATTTTGCTTCCAAGCCAGCAGAAGTCCATTACTTCGTTTACTTCGTGGTCCCCAGTTTTTATGGTAGCTCTATTGCTGCTACTCCTCGTTAATAACGTCCTTCTTCGGTTTACTCTCAATCTGTATTCTGTATTCATTAGACTGCTCATTCCATTCAACACAATCTGTAATCTGTCTTCATTTTCACTGGGGAGATCTATGTCATCAGCGGTATCGCACTAAAATGTAATCCCACAAAGTTTATTATAATTTTAGTATCTGTAACGAAAATAACATTAATACGCAAATTTCCAGTGAAACAGAAGTACAAATATTCATTTAAAATTAAACAGTCAATTCGAGGTAAATTTTGCGTTATTCTGCCTTTACAGGTAAGCGTTATGTAGGACACACCAGCAGATGTTACCATTCTTCATTCCTGTAGTGTCGCGAAGCAGGTACAAGGAATCCAGTGCTGAGCAAGAGTATTTAGAGGAATGTTTCTGTGGATTACATTGTTTCGGTTTATTTGTTGAGCTGTAACCATGCAAAGCAGAAACTGTCTGAACAAAGCAGATGTATTTTGTTATAATAATGGACCATGTATGATCGTCGTACAAAGGCGGAACATAACCTCATATGTCACACATGTGTAGTTTGATTATTTTGAAGTGAAACTGGGCTATCAGGATAAATCATTGGCCCCTTATAGAGTGTGTAGTGTTCGTGTTGGGGAAATACGAAAATGGTCAAAGGCAAAATTAAAGTTCCTTGGTTTTGAAGTTCCAATGGTGGGGCCTTCAACGGTTCAAATGGCTCTGAGCACTATGGGACTTAACTTCTGAGGTCATCAGTCCCCAAGAACTTAGAACTGCTTAAACATAACTAACCTAAGGACATTACACATATCCATGCTCGAGGCATGATTCGAACTTGCGACCGTAGCGGTCGCGTGGTTCCAGACTGTAGCGCCTAGAACCGCTCTGCCACCCTGGCCGGCTGGGGCCTTCAACGAAGAACCACTTCTGTTATAACCAGTAATAGCACAATTAATGAGGAATTCTGTCACCAAGCGTTATGTTTGTAGAAAAATACTTTATGAAAATTATGTAAATTGATCGTGCTTTTACTAATGTCCAGGAAGTGCAAGTGAAATGTGGATTTCCGGCGTAAATCGTAAGTCCCTTGACTTACTAAACCTAGAGAACGTTTAAGTCCAAGTTCCAGTACAGCAGCCGGACTGAAAGTCCACAGCGCAGCCACATCAACTTCGAGCAGTCGGTACACCAGTCCAAGAGACGAAACAGTACACCGCAGCGAGTAGAACATAGAACGATGAGAACTGGCTTGTAGACGTCAGTAGCGGCGTTAAGCAAGGCTCCAGAGTTAATGGAGCCGGCAGCTGGGGTCGCTGTATATTCTGGCCGGCCAATTGCTGGTTGTTACGGGTGGCCAATCGCCGTGGTTTGAAGCGCGTGCTCGAAGGCGCCCAGCGACGCTAGCAGCGGCCGCGAACGGAGAAGTGCGGCCAACGATGCGTTTCACGACCGCGCGTAATGGATAGAACCGCTTCTCGCTGCGGGGCTTTGCTAGTGATGGATACCACAACATAGAGAAGACTATTACTTCCGCATTTACAAAGTTAGAGACTTCAGTAGAGAAAATATTAATGAAAGGAATGAATTATCTTGGCATTGAGTCTGCCAGAAGACCTATACCACATGGTTCTGGTGTTCCTCCACATATTCCTCTTAAGAGTCTTCAGATTCTACGTTGCGAAACAAGTTGTAAATCAGATGAGCCATCTGAAAATTCTGGTTAGGAGATGTACAAGACAAATCGCAACTTTTCACACACGTTGAGCTAAACAATTTGGTCAGAGATTTAAATCTCCTAGAGGATCCTTCAGAACTGTCTTCAAGACTGAAAGAAACCAATTTAGTAGTTCCACTCCGTCCAAATTGGCAGTCATCTACCCATAATGGCCATACGAAAATTTCACATAATGAACTGTCACAAACCCCTTTCATTATTAGTAATCTTAATTGCCCCAAAGAATACTTGGTAAATATTATTGTTTCAACATTGGAAATGTTTTAGCAAGCACTTACTGTAAATTAACGTCTCCAAGACTAGCGGAAATTGAGAGTTGGTTTAAATTTGGTAGAAAATCCGAAGAAATTCTGGTCGTGTGTAAAGTACACAAGCGGCAAGACGCAGCTGATACCTTCGCTGCGCAGTGCCAATGTTACTGTTAACGACGACTGTGCCGCTAAAGCGGAGTTATTGATCGCAGTTTTCCGAAATTCCTTCACCAGAGAAGACGAATGGAATATTCCAGAAATGGAAACACGAACAGCTGCTAGCATGAGTTTCTTAGAAATAGATACCTCAGGGGTTGCGAAGCAACTCAAATCGCTTGATACGGGCATGTCTTCAGGTCCAGATTGTATACCGATAAGGTTCCTTTCAGATTACTCTGATACAATAGCACCCTACTTAGCAATCATATACAACCGCTCGCTCACCGATAGATCTGTACCTACAGATTGGAAAATTGCGCAGGTGGTATCAGTGTTTAAGAAGGGTAGTAGGAGTAATCCATCGAACTACAGACCTATATCATTGACGTCAGTTTGCAGTAGGGTTTTGGAGAATATACTGTATTCAAACATTATGAATCACCTCGAGGGGAACGATATATTGTTACGTAATCAGCATGGTTTCAGAAAACATCGTTCTTGTGCAACGCAGCTAGCTCTTTATTCGAACGAAGTAATGGCCGCTATCGACAGGGGATCTCAAGTTGATTCCGTATTTCTAGATTTCCGGAAAGCTTTTGACACCGTTCCTCACAAGCGACTTCTAGTCAAGCTGCGGGCGTATGGGATATCGTCTCAGTTGTGCGACTGGATTCGTGATTTCCTGTCAGTAAGGTCGCAGCTCGTAGTAATAGACGGCAAATCATCGATTAAAACTGAAAAGATATTAGGTGTTTCTGATCTATGTAAATGACGTGGGTGACAAAACTGAGCCGTTCTCTTAGGTTGTTCACAGATGATGCTGTAATTTACCATCTAGTAAGGTCATCCGAAGACCAGTATCAGTTGTAAAGTGATTTAGAAAAGATTGCTGTATGGCGTGGCAGGTGGCAGTTGACGATAAATAACGAAAGGTGTGAGGTGATCCACATGAGTTCCAAAAGAAATCCGTTGGAACTCGATTACTCGATAAATAATACAATTCTCAAGGCTGTCAATTCAACTAAGTACCTGGGTGTTAAAATTACGAACAACTTCAGTTGGAAAGACCACATAGATAATATTGTGAGGAAGGCGAGCCAAAGGTTGCGTTTCATTGGCAGGACACTTAGAAGATGCAACAAGTCCACTAAAGAGACAGCTTACGCTACACTCGTTCGTCCTCTGTTAGAATATTGCTGCGCGATGTGGGATCCTTACTAGGTGGGATTGACGGAGGACATCGAAAGGGTGTAAAAAAAGGGCAGCTCGTTTTGTATTATCACGTAAGAGGGGAGAGAGTGTGGCAGATATGATACGCGAGTTGGGATGGAAGTCATTAAAGCAAAGACGTTTTCCTTCGCGGCGAGATCTATTTACGAAATTTCAGTCACCAGCTTTCTCTTCCGAATGCGAAAACATTTTGTTGAGCCCAACCTACATAAGTAGGGATGATCATGAAAATAAAATAAGAGAAATCAGAGCTCAAACAGAAAGGTTTAGGTGTTCCTTTTTCCCGCGCGCTTTTCGGGAGTGGAATGGTAGAGAGATAGTATGATAGTAGTTCCATGAACCCTCTGCCAAGCACTTAAATGTGAATTGCAGAGTAATCATGTAGATGTAGATGTAGATGTAGTGAAATCCATGCAACAGCAGCAAGGAATATGTCTTATCTTGGCAATGCATTTTTCAGTTGTTTGTGACTTTAGACTCAACTGAGCGAGCCATTTAGTCCATCGTACAAACAACCGAAGATTCCCAGATTTAAAAAAAAAATTACTCTTTATTTTCTGGTCACATTAAAATAGTTGTATTAATTTATTAACGACATCTAAATCTGCTGTTTAGCAGCCAAAACACCGATGTAACTGAAATGCACTCTATGTAAGTTATTAATAATCTTAGCTGTTATCCTCGTTCCCGCAATACGCACACAAGGGTAGTATTATGCTACCCTTCACTTCAAGATATTTTTGTATGAATCATTGTTAGTCGAAGTGAGTGACTTTTGTATGTGTGCCTCACTTATACAAATAGATCCCTAAATCCTTTCAGGCAAATGCCGGGATGGTTCTTTGAAAGGGAACGGCCGATTTCCTTCCCCGTCCTTCCCTAACCCGAGATTGCGCTCCGTCTCTAATGACCTGGTTATCGACGGGACGTTAAACACTAATCTCCTCCTTCTATACAAATAGATACAGATTTCACTCAGGTGTTCCTTCAGTATGTCTAGTGACATCATTCTACCGACTCGAAGACAGCATCAGTAACGGCAGATACCGCCTATACTCTATTCATAATTAAGTTTGCTTCCGTGTCCAACATTACGCAATATATTATTATCTGCTCGTTGTTCCACCATTGGAGTCTTCTTCCCGTTGCGACGGGGAGGGAAATAAGTGCGGTTGAAGAGCTCACACGAATGTGCACATACAAATGTTCATTAAAGATGTTAGTGCAAATTTTTTCTTTCACGTATGTCTCAGGCGATGATTTTCACACTTGGTGCAATAGTACACTGTTCCACACCGGCGAATTAGTTGTAATTTTTGACTTAATATTCACACAGGCATGGGTACAGTTTATGCTATGGAACAAAAATTAGGCCATTCACTACTTATTGGCGTCGTCCTTTTCTTTCACACAATGATTTTAATACTGGTGAGACGGTTTACAGTTTGACTTTAATAATAATTTGACTCCGAGCCCCTAGTAGTAGTAATTTAGGCTGCTATAATCGAAAATTACTCAATCAATTCGAACAGAACCACAATACCTACTGTCTTCTTTGTTCTAACAGTTTTGGCACGAAATGACAGATCGCCACATGTTCACTTACGCCGATGTGCATCTCGTAATTCGTACTCACACAAATAGTCGTAGGACTTCCAGTTCACCAAATATATGATTGCACACTTGCACTATGAAACAATACGCTTTGTCGAAATCAATGGGACGAAAAATTCCTTCTAAGACGACCACATGGGCCACCCACAAGTGGGGCTCGCTCGCCACCCACTGGCCAACTCCGCCAACGACTGACCCCTGGCAAAGATCGCCGCTCGCTTATATAGGCTTGGATGTCTCCCCCTCGGTTATGCAAGTACCAATCTCACCAATTAAGGTCACAAATTTTGACACATAAATCCCTCAACAGAAACCATTTCTCATCACCATAGGAACCGCGCTAAAAATTACATCTTATCTGTTACATTAATTTCTAGGGTTGTTCTGCCGCTAGTAAATCAAGTTTTAGCTTTTGCAAAATTTCGCCACTTAGCGCATATTTGATTGTTTACATCTGTGCTGCAAAGTTTTAACATAGAACTGCATAAAGCACTGTTCTTAGACGTAATCTATAGCGATTTACACATTGATCTGCTCAAATCTTCATATCTATAATAATTAATTAACTAAGGGCGATAAATGTGAATAATAATTTGCAAACAAATAAACCTGTTGCAAGTTAACTGTATAATATAACTTAATTTGTTTAAAATACGTGTGATGCCTCCCAAAATATTATATAGTGCCGTTCTTTACATAATGAATTTTCTATCGAATTTTATAAACCATTTCTCATCAAACTTTGTTTATTGCTCATTAAGTGCTTAATAATTTATGAAACTTAAAATATGAGCGCTCCCTCATCTCTGTAAGTTGTTATTCACTATTTTTATTATTTTTTTCAGTATTCGTGATATTAAGCAACTTTCAAGTTACTATAATTTTTGCGTCTCGTGACTTAAAATAAAGATCGATCTTTCAGAAGCTGCATATTGCTGGCCACAACCCACTGCCGCATCGCTCTTCACCGTAAGTTACATAGTTTTCGAGTAATGCGCGAAATACCAAACAATGCCCCAAGCTGCGGGCCACGTGGCCGCTCGGTGGTGGAGCCATCCCGCCGACACGTTGCAAATCTCCTGCGGGAGCGCCACGCGCATTCGCGAATGGCGCACCATGTCACGTGCTCTCTCTCCTCAAAGCAATCCTTACATACTAGACCTATTCATCTAGTAACGGGGGTTTGTACCGTCACACCGTGGAGCGTAAATCGTACCCCGTGGAGTAAAGTCGCTCGCTATTACTACAGAACCTTTCGTCACAACCACGCAGCTCGCAAATCGCCTTATGTTCAATGCACGTGAACGTGAGCAATTTACTAACGTGAGCTCCCAGCATCATTTTCTCGCTTGATTTAGCAGCATACGTGAAACAACGGAGGCACGCACGCTACGGCAGTTAAGCTGCGAAACCACTGTGAGGAGGCGCCGACAGAATTGAGCTGGCGAGCAAGTGCTGCGTCGAAGCCATCTCACCCATCGCTGGGAAGCAGCAGCCGTTGTGGGAGAACCGGACGGTGTGTTCACAACCCTAGCAAAAGATGCCTTCAGTCTGCCAGGCATGCAGGCGGTAATGCTGTGGAACTGTTTATTGAATAGGTGAAGAAGTATTCTTAAGTTTGAGTATACCCACGAGTGGCCTCCAATAAGTAAAGCAACATTTTTTTCGCAACCAATTTGGGTTGAAAAAATGTGAAACGTCGTGGAATATACCCGCTTCATTGCCATTTGTTTCATGATTTCGGGATAGGTAGTGGTAAGAGTTCAAAATGGCTTCTGTAGCGGAGATACGTTCCTAGGAGAAAGCTGTCGGTGAGTTTCGTTTGGCGGAAACGCTAAGCGTCTCAGGTGTTCATAGGCACTTGCAGAATGTTTACAGAGAGCTGGTATGGAACAAAATCTCGGCGAGTCGTTGGGCGAGATGTCTGTCATCGTCGCAACAATGTCGGACAAACCTGTGCGATCCCTCACCCGCCTGGCGACCGCACACAGCTGTGACTCCTGCAGTAGTGGAACGTGCGGACACTCTCATTCGGAATAATCGACGGATCACAGTCAAACACCTCGCTTCTTAAATGGACACATCTTTTGCTACTGCAGATGCACTCGTCCGCCAGTTTCAGTATTAAAAGGTATGTGCCCGCCGGATCCGTCGTCGCCTAACAGAAGACCATAAAGAGCAACGAAAAACCATGTGTGTAGGATTGCTTGCGCGTTACGAGGCTGACATTGACCATTTCTTGTCGAACATCCTTCACAGGCGATGAAACATGAGGTCATCATTTCGAATGGAAACCAAAGCAGCAATTCATGGCGTAGCGCCATACGCTTGTGCTCTGAAGAAAAAGTCCTTATGTCGGTAAAATCATAGCGACGGTTTTATGGGACTCTAAAGGGGGTATTCGGTTTGATGTCGTCCCTTATGGTTCTTAGATGAACTATTAAGTGTATTGTGCTGCCATAGGAAATTGAAGAAACGACTCAAGCGTATTCGTAGCCACAAAAGGGGAACGGATCTTCGTCATCTCCACGACAACGCTAGGCCTCATATAATTCTACACAGCCGACAGCAGCTCATAAAACTTCACTGGACTGTTCTATCTCATCCACGATACATCTTGGATCTCCTACATTCCGACGTCTACTTGTATGGCCCAGTGAAGGATGTACTTCGCGGGGAATAGCCCCTGGATGATGACAAAGTTACTGATACAGCAAGACGTTGGTTCCTTCATCGAACAGTAGATTGATACCATGTGGGCATATATGCCCTCCCAGTAAGGAAGAGTAAGACCGTCGCTTTGAAAAATGGGGATTCGTAACCAAAAGAGTGGGGAATTATTTGGTGTATTGGAATCCTGATTAAAACCAACGTACTTACAAAAATCAAATAAAAATAAAAATGTGTTGCTTTACTTATTGCACTCCCCTCTATGGACAAATGCCTCTTTGTATATGGATATTTCCCTCCCCTGCCCCAACTAAACGAGGAAGAGTTTGGTTCCCACCTATCTGTAGAGGAGAAGCAGCGCTCGGTATTGGCTACTCTATTGGTTACAAGTTGTCTGCCGCTTTCATAAAACTGAAGAAGCTCTGCATACCATCAATGCGTCAGAAAGCAGGACACTGAGGGGTTATTAGCTGCTAACGCAATAATTGAACGTGAGCTGTATTATGGAATCGTGCCGGCTGGGGTGGCCGAGCGGTTCTAGGCACTACAGCCTGGAAACGCGCGGCCGCTACGGTCGCAGGTTCGAATCCTGCCTCGGTCATGGATATATGTGATGTCCTTAGGTTAGTTGGGTTTAAGCAGTTGTACGTTCTATGGGACTGATGACCTCAGAAGTTCAAATGGTTCAAATGGCTCTGAGCACAATGGGACTTAACATCTGTGGTCATCACGTAGAACTAGAACGTAGAACTACTTAAACCTAACTAACTTAAGGACATCACACATCCATGCCCGAGGCAGGATTCGAACCTGCGACCGTAGCAGTCGCGCGGTACCTCAGAAGTCCCATAGTGCTCAGAGCCATTTGAACCATATTTTTATGGAATCGTCATTAGCAATAACATAATGGTACAGAAAGTATGAAGAAAGCAGCATGGACCACATATTTTCACAAACTCTGGAATGACTATAAACCAATACATTCACTTTGCCCACCCAGGCTTGAGTCATGGCGTAAATTCTGAAAGACTGAAGTTTCAGGATCGTGTTTAACACGCAAGTATTCTATTCCTCAAGTTATTATGGAAACCATTAAGGCAACTAGCTCACTTCGGCCCTATCCGAATGGGTCTAAATGGGTGCACTCAGAATCCCGAGAAACTTTTAAATAATACGATCTGATCACGAATTCCCAAGTAAATATTTGTGGGTTTAAATTTTCCGAAATGAGGAGTCAGTGATGCTGTGTTATCATTCAATGATAGAAACAAGAGAAGAATAATAGTGCCATTATACATCAGCATAAACAATGGCTGGCATAATGTGAAGAGAGAGCAATTCTTAAATTCATATTTGCCAGATCACAGCGTGCAGCCGAACTCAACATCAAATAAGAACGGTCAGGCCAAAGGAAGATGCTTTTACAGAATGAGGGAGACAAGGAAGACATTCTTGACTATGTTGCTCGGTGTTTCTGAGCTGTCATTTAAAACAGACAGTTTTAATATTTTCAGTTTTAAACTCGATTTCCTGAGAACGATGTTGCCTACAGTTAATGTTCCTGTATTTGAGTAACGTCATAGC
This sequence comes from Schistocerca gregaria, assembly GCF_023897955.1. Taxonomy (NCBI): domain Eukaryota; kingdom Metazoa; phylum Arthropoda; class Insecta; order Orthoptera; family Acrididae; genus Schistocerca; species Schistocerca gregaria. Next base: position 420,389,293 of record NC_064924.1, read on the forward strand.
TACATGAAACTTTATGATCTGCTTTATTTGCTTTATTATAAGGTACTACACCTACAGATGTACAGCCGTGGCAGTTATCTGAAGGGTTTGAAGTTAGGTGTTTGCATGAACAAATATTTCATGTGAAAATGTATATTCTTAATAAAACGATATCTTTCGTTCCTTTGCATTTCATTTCATAGTTATTCGTCAGTCAACATGAATAACCTGTAAAAAACTTAGAGTATTATCTTCATTGGTTCTAAAGACGGAGGTACGAAACCTAGCTTATTAAACATTCTCAACATAGGCCTTCCGAGCACCATTTGAATCGATGAACAGGCCACAGCCGCTGCTGTCAGTAGCCACGAACTAGTTTCGGTTACAAAATTGCTTTAATAGGGAAAAAATGCATATGTCAGTCCAGAATGAGATTTTCACTTTGCAGCGGAGTGTGATCTGATATGAAACTTCATGGCAGATTGAAACTGTGTGCCGGACCGAGACTCGAACACGATACCATTGCCTTTCGCAGCCAAGAGCACTTGCCCGCGAAACACAAAGGTCCCGAGTTCGAGTCTCGGCCTGGCACACAGTTTTAATCTGCCAGGAAGTTACACGTGTCAGTGTTTTCTGGAGATTCAGTTCAGTAAGAGTGTGATTCCAAAACAACCTGTTTCTTTTATTAGTGTATTCATAAACCAAATAAACAACCCTTGCTTTCTTCTGCCAATGCCCATAGAGTTTATCTTCCAATCAATTACATCACTACGATATTATCCTGTGTGAATGCAGTGAAACAATTGCTGACGCTGCTGCTACGAGCGGCAGTTACTCGCTTGGAACTGCGCCGGGCCAGGACTGCACTACAGCTGCGACATTAACGTACCCGTATCCAATCAGGAGAATAACAAAACGTCAAGCGCCCCATACACGAAAACAGCCAGCGAACAATACAGCTTCAGATATTATTCAGTATAGTTAAGAAAGACAATGAAACAATCTCTATATATTAAAGGCACTGCCCTGACTGGCTGACTCATAGTCGCCCAATTGTGAGTTAACGAGCACTTCGCTCTCATTTAAGTATAAGGCTGAAAGAGTCAGCCTTCAGGAATTGTGAAACGAATCCTGTCGTCCAGGACCGGATGCCACAAAGGGCGCAGATTCACCACGAGATGGGGAAACTCACAGGCGTCTATTGTCTATTGAGGCTTTAGCGCTATAGCGTGCGAGTGAGACTGACGAGAACCTACGTTATAGGGAAACCCCGTAGAAGGCTTTTGTGTCCAAGGAGACGTAGCAGTGTTACATATGGTGGACGTAAATCGGCCATAAGGGGAAACACTTATTAAAACTATTTAATTCTGTAGTAGTGCAGGGAATTAAGCCGCAGTTATTTTAATCTACCATCCACCATAAATTTTAACGGTGATATCAATAAAACTTGAATATTGATCATATCTGTAATAGTTTAGGATTTACTGTTGAAGTGAAATTAACAAGTCTTCTCACAAAGACATGAATGCTAAAATCTGAACGCTTTGGTGAATCTTAACGACCGACATTTCATGTAGAATCACATCATTGAAATGACAAATGTTGTAAATATCAACTCTGTGGTGTCACCGCCAGACACCACACTTGCTACGTGGTAGCCTTAAATCGGCCGCGGTCCGGTAGTATACGCCTGACCCGCGTGTCGCCACTATCAATGATTGCACACCGAGCGCCGCCACACGGCAGGTCTAGAGAGACTTCCTAGCACTCGCCCCAGTTGTACAGCCGACTTTGCTAGCGATGGTTCACTGACTTCTACGCTCTCATTTGCCGAGACGACAGTTAGCATAGCCTTCAGCTACGTTATTTGCTACGACCTAGCAAGGCGCCAGTATCCGCACTATTGATATAGTAAATCATGTACCATAAAGAGCGACGTTCTCCATTAATGGATTAAAGTTAAGTATTCCACCAGCTACATCCGTTTTTCTCAATTCTAATTACCTTGCCATGTTCCAGACCTCATGCCAGCATGCGTGAGCTAAAACGAGTGCATTTCGGCCTCCTTTAACCATACGGTTGGCTCTCCTGCCAACCACAACAAACTCTATCACTTTATTTTTTAAAAGCTATAGTAAAGTTATCAGTATTTTCAGTTAAGCATCAGATCATCATTTCCTCCACGCAAAACACATTGAACGATGATAACATGGCACCTTATTGAATCATTAGGTAATAGAATATTTGTTTTTGGTTTAGTGCATAGTAGTTACTTTCGTTCTTTATTTATCAGAAAGCGCATTGCTGCAAGGCTACTGGCCGTAACATTCAAAGTTAAGAACGAAATTGTATTGGTTTTATGTAAAATAATTTTACAGTGGATATTATTGTTACTTTATTCAGAACCTGAAAGTGGTCAAGATTTGATTGTTTAAATATGTTAAAATGTAAAATAGTGTAGAATAGGCTGTGGCCAATCAGATGGACGGCCTCAGGAAAGGGAACTGCCCTAGTCAGTTCAGCGAGGATACTGTGCGCACGCGAAACGTGCCCGGGGACGGGCAGAGTGTGCGAGTGCAGACGCGAAAGCAGACAGTTGGTATTTGGTTTGTCGGTCAGAAATAAAACAATATGTGTTTCAAGATCTTTGAAAGTTCAATAACCATGTAGGTAAAATATTGGGTGAAATTTTGTCGTAAATAAATGATTATTAAAGTACTAATAAATCAATTTTAAAGCTACATCTAAGAGAACTGGCGTTTGACTTCTGAACTTAAAAATTACATGTTTCATTGTTTCCGGGAAGTCAACCTCTAAGGGATAAAGTAGGGAGTGAAAGCTTTTATCGAAATATTTCATTACGAAAGAAATTTCGAAACTACATCTCTGAGAATTTGTATTTTGTTTCTCGGTTAGAAATAAAAAAAAAACACTAGTGTCAGTGTTTACGGGAAACTCAGTTTCCTGAGAGGGTCAAATAGGAGACGAAAAATTTAAAGAAAATGTTTCCTTAAATTAAAACATTTTTGAAGCTAAATCTATCAAAAATATATTTACTTATAAAGAAATGTGTTAGGGGATAACAGTTTCTATGGTAGTATTACCACAAAAGCTCAAAACACAGTATTAAGAAACACCTCAGACGCTAGTTGTCTAATTACATTTTGCTGCGAAGTACGTTCGGAAAAGACCATGTTACCGTTGACTAGCATGTGAAGCTTAGAAGATGTTGGAATTTGTGGACAATATAAAAATTCGATTGAAGGAGAACAAAATGTGTGCACACCAAACAGTCCACGTGAGTGAAGAAGCGAGCACTGAGCCTTACACGAAGAAACCCTGTAATGCGATGCACAAGGGATCAAGCGGAGAGAGAGAGAGAGGGAACGAGCAGCAGGAAAACTTGTGGTAAACACAAAATTTTTCATTCGCTTGAGGCACGCTTAATGTAAAAAGCGTAATCTCTTCGTTTCAAAAGTAGACAGTTTATTGTGTTCTGTTTGTTTTTTCGCGCGCCTATTACACTCGACGCAGAAACGACGGTAAACTCAGATGTTATTTCTGAAATTTGCCGTACTTCTAGAACTTTTCGGAAACCGTGTATACATTCTGTTTGTAGATGTTTTTTTACGGTTTACCGGGCCTATGTTTCAATACGGATGACGAGGCAGCTTCAATCATTTACATAGCCCACACGAACCACAAGAGAATATGAAAACCACTGGCAGGACAGAGAAAGGGACTGTCCGGTGAGATTTCAAACAAGATATACACGAGTAAAAATTTACCAGAGCAAGTGGCGTAAACAGAAAATCCTTTTATGCTGTAGGGTGCCTCATTGTACGGTACAAGCAAAAATGAGAATGTTATAAACGAGTTTAACTCGTTTACCAGTGGCGTCCCAATATCTACATCTTCCAGAAGGCACCTTACTATATCTGGTGAAGGGTGCTTTTTGTAGCACAGAGACTTTTCCCTTTCCTTGTTCCAGTCGCAAAGGCGCGGGGAGGAACGAATTCGGATGCTTCCGCATGAACTACTCTCTCTAAGCCTATCATTTTCATTTCTAGTAATTGCCGATCGGTTCTAGGCGCTTTAGTCCGGAACCGCGCTGCTGCTACGGTCACAGGTTAGAATCCTGCCTCGGGCATTGATGTGTGTGATGTCGTTACGTTAGTTAGGTTTAAGTAGTTCTAAGTCTAGGGGACTGATGACCTAAGATGTTAAGTCCCATAGTGATCAAAGACATTTGAACCATTTTTTCGCGGAATATGCATGGGAGGAAACAATATATTTTAGCGTTAAACCGTATCGCATCTCTTAAAGCGTCTGCCACTGGATTTTTGCGAGTATCTCCGTAATACTTCCAGGCCTGCGTAGAAATGCCCTACTCTATCCTGAGTCTTTTTCTGTTTCACCTATCTGCCAAGGATAGCAGACTGACGAGCAATACTCGAGTATTGCTCGAAGGTAGGTTCTGTAAGTTACCTCCTTTCTGGATGTACTACGTTCCCTATAGATACTTACACGAATCTGAAATATGGACCACCTCCTGCTAGTTCTACGTCGTCATTCCACATTCATCCCCCCCACACACATACTCCCACGTATTTAATGAATATAACTGATTCCCGAGAGTATTCGGAAATTTAGTAATCATGGAGTAATGAGTATTTCCACCTATTTGTGCACAGTGCGTTACATCTGTTAACGGTGAGGATCAACTGCCAACCACTGCTCTAAGTGGCCATTCGCTGTAGGCCTTTCTGGGGTTCGCTACGATTGTATAGTGTTGGGAGTTATCCGTATACAACAGCCTCATCTGCGGAAAGGCTCATGGAACTTCCAACGTTATCTGTTAAGTCATTTATATACGCTCAGGAACAGTGAAAATAACGCACTAGGAGGATGGCATTGGATCGAAATGACGCAAGTAACAGGTTAAATTGATGCAAAATTAAAACATGTAAAGAAACACAGTGAGTACAAGTTGACAAACACAATGCAATACGAATAACGTGCTGGACGACCTCTTGCTGTAATACATGCCGCAATGTGGTCCAGAATCGAACTGATTAGGCGTCTGATGTTGTCCTGATTGAGAGTGGCCCAAAAGTGTTGAACAGCACCTCCAGATCATGTACAGGGGGACACGATGGCATCTGGCATCTCAGTTGGTTCCACACATGCTCTATAGGGGAGAAGTCTACGAAGTAGGCCAGCCATGGAAGATACGGAACGTAGGAAGTCTTGAGCGACGATTCCCCAAATAGACCATATAGGTAAAGTACCACATGACCCCTTAAGGTTCTACGTACTGGCTATGGTAGGCCATGGCCCATAAAGACTATTGCGCCGGCTGTGCTGGAACTGTAACGTTCCCAGTGGTGCCTCCACAATGGTATGCGGTTACCATGCATCACTGAAACGAATCAGGATTCATCACTAAATACCACGTTTTGCTAATTTGTGGCAGTCCACTATAGACGGATTCGCCTATGTCTCGGTGTTAACGGCAGTCTCAACAACCAGGATTGCAAATTCGCATCCTCAAGGCGACTGGAAATGGTTTGTGGGCCACCTGCTTGCTTTGTGGAGCGAGTGACTGGAGGATCCTTGATCGCTTGTCGCACAGTCATGCGGTCTTCTTGTGTCGTCGTCTTGCTGGTCGTTCCACACCGGGTAAGCCACATGCGGGTGGCATGCCCTGTCTACTGGTCCCAAGAAGGTCTGACGAAATTCACCAAACGATCGACCTGGCGATTCACACGGTGTGACGACCAGCCTGCGGTTTTCATGCCTGTGATAATGCCTCTCTCAAACTGACTTAATGGTGAAAAATGTTTTCTAGCACGCCTACCTAGAATTCTGCGCCCCCTAGCGTCCTCCTCGACTCGTGATGTGATGTGATCGGTACATGCATCACTGGTCCACTAGGCCCAGTTTAAATAGGGCCACTGCCCGATTGCGGCCTCACTGCAGGGTCTGTGAACGTGCGCTTAAGCGTCAAACTTGGATCACTTGGATATCGAATTTCACTGTACGTTTTCGCGAAGTTTCACGTTTGTACCTTTCTTCCCTATCGCTGAGCAATTCTCCGTGTCCCAGAGTGTATAATGAGGACAGAAATGGTCCTGCAAGAGTGTTGCGGTTGGCCCGAATTTCCCTTTCGTCTGAAGATTTTTCTCTGATAAGAACGACTATCTGCTGTTTGCTAGAAACTCTTCAGCCTAATGACGCAGCTGGACTCATATTCCGCAGTCTGGTATTTTGCTCATTATGTGACAATGCAGAACTGCATCGAACGCCTTCTGGAGGTCAAGGAACGTCATCCAACTGGGCGCCAGTATCTGCCACTTTTTGAGTCTCGTTGACGAATGTAGCAAGTTGTGTGTGACACAATCACTTTGTGATACACGGAAGATATTCGAGCTCCAGGAATGTCATAACATGCGAACATGAAACGTATTCCAAAATTCCTCGACAGAGCGACTACAGAGATACGTTCCCCACAACGCTTCTAGTAAATGGGAATGGTCTCAGTATTTCGTCAGTCACTGCTAACGATTCTGTCCTCTAGTAACCTACAAGACATTACTACTACTAGAGGAGGAGCCAGCTGTTTTCAATATTGTATGTACAGTCGTGGACAAAACGAGCGAGACCCCTCGCCTTTTCGTTATGCTGATCCGCAAAGCTTAAGAGTCTGCTACACAGCATAACAGGCAAGGCGACGAAGTGCTACCATCATACTATGCACAGTCGTGAAATTGAAAAACTATCCGAACTTCGTCAGACTGTTAGCAATCATGTGTAAAACTATATTAATGCTGATTGATGTGTTAAACACAACACGTAAATGTAAGATATAAATGAAAGAAGAAACGCTAATTAGTAAGAACTTTACTAATAAAAATGAATTTCAGCTTATCGAGATAACATAACTGCTTAATAAGACAAAGTACCCCAGATGGTTACGAATTAGCAAAATATTATGCGCATTCGGCCGCAAAACGGTCTGTGTCAACGTTCAGACAAGTCATACTGGATTATCGTTGCTGATCTACCACAAAAGTGTGGAAATTTAGCAATGCATGAAGATTCATAACGAAATTCAGAAAAAATCGTCAGTGCCGCATTTCAGTCAATTCATTTATTGACAGATGCGGAAAAAGTAGGCAGTAACAAGTATGAAATTCTATAATATTTTCATATTTACATCCACAGGGCGCCGGTAAATAATAAAGGTAGCAGTAAAACGTATTGGGGGCACGAGAATTCCTTACAATTGCTTTACTGATAGTCTATCTGCCTCAATCGAGATTAGAACCGAAAACAAACCAGACTTCCCTTGCAGTAGCAAACACCTTTCATTACGCCAGCAGACAACCCAGGCAAACAGCCCTCTATTATTACCCCACACAAGAATAAGCCGGCAATTTCGAAATGAAAATGGCAAAATGACCTGCAGTTTGTTGCATAGAGATTTCTGGATTCAAAAACATGAATTTTCTGCCTTTATGTCACCGCTTATGTGACAATAATTTGGAATGTTTATCGAAATAACAAAATACTGTTATTAGCAAATAAATTTAGTAGGATAATTCGGCACCAGCCCAGGAAATAAAGGACTACATAGCTGCCAAACGTATTCTACAATGTTTCGAATTCTCCCTTAGACTCGCCACAGACAGAAAACGTTCAGTATCCGAAGTGTTCCTTAAGCTAGCTAGCATTGGGAACACTCGCACTTCTAAAAGGAGGTGGCGTTAATACTGGGATCCGAATTACGACGTGTGTAGGCAAATGGATGTTATCTGCATTCCTGTAAACGTGATTTGGATCGAAAGAGTAGCTACGATTAATACACTGATGTATCGACTGCTACTAGAACATTTCGAATAAAGAGTAGGAGGAATTATTAATGCGGCCCTCATCTTCAGTAAGTGTTGTACCTATTTTCTTTGTTAGGATTTCGTCACCTAAATCGGTCAAAATGGAACCCCACTAGTCTCACTTTTTTGACCGTCTATCTGTCTACCCAACCCTTAAAACCCGTTTACCTCGAGTACAGGTAGACCCAATAAGCGGAAATGTATCGTACTTCCTGGAGTATACGGTCCCTTGGTGGTGTAAAAAATTCATTTTTATTAGTAAAGTTCATGCTAATTAGCGTTTCTTCTTTCATTTACATCTTATATTTACGTGTTGTTTAACAGACTAATCACCATTAATATAGTCTTACACGTGATAGAAAACAGTCTGACAAAGTTCGGATGGCTTTTACAATTTCACGCCTGTGCATAATATGTTGGTAGCACTTCGTCGCCTTGCCTGTTATGCTGTGTAGCAGACTTTACAGTTGTGCGGATCAGCATAACTAAAAGGCGAGGGGTCTCGCTCGTTTTGTCCGCGACTGTACAATCACTATATACGATCACACCCAGTAACGTTTACTCTGTTAAGATGTTGATTTACTGTCCCACAGTAACATTTAGATATCTACATTTTGACGTTGTTGCGATGACTTAAAGGACGAACCACGATCTTTCACACTGAAACAATTTGCCGGAGTGGCCGAGTTGTTCTAGGCGCTACAGTCTGGAACCGCGCGACCACTACGGTCGCAGGTTCGAATCCTGCCTAGGACATGTATGTGTGTGATGTCCTTAGGTTAGTTAGGTTGAAGTAGTTCTAAGTTCTAAGGGACAGACGGCCTCAAAATTTAAGTTCCATAGTGCTCAGAGCCATTTGAACCATTTAAACAATTTAGGAAAATGAATTTAATATATCGACGTTCTGTCTGCTACCCTCTGTTCAGTCACAGAATGTATGGACAGATGTCATTGAACCGTTTACTGCTTTAACAAAAGAGGAAAGCGCCTTCAAACGTAAAGACAGAATTTGACTTTCAAATCCAGTGAAAGCTCAAATGGCTCTGAGCACTATTCGAGTTAACGTCTGAGGTCATCAGTCGCCTAGAACTTAGACCTAACCTAAAGACATCACACACATCTATGCCCGAGGGTGGATTCGAACTTGTGACCGTAGCTGTAGCTCGGCTCCAGACTGTAGCGCCTAGAACCGCACGGCCACTCCGGCCGGCTCAGTGAAAGCCTCGCGCATAGCGTATACTAATACCGGCTTGTTCAATTTGGACTATACGGCTGTGGCTGCGTTTAAATCTGCATTTCTTTTTCTTTCGGGGTTGGGTCTACCCCAATATTCTCAGCTTCACTCGGCACAAAACAGTCTAAATCGTACTGTACAATACTCGTGAACATCAACAATTTATGCTCATTATTGGATGTAAATGCACTGCGCCGGGCGATCAATCATTGTGGCGGCGCTTATTTACATTGAGTCGCATCCACATCAAACACCCTGAGACGCGCAGCGCCACGCCGTGCACAGACGCGAGGTGCAGAGCGGCGCAGAACGTCAGAGAAGAGGACAAAATGGGGCAGACTACAACAGAACTGTGCAGAATCGAGCAGTGTGTTTGTAGGTGCGCAGCAATGTTCCACTGTGCGAGCACACTCGTTAATAAATATGGAAAATGAGGATGGTCGTCCAAATTGAGCGCTCAAGGACGAATAATTCCCTGCGATGTACCGACACAGTGCGGAACTTGTTCGTACTACCGTGGAGCGGTGCAGAACGGCGGGATTTGACACTCACACCGGCCGCGCCGTGATACGCCGAATCTCCTTCCTTGGCTTTGCGCGGATCGACGCAGCGTCGCGAAGCCGGTGTGAGCGCGGCTTAACTAACGATTGTCAAAGTGAACTCTGCTTCTGACCTGTTTTCCGGAGAAGGCCTCGTTGACGCTGAAGTGCTCGCGGTTGAGCAGCGTGAAGGTGAAGTCGACGTAGACGCGCATGCCCTCGGCCGGGTTGCGCCACACCAGGTAGACGCCGAGCACCTTGTCGGTGCGCGAGAAGGTGATGGCCCAGCGCTGGTAGCCGCACGCGAACTGCTTGCTCGTCACGTCGCGCTCCAGATCGCGCGTCACAGACCTCGTCACGACGAACGTGAACACGTGCGTGTTGGCGCGGTCGTGCAGCTTCGCGAACCGGTACAGCAGCGACATCCTTGCTACTCCATCTGAAACAACAACACGCACACTTCACCTCCGCGCTAGATACTACGAGACCGACATGGCAACTGATTGTCCTTCAAAGGAGTAATGTCCTGTAAGAGAACAAGCAACAAAGCAAAAACAGTAGCCAATTCACCACCCGTAAAGCTGAAATCAGGGGCAGAAACTCTTCTTGGCGAAGGTATGTTTCTGAAATGTGGTGTTACTATGTTCCGGTGCTCGCTAGGTTGCTAAAATAGTGACAGAAAAGATCTAAATGTTTGTATGATGTAATCTGTATACAAAACGCAAAACGATTTACAAAAGATATCTGAATGGTGCGAAAAGTGGCAGTTGACATTGAATAACGAAAAATGTGAGGTCATCCACATGAGTGCTAAAAGCAACTCTTTAAACTTCGCTTACACGATAAATCAGTCTAATCTAAAAGCCGTAAATTCAACTAAATACCTAGGTATTACAATTACAAACAACTTAAATTGGAAGGAACACATTGAAAATGTTGTGGGAAATGCTAACCAAAGACTGCGTTTTATTGGCAGGACACTTCGAAAATGTAACAGACCTACTAAGGAGACTGCCTACATAACGCTTGTCCGTCCTCTTTTAGAATACTGCTGCGCTGTGTGGGATCTTTACCAGATAGGACTGAAGGAGTACATTGAAAAAGTGCAAAGAAAGGCAGCACATTTTGCATTATCGCGAAATATGGGAGAGTGTCGTAGAAACGATACAGGATTTCGGCTGGACATCATTGAAAGAAAGGCGTTTTTCTATACGACGGTATCTTCTCACGATATTCCAATCACCAACTTTCTCCTCTGAAGGCAAAAATATTTTGTTGACGCCGACCTACATAGGGAGCAACGATCACCAAAATAAAAAAAGGGAAATCAGAGCTCGTACAGAAAGATATAGGTGTTAATTCTTTCCGCGCGCTAGACGAGATTGGAATAATAGAGAATTGTGAAGGTGGTTCGATGAACCCTCCGCCAGGCACTTAAATGTGATTTGCAGAGTATCCATGTAGATGTAGATGTAGAAAGCGAACTTGCTAAGTGACTGCCAAAATTGAAATTTATAAAAGAAGGAAAGAGATGCTCATATATTGTGAACAAGGAGCTTTCGAGGTGATGCTGATGTCTATTCTCCTTTGAGACACAGGAAGGTCAATAGGAGCAGGACCACAACAAGTATAGAAATTTAAAATCATATAAACAGTTGAGTCACATTAAATGACCACCACCTATATTAGACGTCAACATGCAGTAACTACTAATGGACGGCAGGCTGAAACGTGTTGTGTGGGACGCGCCATACACTGCAGTCGTAGTCGTAATGCGGAAATGGATCGTTTACCCGACGTCCAAAAGGGCATCATGATCATCCGCTTTCTGGGCAAGGGTGCAAGCATTTCCGAAACAACTATTTTTGCAAGGTGTTTGCGTGCTGTCGTGCTTAGAATATACAGGGTGATCCATTGATCGTGATCGGGCCAAATATCTCACGAAGTAAGCATCAAACGAAAAAACTACAAAGAACGATACTTGTTTAGCTTGAAGTGGGAAACCAGATGGCGCTATAGTTGGCCGGCTAGATGGCGCTGCCACAGGTCAACTGCATTAAAAAAAAAAAAAAACGCATTTTTATTACGTATTCGTGTAGTGCGTAAAGAAATGTGAATGTGTTAGTAGGACCATTTTTTTCGCTTTTTGATAGATGGCGCTGTAATACTCACAAACGTAAAAGTGCGCGGTATCACGTAACATTTCACCAATGTGGACGGTATTTGCTTCGTGATACATTACCCGTGTTAAAATTGACCGTTTACCAATTGCGCAAAAGGTCGATATCGTGTTGTGATCAAAATGTCCAACGGCCGTGTGCTATGTATGCTGCTCGGTATCCTGGACATCATGCAAGTGTCCGGACCGTTCGCCGGATATTTACGTTATTTAAGGAAACAGGAAGTGTTGAGTCACATGTGAAACGTTAACCACGACCTGTAAAAAATGATGATGCCCGAGTAGGTGTTTTAGTTGCTGTCATGGCTAATCCGCACATCACTAGCGGGACAAATTGCGTGAGAATCTGGAATCTCAAAAACGTCGGTGTTGAGAATGCTACATCAACAACGATTGCACCCGTACCATATTTATATGCACCAGGAATTGCATGGCGACGACTTTGAACGTAGTGTACAGTTCTGCCACTGGGCACAAGAGAAATTACGGGACGATAACACATTTTTTGCACACGTTCTGCTTAGCCATGAAGCGTCACTCACCAACAGCGGTAACGTAAACGGGCATAGTGTGCACTATTGGGCAAAGGAAAATCCACGATGGCTGCGACAAGTGGAACATCAGCGACCTTGGCGGGTTAACATAGGGTGCGGCATTATGTGAGGAAGGATAACTGGCCCCAGTTTTATCGATGGCAACCTAAATGGTGCAAATGTATGCTGATTTCCTACTTAATGTTCTACCGATGTTACTACAAAATGTTTCACTGCATGACAGAATGACGATGAACTTCCAACTTGGTGGATGTCCGGCACATGGATCGCGTGCGGTTGAAGCGGTACTGAATAGCATATTTCATGACATGTGGAATGGTCGTCGAAGCACCGTACCATGGCCCTATGTTCACCGGATCTGACGTCCCCGGATTTCTTTCTGTGGGGAAAGTTGAAGGATATTTGCTATCGTGATCCACTGCCAGCACCTGACAACATGCGTCAGCTCATTGTCAGTCCACGTGCGAACATTACGGAAGGCGAACTACTCACTGTTGAGAGGAATATCGTTACACGTATTGCGAAATGCTTTGAGACTGACGGACATCATTTTGTGCATTTATAGCATGATGTGTTATTTACAGGTAATCACGCTATAGCAGCATGCGTTCTCAGAAATGATAAGTTCACAAACGTACATGTATCACATTGAAACAACTTAAATAAAATGTTCTACCTACGTACCTACGTTCTGTATTTTAATTTAAAAAACCTACCTGTTTCCAACTGTTCGTCTAAAATTGTGATCTATATGTTTCTGACTATTACAGCTCCATCTATCACAAAGCGAAAAAATGGTCCAACTAAAAGATTCATATTTCTTTACGTACTACACGAATGTGTAAAAAATGGGGATTCCTACTTTAAAAAAGGCAGTTGATATCCGTTTGGCCTATGGTAGTTCCATCTAGCTGTCCTACCATAGCGGCGTCTGGTTTCCCCCTTCAAGCTAGACAAGTTACGTTCTTTGCAGTTTTTTCATTTTATGCTTATTTCGTGAGATATTTGACCCGTCACTATCAATGGACCACCCAATACAGTGGACGGCAAAATGGCGCTACTCAAAGGCGGTGCCGAGGGAACTGTGTTGCGCCACGGGTCATAGGTGGCAGGGTTGAACGATTGAACGATGGCTGCAGATATATATATATATATATATATATATATATATATATATATATATATATATACGTGCAACTGTAGAACAACTGACCACCCAGATGACCCAAAGAGCTACAAACAGGGTCACTTCAACGGCCGTTTAATGGAGGGCGCCGCATATTGACCGCCGCAGCAGAGGCCTGGTTCGTGCAGCCATACTGACTGCTGGAATTGCAAGCCAATATCGAACTGGATGTCCACTGAGTGGCGGCAGGCGATCTTTTCAGATTAATCACGTTTATTGCTTCATCCAACAGATGTCCGTCGTCGTAAACAGCGTGAAACTCTGGAAGAAAACTCTTTGCAAAAATCGTCGGAAGGTTCCAACCTGGAGGATGAGGCGTTATGGTCTGGAGAATGTTTTGTAGGGTTTCCTGGATGATTTCCTGATTCTGGAAGGCACAATGGCAAACTGCGCATCTATATTTGGGGACTACTTCCATCTCCACATCTAGTTTGTTTTTCCTCGCCACGATGGCATATACCAGCAGGAACAGTTTATAGTTATCCTCTTACAACCAAACTCTCCTAGCTTAAGCCCAGTCGAGAACCCGTGGGGTCACCTCGACATCACTATTCGTGCCCAGCATCTTCGTCTGAGAAATCTAGCTTAACTAGCAACGCACTGATGTCGGAAGAATCCTCATTCCTGTCGGTGTCTTCCAGTAATTCCTCGACTCTCTCCAGCACTATTTGCAGCACTCCGCCCTTCGAAACATGGTTATTCAGACTTTTGACAGGCTGTCAAATAATTGTGACTGGTAAATGTAGAAATATGGTAAAATTATCTGGGATTTTCTGTTCTGCAGCGCGGTCTTGTGCGTCTTGTCACGATTCGCGCGCCCCACCCCCCATTCCCTCCCCAACCCCCCCAAGCCCCCCTACCCCCCCACCCACACCCACCCCAGCCCTTTCCGAGATTCGAGCCCTCCTCGGGCATGGGTCTATGTGTTGTCCTTGTTCTTAGCGTAAGTTACTTTAAGTTAATTTAATTAGTGTGGAAGCCTAGGGACCGATGACCTCAGCAGCTTGCTCCCATAGTCCTTACCACAAATTTCCAATTTTTATTTTCTTCTACACGATCTCTGCTGAGATCTTCTTAATGGTCATGAGTTGTTCATGGTTAGCTGAACACCAGAAGACCCTGAAGACATTCACAGCAGAGGAGTGAAAACGTCGATTGTGTGGAACAAATTGAACATAACAGGGTTTGGCGTATTTGTGGTGCCCGGTGATATATTACTGCATAATACAAAATGAGAATTTTCATCGTTCTGGTTTAAGAAGTAATATAATTTCCACTAATATTTACATCGTCTGTTTGGAATGTGTCACTGCAACAACCACTTTCCTTAAACCAAAGAGGCGGCTTGCGAGGGGGTGGGGGCGGGGGGGGGGGGGGGGATCATCCGCAACTCCATACCTGCGGCCCTTTCACTGCATCCGTTTCGCGGTTTTGCTCAGCCATTCCGAGCCCACATTGCTAGACCTACGGCTATCCGGTAGTCATCCATCACGCGGGTATAACTACCCCCGGCCGGCGAGCAACAGCCAGTTCAATCTCCGCCAGCAGAAGTAGAAGATCGCCAGCACAACTCCGCCGCCGAACTCGACATTGCCCGTAGCACAAGGGACAACCGCGCATTGCGATCCGTTGCTCCGACCGTGGACTCTGATGCTGTAAATGCTTCTACTGCTCGAGAGAAAGGACCTTAATTTTCTGCCTACTGTTGATGTCTAAGAAGATAGTCTGTTCTGTTTTCAAGAAAACCTTTGAGAAGATAGATTTTCCTGTCTTGTTTTCCAAGAACTTTAAGATGTCAATGAATTCATATCTATGTTTTCAGGAAGGACATTTTTAATTTGTTTTGAACTGCTAACGGATAGCAGAACTTATATTTGTGAACATAAACTGATTGTAGCAATAAATTGATTTTCGAGAGTAATCAACTGACATACTGTGAAAGTGGCCCAAGCCGGAACACTCCAGGAAAAAACAGTGTCGCATCGCACTACCGCAAGAAATGTCACGCCGTAGCGAGTAATTCCGAGAAGGACGGTGCAAAGCCGAGACAAACTGAGCTTCAACTCGTACACGTCCAGCATATTGCACACACGTACACTTTGGCCCTGTTTTTGTTGTTGTTGTGGTCTTCCGTCCTGAGACTGGTTTGATGCAGCTCTCCATGCTAATCTATCCTGTGGAAGCTTCTTCATCTCCCAGTACCTACTGCAACCTAAATCTTTCTGAATCTGCTTAGTGTAGTCATCTCTTGGTCTCCCTCTACGATTTTTACCCTCCACGCTGCCCTCCAATGCAAAATTGGTGACCCCTCGATGCCTCAGAA
Source organism: Schistocerca gregaria (assembly GCF_023897955.1). Lineage (NCBI taxonomy): Eukaryota > Metazoa > Arthropoda > Insecta > Orthoptera > Acrididae > Schistocerca > Schistocerca gregaria. The sequence continues at coordinate 420,405,182 of NC_064924.1, forward strand.
CATGTCCTACCAACCGATCCCTCTTCTGGTCAAGTTGTGCCACAAACTTCTCTTCTCCCCAATCCTATTCAATACTTCCTCATTAATTACGTGATCCACCCATCTAATCTTCAGCATTCTTCTGTAGCACCACATTTCGAAAGCTTCTATTCTCTTCTTGTCTAAACTATTTATCGCCCATGTTTCACTTCCATACATGGCTACACTCCATACAAATACTTTCAGAAATGACTTCCTGACACATAAATCTATACTCGATGTTAACAAATTTCTCTTCTTCAGAAACGCTTTCCTTGCCATTGCAAGTCTACATTTTATATCCTCTCTAATTCGACCATCATCAGTTATTTTGCAACCCAAATAGCAAAACTCCTTTACCACTTTAAGTGTCTCATTTCCTAATCTAATTCTCTCAGCGTCACCAGACTAAATTCGACTACATTCCATTATCCTCGTTTTGGTTTTGTTGATGTTCATCTTATATCCTCCTTTCAAGACACTATCAATTCCGTTCAACTGCTCTTCCAAGTCCTTTGATGTCTCTGACAGAATTACGATGTCATCGGCGAACCTCAAAGTTTTTATTTCTTCTCCATGGATTATAGTACCTACTCCGAATTTTTCTTTTGTTTCCTTCACTGCTTGCTCAATACACAGATTTAATAACATCGGGGAGAGGCTACAACCGTGTCTCACTCCCTTCCCAACCACTCCTTCCCTTTCATGCCCCTCGACTCTTATAACTGCCATCTGGTTTCGGTACAAATTGTAAATAGCCTTTCGCTCCCTGTATTTTACACCTGCCACCTTCACAATTTGAAAGAGAGTATTCCAGTCAACATTGTCAAAAGCTTTCTCTAAGTCGACAAATGCTAGAAGCGTAGGTTTGCCCTTCCTTAATCTAGCTTCTAAGATAAGTCGTAGGGTCAGTATTGCCTCACGTGTTCCAACATTTCTACGGTATCCAAACTGATCTTCCCCGAGGTCGGCTTCCACCAGTTTTTCCATTCGTCTGTAAAGAATTCGCGTTATTATTTTGCAGCTGCGACTCATTAAACTGATAGTTCGGTAATTTTCCCATCTGTCAACACCTGCATTCTTTGGGATTGGAATTATTATATTCTTCTTGAAGTCTGAGGGTATTTCTCCTGTCTCATACATCTTGCTCACCAGATGGTAGAGTTTTGTCATGTCTGGCTCTCCCAAGGCCGTCAGTAGTTCTAATGGAATGTTGTCTATTCCGGGGGCCTTGTTTCGACTCAGGTCTTTCAGTGCTCTGTCAAACTCTTCACGCAGTATCGTATCTCCGACTTCATCTTCATCTACATCCTCCTCCTTTTCTATAATATTGTCTTCAAGTACGTCACCCTTGTATAGACCCTCTATATACTCCTTCCACCTTTCTGCTTTCCCTTCTTTGCTTAGAACTGGGTTTCCATCCGAGCTCTTGATAATCATACAAGTGGTTCTCTTATCTCCAAAGGTCTCTTTAATTTTCCTGTAGGCAGTATCTATCTTACCCCTATTGAGATAGGCCTCTACATCCTTACATTTGTCCTCTAGCCATCCCTGGTTAGCCATTTTGCACTTCCTGTCGATCTCAATTTTCAGACGTCTGTATTCCTTTTTGCCTGCTTCATTTACTGCATTTTTACATTTTCTCCTTTCATCAATTAAATTCAATACTTCTTCTGTTACCCAAGGATTTCTACTAGCCCTCGTCTTTTTACCTACTTGATCCTCTGCTGCCTTCACTGCTTCATCCCTCAAAGGTACCCATTCTTCTTCTACTGTATTTCTTTCCGCCATTCCTGTCAAATGCTCCCTTATACTCTCCCTGAAACTCTGTACAACCTCTGGTTCTTTTAGTTTATCCATGTCCTGTCTCCTTAAATTCCCACCTTTTTGCAGTTTCTTCAGTTTTAATCTACAGGTCATAACCAATAGATATTGGTCAGTGTCCACATCTGCCCCTGGAAATGTCTTACAGTTTAAAGCTTGGTTCCTAAATCTCTGTCTTACCATTATATAATCTATCTGAAACCTGTCATTATCTCCAGGCTTCTTCCATGTATACAGCCTTCTTTTATGATTCTTGAACCAAGTGTTACCTATGATTAAGTTGTGCTCTGAACAAAATTCTACCAGACGGCTTCCTCTTTCATTTCTTTGCCCCAGTCCATATTCACCTATCACGTTTCCTTCCCTCCCTTTTTCTACTGCCGAATTCCAGTCACCCATGACTATTATATTTTCATCTCCCTTCACTATCTGAATAATTTCTTTTATTTGATCATACATTTCTTCAATTTCTTCGTCATCTGCAGAGCTAGTTGGCATATAAACTTGTACTACTGTAGTAGGTGTGGGCTTCGTATCACGCCCTTATTTAAACTATAGTAATGGAAGCAAGTATTTATACAGTAGAGCGTGGAAAAGTAAACTGCCTTTGTTGACAATACGAAACCAAAACCACTAACTGGATATGCACTATACACATTGGCCGCTCGCCATAGTAGCTATGCTGGTATATGTGAACGAGAATGAAAGAGCCTTTACAAAACAAAATTCAAAAACGTCTGCCAAGTTCTCTACTGCGCTGAGAATTAAGTATTCATACACCGACAGAAAATTACACTTCTGACAAAGCCAGAAGACGTTTAATACTTCGTATGCATACTCTTCCGATATATCACTTCTCGCAACCTCCGTGGCATGGAATGGACCTATTTTCTTCTAGCGTCCGACGTGATACCTTCCCATTCTCGAAGGAGAGGCTCTTTCGAAGAGGCCTTACTACGTATGTCGTGTTTTCTCACTCGTGTTTCTAGCACACACCACAAGTGTTCGATGGGATTCAGGTCCGGCCTCTGAGCTGGTGTTTCAAGAGTGTGTGAAGTGTTGTAAAGCAACCACAGCCGGATAATTTGCTCCGTGAGTTTGGGATCATTCTCCTGTTGGAAGTAATAATTTCTAGGAAGACCCAAGGCGTCAACACTCCGTTGTAAGTTCTGTTTGAGAAAGACCATATGTCCATGGTACCTTCCACAAACACTAATTTTCTGACACCGGAGGCTGACATACAGTCCCATATCATCACTCCACCACCTCTGTGCTTCACCGTGGGTTTAATTTTGTTTCGGCCGAGGTCTGTATTCGGTCTCCTCCAAACCAAGATCCTACCATCATTGTTCACAATGTTAAATTTGCTTTCATCACTAAAAAATACAGTATTCTAGAAGTCTGCTGTCTTGGATACATGCTGTTTCGCGAATTCCATCCACCACTTCCTGTTCTTTTTGCTGATGTCGGGCTTTCGTCTCGGGACCCTGGCTCTGTAGACCGAACGATTGAGGATGGTACGAACTGCCCTTGGAATGGTATCCTTTCGGAAGTGGTAATGTACATATGCGAATAGTGCCGACGCTGTAGTTTCGGGGTTTTTCTTGATGATTTTTAGTAGCATTCTGGACTCTCTTGTTGTAAGCTTCTGTGGACGACCGTGTCTTTCACTGTGTATTACTACATGTCTGTCCTTATATCGCTTAATGATAGATTGCACAGTCGCTCGGCTTCGTCCTATGATGTTCGCAATTTCGGCATACGACATGTGTTGAAGATATTGGGCGACAACGATGTTTCGTTCCTCAATGGTCGTTTCGTTCCCCTTAAGGCCCATTCTTCTGTTCCACGGTACCCACGTCCGACGTGCTGTTGTTTCACGGCCGCCACACGACTACACAAGTGTGGCATGGACTCCGGGGTGCGTCAGCCGTTTTTTGCTTGAAAGTAGTCCGTTGTATGAATACATTTTGCCCTGTCGTAGACCGTGCGGAGTGTAACATATTTTATTTTCCTAGAATAGCAGAATGGCATTCGGGAAGCTTCATTAGAACATGGTTATCTGACGCTACATCATCGTACTTATTCGTATCGGCACTGTGGGTGATTTACTGTACCAACACATCATCATAGTTTGTCCCCACCTTCTGTATGAATACTTATTTCCATGACTGTGCCTCGGAATGGTCATCGACACACTTTTGTGGCACAAGAGCTTTGAATGGGTGAATGGGGAGATTCAAAGATCTCTAGTGTAGTGGTAATTGCCGCAGACTATCGTGTCGTCGGTACTTACCCTGTCAGCTCACGGTCGTGCACGGAATAAGAGAAATACAAGAGTGGTATATTAACTACGATGGTGGTAATGCTGGCGAGCAGGGTGCAGGTGCCGGGGAAGGAGGCTCTGTGAAGGGACAGAGTAGACGGCAAGCGAGGCGAGGCGCCCCGCGGCGGCAGCAGCAGCGTGCGTGCATTATTCATGGCCGCCAGAATGAGTGTCACAGCGGCAGGCGGTGCGGTGCGGGGCGCACAGCCTGCCCATCTGAGCGAGACCGGCAGCGCTACGGCCCAGCGGAAAACACTCAGCACTGCTGCCTCTCAGCTGCCGCGCACGCTCGTGCAGCGCTTTTTGCCACGCACTCTGTTTCGCAACAGGTTCAAACGCGTGCTGACTACACATATCATCACCTCCTTCACTCTCTTGCCAATTCTCTTAAACAGTTTATATTTTGGGCCAGATGTTTTGAGTGGAGCGAACACAAGACCCCTTGAACTTACACTGAGTGAAATTCCAATAGTCAAGTATTTTCTAAAATTGTGATATTCTAGGTCAAACAATGAACTTCATATTCTTAACAGCACCTCTTTCGTTTACTTCCAGCACCATTCAAAAGTGCATCAAATGTTTCTCCAATCTACTTCACCTCTTCCTTTAAGCCAAATCAGCACACAGCACACAAATCAATTTCCATTTATTTATTTTTTTTAATTTCAACTAGCTGACTACCTGGCGCTGCCCAGATACATATTTATTCCTAACTTCTAATAGCCCATCTCCTCTTTCCCCCCTTTCCCTTATCTGTCCATCCCCACCATCCTGCCATACACCTCCTCCGATCCCACTCTTTGTCTATCAGACTATCACCATTGCACTCTCTCTGTCCTTTTATCCCTCCTCCCTTTCTCTGCTAATATGCTGCTTCCCTTTTGTTCATCTACTGTACTGCCGCTGTCTGACTCCTACTCCATCACTAATTCCATCTCCTCCTTCTCCCCCTCTCTTTGTCAGTCTCTTGATCCTGATCTCTCTGTCCACCTCCTCTTCACTGCCTCTGTGTCCATCTCCCGCCCCTTCTTCTCTATTCATCTCCTGTCTTATGTTTTCTGTGTTTACCTTTTCCTCTCCCCTCTCTCTGTCAATCCCCCCCCCCCCCCACATTTCCCTTTTTCTGTACATATCCTCCTCCCCTATATCTGTTTATCTTCTGTTTTGCCATCTCTCTACCTACTTCTTCCTCCCCTTGTCTCTGCCAATCTTCTCTTCTATCCTCTCTCTGTCCATCTGCTCCTCTCCCCTCTCCCTGTCAATTTCTGTCTCCTCTACCTCTATCTATCTCCTCCTCTTTTATGTGTGTACCTGTCTCCTCCTTCCCTATCGCTCTCAGTCCCTCTCCTCATCCTCGAGACCCTTTCCACGTTATCACACTCACCCTTGAAGGTCCTAGTGGTTCTTACCCCAATAGTATTTCTTTCCAGATATGTATACAAAAATGTGACTAAAATCAAATGGTTCAAATGGCTCTGAGCACTATGGGACATAATATCTGAGGTCATCAGTGCCCTATAACTTAGAACTACTTAATCCTAACTAACCTAAGGACATCACACATATCCATGCCCGAGGCAGGATTCGAACCTGCGACCGTAGCGGTCGCGCAGTTCCGGTCTGAAGCGCCTAGAACCGCTCGTCCACACAGGCCGGCTGACTAAAATCGTCCAAGGCGTTTAAAATGAGCTTTCTACCCATGGGTTTGTCCGCAAGCGCACATGTAAGATATATTTGACACATATTTAACGTAGTTCACAATGTATTCAAACTGCACGTCTAGCGAATTTCGAGTTGCAATTTCATTTGACGCACCTCGGTATTTATTACGTGGAATCTCTTGAACTAAGAGTCGTAAGGTGATGAAATTTTTCTGGTCCATTCAGTGGTATCTGCTAATACTGTCTACAAAACGTGTCACGAACCCAGTTAATAAAAAAGAAATAATAAAGTTGAACGGTTTGCTTCATGTGGCGGTTTTACTGCATGAACATCGAAAATATTGTAGTTGATAGACTTTTTACGTTACACCACTTGTGGGACGTTTCGGCGAGCAAAGTTTCCTATAGATTCGAAGTTATGTGCAAGGTTTGTTGCAACTCACGACGTCCTCTTGTTCTCAAATATTGGCTGAGGAAAATCTGTATATTCTCGCGTCGAGAACGACATTGATATTTCATGTGCCCATCCACCCCATTGATAGGTAGGTGATTCTTACATCTTATTAATCCTTTCCAGACAGTGTATGGTACGGGTCCCACGTTCGTACGCTGTATGGAGGGGCATATGTTCAACATACCGCTATACCGGTCGTTTTCCAGCTTCTTGACCTGGGAGCTTCCACTAAGCGGCCTAGTAGCTACTCAGGTGGACTTACTAGGCTGAATGCACTCCGTACCAATCCTCTCACGAAGGTGAAATATTGTGATAGTGACGAAAATCGAACCCAGGTCCTCCTCATGACTCAGTTTCGCTGACCACTCGGTTACAGAAGCGGATAACTAATCATGTAATGATATTCATTCATCGAAAGCTCTCTAAAAGACGAATACTGTTACAGAAGACTCGTTAATGTTGCCGACGAAAATTTTCGCAAAATTATACTAGAAACAAATAGAAATTGAAGACAATTATGCTTGAATCAGATACTACGGCATAATTTCCGTCTAGACTCCATCGTTGTATGTAGCAAGGAGATATGCCAATGTTACTAGGATAATGCATATTTTCTCTTGGTCGTGTTTTATATGACACAAATACAGCAGCAGCTGTGACTGTTGTAAATTAGATACTAAGTTCTAGAATACCATAAAGGGTTTAAGAAAACTAATTTATCTTCCAGCCCAACAGGAAGAGCACCACATTACAGTCCTGGAAGTATCGTATTCAGTCCTCAGGTAACGGTGGGGATTTATCCTCATTCCAGACTCTGGATGACTGCCCCAGGTCTACTCAGCCCGATATCAAACAGGGTACGGCGGATCTTTCGCAGGGATAAAAGACCGCTGGGCAGATGCCTCACCTTCCCCCTCATACTGCTGTAGACAATAAAGACCGCACCTACAGCGAGGCCAGTAGATTGGTCCTGGGCTGCGCCTCACAGACCCTATCTTTGCGTTATACCTTAATGCCGGAATAACGGCAACTACGACTCTGGCGCCGATGTCAGTACAACATAATTATCAATACATCATAATCGCTGACATTCAGTGCGACCTGCTCTGTGAGGCACTCACAAGACGTCGAGTGGTGGTCCCAACTATGGCTCATAGCCAGTACATAGAGACCAGCATCGACTATGCACACTCTCTCTGGATCTTCAATGTACTCGTGAAATCACCTCACTGACTGGACAAACCTGTGCATGCAGACTCGAGTACTTACTGGTTTACAATCTACGGAGACTTTGTTGTTTCATATAATGACTTTTATTGCGACGCTTCGGACATTATGGTTAATCCATCTTGTTTTGTTTAGGGATGTAGTCGACTCTGACTCCTTATGACTGAGCTTAGTAAACTAGCGTCCTCGTCGATTTCAGTGACGAATACATTAGTGGCGACGAGGAATTTACTTAGGGCGCAGATGGAAATCGACAGCTGAACTCTGCCTACACCATTCGGTGCCACCATGGATCCAGAATACATTAAATCGTGGCAGCTGCAGGTGTAGTAACAGGATGAACAATGCGCACAGCTACAAGATTGACAGGTGTAGCTCTGGAGCGACTAGCACCGCAGGTAGCATCGACAGTGCAGCATCCGCCTGCCATTCCAGCATTCCAAGCAGAGGCGGAAGACTGAGACAGCTTCTGTCTCTGACTTCTCCTGCACATTAGACACATACTATCGTACATGTTATTCATCATAACTGTGTATTAGTAAACTATTCCAACTTGCTCTTTGTCCTTTCCAAATTAAATGATCTTGTAGAGCCTAAGACACTCAATTTTGTAGGCTTTTGTAATACGTTGTCTTTCTGCATGGCAATAGCTTCACGTAGTCACTGCTAGAAAGTAATGTTTCAGTGCCATAGGAAACCCTCACAAACATACACACTTTGAGCTAAGAGGCGTTGGGAGTGACGGAGGGGGGGGGGAGGAGGATTACATATAGAAGGTATTTCCTAACGGTGTCGTTTTCTATGTAGAGACCTTGCTTGTCAAGAATTGTACACAAATTATTAAGTGTAATTAAGTGTACTGTTTCGTAATTAGTTTCACTGCTGATCGAAAAATGGCACTAATTCCTTTAAAATTAGACAACTAAAAGATAGATGAAGTTCTTGCAATCGATACAGCTAACTAAGTCTCTTTCTCAGCAGACCGTCTGTTCGACGAACAACTTGTGTCTCCTGTATGTAAAGATTCCCATACCCATAAACTGATCGACATCGTAAATCAATCAGTATTCAATCAGTGATTCCTGTTCACAAAGGTCACTGACTAGCCAACAGATAGTGACACAGCACCGAGTTCCGCTGTAGGAATCTCGTATGTACGCACAGCACGTAATTCGTTGTGTGATTCAGATCCCGTATAACAACCTGTACAGTTTCTTGTGTTTTGCCGTCGTTGTTCTTTTAGGCATTATAGTGCCAAATGTCCATTGAGGGACGAGGAAAGTGACTCACGGTCAATTTCACATCTTTAGGGGTGTCCCTGTTTTGTTAATCAACGAGTCTACAAACGAAAATCTTGGTGTATCACCAGCCAAACCGACTGGACAGCTGCTCTGTTGTTGTACCGTGCAAAACATTCCGATCTGGGGTTCTGCGAAGTGCACTCGATACACAAAAAGGTTTCTATTTGTTCCATTATAAATGATTTTGAAAGCCTGTGACTGCGAAAGCTATAGATTTGTTTATAAATAAATTCTTCTGCTACCAGTCACGATTGCTAGCACAAAGATGTTTTACTTCAACTCTTCTTCCTGGTTGTAGCTTCTGCTTGATTGCAGACCAACCCTTAGACTGATAGTTGACAAACCCCATAATACACTCTAAGGGGAAAAAAGACTCAACAGAAGTAAATAATTCGAATGGCACTAAAATCGGTAGTTGTAATTTACACATGCAGGAAAACAAATGATTAAGATTTCTGAACAATTGGAAACAGGTTCACAAAATGAGCAAGTCAGTATCGCGTTGGTTCACTTCTGGCCCTTATTCAGTCATTCGGCTTGGTATTGATTGACGGAGATGCTGGATTTCCTTCTGTGGGATATATTGCCAATTTCCGTCCAATTGGTACGTTAGATCGTCAAAATCCCGAGCTGGATTTAGAGGCTGCGCAAAATGCTGTAAACGTTGTTAGCTGGGGAGGCATCCAGCTACCTTTCTGGTCTAGGTAGTGTTTGTCAGTCCAGAAGACAAGAAGTAGAAACCCCCACACACTGCGGGCGGGCATTATCTTGCTGAAATGTAAGCCCGCGATGGATTGCCATGAAGGGCAACGAAACGGCCCGCAAAATTTCGTCGACTTATCCCACCTCTGTCTGAGGCGTTTCCAGACACATGCTTGCAAGCCATTGGGGATCTGTTCCAAGCAAGACTCATCACTGACGACATCTCTATTCCGGTCGATGAGACTCCAGGCCTAATGTGACCTACACGACAACAAACGATCTTTCTGGTGTACGTAGGTCAATTGTAGTCGGCGTAAGCGGCATCATAAGTGGAGTCTCATTTCTGTGAGCTACCTGCTAATGGTCCTTGTGGTCAATGAAGCACCAGCTGCAGGTCGAATCAATGTTAATGGGTAATACGGGGCTCTAACGATTGCTCTGTCTTTACGTTCTGTCAGCTCTCTACGCCCAACACTTCAAATTGGGTCAAATGGCTCTGAGCACTATGGGACATAGCATCTAAGGTCATCAGTCCCCTAGAACTTAGAACTACTTAAACCCAACTAACCTAAGGACATCACGTGCATCCATGCCCGAGGCAGAATTTGAACCTGCGACGGCAGCGGTCGCGCTGTTCTCGACTGAAGCGCAAAGAACCTCTCGACAACAACGGCCGGGCAGCACGTCTTTCTTGACGCTGGTTTAGGCCACTCTTCACCCATTCCATCCAGCATCGTCGAATAGTGGCATCGCTTCTCTTCAAGAGCGATTCACCGGTTACTCCCACCGGCTCCTTTGAACCCAACTTCACATTCTCTAATCAAATGCTCACATCTGTGTATATTGTTCACACACCTGTCAGCTAGGCATAATTGCTGTCCAACTGAGTACGTAGAATGAAATTCACGTAATACTTTATACCCTGGTATGTCGCTTGTTTACTATCCTTGCCAGCTGTGGGATGAAACTGGGCTGCAGCGTCAAAAAATCATCCACTGGCGCCGATGTTTACAGTTTTCCGTCGGTAATTGAATAACTATTTGTAACCAGTTTTCGTAACTCCTTCGTACCCTTTGTGTGTATTTAAGAATGCATTCCCTTCAATACTTGAGATGTTTTTTTATGACGAATATTCTACTCTCTTTGACATCTGCCTGTGCTTTGCAAAATACTGTGCTGCAGACATCAATCTCAACTCCATTGTGGTTCCTAAATATTAGCGTTTAGACCTCCTCACAACGTGCACACGACTGTTGCACGAAGAGGCAGGAAGACAAATGCAGCTGTGCAAAGTCACACATTCCTCCTTTTGTGCGTACGGGCCGTCACGCATAAGTGCAGAAGTCTCCCCATCTGGGACGGGCATAGATGGGCAACAGTTGTGTGTCTGTCCCAACTAGACGTGTCATACGATTTTGCTTGTATAATTATGATTACACACTTTTAAGGGAAATAAAATATATACAGGAAGGTCCATTGATAGTACTGCTCCAAATATGACACAAAATAAGAATCAAACGGGAGAACTACAAAGAACGAAACTCGTCTACCTTGAAGGGGGAAACCATATGGCGCTATGGTTGGCCAGCTAGATGGCGCCGCCATAGGTCAAACTGATATCAACAGCTTTTTATTTTTAGATAGGAACCCCCATTTTCATTACATTTCGTGTAGTACCTAAAAAAATATGAATGTTTTAGTTGGACCACTTTTTTCGCTTTGTGGTAGATGGCGCTGTAATAGTCACAAACGTATAAGTACGTGGAAACACGTAACATTCCGCCAGTGCTGACGGTATTTGTTTCGTGATACATTGTGTCAAAACAGACCGTTTACCAATTGCGGAAAAGGTCGATATCGTGTTGATGTATGGCTATTGTGATCAAAATACCCAACGGGCGTGTGCCTTGCGTGCTGCTCGGTATCCTGGACCACATCATCCAAGTGCTCGGACCGCTCTCCGGATAGTTACGCTATTTAAGGAAACAGGAAGTGTTCAGTCACATGTGAAACGTCACCCACGACCTGCAACAAATGATGATATCCAAGCAGGTATTTTAACAGCTGTGGCAGCTAATCCGCACATCAGTAGCAGACAAATTGCGCGAGAATCGGGAATCTCAAACCCGTCGGTGTTGAGAATGCTACATCAACATCGATTGCACCCGTACCATATTTCTAGGCACCAGGAATTGCTTGGCGACGACTCTTAACGTCGTGTACGGTTCTGCCACTGGGCACAAGAGAAATTACGGGACAATGACAGATTTTTTTCACGCGTTCTATTTAGCAACGAAGCGTCACTCACCAACAGCGTTAACGTAAACGGGCATAACATGCACTATTGGGCAACGGAAAGTCCATGATGGCTGCGACTACTGGAACATCAGCGATCTTGGCGGGTTAATGTATGGTGCAGCATTATGGAAGGAAAGATAGTTGGCCACCATTTTATCGATGGCAATCTGAATGGTGCAGTGTATGCTGATTTCCTAATTAATGTTCTACCGATGTTACTACAAGATGTTTCACTGCATGACAGAATGGGGATGTACTTCCAACATGATGGATGTCCAGCACAGGACATTTGATATCGTGATCCACAGACAACCTTGACAACATGCGTCAGCGCATTGTCAAAGCATGTGCGAACATTACGGAAGGCGAACTACTCGCTGTTGAGAGGAATGTCGTTAAACGTATTTCCAAATGCATTGTGTCTTACGGACATCATTTTGAGCATTTATTGGTGTAATATGGTATCTGCAGGTAATTACGCTGTAGCAGCATGCGTTCTCAGAAATGATAAGCTCACAAAGTTACATGTATCACAATGGAACAACCGAAATAAAATGTTCAAACTTACTTACGTTCTGTATTTTAATTCAAAGCCGGCCGGAGTGGCCGAGTTGTTGTAGGTGCTACAGTCTGGAACCGCACGACCGCAACTGTCGCAGGTTCGAATCCTGCCTCGGGCATGGGTGTGTGTGATGTCCTTAGGTTAGTTAGGTTTAAGTAGTTCTAAGTTCTAAGGGACTGATGACCTAAGATGTTAAGTCCCATAGTGCTCAGAGCCATTTTTTAAAAACATTCATATTTTTTACGTACTACACGAATATGTAATAAAAAATGGGGGGTTCCTGTTTTGAAAAACGCACTTAATCTCCGTTTGACCTATGGCAGCGCCATCCAGCTGGCCAACCATAGCGCCATCTGGTTTTCCCCTTCAAGCTAGACAAGTTTCGTTCTTTGTAGTTTTATCGTTTGACGCTTATTTCGTGAGATATTTGGCCCGGTCATGATCAGTGGACCATCCTGTATACTTTCACATTATTGAGCTGTCAGTTATAAACGTTAACAATGTAGTAAGTTCCTGAACATAAGCTTTACACATAACGTTGGTGGCCGTCAGCTTGCGTATAGAGCCTCCTTAGAGACAGCCAGTCGTGTCAGTTTAGCAAGGGGCCACTTTGCAGCACTGCTCAGTGGTTCTCAAGCAGCGCTTCCGCTAAAGTTGATGGCACTTCTACCGGGCTAAGTGGCGTTCCAGAGGCGCGTTAGTGACGCTGTGAACGCACGTTTGTGGCTTGAAATCTCTTGCTCATCTTGTGTAGAGTCTGTCACTATTCCACTGGAGGTAGAGAGAGAAACTGGTTTTATTCTAGCTATGCTTCTTACTCAGGGGAAAATAAATACGAAAGGTTCTGGGTCCGTCTACTCGTTTTAGAAAGGTGCAACCGTGTGCTCATTCACATATTATATGATGACTAGAGGACCCACGTGGGACTTTCTCACTTTACAGTTCTATAAATGGCTGTAGTTCGAGTACGTGTAGTCACTGGGATAAGGGAAGTTATGGAAAATAGGAGAAAAACACGAAACAATGAAATTTTTTGGTATGTCCTTTTATATGTCGAAAAATACGTTTTACATTCAGTGTGTTTGTCTGGGCTTCTACGATAGGCGGAGATCAGGGGGTGACAATAGGGCTACATAACCCATAACTTTAATTCAACAAGAGTTTTGAGTTGCTGTAAACACATTAGGCCGTAGTACCACTAGGTAAATCACAAAGGAAGGCGATACTGACAAATATGTTTGTCACTTTGGAAAATATATTTGGTTACGAAAGTCAGTTTTATGACTGGCAAAGATAATGGACAACCGCAGTGGCCACAGTTATTATCTCTGACGATGCTTTATACAAATGGAATCTGTGATATGATAATATGGAAAAGGGGTACTGATGATTAATGAGTAGCTTCGTAAAATAAAGGTATGAAGCGGGGAATCCGTGATGGCCTTTTACATATGATAGTAAAAAATCTCTTTTATGTTAAAATGATTCACAAATACAGAGTGTCTCAGATAAGACCGGCCCCTGCGCTGAAAGGAATATGAATGAAGAAAATCAACGTACACAATCGCTTTCCTACATTTTCATTTTACAGTTTCAGTATTAACTAAGTTGTTAACTGTTTAAGTAACAGATTTACATTTATTAGTTTAATATGCATATTTTAGAAAGGAATTTAAAGTTTGTATTCAAATTGTTCTCCGCCAACATCCTAGCTAAGTTGTGCACGTCGAAGCATGTTAAGAAAAACACTTTTTAGTACTATTTGAGGATTGTTTGAAATTTCTTCACACATTTTGTTTATTAATGTGTCAATTGTTCTTGAGATGTTGCGGTAGACTCTAGCCTTTAGAAATACCCAGAGGCAAAAGTCACATGGTGACAATGGTGACAAGTCGGGACAGCGGGCTGGCGGCAAGCCATTACTATCGGTCCTCTTTTCTGAAAAATCATTATGTATACGAGATAAGGACAAATCCTACGTGTAAGAAGTTGCCCGACCATGCTGGAAATATGCACAATATTTTTCGTTTGGAGTTAACAGAGCCGAAAATTCATTGTAGAGTTGCAAGTAAATATATGTGTTGACAGTTTCGTTGAAGAACAATGGCCCGATAATTCCGTTAAAGGTACAGCACACCATAGACAAATTTTTAAATCGTGTAACGGCTTTTGAAGTGTGCCATGGGGATTCTCTGTAGCCCATTGTCTTGTGTTTTATGAATTAACGTAACCCGACGGATGAAACCGCCGCGCGGGGTAGCCTAGCGGTCTAATTGCGTCTTGCACGGTCCGCGCAGCTCCCCCCGTCGGAGGTTCGAGTCCTCCCTCGGACATGGATGTGTGTGTCGTCCTTAGCTTAAGTTAGATTAGATTGTGTGTAAGCTTAGGGACCGATAACCTCATCAGTTTGGTCCCATAAGACCCTACCACGAATTAAAAAAAAAAAAAAGAATTAAACCAAGCTTCATTACCCTTGTCCGCTTCTTTTGTTTGCTGAACAATACCACACGGTAAGCTTTCATTTTTAAGCCATGAAGGATGAGTTGACATGACCTGCGTGATATTCCACATTGCTGTGGTAATCTCCGTGTTGACTTGTAGGGACTTATTTCGATGTGTGCCGTCACGTTTACCACAACTTCAGGTATACGTACAGTCGGTGCCTTATTTCTCTTTCTATTAACAACACTGCCTGTCGAACGCCACTTTCTCACAAGATCGTGAATCTTTGATTTTGCAGGTTCACGAAATGTTTCACGAACAACTATAATGGATTCAGACCGCACATATTCTTCAGCAATGAACACATGGTCTCCAATGGAGTAAGGCATGATAATGAAGTACACGGTTTATAACGACCACTTTTCGTATGAACTACTCACTACCTACTACTATTGGAAAGTGGCAAAGAAACTGACAAGCTAGTAATGCTAGTCACGCTGTTCGCATTCCGGTTCGGGACGGTTTTATGTGCGCCACTCTGTAGAGTTTTTGGAGTCAATTTCAAACATGATATTTTTCAGTGTAAGTTAAGTGCAAAATAAGTTCGTCACTGACATGGACATAGAAATGATGATTAAGAAAATAGGAAAGTCGAATCTTTAGTTACATCACCAGATACTGAGTTCATTGCGTCAGGTAGCTGAAGTAGATGGTTAATTGAGTTCTCTTGATATTGTAGACCAAGTCAATTCCACTCAGTTTCTTTGTACTGCAACGCAAGTTCTGATTAAGCACTGAGCGTCGTTTGTTGGTGGTGTAACTGGAGGGGTGATCGCTGAAGGCAGGTTATTGGTGGGGCCCTACGTAGAGATTTCTGTAAAATTGCGGAGGTAGGGGCTACAGATGGCACAATTGCAATTGGTAAAAGACGGTAGCCCAGGTACCTGGCACTTTACAGCCCGCGTCATATTGTCTGGGAATGTCTTTGATATGGGGCGTACTGATAGCCAAAATAGTTTATCACCATCACAGGTATGTTTCTCCTCCTGGGGATACTTGGCCTTAAGGATACTTAGCAGCTCCTCATCTCCATCTGCTTTATTTCTTCTTGTCTTTTCCGCACCGTTTCGTGATTTCTCATTGTATGTTGTTTTTTCCATGCCTCCTTCCATATACACCTCCTTGTCGCCTACTGAAGGACAGTCTTCTTTTGGTGTTGCAGCACTATCAAAAATCTTAATTATTCATAAAATATATGCTGTACCTTAGTCCAGAGAACCATGCAACTTCCTCTTCCTGATTGCCTGTTTCCCTCTTCTATGAATTACAGAGCCATTTTCATTTCTGGTGGTAGGTCGTTCAGGTAAAAACAACATAATTGTCCCGACTACTGTCACATTATACCTTTCCACAAAGAAACGTATGTAATACGCTGTGTATCCATGGGAATCTCGTTTCAGGTAGCATGGCTCAGTCTGGGCCATGAGCAACCTGTAAATCAATTATCACACTGGGCTATCAACTATAGCTGGGATCGTGAGAGAATTTTATGGAGCTCTGTGATCGACATTGAAATCAAAGTGCTTTTCAGTTTTAGTTTCAGGAGTATTACAAGAAAGTGCTGCAGGATTTGATGAAAAAGCTGACTCTCTCCATTACGTAGCGTCTATTTTGCGTAGACAGGAAGCATATACCTGATGTCGAAAAAGGAACGTTACAACGTCACTGTCGCTTAACGTGACAGAGAAAAAACCGAGTTTCTTTGACGCACCATCTCAAAAAGTTTTATTCTGGTTTTTCTAATTGAGCTCTACATGCGCTTCCCTTGACGCACATATGTACCTAGTCGATACTCAAACCAGTCCAAAACTGTTCTGAGGTAATCAACTATCTCAGTAGCTGCCATTATTCTTCCTTTCAAATCACAAACGGTTGGCTCATAAGGTTTGAGTTGTTTTAACAACTGCAGTTTGCATGGAAACAAATGAACGATTCTTCAGAGTATACTACACTGTCGTCTTTTGATACCTCATGTGAAAACCTCTGTAGTGAACGGTGGAAAATCTGTCTATTTCTCTCCGTATCTTCGCTACTTGGCCTGCCTACATAGTACTTCAACTCCACTCTCGTTTCATCATGAAGTTCACGTACAATTCTCTAATGGATGGTAGAGAGTGTGGTGGTTTCCCTTATCACGTTTGAAGTGTCTCTCAACTTGGATGTCTTCACGACCTTTCAATAAACCAAACAACAGAATGTACGTTTTCCTGTGCTGGCTCCATTCTTCGATTCATTTATGGAGTTTCTACCACAGTGCAACAACAAAGAAAAAACATTTTTTTCCATTATGTAGTTCTTGTTTACTGATTACTTCATTAATGAAGGGGCAATTCTGCGATTTAAATGTCCATCACGTCTGAAATCAGTATTAACATCCAGCTGAGATGTTTCTTTGAAACACAAATTTGCAGGTAATTGTATTTTAAAGTATTTAGCCACTACAGTATTTCTTGCATTGCTGGTGTTTGGTAGAACTTAATATTACTTAACTAAGGTATTGAGTTTTTCTCTGCTGTGGATATGCCAATGAAAACTATTTCGAATCTCCATCTGATGGACTCCCACGCAATGTTCTCTGCGATTTTATTGCTCTGCCGGCTGCAGTAGCCGAGCGGTTCTAGGCGCTACAGTCTGGAACCGCGCGACCGCTCCGGTCGCAGGTTCGAATCCTACCCCGGGCATGGACCTGTGTTATGTCCTTAGGTTGGTTAGGTTTACGTAGTTCTCAGTTCTAGGGGACTGATGACCTAAGATGTTGAGTCCCATAGTGCTCGGAGCCATTTGAACCTTATTGCTTTAATCGTTGAGATTCAGGTCCCAAATAGCACACCACTTTTTAGTTCCACTAACGTAGTCTTCTCGGTTGATGTTTAGTCCAAGTTTTCCTGTGTCCAATGCCATCACCTACGACATCTCAGAACCAACCTCTTCCGCTTCACAGCAAATACTGTACTAACAACTAACTAAGCAATGACCCTTCCGAAAGCAGCCGAGCGCCTACGCGCTTGAAATAATGATGTGGCTGTTGCACAGGCTGAATTGACCATTACGTTCCTCGCACAGTCATGTATGGAACGACTTTTTCGGTTTACCATTCGTGATGGAGCTGAGCGCAGAGGCTGCCAGAGTAACAACTGTTTAGTGGCTGTCGCTGCATGTGAAACTACTCATGCAACTACAGCATTTATGTGTCTACTGAGGAAGGGCGTCAGGATAATGACAGGAATCGACTTCCGTGCAACATGAAGACGACTCAACTAACCGTTTACTTCAGGGTCCTGGTGCATTGACCTCAGTAGATAGTGATGTATCTATGCAATGATTTAAGATGATGATGATGATGATGATGCTGCTGATGATGATGATGACGATGAAGTTTAGTTTGTGGGGCGCTCAATTGAGCGGTTATAATTACCTTTACAAATTCCCAACCTTTGCTCAGTCCAATATCGCCACTTACATGAATGATGATCAAAGGATGTAGACAGCACAAACACGCAGTCATCTTGAGGAAGGTGAAAATCCCTGACCCCGCTGGAAGTGTAATGATTTATCTAACGATGTTTGGACTGCGCTATTTTCTTAAGTATAGTTTGTTTATGGATGTCAGTGTAGTGTTTTGTGCATCTACCGAGTGAAAAGGTAAAAATTTAAATACTGATTGTTTTAGTTAAACCAGTCACACAACCATTCTCTGTTCTAGTTGAATGGCCTGCCCCATGCATTGTTTTTTCTTCTAAACATGTTGTAGATTCCAAGAAGTTCTTGAAGTGAGTGCTTTGACACACCAAAGAAAGAAAAAAATTAACATGATCTTGTTGCAAAGTGTCAAATAATCGGTGAAAGGTCAACGACTAAGTCTTTCTAAAATCATGTAGCGACCCAGACTCCTTTTGTACTTCGATATTCATTCTTTTTCCGAACAAGGCGCCTAAACAAAATGGAATCAGCTACTGTGTCCATGTCCACTAGAAAGCTGAGAATTTCTACACAGGAATCAGAGATTCCAGAGCCACTAGCGTGCGTTTGCAGCGCCGCAAAGGAGCTACTTTACGCTCGGTAGGAGCGCCAGCAACCTCGGCGGAAGCGCTACTTGCCAATCACTGAACAGAAGTGCGAAGTGGTGACGTGTGGAGTAGGCCTTAGAGGGCATGTTTATGCTGCAGCCTCGCTGGTGTACATCGCCAGGACACATGGCCAGCCTTGGTAAACAAACTCACTGCCCGCTGGCCGGCCACACAGGTGGATTTATCCTGCAGCTGCAGTTTGATCACTAGGGCGGCGTGCGTGGTTCTCACTATATGTGAATGGAGTCACTCATGTGTAAAAATGTGTACGTGCCTTTACTGCGTCTGAGATTAAGACCAGGCGTGCGGCGGCTAAGCACAAGTTCCACAGACGTAGATACAACTCATTTCTTTTATCGCTTTCGTCAGATGTAGTCACTATCCCCAGTATACTCAGATACGAACTTGATCGTGTGGAGTTGCAGAAAATTCCGACTTCATTCTCATCCTGTCAGTGATCTACAATTCGCTATCCCCAGTATACTCAGATACGAACTTGGTCGTGTGGAGTTGCAGAAAATTCCGACTTCTTTCTCATCCTGTCAGTGATCTACAATTCTCGTCGTATAAAGAGTACGTAATGGCAACCTTCACTTTTCAAGCGATTTCAAATGCACTATAAGTGCTCAGTCTGTGGCTGATCACTCAAGGAAATATGTCGTTACATGGGGACTGGATGGCTTTGTTATTGAAAACGGTCATTCGTCTTCGTATCTCGTGGACATTTTGGCTAAATATTCTTTTGTTTTCGGCACTAATGCAATCTGACTGGGCACGGAAGGGTTAGCAAAAATGTTACTTGTTATGTGTCTGTGTTGAATAAATCAGCGTAACCGTCAATTTCAGTGAGGAATGCGTCATTTGAGACGTGTGTAGACATTCATATTAAATTTAATATCTCCGTGGAAATAAATAGTGGTAAGGCTTCAAACAAAATAAAAGTCTTACAATATTAGGTGGTTTGATATGTATATCAGAAATGGACTGAAAGACGTGGTGTACACGAAGGAGTGGTATACCGGAGAAGTCAATTCCATGTTACTCTCTGGTTTTCATTTTGTGCTCTACCGAATTTGTAAAGTTATAGCTAGCAAGTTAGGTAAGTTCCTACCGCTTTTACAACGACTACTCTGTCAGTTAGACACTGAAACTTACACGGTACACAACATTCAGTCATAATATTATGACTACTATTCCGAGTATCTGGTGCTTGAAACACGGGCAGAAGCCATTGACACAACTGCTTATAAAAAAGTCTTCAGGGATGTCCGAAGCTATGTTGTTTGGAGTAACATCCAAAATATCAGAGGGCTGCAACATGGGCACCGAACACAAGAAATGCTGTCGTCGTACTTATTTAGGCACAACCTCTGAGATTTGAGGGAGAAAATAGTGATCACCGTAGTGATCTTCAGCCCAGTTGCGTACACACTCATCCTTGTAGTGAAGAAATAACTTAACAGAAGATGATGTCCTCAAATAGAGAAGCTTTTAGAAATGGGTGATTGAATCTGCTGTTGTATTCGAAAAACGTCGACTTCTTTGGATTATCAGCATTTGGGAATTTTAAGGAAAATTTCTTATGCAGGGTGTTACCAAAAGGTACGGCCAAACTTTCAGGAAACATTCCCCACACGCAAATAAAGAAAAGATGTTATGTGGACATGTGCCCGGAAATGCTTAATTTCCATTTTAGAGCTCATTTTAGTTTCGTCAGTATGTTCTGTACTTCCTCGATTCACCGCCAGTTGGCCCAATTGAAGGAAGGTAATGTTGACTTCGGTGCTTGTATTTACATGCGACTCATTGCTCTACAGTACTGGCATCAAGCACATCAGTACATAACATCAACAGGTTAGTGTTCATCACGAATGTGGTTTTGCAGTCAGTGCAATGTTTGCAAATGCGGAATTGGCAGATGGCCATTTCATGTATGGATTAGCACGGGGCAATAGCCGTGGCGCGGTACCGATTTCCAGAACGAAGGTGTCCCGACAGGAAGACGTTCGAAGCAATTTATCGGCGTCTTAGGGAGCACAGAAAATTCCAGCCTATGACTCGCGACTGGGAAAGATTTAAAACGACGAGGACACCTGCAATGCACGAGGCAATTCTTTGTGCAGTTGACGATAACCCTAATGTCAGCGTCAGAGAAGTTGCTGCTGTACAAGGTAAAGTTGACCACGTCACTGTATGGAGAGTGCTACGGGAGAACCAGTTGTTTCCGTACCATGTACAGCATGTGCAGGCACTATCAGCACCTGATTGGCCTCCACGGGTACACTTCTGCGAATGGTTCATCCAACAATGTGTCAATCCTCATTTCAGTGCAAATGTTCTCTTTACGGATGAGGATTCATTCCAATGTAATCAAATTGTAAATTTTCACAATCAACATGTGTGGGCTGACGAGAATCCGCACGAAATTGTGCAATCACGTCATCAACACAGATTTTCTGTGAACGTTTGTGCAAGCATTGTTGGTGACGTCTTGATTTGGCTCCATGTTCTTCCACCTACGCTCAATGGAGCACTTTATCATGATTTCATACGGGATACTCCACCTGTGCTGCTAGAACATGTGCCTTTACAAGTACGACACAACATGTGGTTCATGCACGATGGAGCTCCTGCACATTTCAGTCGAAGTGTTCGTACGCTTCTCAACAACAGATTCGGTGACCCATGATTGGTAGAGGCGGACCAATTCCATGGCCTCCACTCTCTCCTGACCTCAACCCACTTGACTTTCATTTATGGGGGCATTTGAAAGCTCTTGTCTACGCAACCCCGGTACCAAATGTAGAGACTCTTTGTGCTCGTATTGTGGACGGCTGTGACACAATACGCCATTCTCCAGGGCTGCATTAGCGCATCAGGGATTCCATGCGACGGAGGGTGGATGCATGTATCCTCGCTAACGGAGGACATTTTGAACATTTCCTGTAACAAAGTGAAGTCACGCTGGTACGTTCTATTGCTGTGTGTTTCCATTCCATGATTAATGTGATTTGAAGAGAAGTAGTAAAATGAGCTCTAACATGGAAAGGAAGCGTTTCCGGACACATGTCCACATAATATATTTTCTTTCTTTGTGTGTGAGGAATGTTTCCTGAAAGTTTGGCCGTTCTTTTTTGTAGCATCCTGTATAATAACGCGGCACATACAGCTTGCTGATCTCCCAGTAGTGTCGGAAACGTGCTTGTTCTTCGACAGCACTGGTTGGACGTGCCAGTGCCCGCTCGCCTTCATAAACTACATTAGGTACTCACTGAAGTAGGTTACCAATCACCTGTCAACAGCTATCTACTATAGACTAGATTTTACTCACGGCTGTGCCCAAGCACCAGTAGTTTTATTATGATGAGTGATACTGAGTAAATAAGCTGCTGTACTAGCAGTAATGTCGTAATGCCAACTGCCCTCACACCTTGAGCCTGTTGCGGTAAGCTTAGCTATTCTCGTGACGGGCATTCTGCCACACCCCATACCCTGCCCTCCTTGCATCTCTGCAGCCCCAATGCACTGCATGACCAGGTGGCATGCAGAGTTGCGGCGGTGGGGAGGGGGGGGGGGGGGGGTCGGGGAGGTGTGTGGTCAGGAGCGCGCATCTGTGCTACTGAAGCAGCTGTACATCATAAAACGTGGGCGTTATGCAATTGATTTAATAATTTTGTAATGTAGATTATGTTCACTGATGGAAAAAAGATGTCCCTTCTCTTACCTCACACTTTCAGGGTTCGATTCTTGTTATATATTTCATTTATTTTTTATGGATTTATTTATTTTTACTTTCACAACTAGGCATGTTCTTACTCAGTGATTGAGCTAACTCCATACCATATTTTAGCGAGATCGGTCCAGCAGTTAACTGGTGAAAGCCTAACAGACAGAGTTACTCCCAAAATTAATTATGTTGGTGTGGAAATATGAATTAAGCACTTTGAGGTTTGTGTAAGGACTGTATTAATTACGCGTGGTCGTACTACACAGAATATATCAACCAATGAAACCATTTTCATAAATGTTGTACAGTTAACGCGCCAGACAGGTCACAACTCTTTCAAAAAATAAATACGTTTGCTTATGTCGAGTGATATTCTTAAAAACAGATGAAACTTTAAATTTATTTCGTTATCCGTTTGATGAAATAGAGTCTATACATTGCCCTGTGAAAGTCCCGTGAAAATTCGTCTGGTAATTTTGAAGTTAGCGTGCTCAGATAGACACTAATACGGTGGCTTTAGAAAAAAAAAATCTGATCACGGAATCGTTATTTTCCTATTTTGATTAAATGAAGCATATACGTTGTCCCAAGCTCTGCTCAAGTTACCTATGATAACACGATGAAAATTTGTCAAGTAAATTAGGAGATTCGCTTCCATAGACAGACATGTCAGTTTTAGAGTTTTATTATTGGTTAGATACGGAAAACGCGTAGAGGTTCGTTCTTAGAAAGAGTGCAGAGTACAGAATCGTTTGGTCTACCTCGGATCCCCCTATGCAGCAGGGAACACTGGCCCATAAACACGCATCTGCTTGCCCCAGATAGTCAGCTATCCAATACAATTGGTTTCCTGTCACGCGCTGTCATAGCCTTTCGTTTGTGATGAAGCCTATAATCAAACCTCGATGAGTTCCACCAGTGAAGCATGACATAACGTGTTATTTCGGTAACAATGTATCTCCACCGCTCTCGAGGGGGGGGAGTACGATGGTGAGTCAAATGAAAACCTTAAATATTTTTAAATACTATTTGTTGTGTTATTGTGCAGAAGTGGTATAATCACATTTTAACATAATCTTCCCCACGCTCAATGCAAGTCCTCCAGCGCGTCCAAAGTGAATAAATTCCTTCAGAAGAAAATTCTTTTGGTAGTCCACGCAACCACTCATTCACTGCATGGCGTACCTCTTCCTCAGAACGGAACTTCTTTCCTCCCATTGCGTCTTTGAGTGGTCCAAACATATGGAAATCACTTGGGGCAAGGTCGGTTGAGTATGGTGGATGAGTAAAACGCTCGTTTCCGGTTGGTGAAAGTGAACCTAGGTTTCACCCCCAGTAACAATTCTTGCAAGGAGGCCATCACCTTCTCGTTCAAAGCACCGAAGAAGTTTTTCACAGGCATCAACACGTCGTTCTCTCATTTCAGGAGTCAGCTGCCGTGGCACCCATCATTCAGACACTTTGTGAAACTGGAGCACATCATGCACAATTTGGTGTGCTGACCCATGACTAATCTGGAAACATGTTGCAGTGTCATTCAGTGTCACTCGGCGGTTTTCCTTCACTATGGCTTGAACTGCTGTAATGTTCTGTAGAGTCACAACTCGTTGTGCCTGACCTGGACGAGGAGCATCTTCCACTGAAATCACACCATTTGCGAACTTCCTACTCCATTCGTAGACTTGCTGCTGTGACAAACATGCATCACCGTGCTGAACCTTTGTTCGTCGATGAATTTCTATAGATTTCACACCTTCACTACGCAAAAACCGAATAACAGAACGCTGTTCTTGCCGGGTGCAAGTCGCAAGTGGGGCGGCCATCTTTATACTAATACTGCGACGGTATGTGTGCATCTGCACTATGCTGCCATCTACAAGCCAATCTGCACGCTGTTTGTAGCACGCTTACCAACTTACAGGATAATTGCGCGAAATTTCGATTTGTTACTACAAATTTAAGGTTTTCATTTGACTCACCCTCGTAGTCTTTCTTCTCTTTTGCAACTACTCAAGTCAGGGCAGCGGTGTGCCCATTTCGTGCATGCAGCTTCTCAGTAACCTTTGTTTATAGATCTACATTGCTAGAGCACATCAAATGAGCTACAATTCTTGTATTTAAAACTGTCAAGTAGTTAAAGAGACTGCTATACATTGCATACGACTCTTTTTTATGTGTAATTAAACATACTGTGTAGCCAAACAAAATTTGAGTTATGCTGTTTACTTTGAGTTAACTGTGAGTCTTAAATTCCTACGTATTTCGACGGGACTGCTTTGCGACGGGCATCCTTATCACTGAAATGCACTGCGTGATCTAATTTCGCGTTACCCGTGATGGACCACTTAATACCAACTGACTATCTGTTTTACAATACGAAAGATTAATCAGACGACATCACGAATTACTGGTGACGGAGACGTACCAGACAGAGACTTTGTCACGGAAACGGTACGTCCGTTCCTCATCGAGTAAAAAGCGCTTTAGACACACCGATATGGACTAGGTGAGTGGTGAACGTACGTTGCATGGAAACTGCTGCAACTGGAAAAAATGAGCTCAACTTCAGTATTTTAAATAGGAATATGGGCAAAAGCTAATAGCGTTACAAACAGCTCTAAAAAATGGAACACTGTTCCCCTAACACAAATATCAGGATTTTACACCGTTTCGGCAAAAGTGTCAAGCCAAGTCACGACACTTACCTAAAGAGGGTGGAGTCTAAAAATGGTTTAAATGGCTCTGAGCACTATCGGACTTAACCTCTGAGGTCATCAGTCTCCTAAACATAGAACTACGTAAACCTAACTAACCCATTAACATCACACACATCCATGCCCGAGGCAGGATTCGAACCTGAAACCGTAGCAGCAGCGCGGTTCCAGACCGAAGCGCCTAGAACCTCTCGGCCACAAGTATTGTTTATTGTCATTTCATCGAAACGGCAGAAAATATAAAACAATGAAATGTTTTAGGCAAAGATGTTCAGATTTGAGAAGTTTTCTCAACAGTGTTAATTTTTTCCCATTTTAATCATTTTTAGATTGGCGTTTATCGATTTCTCCATTTTCCATCAGCTGTCAAGCAGTTTATGTGTCTCTGCCATGTTCGACGTTATCGATTTGCCTGATTTACATTTCAGCCGAAAAAGATCAGACATTCAGTTTCTGAGAAATTGTAGATCTGAAGTAATTTGTTTGAAGGAGCCAAAAACCTGAGGTAAGTAACCTTAACGTTGGTTAGCAAACTGTTGATTGTTGACTACCAGAGAGCGTTGCCCAGCAACGAACAGAGATTAGACACACTGGACTCTACGGTACACCAGTCGACCCGACGACAATGCCAGTTATACAGAGAAAACAACGCTAGATGTTGGTCGCAGTTGGTCGCATTAGGTAAGTCACACTATATTTTTCCAACGTATGAATGTTTTAAGATACAATTAGCGACCAGCTGCTGAAAAAGGGAACGTAATACTGCCGCTATCGCCACTTAACTCACTAAACTCGTTACTGCACTTAATTTAACGGATATTTTCTGAAGAGAAGATGTTAGTTTGAATGTTTTAGGAATTATCGTCATAGGTAAAAGTAGAAACTGGTAGTCATTAGACATTTATAGAAATGCAAGTTTAATGGAATTCCTTGGAATTGCCGATGTAGGGGTATATAAGGAACCTTATTCTTTGAGATAAACCACTATCTCATAAATGTTTCACTGCACCAACTTAATGTTCAGACAAACGAGTTTCAGGAAGTACACATACTGAGTGATTATACATCAGCGTTTAAATCTGTATGTTGATACAAAGATCCAAAAATGCCGCCATCCTCTACATTTAAAATATTAGCTTTCGTGTAAATTGTGTCTAGTGCAGATGCTTTATTAGATGAAATCCTTGCGAAGGATATAATTACACGTAAAAGTTCATGGTAATGAAGTGGTAATTGACGTAATGAAAAGAAAGACTTCAATGCAAGAAACTAGGCGCCAATCGGTCTTGATACGCTTTTAAACTAATATTTTCGTAGAGGCCATATGCAGAATACGTTACGCAGTACCTTAAAAATAAGGAATGTAAGGACTTTTACGCAAAATATAAGTTATTTCTGAGTATAATAGAATTAAATAATGGCAATACTGCAACTAACTATGAGACCTGGTAGCTTTTCCGAGCACTTGCATTTCATTGGCATGTATCCATGGCCGAAGTATTAATTTGTAATTAAGTAGACATTCGAAATGATGGGTATAATTTGCTAACTTGTGATGAAATACAAAAGCGTAAAACGTTTTCAACTGGAGTATATCACTGAAAAGGCCGAAATCAAATCTCTATGGCAGGGCAATTCCCCATTCCACTCTGGCTGTTATATAATCACTGTCATTTACATCGCTGCGAGCTGGTTTCGGCCGTTAGCCATTTTCAGATGAATACTCCTATGGTGTTAAAGAATATTTGTTACTAAACAATTGATATACACACATTTCGTCCAGTTGAAGTATTACATTGTCATGGTAAACGAGAAATGAATGAAAGAAGATTAGGGTTTTATGGCAGGGTAAGAACGAGAGCGTCAGAGACTGAGCATAAGAATTGAAAAATTGTAAGAAATCGAACTTTTAATAGGAACAAACACAGTATTTGCCATAAGCAATATACGAAAAGTGTGGGAAGGCTATGCCTCGATAGTTGGATGGAGAAATGTGGCTAATTACTACCAGATCACACTTGGTGCCAGAAGATTCTACACTTTTCCCGTGGTATGAGGCGTGATGATGTCGTAACTTTATTTTTATCCTTCAGTTCCTGTGTTAAGAGCACAATGGACCACAACAAATGATCCGACTAGAAATAAGAAAGTAACCATCCTCCTACACTCTTATAACACGCACGTAACATCAATATCACTACAGATCACATTGCCAAACACGTATCATCATGTTTCCATTACATCCAAAGCCTTTCAGATGGATGTTCTATTACGCAGCATCTCGTATCATTGCAGCAAACCTTCTTCCACTGTTCTATAGACAATAATGAACAACGTAGTACATTCGACCTTCAGATGAGTAACCTCATCAGTAACCTCTAAACAAGAACACCACAGCAAAATCCGAGTCCCATCACGTCCTTTGCAATCAATGAGGAAGTTTGTATATAGTTCAGTGGTCTTTGATAGATAACTTCCAAGGTGAATGGTTGGTTCAGTTCTTCGCTGATCTAATCATATTCCCTGCAGTGGATGTGAAAAAATTGGTTCTCCCAGTTTTACGGAAATGGGTCCTCGAAGAGGAGGGTTTCAAGCCTTTGCATCCAATCTTAATCTTCACTCGTAAAATGACAGTTGAATCATAGTGCTGCCTTTAATTATTTTCTGTCATTGGAGACTGTCTCCTGCCACTCGATTACACTATTCCATTCAAGACGAAATTTGACATGTGTTTTTCCGTAATAACCAATGGCCACAAATCATTAACTCAGAACATCCTGAACCTTACGTTTACAAGAGGAAGCAATTGCATATGACGCAATACAGTTGTAAAAATAATTAAAGGCTGTAAACGGAAAATTTAAGATAGTAAAATTGTATTTAAAATCGCTTCATCGGCAGGGTCACAATCCAAGAATGAAAACGAATAATATTTTTGTTTTCATCACCTAATACGCTTAACGTGCAAGCTGATTATCTGATATGTCATCAAGCTCGATCAGCATGAGCCTGAATTTGAAAATGGGATTAAATATAATTATAACAAGATGCATTGATTCAGTTGTGGGTCGCCTACGGATGTATTGACATGTACCTAAATTTCCGGTACTTGACTGACGCCGTGATCTTCCGTGCAGTGATACTGTTTGATAGACAGTGACTTAACTTAGAAACGTAATACCAACATATTGAGTCCATACGGGAGAAAGGTAATAAAGCTAACGATGGTATCATTGTAATGTGAGTGATGTGTTGCATTAAAAGCAGTGGAGTGAGAGAATAAATAAGGGTGTAGCTTTGAAAGAGTAATGACATTGTTTTTGGAGGTTTATTTTATACTTAAGTAAACAACCGACTCGAAGGAAGCCTCATTAAAGGTTAATTATTTTCTGACGTAAATATTTTGGATATTATAGTCGCCATAGCGAAAATCCACGAGAAAGTTTTAAGCAATGATAATGTGTTGTTACAGACAGAAGATTATATATCGAAGAAGGGTTGATACGAAATGCCTACATATCCGTGTGGGTAATAAGAGGAGTCCTAACATGAAAGAGGGTATCATTGCTGTGGAATACATAAAAGCCATGATAGACAGGGGTCGAAAGATGTATCACATAAATTTCGCGTGCCGTATAAGGGGACGCAAATGTGATGTTAATAGTGCGAAACAAAGGTGGTAAATGCTTCACTCAATTGTTGTAAACAGCTCAGTAGTACATGAATGGGGAAAATTGCCAGGATTATGCAAAGAGCAAGACATAGGCAGAAACATAGTTCATAGTAAGAGATGATATTTATAGAAACAAAAAATGAATCTAAGTAGGGACAAACGAAACAGGGTAATTCCGCGATGTGTAAATTGGTCCATATCTTGTCAAAGTATGTAACTAACGGTTAACAATTATTACAAGTCACGGAAGAAGTAGTAAAATCAAACGTGAGTAAACCGAAGAAATATTTTTTAGCAATATGATATTTTTAGTAAAGAGGAGACACTTTTCACATAATAATGAAAGAACATTGTAATTTGTAATAGTTCATAATATAGTGAGATAAATGTGGTAATATTTTCTCTACGAAAGTAATGGATTGAATCACATCAGGAACGCAAATAACAGTGCGGACAGAGGACATTCGGGCATTCTGCAAAGTGAAGGTTGACTAATAAATAGTTAAGGGGCAAAATTCCACGAAAGGAATTAGTTGATGTTACTGCATCGATGATTTCAGCCGTAAATAGAAATATTAAAAAAGGTAGGAAGATTTTTCTGTTTAGCAAAAGTGACAAAAAGCAGATTACAGAGTAACTGACGGCTCAACACTAAAGTTTTGTCTCAAGTGCAGATAGTGTTGAGGATCAGTGGACAAAGTTCAAAACCATGGTACAATATGCGTTAGATGAGTATGTGCCAAGCAAGATCGTAAGAGATGGGAAAGAGCCACCGTGGTACAACAACCGAGTTAGAAAACTGCTGCGGAAGCAAAGGGAACTTCACAGCAAACATAAACATAGCCAAAGCCTTTCAGACAAACAAAAATCACGCGAAGCGAAATGTAGTGTGAGGAGGGCTATGCGAGAGGCTTTCAATGAATTCGAAAGTAAAGTTCTATGTACTGACTTGGCAGAAAATCCTAAGAAATTTTGGGTCCTATGTCAAAGCGGTAGGTGGATCAAAACAAAATGTCCAGACACTCTGTGACCAAAATGGTACTGAAACAGAGGATGACAGACTAAATGCCGAAATACTAAATGTCTTCTTCCAGAGCTGTTTCACTGAGGAAGACTGCACTGTGCTTCCTTCTCTAAATTGTCGCACAGTTGACAAAATGGTAGATATCGAAGTAGACGACAGAGGGATAGAGAAACAATTAAAATCGCTCAAAAGAGGAAAGGCCGCTGATCCTGATGGGATACCAGTTCGATTTTACACAGAGTACGCGAAGGAACTTGCCCCCCTTCTTGCAGCGGTGTACCGTAGGTCTCTAGAAGAGCGAAGCGTTCCAAAGGATTGGAAAAGGGCACAGGTCATCCCCGTTTTCAAGAAGGGACGTCGAACAGATGTGCAGAACTATAGACCTATTGTGTGATTGATTGAGGAGTTCCTAGATAACAGAACGCAGCATGTCATTCTCAATGGAGAGAAGTCTTCCGAAGTAAGAGTGATTTCAGGTGTGCCGCAGGAGAGTGTCATAGGACCGTTCCTATTCACAATATACATAAATGACCTGGTGGATGACATCGGAAGTTCACTGAGACTTTTTGCAGATGATGCTGTGGTGTATCGAGAGGTTGCAGCAATGGAAAAATGTACTGAAATGCAGGAGGATCTGCAGCGAATTGACGCATTGTGCACGGAATGGCAATTGAATCTCAATGTAGACAAGTGTAATGTGATGCGAATACATAGAAAGAGAGGTCCCTTATCATTTAGCTACAAAATAGCAGGTCAGCAACTGGAAGCAGTTAATTCCATGAATTATCAGCGGGTACGCATTAGGAGTGATTTAAAATGGAATGATCATATATAGTTGATCGTCGGTAAAGCAGATGCCAGACTGAGATTCATTGGAAGAATCCTAAGGAAATGCAATCCGACAACAAAGGAAGTAGGTTACAGTACGCTTGTTCGCCCAATGCTTGAATACTGCTCAGCAGTGTGGGATCCGCACCAGGTAGGGTTGATAGAAGAGATAGAAAAGATCCAACGGAGAGCAGCGCGCTTCGTTACAGGATCATTTAGTAATTGGGAAAGCGTTACGGAGATGATAGATAAACTCCAGTGGAATACTCTGCAGGAGAGACGCTCAGTAGCTCGGTACGGGCTTTTGTTAAAGTTTCGAGAACATACCTTCACCGAAGAGTCAAGCAATATATTGCTCCCTCCTACGTATATCTCGCGAAGTGACCATGAGGATAAAATCAGAGAGATTAGAGCCCACACAGAAGCATACCGACAATCCTTCTTTCCACGTACAATACGAGACTGGAATAGAAGGGAGAACCGATAGAGGTACTCAGGGTACCCTCCACCACACACCGTCAGGTGGCTTGCGGAGTATGGATGTAGATGTAGATGTAGATGTAGATGTAGATATAAAGAAACGTATTTGATGCACTGGAAACAGTGAAAGAACTGCATGTAAATTTTATGCCTGCAGACCGATCATTTAATTTATGTGGTTTCTACGGAATATTTTATTTATTTGCATTTTCCTTATATAAGGAAATGTTTTCTCCATTTGTACAAGGCGCCTTATGCGAAAATAATTCCAAAACTAACTTAAAAATATCTCTGTATCTTGTTTTGAAATACTTGGAATTTGGGTTCTATAAATTCAAGGTATATTTGTAATCTTATTTGTGTATAACTGTCTTCATACCTTGAAAAATTGTTTGTATTACTTATTTGTGTTATTGGCTGCGCACAGATAGAGTTGTGCGATTATCATATGCTTTTGAGAAGTTAAAACATTTAATGTAGTAAAAACATTGAAGATTCTGGGTACTGATGAATTGTTGTGTTAAATGTACGTGTTAGTCCCTTAGACAGAAACGAGAAGTAATGATTGAGTGATGACATTGTTTTTTGGACACTGAAAGAAAACGTAGGATTTCAGTTTGTTGAACTTTTGTCTTAAAATGCCAAAATAAAGCAATAAATCCTGTAAAAATAAAGTCAGGAGCTGAGTAAAGTATGGGTCTTGCCTGACACACAACTGTTCCAAGACGAAAGAGAGGAATCTTTTCCTCCGGACGATGTTGCTTCAGGAACAGACAATTCGCCGGCCAGTGAAACTGCGGCCATCTTTCCCATTGCAGATACATATCTGCGGGATATAAACCATGAATTGTTGTTGCCTTAACTCTGAGACGTAGGCATATGCTGAACAAAAACTGTTATAAAAAGAAGGCTTTTGAGAAACTGGTGACACAAACTGAACTCACAATTTGCAGATATTGGAGAACCTACACATAATTAAAGATAAACCCACATTTCACTCAGAGGGAAACTGCCTTGGTGAGCGAGTATTTAAATGGTAGAAGACAAAGCATAATCTTCATTGCCTGAAACTACTCTGCTTTGTTGAAGCGTTAACGACAATGTTTATGTTATATACTCAGATGATTATGAGCACATCCTTAGTAGCAGAAGTCAGAAAGGAACGAAAATTATGAATTACTGTTTTCATATTCCTTAGACATATACAAAATTACAATATTTTCATTATAATTTGAATTGGAGACACTATACTGTTTTTAAATCCGTAAAAATCTACATCGTAAACTGTTAATAGTGATTTAAATTTCGCTCTCTCTAGGTCCTGAAAACTCTTCCTTTAATGTCGCGATTTACTGCAGGAAAAAAATGAAATTTCATAAGGGCACGATACAATGAACAGCCTAGATATGAATGTCTTATCATTTTGTTTCAGGCCAGAAACTGACACCTAACGGTGTTTGACCGAAACCATTGTAATTACAAAGAAGCCAATCTTTTTATGACCCAGTGCGTCCATTACTTTTTGCAATAACCACTCCTTATCCGAAGCTTATCACCAAGTCTCAGATGAACCAAATCAATCCACATTTTTGTCGCGATTCACCGTATCCAAAATAACACATACTTTAGAAAACAGTTGACACTTTCGTAGTCCTATGTTGACGTACAAATGACAACGGCCAATATGCTAACAATTATTTCAATTAATAGATTTCGCAGTGTTTGGTATTTCAACGTTTCGCTCTCAAGGTGTTATATTACTAATCTATATGATTATATTTTAACCAAAGAGCGTAGGTGATAGTGAGAGAAGAAAATACCAACTGCACTGAATTAACTTGAAGGAATACGACAAGGCTGCTGTCTATCTCCCAAGCTTTTCAGGTACGTACTTCGAGAACGTAGTTGAGCACTGACCCGTGGTTAAAAAGGCATAAAAACTGCTGGAACAAGAAAAAGGTGTTGGAGATTTGCAGAGACGTGGTTGTTCTAGCAATGAATGAAAACCTGTTTCAGGAAATTGTGGGTGTCACTGAAGCTAAAAGAAAGAGCCGCTGCACGAAACTTAACACAAAAAAGGAAACGTAATGGAACTAAGAAAGAACAAAAGGTTGAGAGTAGTGCAGAATGTGGAAACAATACAATGCGTGAACAGAATTAAATATCTAGAAAATAAGATAGAAAACAACTGGGACACCAACACAGAGATTTAAACTTTGATATAAATAACGAAAGAGGCATTTTGTGGGAAAATAAGAGTTTTATAGAGGGATATTGACAAAGATCTGATGAAAAGGCTGGAAAAGTGATTTGTATGGAGTGTCCTTTACGGAACTGAAATGTGGACATGGGAAAAATGGTTGAAATGGCTCTGACCACTATGGGTCTTAACATCGTAGGTCATCAGTTCCCTAGAACTTAGAACTACTGAAACCTAACTAACCTAAGGACATGACACACATCCATGCCCGAGGCAGGATTCGAACCTGCGACCGTAGCGGTTCTAGACTGAAGCGCCTAGAACCGCTCGGCTACACCGGCCGGCTGGACATGGGAAAAATATACAGAAAAAGGGTGGAGGCTTTCGATACGTGGACGTGGCGGAGGATGGAAGGGAAAAGTTGGATGGACAATATGAAAAGTACTTTGAGAACAGAAGACAGCTACCGAGTTTGATGGCAGGAATTGAAAGAAACTTAATAAGACATGTGTTAGAAAGAAAGAGCGGCATATAAAACAGGTTTAAAGAGTATGTGGGAGGCTGCAAAAGGCTTAGGGGGAAGACTTCATAAGATCCAGGATGACATATGACATGCTGGACCAGAGCACATATAGCAACATTAAGGCGGAAGTGACGGACCGCCAGAAATGGAGGCGGAACTTAGCCGAAAACTGATAACGGTAGCGACGACGATGAGGATGGTTGGAGAGCAGACAGCTTGTTGTGGCTAGCAGAAAGTAAATCAAACAAGGAGATTCGAATTTATGACAACACGAGTCAGACGATAACATGATAACACGAACTCTTTAAAGGTCTTTTATGTGACACGTGCACAAATTTTGCTTTTATTTTTAGCTACTGTATATACACACAGAAAATTAATCACTGTAAAACGCAAAACCATTGTGTACAGGAAGATGTATGAAGAACACAGATTACCTTATAATAAGGACGTGTAAAATTACAAACTTTTTTTGCAGTGAGCGGGTGGGCACGTTGCAAAACATCCCAGAAATGCTCAATAATGTTCATGTCTGGGGAGTCTGGTGCGCAGCGGAAGTATTTAGACTCAGAAGAGTCTTCCTGGAAGCACTCTGTAGCAATTCTGCACGTGTGGGGGTTCGCACTGTCCAGCTGGAATTGCCCAAGTCTATCGGAATGTACAATAGACATGAATGGATGCAGGTAATCAGACAGGACGCTTACGTACGTGACACATGTCAGAGTCGTGTCTAGATGTATCAGGGATCCCACATCAATTCAACTGCACACGCCCCACACCATTACAGAGCATCCACGAGCTCGAACAGTCCCCTGCTGACGTGCATGGATTCATGAGGTTGTCTCCATACCCCTTCACGCCCATCCGCTCACCACAATTTGAAACGAGACTCGCCCGACGAGGCAACAGTCTACTGCCGCTGCTCACCATCGGCGTAAAGCTTTGTTATCGTGCAGTTATCAAATCTACACCAGAGAACCTTTGCCTCCGAAAGTCCATGTCCATGATGTTTCATTGAATGGTTCGCATCCTGATACGGCGAACGATTCTCTTCACTCATCGATGGTCCACTTTTTGCAGGGTCTTTTTCCGGCCGTAGCGATGTTGGGGATTTGATGTTTTTCCGGATTTCTAACATTGACGGTAAAATCATGAAATGGTCTTTTGGGAAAATCCCCACTTCATCGCTACCTCGGAGATGTTGTGTCCCATCGCTTGTGCGCCGACTGTAAACACAACGATGAAACTCACTTAAATCTTCATAACGTGCCAGCGCAGCAGCAGTAACCGATCTAACAATTGCACCAAACACTTGTCTTATACAGGCGTTGCCGACCGCAGCGCCTTATTCTGCCCTTTTACAAATACCAGTGTTTGAGTTCGCATGCCTATACCACTTTCTTTGGCACTTCAGTGTATGTGTAATACCTAAAATATATTCTGCCATGTGAAGTTGATTACCTTAACTAGAACGATCTAGAGTAAATTACGATTTTAGAGTGTTATCTAAATCTACATTTCGCGCACATGTGGCGGTATCCAACAGGTGATGCAACTTATTTAGACCGATTTCGGCTTTATTTTACCATGTCCCATTTCGACACAGGAAAATTGCAGTTTATCTGTAGTAGTACATTGCCGTTTAATGAAAAAAATACGAGCTTACGGAGTATCGCAGCAGCCCTGCGATTGGATTCAAGACTTTCTTGCAGGCAGAACTCAACACGTCGCTCTTAACGGAACTAAATCGACAGAGGTAAAGGTAATATCCGGAGAACCACAGGGAAATGTGATAGGACCGTTGCTGTTCACAATACATATAAATGATCTAGTAGAAAGTGTCGGATGCTCTTTAAGGCTATTAGCAGATGATGCAGTCGTTTATACCAAAGTAGCATCGCCAGACGATAGTAAGAATTTGCAGGACGACCTGCAGAGAATTGATGAATGGCAGTTGACCCTGAACGTAAATAAATGTTACATATTGCGTATTCATAGGAAAAGAAATCTACTGCTGTACAGCTACACTATTGATGACAAACAGCTGGAGACAGCGTCTGCTGTAAAATATCTAAGCGTCAATATACATAGCGACCTTAAGTGAAATGACCATATAAAACAGATAGTGGAAAAGCAGACACCAGACTCAGATTCATCAGAAAAAAACTTAAAGAAATGTAACTCATCCACGAAAGAAGTGGCTTATAAGGCGTTTGTTCGTTCGATTCTTGAGTATTGTTCATCTATTTGGGATCCCTATCAGGTAGGACTGATGGAGGAGATAGAGAAGATCCAACGAAGAGCGGCGCATTTCGCCGCGGGGTAGTTTAGCTGGTGAGAGAGCGTTATGGATATGCTAAACAAACTCCAGTGGCAGGTGTTACAAGAGAGACGTTGAGCGCCACGGAGAGATTTACTACTGAAATTTCGGGGCAGCACATTTCACGAAGAGTCAGACCACATATTACTTGCCCATTTATTAGAGCCAATACAGAGAGTTACCGACAACCATTCTTCCTACACACTGTGCGCGAGTGGAATAGGGTTGGTGGGCTTAGATAGTGGTACTGAAAGTATCCTCCGCCACAGTACATTAGGTGGCCTGCCTAGTATGATGTACATGTGGGTGTGGATGAATCTAATTCACCAAATGCTGTCGAATTAAGAAAAACGACATCACTGAATAATTTTATGGACGTTATGGACGCAGTTTCTAAGAAAACACTTACTATCGAAGTCAAATGCTTAAACATATTGCAGTTGGTCAAAACTCTCATAAACCGTAAATTTTGTAACAGTTATTTCGGAAAAAAATAGAAAAAATCAGCGCTTACTCAGTCGTAGAAAACACCGCCTTTACATGTCATCGTCGTACGAGTTAGATTTTGTACTCAAGCACACGTTCACCATCATAAATTAAAGAAATAATTATTCAACAACCTACTAATTCTTAAAAGAAACACCATAAGGAAATTTTGTAAACTACAACTTAAATCGTCGCTCTGCATGTAGCAATGAAAGTCTGGGTTCGTAACTTGGCGTCCTTTTTTTCACGACTTGGTCGAGAAATCATCAACTATGTTAATATGGCGTCATCGTTATTAGTTTGGACAGTATAAAGATGGGAGACTTATTTCAGCTTATTTTAAGTCACATTCTGTATCATCCATTGGAAAAGTTTCGAGTAACCGAAATTAGGATTCAGTGTCGTCATCAAAATATCCAGTTTTCGTTTAGAGATTCCTGCTTATTCCAATGTTACGTAAATTGTAACTGACCTTTCCAACTTTCCTTTGCTTGCCCACTATCTTCTGCAAATGAAATTTTGCGGTATTTATAGGGAGGCAAAGTACCGGCAGATTTGAAATCCAGATCCGTGTGCAAGGTGGGGAGGTGGGGGGAAACACTTCAAACTGCTGTTTCTGATTTATCTGACAAAAAAACTACCCAGAGATGACTTACGTGAAATAACACATATTTTTCATGTTTTCTTTGGATCATCCACGATATATAGACGGTTAAATTTTGGTTGTGTGTAGCTGTATATAATCAAGCAGCGTGCAACACGTGGTTTAGAAGAAAGGTATGAATTTAATTACAATGGAATATATACATTTTATTACATGTTTTGAAAATAATGAACACACATTTGTGAACATGTAAGTATGTGATTAAACGTTCGACTTTTTGTATACGTTCTACTATTTCGTGAGCAATGTAGACGATTGAGATCCATTATTACTCGTAAGAGCAGCAACTGAAAGAAGTGGCACAGCGATTGAAATCCTGCCAGAGGATCAGAATTTAAGTCTCAGCAGGACCATTCTACTAAAGATCTCCGTGGTTTCAGGAAAGCACTTCAAGCTAAAGTACTGTTTATACTATTGCTACGATGACGAGACGTTAACCCTTCGCTACTGTGCTGCGGTTACACACACCATACTTGATATGTTACCCAACATTATCACGATATGGCGCATAGTTTTTACTTGAACTCTTCAGTAACATATTTTAATAGCTGTAGATGGCGTTAATGTACTTAACATCAGTTTATCTTCGTATGTGGAGGAAGACAGACGCTTGTTGCTTCGGTAGGGCTTTTTTAATCCCGCCACGATAATGGAGTCTCTCCGTTTTCACAAACATGATAAGTTGAAATCGTAGTATAATTGTGTTATATTTTGTATATGAATTGATTATTTATGGCTCACTTGCTCAGTTAGTAATTTTGAATCGTTAACGACTCATAACATTTCTCTGGCGCAAGGAATTTTCAACTGAAGCTTCAGCTGAGACCAAAGATGAAATGTGTCACAGATTCCATCGGAACTACCCTAAAAATTCACCATGAAGTTTGTGGCTGATACGCTTTAGATCCAAACACAAGAAAAATAAACACTGGTGCCAAACATGCAGAACAATGAAGAAGACGCTAAATGAACACTGTTTGGTCCAAGTACTACATATAAGTAAACTATGAATTACAAATAAAATTAGGAAAATGTAAGGATACTGCTAATATCTCTTATATTTGACCATGTGAGC
The DNA here is from genome assembly GCF_023897955.1 of Schistocerca gregaria. Taxonomy (NCBI): domain Eukaryota; kingdom Metazoa; phylum Arthropoda; class Insecta; order Orthoptera; family Acrididae; genus Schistocerca; species Schistocerca gregaria. Next base: position 420,443,838 of record NC_064924.1, read on the forward strand.
ATTATGAATGAGAATGGAAAATGTTTTCCGAACTTAAAGAAAACTAATGCTGTTACGGAAAAAATGAAACCTTTTTGTGACTCATGTACGTTCCCAAGGTTTTTTTAATAACGCTTTCACCGGTATTTGAAACAAAAGTTGTTGCTTTATTTCCAAATAGAGACTCTAATATGGTGACACAAACGCCACCACACTAGCCATTTTAAACCAGGTGACCACTGTAATAAAGGCTTAAATCATAACCCTGTTTGAATACAAGTGTAAATGACTAACTAGCATGGGGTACTTTTGTTCTGTTATTACAACCACAAGAAAATGAGTGTTTTTCTCACCAGATGAGTCTCCCTTTATTGAAGGGACGCTTCATCAGTGGTCTGATATTAAAGATATTTACTGTTTAATTAATTTCTATAATTCCAATAACAAAGAAAGCAGATGTTGACAAATGTGAAAATTACCGAACTATCAGTTTAATAAGACACAGCTGCAAATTACTAACACGACTTCTTTACAGACGAATGGAAAAACTGGTAGAAACCGACCTCGGGGAAGATCAGTTAGGATTCCATAGAAATATTGGAACACGTGAGGCAATACTGACCTTACGACTTACCTTAGAAGAAAGAATAAGGAAAGGCAAACCTACATTTCTAGCATGTGTAGACTTAGAGAAAGCTTTTGACGATGTTGACTGGAATACTCCCTTTCAAATTGTAAAGGTGGCATTGGTAAAATACTGGGAGCGAAAGGCTATTTACAATTTGTACAGAAACCAAATGTCAGTCGATGGGCATGAAAGGGAAGCAGTGGTTGATAATGGAGTGAGACAGGGTTATAGGCTCTCCCCGATGTCATTCAATCTTAAATTGAGCAAGCAGTAAATGAAACAAAAGAAAAATTCGGAATAGGTATTAAAATCCATGGAGTAGAAATAAATACTTTGAGAATCGCCGATGACATTGTAATTCTATCAGAGACAGCTAAGGACTTGGAAGAACAGTTGGAAGGAATGGACAGTGCCTTGAAAGGAGGGTATAAGATGAACATCAACAAAAGCAAAACGAGAATACTGGTATGCAGTCGAATTCATTTGGGTGATGCTGAGGGAATTAGATTAGGAAATGAGACACTTAAAGTAGTAAAGGAGTTTTGCTATTTGGGGAGCAAAATAACTGATGATGGTTGAAGTAGAGAGGATATAGAATGTAGACTGCCAAAGGCAAGGAAAGCGTTTCTAATGAAGAGAAATTTGTTTACATCGAGCATAGATTTAAGTGTCAGGAAGTCGTTTCTGAAAGTATTTGTATGGAGTGTTAGCCATGTATGGAAGTGAAACATAGACGATAAATAGTTTAGACAAGAAGAGAATAGAAGCTTTCGAAATTTGGTTCCACAGAAGAATGCTGAAGGTTAGAAAGGTAGATCATTTAACTAATGATGAAGTATTGAATAGAATTGGGGAGAAGAGGAGTTTGTGGCACAACGTGACAAAAAGAAGGGACCGGTTAGTAGGACATGTTCTGAGGCATCAAGGGATCACAAATTTAGCATTGGAGGGTAGCGTGGACGGTAAAAATAGTAGAGGGAGACCTAGAGATGAATACACTAAACAGATTCAGAAGGATGTAGGTACTGGGAGATAAAGAAGCTTGCACAGGATAGAGTAGCATGTAGAGCTGCATCAAACCATTCTTAGGACTGAAGACCAGAACAACAACAACAAGTAGTTTCTATATGGAAACACAAATTGTTGGTTCTTACTTACGTAAAAAACAGCTATTTACAAACGCTAGCGGCTTTTGTGAGGAAAACACGTATTATCTTGGAGTTGGAACGACAGAACAAAAGTACCCCAGAAATTTTAATGCACCTATGGGCAATATGATCATACAAATTAAGAACTAACATGCAATTTATGTTGATTCTGTACATCTCAAGTTAGATTAATTTTAAAATTTCTTTCGTTAGGCATTAAGATACCAAATGGAAAAATTACATTATTAACAAGTGGCTCTTTACCATTGACTGGAGACTGGCGCAGATTCCGCTACACTAGGTCAGAGGAACAAAGTCGTGCTTCACTGCGATTGCTGCTGACGAATGGGAGACTAGGCAACAGTTGCTCCTGGGGAAGCCCTCCCTCGCCCTCACAAACGAAACGAGGAGCCACGCGGCATACAGAGACACGGGCGCCCGCACGCACATCACGGCGTCAGGGCGGCCGCGACGGCCAACAGGCGAGCGTCGCTCTGCGCGGCGTCGCGTGGCGTCGCGCGGCGCTGCTCCGGCGCCAGACGCCGGCGGACTGACCGACTGAGCCGACGCCGGGCGTCGCCTGCCGAGGTCGGCAACGCCGCGCGGGAGTGGGCGGCGCGTCACGTCCCTCTCCTCTCCTCTCCTCACACCCGCTCTCTCCTCATCCCTCCGCTTCCACGTCTGGCGCCACTGTCCGCAAACGCGGCTGGCCGATCGTGCGTGGAACGGCGGCTTAGTCAAATGTCACGCTAGGCTGCCGGTGGTAGCAGCGATCTCTCTTACGTCCCGCAAACACGATCTCGTTCCGCTTTGGGCAGCTTAAGGTCTTACCAAGTCACAGGCGTGGTCAACAAGTGTTAATTAACACATCGAGAAAATTAAGAGGGGTGTTAAACATGTATTAAGTTACTTTCTTCAAAGTGTGCTACAGTAGCTTAGGCGTAATTTACGAGGGCGTGTTGAAAAATCGTGTCTGAATTTTTTACTTGAAAATCTGAAAACTCTTTTTACGTAAGGTAAACGTTATTAACATTCTACACCGCCCGGTTGATCGTGTGGTCCAACGCACGGCTCTCCGAGCGGGAATGAGCGCCTGGTTCCCGGAACTAATCCGCCTCAGCTACACTATGTCGGCGGTTGCTGCGCAAACAAATTCTCCACGTACTCCTATACCACCATTACTCTGCCACGCAAACACAGGGGTTACGCTCGTCTGGTGTGACACGTTCCCTGGGGGGGTCGACCGGGGGCCGAACAGCACATTAACCCTGGGTTCGGTGTGGGGCGGAGGAAGGGTGAAGTGGACTGGGATAGTCATCGTGGGGTTGTGGACCACTGCGGCAGCGGTGGGGACGGAGCCTCTCCGTCGTTTCTAGGTCCCCGGTTAACATAACATAACATAACACAAGCGTTATTAACATTCTACACCCTTATTCTTCATGTCTATATATTTCCATCCCTCTGCCACTAGAATACTCCGAACTGTAGTGTGTTTTAAACGGCGGCGTGTGACGTAACTGTGTCGGTGCGAGAGAAAAGCGCGCTGTAACCGAGTTTTTAATCCGAGAAGTTCGTCAACAACTCCTGCACGCTCTTCTTCAGCACGTAAATGCCAGACAAAACTCAAACACCGCCACACCTGCCACAATCCGACACTCTTGGTTCATTGCCATTGATCATCCACTGTACGGTCACGACTTCAGCCACTCCTGTTTTCATCTGTTTCTAACACTTAAAGAACGTCTTAGAGGGCTTCACTTTGATAGTGATGATGTGGTGCAAGCAGTGGTGAGGCTGCTGCTCCGTCAACATAGTCAAGCTTTCCACAGAGACCATATCAACAAACTGGTCTCTCGTTGGGAGAAATGCGTTCCTCGCCGGGGTGAAGATGTTGAGAAATTAATAAGTGGACATAATGAATAAAGGTGTATAATATTAAAAACGTTGGTTTTATTTAAAAAGATTTAAGAGTTTCAAAATAAAAATTCGGAGGCATTGGCTCAAATGGCTCTGAACACTATTGAACTTAACATCTGCGGTCATCGGTCCCCTAGAACTTAGAACTACTTAAACTTAACTAACCTAAAGACATCCAACATATCCATGAACGAGGCAGGATTCGAACCTGCGACTGTAGTGGCCGCGCGGTGCCAGACTGAAGCGCCTAGAAACGCTCGGCCACACGGCCGGCATCGGAGGCATTACTTGTTATCACGCAGTCATATGAATAACAGTTTTAAATATCCAACATCGGCTGTCAAATTCTTTATCCAGTGGTGCGCAAAACTAAGGGGTGAAATTAGTTTCGGGATGACGTGTCACAGCTAAGTAATGTAAGTCGAAGAAACTTTTATCATGCACAGAAAGAGCTGCTACAATTTAATACAGAAAGTAACTGAAGGAAATACGCAATACGTCGAACAGAAATGATACTGCTATGCGGAGACAACAATTACACAGAAATGACAGCGCTTTATGATGGTCCCCTGGACATTATAAAACGCGAGAAACGGTTCTTAATATCATGACTGTTCACCACAGACAGAAACATTAGATTACTCCACCAGCGCGGTCGACAACTGGTGTATGGTTGTCGCGAACGCGTGGACCCGCTGCAATGTGTATTCCCAGCGCACCCAATACGTGGGCGATGTTATTTACACGGAGGTGACAAAGATCATAGAACATCGATATGCGCATATACAGATGACGTTAGTATCGAGTACACAACGTATAAAAAGGGCAGTGCCATTGGTAGAGGCGTCATTTTTACTCACCTGATTCATGTGAAAAGGTTTCCGAACGATAATGACTGCACGAAAGTAATAGCAACTTTGAACGGTGAGCAGTTGTTGGAGGTAGACGCATAGGACATTTCATTTCGCAATCTCTTGGAGAATTCAGTATTCCGAAATCTACAGAGGCAACAGTGTGCTGAGAACACCAAATTTCAAGCATTACCTCTCACCAAGGACACGAAGTATCGGATGGGTTCCCTTAAAGTTCGAGAGCAGCGGCGTTTGCGTAGAATTGTCACTGCTAATAAACAACACTGTCTGAAATAATCACAGAGAGCAATCAATGCTGGACGTACGATGAACATATCCGTTAGGACAGTGCGGCAAAATGTTGCGTTAATGGACTATGGAAGCAGACGACCGACGCGATTGTCTTTGCTAAAAGCATGACATCAGGTGCAGCGACTCTCCTGTTCTCTTAACCATATCGGTTGGATGCTAGACGACTCTAAAGCGGTGGCCCAGTCACATGAGTCCCAATTTCAGTTGGTAACAACTGATGATAGGGTTCGAATGTGGCGGAGACCCTACGAAGCCAGTACACAAGTTTTCAACAAGACGCTGTGCAAGCCAGTGGTGCCCCATAAGGGTGTTGGGTTTAGGGTGTAGGGTGTTTTTACATTAAACTGAACCTATTGTTAACTGGGATGATTGTGTGCGACCCTTTATGGGCTTCATTTTCAGAAACAACGATGGAATTTTTAAGTATGACAATGCGCCATGTCACCTGGCCAAAACTGCTCGCGATTGGTTAGAAGAACGTTCGGGACAATGCCCTAAATTAATCCCATAGAGCATATACGGGACAAAATCGAGAGGTCAGTTCGTGCACAAATTCCTGCACTGCCAACACCTTCATATATTTAGGGATGGCTATAGATATAGCAGGGATTAATATATCTCTACAGGAATTCCAGCGACTTTTTCACTCCATGGCATCTGACGTTGCAGCACAATGGTCGGGTAAAGGATGTCTGGCACCATATGAGGAGTTATCACGTTTCTATTGTTACCTAATTGTAAATCTGAGAGGTGGACGGTGGAAGGGGTGTGGGGAGGGGAGGGGTCAGCACTGTGGTGAATCTCCTCTCGTTCCTAGGGATTCTCCAGCTTCAACAGATCGATGCGGTCGGCATTGTCATTCTTAAAAATGAAGTCAGGACAGAAAGCACCCCCGAAAAGACGCACATGTGGATGAAGCACGGTGCCAGAATATAGTTTACTGTGCGAGTGCCGTATTTAAATACGAGGGTCGGTCAAAAAGTAATGCCTCCCATTTTTTTCTACTTAAAAAAATTAAGTTAAGTGAAAAATTTGAATTTGGCGCCATTCCTCAAACCTTCTTCTGCAATCCACTGCAGTAGTAACTTTCTGTGTCAACAGGTGGCAGCACAGCAGAAGTTTGTAAGATGGCCGACATCGATGTTCGTTTGAGACAGCGTTGTGTGATTGAATTCTTGAATGCAGAAGGTGAAACGCCCATACGCATTCGTGAAAGACTGAAGAAGGTGTATGGTGTTGTGACAGTGGATGTCAGCACTGTTAGACGATGGGTTCGTCGTTGTAAGGAAGCTGAAGGGCAAACACCGTTGACTGACGAAAAGCGGAGCGGCAGGCCGGTGAGTGCAGTGACTCCACACAACATTCAGCAAGTTGATGACATCATTCGTGGTGACCGTCGGGTGACTGCAGATGAAGTGTGTCGCATTATTTCTCTTAGTAAAGGCAGTGTGATCACGATTATTAAACAATTGGGGTACTCAAAAGTTTGTGCACGGTGGGTTCCAAGAATGTTAACCGATCAGAATAAAGAGGCAAGGAAAACAATAGCCTCCCAACACTTGCAGCGCTTCCGTTTGGAGGGAGATGAGTTTCTGAAAAAAATTGTGACCGGGGACGAAACATGGGTGCATTTTTTTGAACCCGAATCAAAGAGGCAGTCAATGGAGTGGCGTCACACAAGCTCGCCGAGGAAGAAAAAATTCAAAACTGTGCGATCAGCAGGGAAAGTTATGGCAACAGTTTTCTGGGATACAGAGGGTGTCATTCTGGTTGATTTTTTGGAGCAGGGATGCACGATAAATTCTGTTCAATACGTCACAACCCTCAAAAAACTTAAAGCACGTCTTCAGCGAGTTCGCCCAACAAAATCAATGGCAGATGTTCTTCTTTTGCATGACAATGCAAGACCACACACCAGTCGTCACACCTCTGACGAGATTGTCAAAATTGGATGGGAAGTTTTGCCTCATCCCCCATACAGCCCTGACCTGGCACCATCAGACTTCCATCTGTTCGGGCCACTAAAAGAAGCTCATCGTGGGATTCATTTTGAAGATGAGGAGGCCGTCAAAACATCCGTGCGTCAATGGCTTAGGAAGCAGAGCTGTGATTTTTACCGTGCTGGGATACATGCCCTTGTTCAAAGATGGACCAAAACTGTAGAGATGGGCGGAGATTACATTGAAAAATGACAAAATGATCCTCAATGTTGTGGTTTTCAACCTATGTAATTGCATTTAAATTTCCTGACAATTAAACGTAGAAAAAAAAAATAGGAGGCATTACTTTTTGACTGACCCTCGTATTATGTGGACAGTATATATAAGTAGCGTTGTGCCTCCCCACCCCCTAACATCTGGAGCTTCAAAACGAGTATATTCGGCAATGTCACTGGGTGATTACATGTTCCCATCTATCACCATACAGTGGTACTTAATGAACCCAAGAACGCTGTCAAAGAAATTATTGCTCATTATACTAACTCAGCAATTAAAATAATTTATTAAAGACCTCCAGTCCTAAAATCTGAGAGTAATCAGTGCCATTAAAATTAACAGAATTAACATACTTCATAGTAATTACTATGGCACCAAGAGTTCTATAATTTGTAACGACTGTTGTGTATATGTGATTTTACTAACTTGACCTGTTTGTGGCTTTGCGTGTACTAGACCGGCTCTGAATCATTATTATTAGTACAAGACCTTTTCATGTATATCTCTCAAAAGTTATTTACTATTTTTGGTAGGTTACAGTATTTCAGGGCTATACTAGTAAGAATCATTGTATTGCGACGTGTTTGTATTGTCGTGTACGTGTAAATTGAGGCCCAGAACCTATATTACAAGTATAAATTATAGGGCAAGTGTTTTTCGAAATTTATCGGTAAATATTTTTCCTGGCTTACTACTGAACTAAACAGAGAAACTTTCGGTTTATTGTCGCACAAATTTACGTAATAGTAAACGCACGTGATCATACCTCTAAATTACCAGACCTGTTGCTAAGAAAACGTATTAGTTATTGGGAGGAACTGTCAGACGTGAGCAGGCGACCTTGTGGTTTTGTAGTAATTTATTATTGTTCTCCTTTTTAATTTCAGCAATCAGTGAGCATTTTTATTGTTTCAGACTCAAAGTGTGTTGCATTACGTTTTACCAAAATTAGCACATGTTCTTTTACTTAAAGTTGACTAGGAGAAGCAGATGTCATTTTTGGTAGTAGTCATTAATATATATTAACTCATTAATATATATTAGTAAAGTCATTAATATATATTAAGAGTAATAAGGGGCCCAAGACTGAACCTTGTCGGCACTGTTCTTGATACCTCCACAGTTAGATTACTGCAGATTTTTGCAGACTATCTGTACTGTTAATTTCAGCCTTCAGCACTCTTCTGTTTAAATATGATTTAACAATTTGTGCACTGTCCCATGCATTCCACAATACTTAAGCTTATCTAGATAAATTTCAAGATGTACACAATCAAAAGCTTTTCAGAGATCACAAAAAAATCCCAATCGGTTATGTTTGATTTTCAGAACTTTTAATATTCGGTCAGTTAAAGAAAATATATCATTTTCTTTTGAAAATCCTTTCTGGAAATCTATTTGACATTTTGTTAGTACTTCATTTTTACAATTATGTGAAGCTACTCTCAGATACCGTACTGCTTCTAGAGTTTTGGATAAAGCTGTCAGATGTCAGAATGGGTTATAGTTGTTAGTCAGACCTATCCTTCCTTTAATACAGTGGTTCAGCATTGCACATTCAGCCAATCTAGAGAAATGCCCTGCTTCTGTGAGCTACTATATACATGGATGAGAGACTTATTTCTTCAGAACAAGCTTTTAGTACTCTCCTGGAAATATCATCAACTACATATGAGATTTTACTTTTTAGTGAATTTATTACTTTCCTAAGTTTTTTGTAAGTATTGCCTCTTCCATATACAGCCTTGAATTTTCTATCGAACAGCTGGATCCCATTTTCTCTGTAACACATTTAAGTTTGATTTAATAAAAGTTTTCTAATTCTGACGTTTTGTTAACAAACTTCTTATTGAGTCTAGTAGGCACACAGTTTTCATGTGCTCTGAGTTTCTCCCTTTTCCTTTTAACAAAATTCCAAACTGTTTTCATTATATTATCAGAGGTGGTCTTCTCAGACATAATGTACATACTTCTTGACATTTTAATAACTTTTCTTAAAACAGTGCTGTAATTTTTATAATGCTACACTATCTCTGGATCACTACTGCTTCTAGCTATAGGATACATTTCCCTTTCTTTTACAAGATATTTTTATCCCTTTAGTAAGTCACAGCGTTTCAGATGTTTTCTGACAGTTACGTTTCACTGTTTCCTTAGGGAAACAGTTTCCTGGTATACTCACGTAGGTATCATGCAACAGGTTAAATGTTTAATTAGCATCCGATTTTCCTTGTACACCTCATCCCAGCCTAACTGTTGAAAGCTCTTCAATTTGCAATTGTTAAATCGTTAATTGAATGCAATATTTTGGAGGATTGTTTTGCATTACTGTATGTAGCTATGTTATAACCTGTGACTAGCTGAGCATCATGGATCTCAGATGATTTATTTGATTCAATTTATCTTGCTCGATATAAATATTACCTGTCAGCGCGCAGGTTCCTGTACCAACCTGAGTAGTAAAATCAGTAACTCATGTCAAATTTAAAGAACCAAGTAACACTTCACAGCCATTCTTTCTATCAGACTCCTTCAGAAAATCTGTATTGAAGTTTCCACAAACAATAATTTACTTCTGTCTGTCTGACAGATAGTACAACAAAGAATCCAAGTTTTTTTCAGAAATAGCTGAAAAGTTCCCAGAGCCGACCCATACACATCTTCAGTTAAAAAAATACCATTACTTAGCATCAACACACAGGCACATTCTTCTACATGTTCTAGTACACAAAATTATTTACTTTCCAAATTTTTCACACAGTAGTAAATTTCAACATACATCGAAACTTATCCTGTCTTCATAGTGTCTCTACTTACATGTGCTGGAAGCTTATGTTCACCTGCATTTACCTTTTCCATATCTGTGACTATATGATGTTCAGACAGGCATACAACAACTATTCTGCCCTCAGTTCCTAAATATTTTACACAACCTAGAAGTGCATTTACTTTGTTTTTCGTAATCCCCCATAGTCTGATGCTGTATACTAACATCACTTTCCACTGTACTTTTATGAAAATCTTTTGATAGTGAGCTTCTCATTAAGCTAATTTCATTCAGTGTTGAATCATTGGATCTTAGGCTAAAAAGGAGGAACTTAAGTGAGTTTCACTGCCCCTTCCCCTCTGTAAAGGTTATGCTATCATCCCAAGAGAATCCCCCATAGTCTGATGCTATATACTAACATCACTTTCCACCCTTTCCTTTGGTACTCAAATGCATGCCATGCCTAATGGAGACCCAGTTACCAATAATATCCACAGGGGGAGACCAATGCCTCGGAACGTAGCTGCCTGAAGCAGCTTACGTAACTTCAAATACACCCTCCTGACAGTGCTGTTCAATTGGGGCCAATCATACTGCGTGAAAGTAAAAACCAAGCCAACACTTGTCTGATGAATAGCTTCTGGATGGCCATTGTCTCTACATAAATACACTACATTAAGAACCAGACAGAGCTCACTGGCGATGTATGTCCTGTAGGCATATAATTGTGACAGTGCTCCAGTGTAAAAAATGGATGAAATGTTAAGGAAAAGGCTGCAGTCAACATTGGTCCCTAAATCTTAATACATTACACTCCTACAGGGCAGGTCAATGATTATTAGTTGTGTGTCTGAAATTTTGCAATGAATTTTAAACATTTTATAACGCTATATCTTTTATTTAACTTTTACAGTCATGTATAATAGCATCTTATCAACAGCTTATCCTGTGAATAGTTATGTCAAAAATACTGAACACATTTCTCCTCCTCCTCCTCCTCTCTCTGTACATCTCCTATTCCACCCCCTCTCTGCTCAGCCCTGCCCAGCTGCTGGCATAACATCTGAAGAGCATTCCAATACTATGTGCACAACATGTCCATCATGCAGATCAGTGGAGATGTCAGGCACTATCCAATTTTTTTTTATCCGCACGCCCACACTACTGAACATCCCAACAAGAAAGCGAATTAATGTTGCACTTCATCCAGATGTGAGCAATGTTCATGGTTTCAAGTCTCTAGTTTGTTGCGAAGTTGGCTTAAAATCTATTGAAAACATTGTACTGAACAGACAAACAAGAAAACAACCAAATAGAAATATGTAAAAAAAATACAAACCCATCCAACAAGCTGCTATTCATCGTATGTATACTTATTACATTATCAAATTAATGAGCATGTGTATATAATCACTCCCTTGACTCAACAGCAGTGTCAAACTTTATGCATCTGATATATGAGTGTTGAGAGCATCTGAAGTGAGACAGTTTTCGTCAAATCTTACATGCACATGGATCAGAGAAAGTATCAACAATGCAGCGCCATCAGATTTTATGTGAAGCTTTGCAGAACCTCAACCATACCTTTCAGAGAGCTAGAAAAGGCTTATGGAGATCACTCTCCATGCAACTCTGAAATTTTGAGAGGGGTAAGTCCTTTTTAGAAGGCCAGTGAGAGATGGTAGGCGAAGATCGTTTGAGAAGCTTTTCAACTATAAGAACGATTAATAATGTGAGAAGACTGAAGCGTCTAGTAGAGGCAGATGGCCTTTTCTAGATGCGAGTGATCAGATGTTAACCAAATTTGAACATGTTTAGCACCCACAGAATTTTAACACATGATTCAGACATGCTAAAAAGCACTAAAAATGAACTAAAAGGACATTGGGATTGAGCAGAAGAATGATTGGATAGACGTTTGTCTTGATCTACTGGACAGCGTTCAGAGGAGCCAGAATTGTCCAGCTGCTTTATCACAGTTCCATATTCACTAATTATTGAATAAGAAAAAGCAGTGTCAGGAAAGCCATGCTGAAAGTTCCTCTCATACCCAAGAAAATGACAATGAACACATCTAAAATCGATAATTATTTGTTTCACACTCAGGATTTATCAAATAAAAATCAGCACATGTGGAGATGGAATACTGTACCTTATTTCCATCGGTGGAAAATGGGTGCAAGCAACTCTGAAGTTAAACTGATATTATTTGCTTATCTTACAACTGAATGGTAGGTGGTGGACTGCCCAGAACTGCTTCTAGGATAGACTTTCAATGAAACTTTTTATCGGGAAGTTCTTGAATAACAGAAAAAGGGCAGTAAGCATTTACCAAACACTGTATGCACCTGGATGTTGCACTTTTACCATACGCCCTGTTACGCGACGGTTAGCCATAGTTACATTTTTTGTCAAGAAATAGTAGTCCCATGCTTCTTCAACACCTCAATCAGTGTGACTTATTTTTAATCCTGCTGTTCCAAAATCATTTGAGTGGTGTCACTTTGCTATTTAGGATAACACCCGTTACTGCAAAACAAACCGTGGTATCACGTATCCATACTACCCCAGTGGTGCAAGGTGGCAACGGAATTACAAGTTGGCGTCAGATGCCGATAGTGGACCCAATAGAGCACACCCATTCAGTCACGCCTCTTGCGACTCTGGTGTACATGGGCGCCCTCTGCCACAATGGCCGCGAGGCAGCAAACTCACACTTCTATCCTCTTTGCTATGTGATGCCAAGCAGACGCCACATAGTCATCCTTGTTGCTATTGTATCAGCTGAGCTCTTGTTTCTTACTGCATTATTTGTAGTGAGTCTTAATACCCTTGGAGACATACAATTTAAGTAAAACTTGTGCTTAATGTGTTAACTTGTTCGCTGAGTATTTCTGCTCCGCTTCAGCTTTCCTGCAACGACAGTTCGCACACCACTCTGTACCCCCCCCCCCCCCCCCCATCCCCCCCATCCACCTCTCTTTACTTTTGTGTTTGAAGTCGTACACCAAACAAATACTGACCGAAGTTAGAGACACACTACATTTTGTACTCGTGTCGTTGTGTAAGCTTCGACAAATTTGATACTGCCGCACTACCCCGTGATCGTAATGTAATCGCCGCTCAATTTGTGACACTGAAACCGCTCACTTTGAAATATGGACCAAAGTCTAAGCTATACTGTTGCAACAGTCACTACTGTGAAAATTATTGTTGTATGACAGGTCAAACGACACTAGCGCTCCTAGTGCGAGAAATCAAGCTAGCATATTAATGTTTGTCCTTAATTATTTTTGACTTTATTAACGAACTAGTTCTTACATTTTTGCATTACAAAAATTGATGAATCATCAGTAGAGGTGAATGATCGTGAAATAAATTTTAAAATACCCGAATCCCATTGATTCAGTGACAAAAAGTACGACCTATTCATGAAGAATGTTCCGAATATGCATATAAATGCAGCTTAATCTACTACATGCAAAATAATACTTCACACACGAGAAGCATATATTTCAGTTGTTGGCCGCCGTTGACATATAACAATATTGTATGAAGTATTCATAGGCCCTTAAACTTGACTCGACTTTCTAATACACAAATACATTTGAAAGTGTAACCTTCCAAAGCGAATGCATTGAAGATTCTTTGGTTGATGGCTCCGATGTACCGATTATTCTTGCATTCCATACGTTTCCTGCGTTTCACGTTCACCGACTTGCCAGGGTCAATGTTGAAGAAAACTTCACCTTCTAAACATCTGTACTTTATAAGTCAGTTGTAAGTAAACCTTCCTATAATTTACCGTTTCATACCTCCTAAAATCCTCAGAAAACTAAAGACAGACAAATGTAGTACAATTTTTTAAATTATTGTCGATTTCTATAGCATCACATACGTATGTTCTCTTTGTACATTCTATGTTTTTGAAACATTAGTCTCCTGATAGGTTTGTTGCGATCAGCCACGAATTCCTTTCTTATGCCGACCTCTTCACCTCGGAGTATTTCTGCCAACTTACGTCCTCAGTTATTTACTGGCTGTATTCCAATATCCAATATCTGTCTTCCTCTACAGTTTTTTTACCCTCTACTGCTCCCTGTAATACCATCGAAAATATTCCTTTATGTCTTAGCTGGTGTTCTACCATCCTCTCCCTTCTTGTCAGTGCTTTCCATGTATTCCTGTCCTCGACGTTTCTGTGTAGAACCTCCTCATTCCTTACCTCATCAGTCCACCTAATTTTTTACACCTCAAACGCTTCGAGCCCCCTTTTTCCGTTTTTACAATAGTCCACTTTCCACTATCATACAATTCTGTTCTCGAAACGTACATTCTCAGAAACTTCTTCCTCAAATTTGGACCTTATGTTTCATGCTAGTAAAACCTCTCTTTGGCAGTAATGCCCTTTTTGCCAGTGCTAGACTTCTTATTACGTCCAAAATCTGTGTTACAATTCAATACAAACGTTAGTGTTCGCACTCATCCGATATCGTATTCAGAAGTGTAGGTTTCTGGGGCTTGGAGCACTGCTGTCGCACTGCATCAAAGAAGCGATAGAAGTGTCGTGACTTAATGTGTTAGAGTGTGATACAGACACCTGTTTTTGTCTGGTAGTTTTGAAATGCAATGGCATGAATGAAAATTATATACAATGTCTCTCAGTACTTCTTCCGCCCGTCAGGACTACTTAACCATTTCGTTCAGCGGGTTCTGTTGGTTAGCTTCGTTTTGACGACCACTTTTCGAAGATAATGAACAAATTCGTTAACTAAATTTTAAGACAGCTTCATCTCTTGCACAAAGCATAGCGTACGTTCTTGCCTTCCACTGGAATTAGAATGTCCACGGAATGGAGGTATGGATTAGTCACTCTTTTTTTCCCGCGTAATTTTTAATTCAAAATGCAAAGCTGTAAGGAGCCTGGAAGTTGCTGAGGCTATACTGGACATCGGGCCGCATAATTTCCCGTTGCGGAATCCCCACAGCAGCGGCTGGTCGGCGGGCAGAGAGAGGGCTCTTGGCGGATGGAGAGCCCCCAGTGGCCGGCAGAATTAGGCGAGCGGGCAGCTCGTGCCCCATGAATAATGCAGAGCGGCCCAAGGAAGCAGGTGGCAAGGTGAGCGCCGGCCGCTCTGGCTGTCGACTGCGGCCTGAGATGCCTCCGCCCGGACTTAAGAAAAGGCCGAGGAACGACGTCCAGCCATGAGGAAATATTTTGCGCTGTATGTTTAAGGACACCGCAAGGAGACACAGATGCTTTAGGAAAGACTTTATGTGAACATAACGGCTTTCGTGTAATTACGACCTCCTTCAAAGGATGTATTTAGATTCTGCACATTTTGGTACTAGTAAAGGACATTTCTTTCTCTACTTTTGTTCACGATAATGTGAGAACATACTTTTAAAAAGCTTTAAAACCGTCGTAGGAGGAGGAGACAGCGACAGAGGAAACTAACAAGATGAGGTGGACATGAAGAGGAGGTAGAGCGGATGGTAATAGAAAGGAAAGAAGGAGGAGACGGAAAGAGACATTGTTACCGAAGAGATGGACAGAGAGAGGGAGTAGTTGCATATGGAAAGATAGAGGTTTAAAAATAGGTGGACAGAGAATTTAGGGCGGCGGTTGGAAGGGATGGACGGAGAAGGAGAAGGCGCTGTGGGACAGATAGAAGGAAGGACCAGATGGATAGAGAAGGGGAAGGAGCAGATGGAGAGAGAGAGAGAGAGAGAGACAGAGAGAGAGAGAGAGAGAGACAGAGAGAGAGAGAGAGGAAGGATCAGAGAGAGGAGGCAGGATTGATTAATCAGTCACATTTTCAATATAAAATTTATCGATTCTTTTATCAAAACGGTATGGAACGAGTCAGTCTACAGGATACGTATACATGATTAATGTTAACGTTAATGAACATATTATTTTTAGTCCTACCCGTGCAACTACATACACTTTATTTGCTTATTTATTTTCTTTACTAGCCTTTAAATAGAAATTTGTTTGTGGAATAGAACTAGTGGTCCAGGGGTAGTGATTGTAGATAAGATTTAGAAGTTGCTTCGCAAACAATCACACATTTTATATTATTGGTCGAATGAGCAAAAACATTGTCATTGTATATAGAACTCCTCTCTGAGCCACTGAAAAACTTAACAACAGGTAATAAAGGTTATTTTTCCTTCTAGTGTTGTAGGTGTGTACATCATTGATCAATTGTAATTTATTATTAATAACAAATTCCGTTAGTGAGCATATGTGTTATAACAGAGTAGTTAAAATGCCTAGCTCCTTGTAGAGGTGCCTACATGATGTCCGTGTGGGAAGACAATACATTAATCCTAGTGCCTGCTTCTGTGCAACCAATACCTTGCTTCTAAATTATGAGTTACTCCAGGAAATTACTCGATAAGGAATTTCTGAGTGGCAGTGTGTAGAATGTTTTGTTTCTTTCCAAGATTGCAACTATACCAAGAGAAAAGAAGCGGAACTTAATTGTTTAATAAGATCAGTGATAGATTTCTTAGAGTTCAGATACACAGAGAGAGGAGTAGATGGACAAAGAGTGGCGTGATGGAGGAGGTGGAGGAGTTGGACAGAGAGGGGTTGAAGGGTGAGTTGGACCCAGAGAGGGGGAAGGAGGAGACTGAGTAAGAGAAATGAAATATATACATACTGGATCAAGGCGAGTACTCAGTAATTTTACCTGTTTCTATACGTCGACTCAAGTTTTAGGTATTTTTTAGAAGATTACATTCTTCATTGACTATAGACAGGTTTAATTTTCATAATACTCCAGGTTCGGCGATAAGGCATCCATCCAGTGGTGTACTGCAGATGACTGTACTTTAGCACATGACAATCATTAAAATCCTTCGATATGTACACATGGCGTCGCGTATATGGCCAGAAGAATGCTAGATTAAACCAGAGGTCATGGAAATAATAGACTTCATTTATTTAACCTGATCAGATTAGGATCATCAGTCCCTCTCTGACAACGGAACAGGGTTTCACACATACATATGACATAAAATACTACAAAAGTTGAGATTAGTATGTAAACAGTGTACAATAACAGTGGTTCATTGGGTTGCGTGTCAGGATGTGAACATTTGCAATAATTTCTGTAATTTATAACGTTTTCATGACATATGACACTCCGCGACCGCGTAATGTCCTTGTAGTCCTACTGGTATAAGGCTCAGATATTAATATTACATGTGTACATGTTAGATGTTTTTAATATTAGACGTTTGTTGACCCACAATTGTCTACAGTACACTATTTCATTATGACCTTAAGACCGTACCTGCAACGGCGTTTTAACCAGATTGAATATGTTGCGCACATCTGTCGAAAACGTACAAACACAGATGTAACACATAAAAGTTGTAAAATTAATTTCTTTCATTACACTCAACATAAATGGTCAAATAAGAAATAAAGCTCTTCCGTTCGGTCACATAAATCCAGAGCTTCTTAAAACAAGCCGACTTAAAATAAAACTGTGTCCCATTGAACTCTCCAATAAGATTCCGAGAACTGAAAATTGCCAAAAGTTTTCAAACAAACTAAGGTACACGCCATGGTGAAAACAGTCAAAGACAAAACCTATGCTTTTCAATGCTGATCAGTGTCGCTACTCATCATGACCTATAAGCTACTTGAAAAGTTTATTCCAAATTGCATTTAAAATGCCACTGATCAAGTAATTCCTGTCGAACAAGGTGGCGTTAGGGAAGCAACGGAGATGCTGCGACCAGATCTTAACATTCACAACGGCAGTACAAGCCGGGTTACATAGATATCTTGTATCAGATACAGTTTTAGTGGACCTTTCGGGACTATATGACGCTGTGTGGAGGGAGGGATAGATGTCTAAATTAACTGAAATCAAATTATCCTATGTCGAAAGGTAGAGTTTCTATCAAGGATCAGTTGTGGCCTTCAACCTATATAGCCTGAAAATCTTCTGTCAATCGATTTAGCGAAACTGAGTGGCTGCAACTAAAACTGGAAACTTCTGCCTAACCCAAATGAAAAGGAGTTTACTGAATTTCATCTAAATAATAAATGGCTACATGTGACCTTCGATTTAATCTAAGTGCCTCTCAACTCCAATCCAGTACATCGAACAATCACACTCGATAGGTCGTTGACATTCGAACAACAGTATATTAAGTAATATAAGAGACTTGACTTGTGAGGGAATCTACTTCGCCTGATTGCCGGAAGCAGATGGCATTCGGACACCAAGGCTCAGGGACACTCTCTGTTCTGTAAGTACTGCGCTCTTGCGTGTAAAAACAGAGGCCGCACATATGTTTCCAATGCTGTTTCGACAACGAGCACCTGATTTAAGTTCGTTTTACAGTTTAACGTTTGCCAGTTCGTTCGTCATCATCAATATTCATTCGTTCGCTATTAAACATGATGCAGTATTTTAGAATGGATACTTCATTCGCCACACTTTCACTGACTTACGTTATCTCTCTGCAGATATCTGTAGGATAAAAAATTCCCTCTGTTTGACCCACTGACGGATACACTTCACGAGAAGCTAACCTTAGATGATGGGCAAGTTATTCCTGCAGCAATACATTGGCTCTGATGTTGACCAGTAGCGCGGTGCCACGTGGCATACAGGCCCTCCCAGTAAGCTGACATAAGTCATCGAACAGAACGGAGACAATGTCGGAAAATAGGGTTCTGTAGCCAGACGAGTGGGGAATAATTTGGTGTATTGGAATCCTGAATAAAACCAACCCACTTAAAGGAAAAATCTCTGGCCTAACTTATTGAAAGCCTCTCGTATTTTATGAAGCAGCATGCATGTTTTCTCACATTTAAAATAACTCTCATAGCTGCAAAGGGATGTTCCAGAAATATTTTCTCACTACACGAAGTCGCACCTCTTTGGTTTAATCAACAGTCGATAACGCAATAACATTTGTTTATTATGAGGGGTTTCGGCTTATGTTAAAGATATCCTCTGGTTTTTGGGTCCCCTATGGTTAGTACTGGAGGCTCTTCGGTTTTTCACCTATTACCACGAACATACAGTGTCACTGGCTTGCCTGAGGCAAGGTCTGAAAAACTAACTCCTAGAAATCACTTATAGCTCTTTTCTCTCCAAGGGTGCTTAATGTTGACAAACGTATGTGATTGACTTTAGACAACAGTACGCCATGCACAGATTTGTATCCACCATTGTTGACCGTAGAATGATCTGGATTCAGGGCAAATGTCATAAAATAGCCTGAAAATGAACTATAACTTGAATTTATTCGTTCTGTGACGTATCACGACTGTACGAGGCGGTAAGCTGGCAAATTTGCTTGTTTATCACGTTTCTTAGTAGATCCGAAAATCATCTTTATACTGACATTTCCCTACTGATCTCACTGCGTATGGAATGTTCAGTGTGTAGGAAAGTAACAAACGCACCCACTTCAGTAATGACCTACACAGTTAAAGGGTTGTAAAAAGATGTTGCTAAGAGATAGCGGTATCGGTTACATACGACAGAAGTCCAATGTAGGATTTAATAGCGCAGTTATACACCACCTTCTGACCTCCTTTTACTAATCGAATCTTTTGTTTTCCCACTCTTGTTTAGGAGGAACCAGTAGTTGCGGAAATTTCATACAAGAAAATAAAAACTCTAAAATGTAAGACGAAGTTTACTCGATAAACGGACTGATACTTCATGAGCAGTATCGCGTAGCGCGACAGTTATATTCGCAACGAACATAGAATGACATAACTGGGTTGTGTAATGACCTCAGCGTCTAAGGGGACCACATAAAAGTAGACATGAGAGGAAAGAAGGAAGTAAACATCCACCTCTACAAGTTTTCTTTGTTCCAGTCTGTCGTCACTCACACAAGTTTTAATGTAAACAATGTTCGATGGTTAATATGAAGTTGTCTTAATTCCACAGTTTTTCACAATTATTGTTCCCTCTGTGGATATATGTTTCTCGTTAACTTAAGGTGCGATGAAATCCAGTTACATACGATCAGAATCCATTGCCGGATTGATTCGCGTTCAAATACTACACCACTTGATCTCCATCTACTATTAGGCGAAGCATTACAATAAAAAGTACATAAAATTGCAGACAGTCATTAAAAGAAGTTTCTTCTAGACCGACGACTGTGAAAGATACTGTGCGTCGTTCCAGCTGTTCATCATTCCCAAAAGCCTAGGTATGATTGAGTGATCAAATACTTTTTTGGCTACTGTAACAACACTATGGTGTACACTTGAAAGTGAAATAAATGTTAAATATCTTGAAACCCGTCAAGTTCTAAAGTAGGATTAAACAGTGCAGCCATTATAAAGTAAGAAAATTCAACGTATTAAAGCTTCTGCAAGTACCACCCAAAACCTCACGTACATTAAAATCACATAAACAAGCTTCAAAAGTGTTATGAGCAGCACTGCACTAACAAATGGGTGTTCATGTGTGCCACTCCTCCGTCACACATGACGTCAATTCCGTTGAGCGTATCTAGGACGCCAAAGTTTCCGAACGGTATTCGTGAAATTACGTCACCGTAAAGAAATCATGGATCTGGATGACTCCCCTGTACTATTCCTGTCTCGTGGAGCACTTGCTACAATATTTCGTCACCAGAATGATTGAGAATAGAGATACTTAATGTCTGTGGATAAGCATTTCTTATTACTTATCAGTATAGGTCTACTATTGACACGTTTAGTCGCCTCATACGCTTACAGCTACAGCCAGTGGTTTCTAACGGAAGATTCCATCTATGGGGAACTAATATTACTTAGGCTATCGCAATCTCAAACCACTATCGACTCTTTTACAGACACTTGCAGACTCCTTTGTCTACGCTGCAGAAATTCCGCTGGAAACCCGTTACCATCCTCCACACACACCCTATCTTTACCTTGCGATTTCCATATCTTTGAAGCACTGAGAAAAGATATTTGTTACTTCGCACGAAGAGGTGCACACCTGGACGCAATCAAGGTGGCACAGGTTACCGCAAATACCTTTTCAAGAAGGCAATGACCGTCTCGTCTCAGACTGGTAAATGTATTAACAATTAGGGCGATTACTTTTGGGATACTGAACAGTTTACTTATTCCCTTTCAATCTATCATTTACATTTGAATGCCGCTTATAGTCACTGTTAGCCCACGTGTGCTTCTGGTTTTATTTTGAAGAAATTCTTGCAATCCTTATGAAACATTTTACAATATTTCGGACTATAAAAATTTTGTTTGTGGCTCCAATAATGACTGTGAACTCTTGTGTGCTTCAGTTTTTATTTAAAATCAAATATTGTACAATATTTTAGGCTTCACAAACCGACATTAATAAATTTAGTAAATGATACACTTAATTTTATTTTCGAATATGTTTCTTTTTTTCATAAGAGAACAAACATTTTCAAATTGCAGGATTTGACTCTAGTTCATTAAACTGACAACTCAGTCCAAAATAAATTCTCAAAACTTTAAGTAGAAAGCAGTGATATACCACTAACAGCAATACTAGTATGGCGAAAGACGTGTGGGCAGGCAGACAAAACGTTCACCATCGGCCGACTAGAAAACCAACCAACGTATTAAAGGAGTTGAGGGAAGGTTACTAAAAGTGAACTGCAAGTGAGATGGTTTGTGTGCGAGCATATAGTAGGATAACATGTAGAACTTATCAGACGTGATAGAAAAATTTGCCGCCAGTCCTATTACATTAGTCTACAAAATTACGAAAAATTAAAATTTTTCATATTTGTAATTAATCTTGTGGACGATGAAAAATGAAATATGTAACACTGAGGAATTTTCACTACATCACATTTTTTCTAAATAAAATTGAAAACAAGTCTCTTTTAAAAAATGTGAATTAGAGCAATAAAAACGACAAATTTATTACTAACGATAATAAAATTTACAAAACCTTTAACGTCTTACATTTGAGCTACGCACTAAACATTATTTCAATGAGGCAAAGCCTCGTTCATATAGCTATCCTCCTATCTCTCGCCATTTGTATCATTTAGATTGTAGCTGTTGAAGTTCATTAAAATGATCATCTTTGTCAATATGGCCGATTTGGTCCTGGGTCTTGAGTATAGTCCAGTTATTTTTCCTTGACAATTATTCCTTGTAAATTCGATATTCCCAGTTATAATCATGTGCAGATTTATAAACGACAACGAACACAAACAGACGACGATCATAAAGCTATGTACAGCATAATTTTTCACTACAAAATGTGGCTGCTAGTTGCTTGTCGTCAGTTATGAGATATTCATAACAGAAAACTACTTCAGAATAAGACTCTATCTAAACACCATATGACTTCGTCGCATACTATTTAGTGAGGCAGAAACAGACAGAGTCCAAGCGGGTAAATAATGGCTCTGAAATCCGATTCCCCTCATCCAATCACCAACATCGATGTGAACAGGCTACTTGAATTACGTGTCGTTCAGGACGATTTGTTACAAAACAGGGAGACCTCAATTTAAATTAGAGCTTACACACAGCACATTCCAGGTATTATTGTTCTCGGATGGTGCCTATACAGTAAATTCAGTGCCAAGATTTTTTCCACATTTAGAATCCAAAGAACAATTAATCGTTAGCATAAAACGGATCAGCCATTAAAATCGAGAATTATATTTGGTGTGCCTAAATACGAATGAAAATGTTGCATCTGCATACCAGAATGTACATGTTGTCGTTGTGGTTGTGGTCTTCAGTCCAGAGACTGGTTTGATGCAGCTCTCCATCCTACTGCATCCCGTGCAAGCTTCTTCATCTCCAAGTACCTTCACCTACCTATATCCTACTGAATCTACTTAGTACATTCATCTATTGGTCTCCCTCTACGATTTTTACCATCAACGCTGCCTTTCAGTGCTAAATTGGTGATCCCTTGATGCCTCGGAACATGTCCTACCAACCGGTCCCTTCTTCTAGTCAAGTTGTGCTACAAATTCCTCTTCTCCCCAATTCAATTCAATACCTTCTCATTAGTTACGTGATTCACCCGTCTAATCTTCGGCATTCGTCTGTAGCACCACTTTTCTGATCTTGTCTACACTATTTATCGTCCATGTACACTTTCATACATGGCTACACTCCATACAAATACTTTCAGAAAAGTCTTCCTGACGATTAAATCTACACTCGATGTAAACGAACTTTTCCCTCAGACACGCTTTTGTTGCAAACCCCAGTCTACATTTTATGTCATCTCTACTTCTACCACCATCAGTTATTTTGCTCCACAAATAGCAACACTCATCTACTACTTTAAGTGTTTCATTTACTAACCTAATTCCATCAGCATCGCCTGATATAATTCTCCTACATTCCATTACCCTCGTTCTGCTTTTGTTGCTAGCCCACCTTGTTGAATATCCACCTTTCAAGCCACTGTCCATTCCATTCAATTGCTCTTCAAGGTCCTTTTGCTGTCTCTGTCAGAATTACGATGTCATCGACGCACCTCAAAGTTTTTATTTCTTCTCCACGAATTTTAATTGCTACACTAAATATTTCTTTTGTTTCCTTCACTGTTTAGTCAATATATAGATAGAATAACATCGGGGATAGGCTACAACCCAGACTCACTCTCTTCCCAGTCACTGCTTCCCTTTCATGCCCCTCGACTCTTAATGCTGCCATCTGGTTTCTGCACCAATTATAAATAGCCTTTCGCTCCCTGTATTTTACGCCTGCCACCTTTAAAATTTGAAAGAGAGTATTCCAGTCAACACTGTCAAAATCTTTATCTAAGTCTACAAATGCTAGGAACGTAGGTTTGCCTTTCCTTAATCCATCTTGTGAGGCAGAAACAGACAGAGTCCAAGCGGGTAAATAATGGTTCTGAAATCCCATTCCCCTCATCCAATCACCAACATCTTCCAAGATCAGTCGAAGGTTCAGTATTGCCTCCCGTGTTCTAACATTTCTACGGAATCCAAGCTGACCTTCCCTAATTTCATCTTCTACCAGTTTTGCATTCGTCTGTGAAGAATTCGTGTTAGTATTTTGCAGCCGTGATTTATTGAACTGAAAGTTCGATAATATTCACACCTATCAGCATCTACGTTCTTGATGTTGGAGGGTATTTCTCCTGTCTCAAATATCTTGCTCACCACATGATAGAGTTTTGTCATGGCTGGCACCCCCAAGGATATCAGTAAATCTAATAGAACGTTGTCTGCTCCCGGGACCTTGTTTCGACTTCTTTCAGTGCTCTGTCAAACTCTTCAAGCAGTATCATATCTCCAATTTCATCTTAATCTACGTCATCTTCCATCTCCACAATATTGCCCTCAACTACATCGACCTTGTATAGATCTTCTACATACTCATTCCACCTTTCTGCCTTCCCTTCTTTGCTTGGAAATGGTTTTCCATCTGATCTCTTGATATTCATACAAGCGGTTCACTTTCCTCCAAAGGTGACTTTAATTTTCCTGTAGGCAGTATCTGTCTTACCCCTAGTGATATGCACCTCTAACATTTCTCCTCTAGCCAATCCTGCTTAGCCATTTTGCACTTCCTTTCGATCTCGCTTTTGAGACGTTTGTATCCCTTCTTGCCTGCTTCATTTACTGCATTTTTATCTTTTCTCCTTTCATCAATTAAATTCAATATCTCTTTTCTTACCCAAGGATTTCTACTAGCCCTTGCCTTTTTACCTACTTGATCCTCGGTTGCCTTCACTATTTTATGTCTCAAAGCCACCCAATCTTCCACTACTGTATTTCTTTCCCCCGTTCTAGTCAATCATTCCATAATACTCTCTCTGAAACTCTTTACAACCTCTGGTTCTTCCATTTTATCCAGGTCCCAATGATTGTGGTCAGAGTCCACATCTGCCCCTAGAAATGTCTTACAATTTAAAACTGGTTCCTAAATAGTATGTCTTACCGGTATATAATCTATCTGAAGCCTTCCAGTGTCTCCAGGCCTCTTCCACGCATGTAACCCTTCTTTCATGTTTTTTTTAAACCAAGTGTTAGCTATGATTAAGTTTGCTTTGTGCGAAATTCTACCAGGCGGCTTCCTCTTTCATTCCTTGTCCACATTCCATATTCACCTACTACTTTTCCTTCACTTCCTTTTTTTACTACAGAATTTTACTCCTCCATCAGTATTAAATTTTAGTCTCCCTCCGGTATCTAAGTGATTTTTGTTTATCTCATCTCTTCAATCTCTTCGTCATCTGCGGAGGTAGTTGGTATAATAACTGTGAGAATTTATATGTGTCAGAACATATTTCACCAAACTACCAAACTCTTCTGTCAAGGGACATCGAAAGTAAAATGACAGGGTTCTGCTTTACCTATAGTCGATTATTTTGACATCCTAAAAGAAAATACTGTGACTGCACATTGAGCAAATCCAATATTACTGTGCAAGATTCATAACCATCACACCCTCTTACCTTCCCATTACCGTTGTTACTGAATAATATCCTACTTACGTAACGTCTAAAGGCTCGATTGACACACTTTGTTTGCATAATTGATTCCGTTGTTATTACAAACCAATATACCCTATATAACAATTATACACCGGCGAAAAAAAAAAGTCTGAGCACCAAGTAGGAGTTGTGCGAGCTAAACGAAAATTGGTAGGTGCGTTTCTACATCTGAAAGATAACGTCTGTTAAAAATTAGCTGCTGTCGCATAAGAGTGGCGCCAATAGGCTGCAAATCAGGTGCGGTTTGAATAATTCCTGAAACTGTCATGAGAGATACTTGCCTTTGAAAAAGGACGTAGTGTGCTGATGTTTGTCAAAAAAACCTGTAAGTCGATGATGACGCCATTATCATCAGCTCACTGAGTTTTAATCAAATTGTGTAACAGGGCTACGAGGAGCTGGATGTTCCTAACGCAATATTTCAGGAACACGTGGAAGGAATGTAGCTGCTGTACACTATTCCTGTCAGCGATGGTCACGGGAATGTACGGTCGCAAGAAGACAGGACTCCAAGTGGCCACGTGGCACTGCCGAGACGATAGTGTGTTTGTCGCATGGCTGTGGCGCATTGTATTGCGTCTGCAGCAGCAATCTGAGTAGCAGTTGGCACCACAGTGACGCAACGAACTGTTACATCTACATCTACAGCCAACTCCGCAAGCCACCTGACGGTGTGTGGCGCAGAGTACTTTGGAGTACCTCTATCGGTTCTCCCTTCTATTCCAGTCTCGTATTGTTCGTGGAAAGAAAGATTGTCGGTATGCCTCTGTGTGGGCTCCAATCTCTCTGAATTTATCCTCATGATCTCTTCGCGAGATATACGTAGGAGGAAGCAATATACTGCTTGACTCCTAGGTGAAGGTATGTTCTCGAAACTTCAACAAAAGCCCGTACCGAGCTACTGAGCGTCTCTCCTGTAGAGTCTTCCGCTAACGTTTATCTATCATCCCTATCATCTTACAAATCGCTTACTTCAAGGACAGCTACGGGCAAGGCGCTCTGTAACGTGTATACCAATGATCCCAAAACACCACCGTTTGCGACATCAGTGGTGTCAAGCGAGAGCTTATTGAAGGGCAGTATGGAGGTCTGTTGTGTTTTCTGATGAAAGCTGATTCTGCCTCTTTATCAGAGACAGCCGTGTGTTGGTTAGGAAGAGGCCAGGTGAGTGCCCGTAACCAACCAGTCTGCATGCTATACACGCTGGACCTACGTCTGGATTTATGGTCTGGGATGCTATTTTATATGACAGCAAGAGTGCTCTCGTGGTTGTTCGTAGCATCCTGACTGCAAATTTGTGTACGTCTGGTGATTCGACCTGTTCTGCTGCAGTTCGTGAACAAAATTGCAGGTGGCCTTCGTCAAACAGAATAACGTTCACTCACATATCGCTGTTGTACCCCAACATGTTATAAAGAGTGTCTTCATGTAGCTTCGGCCTTCTCGATCACCAAATCTGTCTACAATCGAGGACGGATGGGACATCATCGGACCACAACTCCAATGTTATCCATAACGAAGAGAAACTGACCCCATGTTGACCGACCAAGTGAAAGAGGCACGGATATACATTCCACAACCTTACTTCCGTCCCCTGTACGACACAACACATGCACTTCTTCATGCTTACATTCAACATTCTGATGGTGACACCGATTATTAAAGTACCAGAAAATCACATTTGCAATGGATTTTCTCGCACTTAAATTAACCTATGATGTTGCAACATCAATAACTTAGATACGTTACCTTGACAAACGTATTTCCGAAATTTCATTGCTCTACATCTCTTGTTTCTTGGTGTTCGGCTTTTTTCACAAACACCATGAAAAATGTTAAGCTATTCCCAGCCTGACATTTTACATTTTTTAAATATGCTGATACAATATAAACCAGATCACAGGCATTTGTAGGCCAAATACCTCATTATTTATGATTCCAATGACGAGGATTACTGCAGTGATTGTGTGGATCAGGTCTTATCCCTCATGAGGAAGATGTACTGGAAATGTGCTGCTGTGCTGGCGCCGCGTTGACGCACACAGCAGTCGACTGCGGAGATATTTGAAAAGTAAGTAACTGCACAAGGACTCTCAGAATAATCTAAACAGATAGCATTGGTGACCCACCTCTGCATTTTACAATACGTCCTTTCCGACAGTGCGTTTCCCACATACAGCATGGTGCACAGGCCGCGGAGTTCGTAGAATGCAGGTGGACTAAGAGAAAACTTTTCCATCCCACAGCTGTGAAAGTTTTAGCCTTGGAGTTCCGCAAAAGCAGTTAAGAACCGGAGGTCACCAACTGCTTTTCAGAATTTTTTGAGAGTTGGTGAAGAATTAATAGTTAACGACACGACGCTGTGACATTGGCCCCACGACTCTCTGAATTGTGTGGGTAGGGGAAAGGGCGACTTGAGGACAAATTTTAGGCAGTAGAGCGTGGAAAAATGTAACAACGATAAAAATTATACTGTCAATTATCGCCAAGCGAACGTGTCCTCACTGGTGAAAGATTTGTTGTTTGATGGAGACTATTATACAATCGATTATGGCCAAGCAAACGTGTCCTAATTGGTGAGGGATGTTTTTTTTTCTTTTTTATGTTTGATGGAGAATCTGAACAAAGCAAGCACAGGAAACGTATGCTCTGATCACTGTAGTAGCATTCGCTCATTCACGTGAGTATTATTCTGGCATTCACTCTAGTATCTTTCTGGCTTTCATTGGCTTAGTATTCTCCCGCGGAACATTTTCATGGCAGATTTTATTTGAATAGTAGCTTTTCTCTCTGCCGGTGGACTTCAACTCAGACAGCGGATGAAACTTGGGCTGCAGACTTAGAAACAAAGAAATTGAGTTGACTTGCAGAGCAGACTGGAGCAAGACGTCTGTCTGCACCGCTCATTCTGTACGTCCACATTCACACTGTGGTGAGAATATCTAGCGGTGTTGATTATGTAGGTACGGAGTTAAAATATTTGCTAACGCTCCAGCTACTTCACATGTTTAAGCGGACAATTAATTTGCATGTAATCTCATCGTCTCTTTCCGTCACCACGATTCAACCACTGGTTTCATTTTGCTGTTACGTTGTACGGTATTAATGCCTCAGGAAGTTGACTTGCACAAACGCTATTCTCTTTCAAAGTACCCTTGCCTATCATACCATTGATTGTTACAATTTAGTTTCATATCTCATTTTTAATGTTTGCCTGTGTATTCCTTTACTAATGTCCTTCATAAATCCGTGTAGACTAAGAACTGCAAAAAATATTGGGATTTACTTGTGCCAAGGTTTTTATTTGTAATGAGTGAATCCCTTTCATGAAGTAAATTAACAGTATATTATGGGATTACCGGTAACTGGAATGCAATGATAAGGCTACCCTTTTTCCACTAACTGCGTCCGTCAGATCCGTTGCGTATCTATTGCTAAGCATTGAGTCCCCGGGAGCGATCCGGCGCCCAGTAGGACCAGACTGCTACAGATCAATTGACCACTCGCACCGGTACTTCACAACCAGATGTTCACATTGGAAATTACTTCGCAAACCTCATTTCAATGTGACATGTCCGCCTGTGTTGCAAACTACATAATAATCAGTACTCTAACGCCGTTTGAAATTGTCATACTTCTCTCTCTCTCTCTCTCTCTTTCTCGAAGTGTCAGTGAGCCCATGCACACCATAATTTGCAGTCTGTATATTGTATTTAACAACTTTTTCACAGTTTCTCTTATTTTTCTGTTCTTTTCCTTCTTATGTTTGTGTCTGGTTTTGAAAATGTCATAGGCAACGTAGCTCTTACCATAAAGATTACCAAAATGACTTTTTACCCCTATATATTGCAACTAATTCTAATACTAAGTACAATTTCTATTCTATTAACTGTACTATATCTGGTCTGAAGACACTAATAAAACTAGGGTAAACGACTTAGACGGGGATGCAAGCTGGATATTTAGGTAACAAATTATAATGTAGGTAGATTTTACATGTAATACCAGAATTAATCGTATATTGTACGTAACATAAATTACAAATGCATTAATAAAAATTATTATGTGACACTGAAACATGACGGAGGGAAAACCGGAACAGAAGGGAACAGAAGCATTTGAGATGTGGTGCTGCGCCAGAATGTTGAAAATTAGGTGGACTGATAAGGTATAAGGGATGAGGAGGCTCTCCGTAGACTCTATGAGGGAAGAAATATATGAAAAACACTCACAAGAAGAATGGACAGGATGATGGGATGTCTGTTAAGATGTCATGGAAAGCTGCCACGACACTAGTGAGAGCTGTTGAGTGTAATAACTCAAATTAAATGGCTCCTAGACATCAGTCCCCTAGAACTTAGAACTACTTAAACCTAACTAACCTAAGCACATCACACACATCCATGCCCGAAGCAGGATTCGAACCTGCGTCAGTAGCGGTCGC
Source organism: Schistocerca gregaria (assembly GCF_023897955.1). Lineage (NCBI taxonomy): Eukaryota > Metazoa > Arthropoda > Insecta > Orthoptera > Acrididae > Schistocerca > Schistocerca gregaria. The sequence goes on from NC_064924.1 coordinate 420,473,588, forward strand.
GCTGTGACACAGACTGAATCGCCTAGAACCGCTCGGCCATAACCCCAGGCAAAGTAATAACTGTTTAGGAAGACAGAGATTGGAATACATCCAGCAAATAATTGAGCACTTAAGATGATGTTGCTATTGAAAGATGAAAATGTTGGCAAAGGAGCAGAATTCGTCCCGCGCCGCATCAATCCAGCTAGAACACTTATCACTAAAAAATGTGTTTAGGAAGTAGTTGCTCAATGGACTGATTCTTTTGCTTTTCATTATGTAAGTGGTCAAACCAAATGGTAGGAACATTTCATGAAATAAAATGGTTTTTTTTTAATCTTAAGTACTAAACACATTATTTCTCTTACATAATGAACATGATAATCTTCAGTTACTTTGACGAGTAAATATATGCACTACACTGATATAGTTAAAATTTGTAATTCCTGGAACAGGAGCTGAAAATATTATCTTGGATGTGTATTGCAGATCATTGTCGTTGTACATTTGCTTTGCAATACCCCATAAAATAATTCGCTAAGACACTGAAGAACATTGTCAAAGTGTTTGAATATATTTGTGTGTTTCTCTTCGAAACTTACAATGGTACGAATTACTCAAATGATAATCCAAAATTATTTGTTTCTCCAGGGTGTGCTTCTTTTCAGTACCAGTTATCACCAGAGTTAAACACTTGCTAATGATTTTTCTCTGTGCTAGATGTTAATCCCAAGTCATGGGCTAATTTTATGACGCGTGCTGAATACTTTGAATTTCAGAAATAATAATTACGCTTTCGACAGATAGTCCAAGGAAATTCCTACTCAGAATGGCTGGAGGGGGATCTGGAACTAAATTCTGCGGTTTACGAGTTCACCGTACAATACCGAATGCTTACGATATGGCCTCCTGTTATTCAAGTGAAACACAAGGAATGTTCAGACCAAAACGGTACAGTAGCCTCCGGTGGAGGATGAAGAATAAAGAGTAAACAGAGATTCACAGTACAACTGACGACGTCGATTAATGGATGGAAATGTTCACCTCCAGGAATGGATATCCAGTGATGGTTTAAACATTACCATACGACAAAGGATTAAATGTTGACGGCTCATCAGCAACGGGGAGATAGAGGGCTACGTCATCTGGAGGAAATGTGAGAGGAATCGGACGGGTCGTAGTCACTAGAACCGTTTCGACATCTCTGTCAACTGATTTAGGGAAAGTAGGGAAAATGAAATTTTTGGAAATTTGTGGTAAGGTCTCTGGGACCAAACAGCTGAAATCATCGGTCCCTACGCTAACACACTACTTAATCTAACTTATACTAACTTACGCTAAGAACAACACACACACATACACACCCATGCCCGAGGGAGGCCTCGAACCTGCGACGAGGCGAGCCGCATGGACCGCGACCTAGGCGCCCTAGTTCGCGAAGCTAGAGAAAATGAAAATCTGTGTGATCGAACTAGTGTTGGTACGGCGCTCTTACTAACTATGAGTGCAAGCCGTAACAGCATCTTATACACAAGCACTCGACCCCGTACCCCCCACCCACATCCCCAAGTTCATTCCGTTCTTAATATAACAGGCATGAATATTTTTCGAGACATTGTGGACGACAGACAGATTTTAAATTTTATTGACGGAATGCAAGATGATAGGGGCAGTATTACAAGCTGTAAAATACTTACAGTGCTAGCGATTAAAGCTGCAATACGAAGAAAGATGGCACAACACGAAGCTTTATTTATTGTTCATATATGGAATACAATGTGCAAAACTTAAGGACGAAAGTAGCTACCATATAATATGACACTTCCCGGCAATATATGTTGATGAAACTTGGACCATACACAGCACAGAAGACAGCAGAACAACATATTCAGTGAGACGTACAGAAATAGCTTGAAACCTGAGGAGAAACATAGGCTACTTTATACAGTGTGCAGTACAAAATACTTATTGATTTGGAGAATATTATGCCGATTACACATATTTACTCTTTGAAGAAGCTATTTACCCTTTGACTTGTGACCTTTATCATATACACGAAAATAACTTAATGTGTTACTTGATACGATTTATAGTAATTAATACCTAGTTTAGTGGGGTTGCATTTGAGTATGACATGCCAGCAAAGCCGTGGGTAAAAGATAGACATGTGAGGAGAGCTGACATTCGATGCACAAAAATCGTAAAATTTTCTCTCCAACAAACTACAAACTACATATATTCTTTCTTCATCAGTTACACGCTTCTTAATAATTTTAGGAAGTCTATATTTTATTTTAATACCGTCACGGTCACTTATAACGACAAAAGTACTGATATGCGTTAACAGTTGGGGGTCTTGTGGTTAATGCTGCCGATTCTCCCTCATGGGGTCCCGTACCGATTTTCGACCGGGTCAGATTTTCTCCAATGCCACTTGGTGTGTGCGTTGTTCTTATACCCACTTCTTCGACGGACAACTAGACGAAGTGGCGTTGAATAAAAAGCCATACACCAAGCAACCGAACAACCTGAACGGGGTCTCTTGGCCAATGAAGTACAAGCATTTCATTTCATTGCTCTAAAATGTGAGCGCTGCTTCAGGTAACAGCTTATACAATCCTTAATCCATACTTCCATACTAATTCGCACTTCTATATTCCTATAATAAATGTGAAAGCAACTCTGCTATAGTCTGTCGGTAAACTGAAGAGCGAGCGAGTCAGTCCCCACTCTGCCTACCCAGCTACGTCACAAGGCGCTACTACAGGCTGTATCAGAACGTAGTACCGGTCCCGCCGCGGCGCGCACTTTAAATCTGTGGCGACGCGTGTACAGATGCGCTACGGCTGCGTTCATTTTTAGACAAATGCGTTAAGACTATAAGGAATACAAAAGATGATAAGTTCTTCCGAATCGCAACATTATAGAGTAAACAATATTAACATAAGAATGTAAGTCAGAATTGTACTACAAACATAGAACCGAATGCCTGTTCATGTCATTGTATGTTCCTCTATTGCTATTCGTATAACGAATCCCATATAGCACAGTCAATCTGTAGAATTTAAGGTTTGTTCCTACTTTGTGTTTCTACTAAAAGTTAAAAATTTCCTTAGTAGGGCTGCGTTGAAACTTAACAATTCTTCGCGTGCCTTCCTTATGTATCCTATTATGGCAAGGCTGACATTTCCATAAATTTCAGCCCTTTGATTGGGACTGGTAAAATTAGCAAACAGTTACACACGCTGTTATAGCGTTAGAGACGACTGAATGATCGTTACTCCGCAGATACCTCCTCTTCGTATTCTGCACATTTTCTTGCAATATAGGGCGATTATCCATCACTTCCGGATACCAAAGTATATCAATGAGTTTATTGAGTTAACTGACTGCCACTAGAAACTACGATCCCCGAACAGAAACAACGTATATCACTGCACGCCGATCTACACCACTGAACAGGTAACGGGTAACTGATTTTGGGTGCCCCTGTAGGCCAGTGACAGCGTTCTTCCGGGAAGGGCCACTTCTCCCACCAAAAGCGCTGCTTGCTCTTCAGTTTACAGACAGACTATACGTTTTCACAACTCTTTCTCTGGATCGCTTCCGATTAAATCTGGTATGGGAACGAGAGTAGGCTACTTAAGAAAGTTGTGTTATCTTTTTGATTGTTATCAATTTTTTTTAAATATGTTATTCGTGATTAAGGTGCAGACGATGCCTGCGTGGTGGCCGTAGAATCTTGGTGTTTATAGATTATTCCGTAATTGTGCGAATCTAACATTACGGTTTACGGTATTGAATTGCTACACAACCGGGCACAGCTGGAGAGTTTTTGTGGAGATATAAACCCGAGAACCATATTTAAGACTATTGCTAAGTGCCTCTAAACGTAAGCCCTCTTTGGTCCTTAGATCAAAGACAGCTCGAACTTCGAAAATTACTAGGACGCAAATAAACTTCGGAGCAGTTCCAGATCTGCCGGACCTTCAGAACTTCACATGACCTAAAAAGATACAGAGGCAGTTGAACACTGACAAGTCCTTCAAATTTCAAACGCTGAGTATCACACGTCTCTTACGGCTCCTGAGACGCTTCAAGCTTCATAACGACGGCGTCATGTACAGGCTGAACGACAAACAGAGAGACGTCGTGCCTCTACATATAAAGTGTCAGAAGCTTTTGGTGAGGCTGAATTTTATTATTATCAATTCACTGACTACGTTGATCATCGATTAATCATGATAGGGAAAATGGACTAAAGATATTGCGGGAGCAAATCAGAAAGCCTATGACTCTATTTTTTTAACTAAATTACAACTGTAAATGAGAAGTCAACATATTCATTATGAGCGTTGGCCTTTCTTGGTTCGTGCGGACCTTATATGCCGGTAACTCCGTCGCATTCCGCTGTTGTCGATTGTTAAAGGTGGCAGCTGTGCTTTACACGTCCACGGCTTTAGAGCAAGGAAGTGGATTCGTTTTCTATGGAGCAACGGACGCACGCTCATCGAGATCTACACGGAAATTCAGCCCACGCATCGGGGAAAATTGTCTAGATAATTACACTCCTGGAAATTGAAATAAGAACACCGTGAATTCATTGTCCAAGGAAGGGGAAACTTTATTGACACATTCCTGGGGTCAGATACATCACATGATCACACTGACAGAACCACAGGCACATAGACACAGGCAACAGAGCATGCACAATGTCGGCACTAGTACAGTGTATATCCACCTTTCGCAGCAATGCAGGCTGCTATTCTCCCATGGAGACGATCGTAGAGATGCTGGATGTAGTCCTGTGGAACGGCTTGCCATGCCATTTCCACCTGGCGCCTCAGTTGGACCAGCGTTCGTGCTGGACGTGCAGACCGCGTGAGACGACGCTTCATCCAGTCCCAAACATGCTCAATGGGGGACAGATCCGGCGATCTTGCTGGCCAGGGTAGTTGACTTCCACCTTCTAGAGCACGTTGGGTGGCACGGGATACATGCGGACATGCATTGTCCTGTTGGAACATCAAGTTCCCTTGCCGGTCTAGGAATGGTAGAACGATGGGTTCGATGACTGTTTGGATGTACCGTGCACTATTCAGTGTCCCCTCGACGAAAACCAGAGGTGTAAAGCCAGTGTAGGAGATCGCTCCCCACACCATGATGCCGGGTGTTGGCCCTGTGTGCCTCGGTCGTATGCAGTCCTGATTGTGGCGCTCACCTACACGGCGCCAAACACGCATACGACCATCATTGGCACCAAGGCAGAAGCGACTCTCATCGCTGAAGACGACACGTCTCCATTCGTCCCTCCATTCACGCCTGTCGCGACACTACTGGAGGCGGGCTGCACGATGTTGGGGCGTGAGCGGAAGACGGCCTAACGGTGTGCGGGACCGTAGCCCAGCTTCATGGAGACGGTTGCCAATGGTCCTCGCCGATACCCCAGGAGCAACATTGTCCCTAATTTGCTGGGAAGTGGCGGAGCGGTCCCCTACGGCACTGCGTAGGATGCTACGGTCTTGGCGTGCATCCGTGCGTCGCTGCGGTTCGGTCACAGGTCGACGGGCACGTGCACCTTCCGCCGACCACTGGCGACAACATCGATGTACTGTGGAGACCTCACGCCCCACGTGTTGAGCAATTCGGCGGTACGTCCACCCGGCCTCCCGCATGCCCACTATACGCCCTCGCTCAAAGTCCGTCAACTGCACATACGGTTCACGTCCACGCTGTCGCGGCATGCTACCAGTGTTAAAGACTGCGATGGAGCTCCGTACGCCACGGCAAACTGGCTGACACTGACGGCGGCAGTTAGCGTCATTCGACGGCCAAAACCACGGTTCCTGGTGTGTCCGCTGTGCCGTGCGTGTGATCATTGCTTGTACAGCCCTCTCGCAGTGTCCGGAGCAAGTATGGTGGGTCTGACACACCGGTGTCAATTTGTTCTTTTTTCCATTTCCAGGAGTGTTTGTGGTGGCAGTGGCGTGCTGAGTTCGACGAAGGCCTTGAAGCCTTGCATGACAATGAGCAGGCGGGGAGACTGCGTTCGTCGCTGACTGGCGGAAACATTTCCCGCATGGATGAAATGGTGAAAGGAGATCGGCGTGTGCCATTTCCCGGGGGCTTGGCCTATCGTATGGGAGTGCATACGACATTACTGACGGGTCCTTAGTGTACCGGGAAGTTTCACGTCAGTGGGTGCCTAGTGAGTTGGATGACATGATAAAAGGCAAGCGAACGATATCCTCACTGAATTATCCGGAATGGTACTCCAAGGAGGGTGAAAGCTTCCTAGATAGCATTGTTACTTGCAATGAAACGTGGATACTGCATTTCATACTGGAATCCAAGTGGCAGATCATGTTGTGGAAACAAAAATGGTTCAAATGGCTCTGAGCACTATGGGACTTAACATCTGTGGTCATCAGTCCCCTAGAACTTAGAACTACTTAAACCTAACTAACCTAAGGACATCACACACATCCATGCCCGAGGCAGGATTCGAACCTGCGACCATAGCAATCGCGCGGTTCCGGACTGAGCGCCTAGAACCGCTAGACCACCGCGGCCGGCGTTGTGGAAACATCCGGGCTTGTCTGTGACTAGAGAAATTCCTTTCAGCGTCACCTGTTGGGAATGTCATGTTGACGGCCATCTGGGATGGCTGTGGACCGCTCCTTCTGGATTTCATGCCACAAGGTGCAATCACCAATGCCGACAGTTATTGTTCCACACCGTCGCACTTAGGGCTGCCACCATGCGAAGGCGCCGAGAGATTCTTTGTGTGGACAACGCGGTTCTGCTCCACGACAATACGAGACCACACACAGCAATCAAAACTGCCGGAAAGCTCTTGGCACTTCACTGCGAGATTCTAGACTACCCACAATACAGTCCCGATCTCGCACCTAGTGATTTTCACGTTATCGGACTGCTGAAGGCGTTTCTGGCAGGACAGTGATTCACAAGTAACTATGAAGCGAAGGTATGAGTCCGACGGTGGTTCTATAGTCAGCCAGACGAGTTCTACCGCAGTGCTGCTATGGGACAAATGCGTGGACTGGTGTCGCGATTATGTGAAAAAATAACATAATGTACGCAGAATAGGACGAATATTTTTCGTTACCTGTATGTACCTTACTTTGGCTAATAGTGGCAAAGGCTTCCTCATTTGCTATCGTGTAATGTGTCGAGATGGAAGGAAGAAAAGATTGTTGTGTCTAATTTTGGTAGTAAAATTTTGCTTCCAGTAATAGGCCAGCCAGAAGAACCCCAAAAACTTCGATTTATGAACACGTTATTTAAATATGACTACAAAATATAATGCATGCTATCACACGGCATATTTGGTGTTGATTCAGAAATCTAAATTTCAGGTTTTTCACTTACTTTTAAGATTAAAGGTCAAATTAACCATAGAAATGGCTCTTTGTTTCCATCCGATACTCATCAGTATAGGATCCTACAGGTCTGTTTCATGGAGGATGAAAGGAATGAAGCTAACTGTAAGTCTAGTACATGCAAGGCGTGAACGAAATATGATTTTAAATGTTCAGAGAATGTTGCATAAAAGTAATCATCTAATAACCGTTTTTGAAAGTGCTTCGGAGGAAATGGCATAAGAAAATTACAAATTAGTGATCCACTCAGCCCATACATGAAATGAGGAGCACGCGAGCCGATATAAAGCACCATTGATAAATGAAGTATCGACCTTAGTAACAGGCGAGCAGTGCACATGTCAAAACATGGTTTTTGATACCCATGCCGAATTAACCAGGGTATCTGATACACAAAAATATTGCATTGTAGTGTTCGCAAAACTTTTAGCAAGGGTCAGGAAAGTTTTTACCGCAACTTTATCCTATAACGTGATTATTCTTGCCACACAAAAAAGTTTGATGTGTGACTTTTATGCATATCACATTATAAGACGATAAAAATACACTCCTGGAAATTGAAATAAGAACACCGTGAATTCATTGTCCCAGGAAGGGGAAACTTTATTGACACATTCCTGGGGTCAGATAAATCACATGATCACACTGACAGAACCACAGGCACATAGACACAGGCAACAGAGCATGCACAATGTCGGCACTAGTACAGTGTATATCCACCTTTCGCAGCAATGCAGCCTGCTATTCTCCCATGGAGACGATCGTAGAGATGCTGGATGTCGTCCTGTGGAACGGCTTGCCATGCCATTTCCACCTGGCGCCTCTGTTGGACCAGCGTTCGTGCTGGACGTGCAGACCGCGTGAGACGACGCTTCATCCAGTCCCAAACATGCTCAATGGGGGACAGATCCGGAGATCTTGCTGGCCAGGGTAGTTGACTTACACCTTCTAGAGCACGTTGGGTGGCACGGGATACATGCGGACGTGCATTGTCCTGTTGGAACAGCAAGTTCCCTTTCCGGTCTAGGAATGGTAGAACGATGGGTTCGATGACGGTTTGGATGTACCGTGCACTATTCAGTGTCCCCTCGACGATCACCAAAGGTGTACGGCCAGTGTAGGAGATCGCTCCCCACACCATGATGCCGGGTGTTGGCCCTGTGTGCCTCGGTCGTATGCAGTCCTAATTGTGGCGCTCCCCTGCACGGCGCCCAACACGCATACGACCATCATTGGCACCAGGGCAGAAGCGACTCTCATCGCTGACGACGACATGTCTCCATTCGTCCATCCATTCACGCCTGTCGCGACACCACTGGAGGCGGGCTGCACGATGTTGGGGCGTGAGCGGAAGACGGCCTAACGGTGTGCGGGACCGTAGCCCAGCTTCATGGAGACGGTTGCCAATGGTCCTCGCCGATACCCCAGGAGCAACATTGTCCCTAATTTGCTGCGAAATGGCGGTGCGGTCCCCTACGGCACTGTGTAGGATCCTACGGTCTTGGCGTGCATCCGTGCGTCGCTGCGGTCCGGTCTCAGGTCGATTGGCACGTGCACCTTCCGCCGTCCACTGGCGACAACATCGATGTACTGTGGAGACCTCACGCCCCACGTGATGAGCAATTCGGCGGTACGTCCACCCGGCCTCCCGCATGCCCACTATACGCCCTCGCTCAAAGTCCGTCAACTGCACATACGGTTCACGTCCACGCTGTCGCGGCATGCTACCAGTGTTAAAGACTGCGATGGAGATCCGTATGCCACGGCAAACTGGCTGACACTGACGGCGGCGGTGCACAAATGCTGCGCAGCTAGCGCCATTCGACGGCCAACACCGCGGTTCCTGGTATGTCCGCTGAGCCGTGCGTGTGATCATTGCTTGTACAGCCCTCTCGCAGTGTCCGGAGCAAGTATGGTGGGTCTGACACACCGGTGTCAATGTGTTCTTTTTTCCATTTCCAGGAGTGTACAAAATAGTGGTCACTGACAAAGTTGTCAATCGTATGTGTTAGCTGACACCAGCTTCGTAAAAGAGTTATAAAAGACGATTCTGACCAGCAGACCTGTATGGCAGTTTGTGCAATATTCACCGACAATCTGTTCTCATATATCATCAGTGCACTTATGCAAGAATACTGGCTTATTTATTTATGGTCAAATCTCTATGGGCAGTGGTGAAACTGAGTCAAATTATGTCTGTAGGACTTAAGAACGATGTATTTTTCATGGCGACAGCATTTAGCCAATGGAACAGCGGACGACAGCAAAACAATACGAGAGTCAATTGGAGAGGGTCACTTTTTCGAGTGAAGAGCTCAAGGGAGCGAATCTGCGCGCAATTTTTTTTTTTTTTGTAAGTTGGGAATGAGTCTGACGTGCATATAGTGACGTGTGGTTTTCAATTGTTGATGTGTTTGAATCTGGGCAGAGAACACCCGGTATCATACTTCAACTTCTGAAGTGACTTCATGTTTCAAGAAATCTGGCTGCGCTCCAGAGTAGGACTGTAACTTGTTCTGCTTGCATTGAACTGAAGATGGAGTATGAGATACTATTCTTTATATGTCCTGTAGTATTTTGTGTACTGTGATTACGAAATGGACTTAGTTTACATGTATATTTGATTACACTCTAGTTTGGGGATTTTTCTACCACTCTTGTAATGTTGTAAATGTAACTTAACTGCATTTGATAAGAGTATTTTCTGTCTGTATTTTAACTGAATATCGTAAGACCACTTCACATTTATTTCGGATGACCTTTCTTGAATGAACGTTATTGATCATTATTCCCTGTTGCCCACATGAATTAAAGACGTTAAGATACAACACCTGTTATTAAATTATTCATTTAACTTTTGTTTTGTATAACTGTGTATGTCATTAGCTCGTATTTAAAGGCAGTGCTAAGAGTATTTGACTGCAGAATCTTCGCTACAGGTGATTATTTGCAGCGTATTAGCTGCGTGGCATTAAATCAGACGTACGCGTCTCTACCCTGTGCTATTCATTTTAAACAGTGACGTACATATCCCAAACACCTAAAGTACAAGTAACCACAGGTAAAGAAGCAACTGGTTTGATCATATGGGATGCTAGTTAGAAGAGCAACTCAGCAGCGGAAAACCTTAGGTACCGTCGCAAATTGTACCTGCTGTAGTACTTTGCACATGGACTAGCGCCCGTGCAAGAGTCAACTTGAACGACTTATGCAGAGTTTGCCATAGCGGCGTGCCGCCTACCTGCCTGCCTGCCTGGCGCATGATGCTGCGCTGCTCCACCGGAATCCTATCACGAAATATCCCCTCAGCTTCCGCCTGCTTGACAGTGCGACGCTGTGAGTTGACCGTTAAATGAGGTCGCTTGCTGATCCAAGCACACATCCCCTGCCGGTACCAAATTGCGTCTTAGTGCACTGACCACCGTCTGGAAACACTACTACCACTGTATTTTTCGCACGGAATAAATGATGATAAATAAATTCGTCTAGGAATGAATATTTTTATTGGTAATCAAAACATCCTCGGTGTCAGGTTTGGAATTCATCGCTGCTTAAAATTTGAACAAATCTGAATACGAATCACCAAAAATGGCGGTCAAAGACTTCTAGCATAAGAAATCACCTTCACTCTACCAGTAGCTTTGTCAAAGAAAGCAGGAAAGTGGACAGAGTTTCAGGGCATTTTCTTGCTCATGTTGTGAGAAATTGTCAAAAAAAAGGCGGTAGAATGCGTAATGATCAACGGCATCAGAATGTAGAACACAGTGGGAACTACTGTGCTATAGACACATAATGTGTATCCACAGGACACGTGGCCTGTTCTTGGAAAGTATTATGATGATCTCTCTACTGACAAAAGATTCCGGACTATTCCCCCATTTGGTTCTCCAGTAGAGGACTACTAAGGGAGAGATAAGGAATGAAGACAAGGATTTCTGGTTAAACCTGTATGAGGTAATATCAACAGTAGCAGAGAATGTTATTACTGTTGTGGATTCATTATGAATAGGAAGGGAGGGCAGACAACACGTTTCTGTGAACAGCTCATTGATAAGGTTGTTCTCATCAGAATCAACAGCAAACCAACACTGATAGCAATAGTTTAGATGTTCACGCGGATATCGCAAGCTAAATATTAAGAGATTGAGAAATTATTTGATGATACTGAATGGAGAATTCAGAAGAAATTCTAATAGTCATGGGAAATTGGAACGCTGTTGTAGGGAAGGAGTAGAAGAAATGGTTACGAGAGAACAGTAATAGGAATGAGAGAGGAGAAACACCGAGTTCTTCAATATATTTCAACTAGTAACAGCCAATACTCCGTTCGAGAATCACAAAAGTGAGGTGAAATTTGAAGAGATAGGCATATAGGAGAAGATTTCTGTTACATTACATCATGGCCAGGCAGAGATTCTGAAATAGAGTACTGGATTCTAAAGCATACCGATGGGCACATATAGAATCAGACCACAATTCAGTAATGATGAAGAGTAGACTGAAGCTTAAGAATCAATGCAGGAAGAATCAATGCAGAAAGACATGGGATACGGAATTACTAAGGAATGGACTGATATGCTTCAAGTTCTCTTAGGCTATAAATACTGCAGTAGTGAATAGGTCAGCAGCCAGTTCAGTTGAAGAGGAGTGGATATTTCGATGAAATGCAATCACAGAACTTGGAAACAAAAAAGAAAAAAAGCTTCATAAGGTATATGCGAAGAAAACATGGATATTGGAAGGAACTAAAAAAGTCTTCAAGGAAATTCACGATACAGAAATGGAGGTCACAAGGAATTAAATAAATGGAAAGCATAGAGAAGCCAAGGCGTAGTTGTTGCAGGAAATAATTTGGATAAGTCTAAAAATATATGACTATCGGAAGAACTGACTCAGCACATAGAAAAGTCAAAACAAAAGCATGGGTGATAACATTAAGAATGTAATAGAATTCCAGTGTTAAATTCAGAGGAGAGAGTGGGTAGATGAAAGGAGTACACTGAAGACCTCTGTAATAGAAGAACTTGTCCGGCGACAGGACAGAGGAAGAAACAGAAGTCTGCACGAAAGAGATACAGGATTCAGTATTAGAATCGGAATTTAAAAGAGATTTTGAAGACTTATGATGAAGTAAAGGAGAAAGTGTAGACAACATTCCATCAGAGTTTCTAAAATGACTGGGGGAAATGAAAACAATACGACTATTCACGTTGGAATGTAGATCTATGAGTCTGGCGATATACCATCCGACTGTCGGAAAAAAAGTCATCCATAAAATGTCGAAGACTACAAGAGCTCACGAGTGCGACAATTGTCGCACCATAAGCTTAAAAAGGTCATGCATCCAAATTAGGATAAGTTTGGTTTTACGAAAGGTAAAGGCACCAGAGAGGCAGTTCTGACATTGCAGTTGATAATGGAAGCAATACCAAAGAAAAATCAAGATACGTTCATAGGCTTTATATACCTGGAAAAAGCGTTCGACTTTGTCAAACGGTGCGGGATTTACAGAATTCTGAGGAAAATAGGTGTAAACTATAGGGAGAGAGGGATAACATATAGTATGTACAAGAGCCAGTACCGAATAACTAGAGCGAAAGATTAAGAAAGAAGTGCTCAGATTAAAAACTTTTCAAGAAACAATGGCAGAAATAAAATAAAGTTTCAATAGTGAGATTAAAATTCGAGATGGAATGGTAGCACTGATAAGATTCGGTAATGGTACTGCTACCCACGGTGAAAGTGAAGAAGGACAGTACCTGTTGAATGGAATGAAGAGTATAACGAGTACATATGTCCACTGACAGTAAACAGAGGAAAACCGAAAGTAATGACAAGTAGAAGAAATGACAACAGAAGAAATTAACATCAGGATTGGGAATGACGGCGTAGGCGAAGTTAAAATACTACCTAGACAGCAAAATATTCCATGGAAGGAGGAGCAAGGGGAACATACAAAAAAGGGAGTACTGGCAAAAAGGGCATTTCTGGACTGGAGAAATGTACTACTATGACACATAAGCCTTAACTTGAGGAAGAAATTTCTGAAAATGTACACTTGGAGCACTGTACTGAATGGTAGTGAAACACGGACTGTGGAAAACACAGAACCAAAGAGACTCAGAGTATTTGAAATGTGGTGCTACAGAAGAAAGTGAAACATTTGATGGACAGATTAAGTAAGAAAGGATGATGTCTCTGCAGAATCGGCGAGGACACGAATATACAAAAAACACTGACAAGGAAAAGGGACAGGATGATAGGATATCCGTTAAGATGTGGTTAGAGGGTTAGAGGAAAACTGAGATTGGAATATGTCCAGCAAATAACTGAGGATATAAGTTACACATGCTAAGAGGTTGGCACAGGAGAGGAATTTCTTGTCACCTCGCATGTAACCAGTTAGCAAACACATGACTTAAAGAAAATTAATTAAGTAATATATGTAATTGCTGTTTCCATGTCGTACCATTCAACGTACACCTGCAGCGATGAACCTGCCGTCCTGCTAATCGGTACTCAATGACATCGCAACCTGTAGCGTGGTAACTAATTTCGTCCGCCATCCTGACAAACCGCTACAGTAATGAAAGTTGCAAAACAGTGTTGGCTGAAAGGCGGCGAAGTGAAGGGCACCTTTCCTTCAGGAAGTGTACCTGTTTTGTCTTCTGAGTAAAAAAATGGCTCTGAGCAATATGTTACTTAACTTCTAAGGTCATCACTCCCCTAGAACTTAGAACTACTTAAACCTAACTGACCTAAGGACATCACACGCATCCATGCCCCAGGCAGCATTCGAACCTGTGACCGTTGCGTCGCGCGATTGCAGACTGAAGCGCCTAAAACCGCTCGGGCACCACCGCCGGCTGAGTATGTATAACAGTGGTATTTGCTAGCCGAGTTTACTAACGTGCTTGTGTCCTTTCCGATGGTGAGAGTGATGGGACAGGTGACAGCACCAGATAGGTTGACCTTAAAGACCCAATCCGATATTCCGATATCGACAACGGTAAAGTGCGTTGGAAATGATCGATAAACAAGGAACTGCTTACACGGAAATCCATTTTTCGAGAGTGAACTTCGTCACTTATATCAAGGAAATGTCTCTTCCGGAGAAAGCTATTTAACAGCGAAACACAGAATTAAATGTTTACGTTGCTAGCAGTAATACTGGAACAGCGGCGATGGCCGTAAAACGACGGAACGCCCTTGGCACGGCCGTGTGTAGCGATAATGGCGCATCATTGGTAGGGGGAGCAGACGTATAAAAGAGAGCGGCTGGCGCGGGCGACGTCCGACACGGCAGTAAACCTGCCGCGGCTGCGGGTGTAATACAGGCCGCGGCCGGCTTTAGTGCCCGCCGCGTTGTGCCACACCGCGGGCCACAGCGCCTGAGTGCCGACTCGCCCGCCGTACGTGCACTAAGCGCAAACTGCCCCTGGCACGACCACTGCACTGCGTCACACCAAGGGCGAGAGGCGCTCAATAAGTGACGCAATACAATTTACTTTTTCAAAATCTGGATAGTTTCATTTAGGATTTCGATATACTCTTTTATTCCCTACTCTTTTGGCTACCAAGGTTATTTTTTAACCTAATCTCTGTTCAATGCGACGGCCTTACGCCACCCTACTGATAGGAACTTTATGCCGGCGTGGTGCCACTCGACTGGTCGACTTCGGAGCCCACGTCTTGCTGCAACAATGAACTTATCATCTACGTACTATTTCCCCGAGAGTGCATCCTTCATCGGAGCAAACAGAAGGAACTGCACGATCAGCGCCATAGAGTGTATGAGGAAGAGGAGGTCAATGAAGTTTTGTGAGTTTCTATCGTGTACAGCACCAACAATAACGTCCTGTTGTGTACCGAGCTGTTTCACGGCGATCCATCTGTCACCTCGAATGAGAGTGTCCGCACGTTTCAACATTGCAGGTGTCACAGCTCTGTGTGGCTGGACGACACATGGTAGATCGGACAGGTTGGCTCGACCATGATGTGATAACGACAGATCATTTTCCCAACGACACGCCGTGCTTTTGTTCACTGTGAAGTCTATGGACACATTCTACAAATGATAGCTCTCTGCTTGTAACGCACCTCTGTCACAGACGCTGTTTTGAAGCCTATGTACAGCGCTGCCACGCATCGGAGCTGCATGGAAATATAGGGGCTTGAGTGAGTAGATTCGACAATGTTCCACACAATTTCCGCATTTTTAACCTAAATTGTCCGAGAAAAAGGCGTGTTGCATTACGCCCCTTGTACGCCCCTTGCACATGAAAAGTTTTGCATTACATGCTGTACGCCCCTTGTTCTTGTATCTGCTGTGAATGTAAAGTACTATATCCATTTCATTTCGAATTAAAGAGAAAAAAACTGTCTTTCAAAAGTGCTCATGGGTGCAAAACATTATGACCAACTGCTTAGTGGCTTATGTTACATCTTTGCAAACCGAGCTTGGTGGCGCACTGGTTAGCACAGTGGACTCGCTTTCGGGAAGACGACGGTTCAAATCCGTGTTAGTTTCTCCGTGATTTCCGTAAATAGCCCCAAGCAAATGCGGGAATTTTTCCTTTGAAACGGCATGCCGGCTTCCTTTCCCATCCTTGAAACATTCCGAGCTTGCGGACTGTCCCTAACGATCACGATGTCGTCGGCTTTGGTACCCAGTAGAGCTGCGATTCTGCATGGGATGGATTTGGTAAGTCCTTGGTAGATTTCTGGGGGTAAGTCGCATCAAGCGTCTAAAAACGTGTCACCCGATTTCCACATCACCGGCATCTCAAAAGCATCCAGACACTTATTAATAGACATTAATAATAGGATGATTCCACCCTTCACCTTTATGAAGGCCTGATCTTTTATGGAAACGCTTCCAGTGAGATGTCTAAATGTCGTAGGATGAAACTCAGCTCAGTCTTCCTCCTCAGCCGAAACTGGAGAATGAAGAAATGTTGGACGCTGGGATCTGGAAACAAGTCGACTTTATAATTTAGGTATTCGACTGGAATCTGATCGAGTCTCCAGGCAGGCCAGTCCGTTTAACGGATGTTATAGTCCACAAAATGGCCACAAATCCGTTTCCGTCAGATAACCAAAGTTAAGTGCTGTCTCGCTTGGGCAGCCCAGGGAAGGATCAAACGCGAGTCTGGTGAGTACTATTGGCCACTGGGATGCACTCAGACCTCGTGAATCAATAGATGAGATACTTGATTGAGAAGTAGCTACTGCAGTCTCGAAAATAGACAATGGCCAGGTGAGCGGCGTGCTGACGACATGATACTTCATATCCACATCCAGTAACGGCTATTGGCTGAGGATGACTGGGCGCTCGGTCAGTACTATTGGGCCTTCCAAGGAGAGAAAGAGATTGTACAAAAATGTTTGCCATCCAATTTTCAGTATCCTTCGGTAGCATCCCATTTCAAAAGCTATTCTCTTCGTGTCTCAGGCCGGCCGGGGTGGCCGAGAGGCTCTAGGTGCCACAGTCTGGAACAGCGCGACCACTACGGTCTCAGGTTCGAATCCTGCCTCAGACATGAATGTGTGTGATGTCCTTAGGTTACTTAGGTTTAAGTAGTTCTAAGTTCTAGCGGAAGTTAAGTCCCATAGTAGAGCCATTTGCCTTTAGCAAAGATTTCTTAATGCTTCCATCTACATTCGACGTTAAAAAATTTCTCTTCCAGGGATAACCGCAGCCATGAGCAGACACGTTGAATAATAGCACCTGGGCTGATGCTGTAAATAATTTATTTAATAAGACTAGCATAACGGATATTACTCAAAATTCTTCTTCTTCACAAACTATTCCTTGCTATTGCGAGTCTACATTATGTATCCCCTATACTTCAGCCATCATCAGTTACATTACCGTCCAAATATCAAAACTCATCAAGTACTTGCAGTGTCTGATCTACCAAACTTAGCATCACTTGATTCCATACAACTAGATTTCATTACCCTACATTCTAAAAATATGGAAATTGTAAATAGTTTTTAATTACAAATAATTATGTTTTAAGAAAATTACTACACTTACAATAGTACATTGACACGAAATTTATATCCGAATGTCATACTTTTATATGAACACACAGTACAAAAATTCATTAACATTTACGTATGGAAATGAATAAAAGTGGAATTAGAATCTGGCGTGTAATTTGCCTTGTTGCTTCATTCTTATACAGTGCAACAAATGACGCATTGTATGGCGTGGGGACCAGACACCTGGACGCTTTCTGATACGTGGAGCACGCAAGTGACAGTACTTACAGAATTCATGCTACAAACGTCAGCGGAATATTTGTTCCAAATCCTGAAAAAAGGACTTGTTTACTTTCAAATTATTTTAGTTCCATTTTGTTAATGCAGTGGACACAGTTACATTTTTCGAGATCCGTACTTCAATAGGTGATAAAGGAGCCCATTTACTTTGTTGTATGTCCGTCCACAGGAACCGAGTGACCGCTACGGTCGCAGGGTCGAATCCTGCCTCGGGCATGGATCTGTGTGATGTCTTTAGGTCAGTTAGGTTTAATTAGTTCTAAGTTCTAGGCGACTGATCACCTCAGAAGTTAAGTCGCATAGTGCTCAGAGCCAGCCATGTCCGTCCATACGTTAGTCCGTCTATCTGTCTGCTGTCTGTCTGACCGTTTCTCTCTAGAATGGACAGACATATCAAGTTGAAATTCATGTCACATACTAAAGTCTTCTACGATTATTTGAGGGTGTAAATAACTGAAGCTTTAAAATCAATGAAATATATATATACAGTCAGTTGTGGCATAAATTTTGATACCCGTAAACTCACACATCAGAACCTGTAGAGTACTTCCCATTGACCTAAGAATAATGAAATGTGGCAGGTTTCACAGTACGACTCAAGGAAAAAATCTGAAAATTTTTAATTTATAATGATATCACACGAAGAAGCCTTTATCGTCATCTGTTATTCGCGTCTGGCTCTAAGTTCATCTGTTTAGACCCCTTCCCCTTTTTCTCGGCAACGGCAAGACATTTCAAGGTTATATTTCTGTCATATACTAAAGTCTATAGCTCCTTTGTGATGTAAAAATTTAAGCTTCAGTGTCAATGTAATCAAAAGATTCAGCTATGTATGACACATATTTTGGAGCTCGTAAACCAACACACCTAAACCTATATGGCACTTACCGTTGATTTTGAATAATGAAATTGACTCTGTTGATATGGTATTTGGCAATGATTGTATTGTTGTGTACTGTATTCATAAAAATAATTTATTTTTCGAAATTACGGAAGGACAAGTAGTGAGAAAATACGGAGTGTAATAACTCGGTCGGGATTTAGTAAACATTGCTCAAATACATTTGTGCGCAACAGTGGTAAACACACTGAAATGTACACAGCAGTTCTCAGTAAAACATTATTTGTTGACTCGTCTGGTAACACATTTCGTCCTTTATTTGTAACTGTCGCACTTCTCACCCTTCGGGGTATGTCAATTTTAAACACAATTTTCTGACTGCTTTCCCCTCTCAGCTGTTCAGTACAGCCGCCAGCGGGCCTAAACGCACGCTACTGTTCCTCTCCTGTGCACTGGTAGGACAGCCCTGATTATTTATTCAGCGGATTTGCCGTCATTCGACTGACGGCGGCAAGCGCTTCTTTTGTATCGTGCCTCCGCCCTTCTTAATATTCATCACGGAATAACGGATGAGGCGTAGGGCACCCTTTCACGGGGGAATCCTACGTGGGATAAGAGCCTCGTTTTTGTTCATTCTCAGCCTGTGTAGTACGTATGTGCTACACTCTTCCTTTAATCATTTACACATGCAGCGTCTGTGTGGACGGAAACGATGTACAGCGCCCCCGAACGAATTAGACGATGACGAAATTTTATAAAATACTTGAAGTGTCAGTTACGATTGACTGACAATGACGTAAGAATTCAAGCAAAGCTATAGGTAAATATGAACGACCCTTATCCACAAAACTGTTATTTTTAACTTGACACAAGAGCTTATACATTTTTCAAACGTCGGAATCATACAGCAAACGGCTTGCAAATAATTGTCTGGTACATTGATCTAGGTTTCGACACCTCTAAGAATATCTTCATCAGAATGAAATTTTGAGAAACCGTAGAAATACGCTGCGAGAAGGCAATAGTCAGAGTTTGAAGCAGATATGCTCAATTCAAAAATAAAATGTCTGTCTGATGTTGCTCCTAGCTAGGCATCTGAAATTTCATTGCTTGTAAAGTGCTGTCAGACTTCTTGAACAAAATTTCATAATTACAACGTCGTTAAGTACTTTATGAGACTCGAGGTCCAGGTGTTGGCCCACCAAGGACAGATATACTGTTTGAGAATCATGTAGGTATGAGATGTAGCGTTCACTGCTGTGTGCATTGAATACATATACGTATCGAGTATCATGTTGTCACCCTTTTCTTAAAGCTATCCACTATCAATAAGAAATGGTGAAGTGTATCAATATTGGTAATGATGATGTTAGAGATAGAATTACTAACGGTGGTAGTAAGGAATGATGGTAGTACCAATGTTTGTCGATGATTAACCCAACTGAGTATTGATGTAACCCGAATGACTCGTCTTGTATCATAGAAACGACCCTTACGTTACAGTGGCAGTGTGATTAAGATAGAATGCTTTCCGGATTAGTAAGGCTCTTATTGAAAGGAAAATTGTCACTTGTGCTGAAAATGTTACGCCAAACTGTTATTGAATTGGGTAGTTTGAGGAAAAATACTGTATATTATTTATTACTGTGACAAGAACATATTGCAGTATTACTAAATAATTCTTAGAAAATTCCTTATTATAATGAACGGTGGGGTATGTTGAATAAAAGTGCATACAAGCATGACAGCTCTCACCATTTCCTTATAGAATTTATGCAAAACGTTCGTTGGTTACACATTTTTTTCGTAATGTGTTTTATTTTTAATAGGTCGTCTAATAGTCACAAGATTGTTTGCAGTGCTAAGTGTACTGCTGTCTTTGAGGATACATCGAAGTTTGCATAAGGGTAACGATAGGTTCAGTGAAGTTGTATTCCTGCTGGTTATACATTATAACTGTTTATAATGTTTATAGCGTGCCAAAATGGTGTAGAGAAAGTTGAGACGGATGGTTTGACATAGGCCACACGTGATCTATCGATTAGGAAAACCAACTCTAATTGGCGTACAAAATCTACCTAAGCTACAGCGCAAGCACGTGGCTCTAAAGTTTCAGTATCCTCAAGGTCTCTTTGCACAAACTAATAGTCTTACACAATAAATGATTGGAACCTTATTTGTAGGAAACTGATCTAATTCTACATTGGGATACGTTTTCGCTAGTTTTCGTGTTATTCTAAACAAACGTAAAAAAGTAATCTTCAAACGTAACGCCGTCCAAATACTCGTCACCAGTGGTCTAACCTTTAGTATGTTGTTCACGGCACTCCCTCCTATCACTCTTCAAAAACTTGTGACTACACGAATCATTTCCTGCATTTGACATTTTTTGGTCTTCATTGACAGGGATATCAGGCCGCCGACTTAGTCGTGCGTTAAAAATTGTAAAATTCACGTTACCATATCGTTATAGAAAAATTTGTGAATTTTAACCGTATAAAATTGTCAGTAAAATCTATTTGTTTTTATGGACTTTTTACAACGCAATCACTGTCCTTGTAAGGTTTTAGTTTATATCGAATTGTGAACGAAATTAGATTTTGTTTGACATTTACAAAAGTCCATTTCCATTCATTACCTCATGGTAAAGTATTAACTAGTAATATTAATGAAATAGCCTATTGTACAGGTACCGTAAGACAGCTGTCAATGAAGACCAAAACAGGTCGAGTATGAAAATAATTCGTGAGGTCGGCTGCTGTTTTACAGGGATTTGTGGAAACGACTGAACGACGTACTAAAAATACTGACCTCTGGGGGACCAACATGGGGTTGAGGTTGCGTTTGAAGGCCACTTTTGTAAGTTTTTCTCGAGTGACTATAAAACCGAAACCTGTAGCGAAAACGTATCCGACTACAAGATTAAATTATATTAAATTTCCAGCAACAAGCTAACATTTATTTTTTCTCTCTGACTAGTAGTTTGCGTATAGAGAGCGAAAGGATCTGATGTTGGAAACCTCGTGTATAAGCTACAGCTTAGGTGGTTTCTGTAGACGAGTTTGAGGTAGCTTTCTGAGCTGACTCATCACAAGTCTGTCGTACATCAAACTGTTCGTCTCGCTTTCCTCTACACTAATGTGGTACGTTGTAAACAATTATTATCGTTTTCACCCTGTGGTGGATTGCTGATGATGATTCGCTCAAACTAAAATAAGTATGTGTGTGAAGCAGGCGCGGACAGCCACTCATACTTTCTTCACTACTTCACTTTGCTCTCATTTCAACAAGACAATTAAATTTGTGCGCCATACGGTGTCTTACAGGTCATCTCCACCATACAGCAGTTATCACTTTTCAATGGTCTACGTTTTCACCGGATACGTTTCACTCTGAAATTTCGGTATAATATCATTCTTCAAGATTTTATCTCTTTTTTGCAAGATTTGAAGAACCTTCACTCGCAGATCGGAGATGAGGAAAAATCTATTCCGTATCTATTCCGTGTTCTTGCTCGTCGAGTGAAACACTATTGCTTTCCTGGAAACTCTTGCATTGTATGGCAGGTTCTGTGGTCAACTGCGTATTTTTGATTTTTGTAGGTCTCCGTACTACTTCTTCCTGTTACTTGAGTGTTAGTAAGGAATGGTAGTTAAATGTTTTTGGGATGAAAGTAAGCAGTGTATTAAGATGTAATACCTAGCAAACGAAACTAAATCCGCAATCGCATAAATTACGTACACTTGAGTAGTTAGCTCCGTGTTCACAATCAATATCTCTTTTGAAGGTACAGATTCACTCAAAACCCATATATTATCTTCTGCGGTCACACTCCTTTACCGTATGTTTATCTACGTGTATCCCGATTCCAAAGAACAGCCTCAGTTTCAGGTAAGTTGTCTGACGCGTGCACAGACTCCATAATAATGATGGACTAGCTTAGATTTGACTGCAAAAGTGGGAAATTACGCACACACTAAACCGGTAACGAGAAAAAGTACTGATTCAAACGATTTTGTATTTACAAAAATGCTATTATCTTGAAAGGTTGGTTCTACGACGAGATGTAATAGAGACACTTGGAGACGAAATGTACGTCTATCAGCTCTTCGTTACTGGGCAACTACCACCCTCTTTGGAAACTTACGTCTGTGGATAATAAAACATTCAAAGTAGCTGTGAGTGTCTATCCAATAAGAGGAGATCTTGAACAATAGAAATGTTTACGATGTACAATGAGTAATTGACCGTGCATTGAAGAGCTGGATATTATAGATGAAATACCCTTGAGTGGTTCATGGCACACATGAATTCGCTATTAGTGATTCTGAGTGTTTGGCAACATTTTGAACGGTAATCGAAACTGATTGGTAAAGTGTTGTTCCAGTTCCTTGTGACGAGTGTGGAACTCCTTCACAGTCTCGATTTTCTATAATTTTTCTAACACAGATTGTTTTTGCTTGCTATTCCTGTTCCTCATCATCACTGCAATAGCAATCGTTACAGGCTGCTTTAAATTAAATTTTGGCGTTTTATGATGATCTATCATGAACTAAGAAACAGCGCCTCTGGTGGGTATTTTATGAACCAGCTGTAGCGTGACGCCGCTCTTTCAACGTTGACTTGCCGCGTAGTGGGAAAGATCAGGAATTTATATGACTGTCTAGGCTCATAAACGTCACGGTTACGTGAAAGTGGCGTTCCTACAAGTGTGAAACCATTTCAAATGGGGAGAGGCAACATGAAAACATTGTCAGATTTTCAACGTTGACGCCAAGACCTGTTGGTAAAATTTAACGGTTGTGCTTCTCCAGAAAGTATCCTTGCGGATTTTTAGCTCGCAGCTATCTCTTGGATACAAAGGCCATGAAAATTTTATTCACTCCCAGTACTCGAAGAGATTACCTTTGATTCGAATGCAAGACCACAAGTAACTATTAGCAACAACTGCTAGAGAGGTAAATCTATTTTATAGATCTTTATTTTTCATTCACAATTTTATTGCCTTTGCCTAAGCTGCTGAATATGACGTACAATTTGCAAATATCATATCGAAAAACACATATTGATTCATAGTTCACTCGGCAGTTAGCGTGGCTTAAAGCTGTTTTTTAGTTTGCAGTACTTTATGAAAACTGAAATCAGTATTAAATGAGAAACTGGAGAGATATTAAATTAACAAGACGAGAAAATAAAGAAGATAAAAGTTATGGAGCTTCCCGCTAAGCAGTCCAAGCACACAGTTCTGGGAAAAAACGTCGAGCATTGTGTCCTTGCATATGCTGCCTATGGATTGGATTAATTATTTTAACGCCTAGTGCTGCGGAAGTAAATTCTCCGAAACGTTGGAGTATTTGTTACTAGTAGCAGTGGTCTAGTTCTAAGGCTAGACTCTTCTCACCCTTTGGTATGATCTTATACTAATCATTCTAATGTAGACTTTACAATCTATCTCTTATAAAACTAAAGAGAGGAAATTAAATTAATTGCTAATGCTTCTTTCTAATTCTTCCGAAAGCTAATTGTTAGGAAGTGGTATACATCAGTGACCACAGCACGAACTCAAGAGAGAAAGATATATCTTCAAGAGTTAGATTTTGATTAAATTCAAAAACAAAATATAGTAACTGCGGTACGCGCTTCATACAGAGTCACAGATGGGCCGCAGGAAAGCTTGGTGGAGCCGGACTGTGATGAAACGTTAAATAATGCATCAGAATAAGGTGCATTAAACAAACAGTAATCTGACTTCGTGACGAGAAATTTTGTTTGCAAGATTCGACTTACGAAAGATGCAAATACGCATGTTATGGCTCGCGGGTGTCATGCAATAGACAATTCACTAAATCCATGCAAACAGCAACGGACTTACCTGTGATACTCCGGATATTATCTTTACATTTGTCGGTTTTGTTCCGTTAAGAGTGATATGTTGAGCTCTATCTGCAAGAATGTCTTGAATCCGATCGTATCTCTACTCCTATACTTCGTAAGCTTTTTTTTTCATTAAACGGCAATGCCGGACCTTGCGAAATGCCTTACTGAAATCAAGGAACACGGCATCAACCTGAGAGCCGTTGTCCATTGCGCTGTGGATATCATGGAGGAGCAGAGCGAGCTCAGTTTCGCAGGATCTCTGTTTGCGAAATTCATGTTGATTTTTATAGAGGACATGTACATTTTCCAAAAACGTCATAATTCTTTAGCATAAAATATATTAAAAATTGTACAACAGATTGGCGTCAACGATATAGGTCTGTAATTGTGTGGATATGTCTTAAAAACTTAAAAACGCTTTTTTCCAGTCGTTAGGTGCCTTTCGTTGCTCAAGCGACCTGCGATAAATTACTGTTAGAAAGGGAGCAAGTTCTTTCGCATCATCTGTATAGAGTCTTACAGGTATCTCATCTGGTCCTGACTCCTTTCCACTACTGAGCGATAGTAGCTAGTTTTCATTTCCGCGATCGTTTATCTCCGTATCAGCCATTTCGACGTTCGTACGACGATTGAAAAGAGGGACAGTGTTACGATCTTCCGAAGTGAAATAACTTCAGAAGACCGAATTCAGTATTTCGGCCTTCTCTCTGTTATCTTTCGTTTCGGTGTCGGTGTGGTCGCTGGGAGGAGGAATAGATGATTTTGATCCACTTACTGAATTTACATATGACCAAAATATCTTAAAGTTTTTACGCAGGTCGGTTGACAAAGTCATTGAACGCTTCTCTCATTGCTCTCCTTAAGCTCATTTTCGCTTCGTTCAGCTTTTGTCTGTCAGCTAGGTTTTTATTTCTCTTGAATTTGAGATGAAGTGCTCTTTGTTTACGTAGCGCTTTTTAACGCGGCTATTGAACCATGGTAGATCTTTCCGATCCCTTCAAACCTTACTCGGAACATACTTGTCTAGGGCATATTGAACGATGTCATTGAACTTTTTCCATTTTTTTCCACGTCTTCGTCCTTATCACCGAATATTTGATGCTGACTGCTGAGATATTGTGAAATTTGTATCCTATCACCATTGCTGAGCAAATACATCTTCCTACCTTTCAATACATTCCTTGTATGATCCGTCTTCATAAATGCTGTCACAGCCTTATAATCACCGATACCTTCCTCTTCGTTAACTGATTCAATAAGTTCAGGTCTTTTTGTAGCCAGGAGGTCTAAGACGTTACCCTGACGAGTTTGTTCTTTAACTATCTGCTCAAGGTAATTTTTGGACAAGACATTCATAACAATGCCATACGAATCCCTGTCTCAGGCACCAGTTTTGATGGCATAACAATCCCAATCTATACCTGACAAGTTGAAGCCACCCCCTATTACAACGGCGTGATCAGGAAATATTCTAATGACATTCTGCAAGTTCTGTCTGAAGCGCTCTGCAACCACGGATCCTGAGCCAGGGGGTCTATAAAGGCATCAGGTCACCATTTTTGACCGTTCTTTATTGCTCATTTCGCTTCCATTGATTTGGTTTTGAAAGCTCCTTATAGCCTTAATAGCACGTGCTTCTGTCTTGAGAAATCTGTCGTGTATTTCGACGTAAAACGATGTGCTATAAGGCTAAAGAAAGTTATGTGAATCAAGCATTACATCATCATCAGATAACGCTGTTCTACAACAATTGGGACCTTATATCAATGTATGTGAATCAAACTGACAAGTCGAATGATCAAAGGCCTTGCTTGACACATTCATCCGCCACAAGTGAAGAAAAATTTAGCTTTTAACAACTTGACATAGAACAACAAATTCACTGTCGTACTACATTTTAATCCCTTACGTAACTGCTTCTGCTGACAAGCAGAGTATTTTTGAGTGCGCTGTCTGTCAGCCGTACAAACATACAGGGGTGACAAAGACCACTAGTTGTCTTTTATAGTTTCCCCCTATTCCCTACGACGACTGCGAGCCATGTTTCATATTCACGCGGAGGAATTTAGTGCGACAGTAAACACTGGGTGCAGGCTTTGCTGTATTGCTTCAATCCTATGGAAAAGGAAACTAGTATATGTTTTCCGAATGAAACTCCCAAATTGCCTCGTTATTAGAAAATACGTCTCCAATGTGTTACGTGGGAAAGCCTGAAATATTCTAAAATGAGAGCAGCTTCTTGGAAACTTGCAAAATACTGGAAGTCGAAAGAGCCACAAAGAGGTTCAAAATTTATTTATGAAAACTTATATAACTGAAGGATCTTTTTTAAAAAATAGTAAAAATCTGGGACTATTCTCTTCGCTACAACAAAAGAGTTTACCCCATTTATCACATATACTTAGTAATGACTTGGAACCTTGACGGAGTAGTGATTTTATTGGTTCGGTTGTCAGCTGACCGTTTTACAGAGTAAGAACTATGTGAAGATGTGTAAGACTGATTACTGGCGGTTAATGTGCTCCATTCAGTTTTCTTATTGTATTCTAGTCATCCCCTGAACTAATCAGTTTTTTTTTATTTTCTCTGTTTTGGTTCTGCCTCCTTGTTAACGATACAGCGCCTCATTTACTCATATCTAGCCGCAAACTGTATTTCACTATCAAAGATACGTTCCTTCATCCCAACAGACAACATCGACCACCCTGTTCTTCCCCCGCGTTCAAGAAGAAGCATGAAACCGTTGACGATCCCTTTCTACGTGAATATGTAACGAGAATCATAACGCAAATAAAAGCGGCGTTTATCTGCGAACAGCACGTCCCTGTATAGAGGTTGCTAAGAACAGACTAAATACGTTCACCGGACACATCACTGGATTTAGTCGCATGGTCTAGTCCTGTGAGAGATTTTGTCATGGCGTAATTATCCTTTCTCGGACATATACAACTGATGTTTACAGTGCAAGTAATAACGTCACCAGTGCGCGGTGAGGCACTTTCTCGAACAACAGCTGCAGGACTGTCCGACGTTCTTCAACGTATCTGTAGATTTTTCATAGCAAACGAGATCCATATTGTTTCCTTGTGGCATTACAGGACCTCATCTACATTTAGGTAGAAGTACTTGACGCTTTCAATTAACGTTGAATCGTATGTGTAATCAGAGCACGATGTATTAAAAAAAAAAGACCACGTGTAGACAATCCCATTCCGTAGGAGATTTGTATCTTACTTTACGACGTCCACGTTTCTGTTCTGTTTTCCATTTCCACAGTACTGTTAGGATATCAGAAATATTTTGCTGAAATTTAGTTAGCACTACTAAAGCTCAAAGTTTATAGACGATACAATTTGAAATCACAGTCCCAAAAAAATATTTACATACGTAAAAAATACTGCGCGATCTCAGTGTCACGCACAGAAAATAATTTTTGTTTTCCTGAATAAGAACTGCAATGCATTCGTTCAATTAGCAATCGCAAGAGTGCACCACAGCTATTAACAACAACGAACGGAGACACCAATTCAGCTGATACAGATCACGTGACAGCTGTTGTACTGAGCAGTTCAATGCTTGGTAAATACGCCGTTTTCGCAAGAGCAATGTGTTTTCATTGTTGAAAAATATTTTTCTATTTGTTCGTATGTACCTGCTGTTGATACGTTTCGTTGGAAGTATCTGGATGCCACAGTGCTGAACAGTCCAGCAATAATGAGATCAATCCCTCGTTCCGGGGAATGTGGATCAATTCCAGGTAAGAAGAGCACCGTAAATTTGTCCACATTGACGGACGATAAACTGGTAGAAAGGAGGAATGTGATGCTGCATTCACCTTCAAAAAATTTGAGGACATTATCTGGCGTGTCTCCTATTTCGTACGAAAGTGCTGAGAGAGCAATGTCTAAGTTTAAATTTAGTGCACATCACGTTTGTATTTTGCAGGAACTGAAGGCGGCGGATGAAGAAATGCTTTTACTGTGCTGCACTTGGTTTCGCTCGCTTGTCGATGTCCACGTAATCACAGCCGTAGGCGACGTTTTCTTCCTTGATGTGGCGTGAATGTACCTTAGTTCGTACAATAATTCTGAAAGCACAAGGATCTGGTTGCCAAGAATCACATGCCATTCATGAAGGCAGCCTACAGTCGTCAGAATGGAGTGTGATACACCGTATCGTGAAGTGGGTCCTACTTCCTTAGAAATGGAAATGAGCGTGCGGCATCAGTGGCCGGGAGATCCCAAGCGGGAAGTTCGGCCGCCAAGTGCAAGTCTTAATGAGGGCGACGCCACATTGGGCGCCTCGCGTGTCGAAAAGCGATGAACAGCGCAACACCCGGTCCCTGGGGGGAGAAAATCTCCCACCACAGCCGGAAATCGAAACCGGGTCTCCGTGCGTGGTATTCCAACCCGCTGACCGTTCAGCTAATGGGGCGGACTACTTTCTTTCAAACTACAGTGAACACATTTGTGTACCGATATCATTACACAGTTTGCTTCGCCTCATGAGGCACATTAATGTTGTTATTGGTTGGTGCACGACGGTGTCACTTCTCATACATCTACTGAAGTAATTCGCTTCCAACGTGATTTTATATTATTATCCAATAAGCTCTGAAGGATTATGGCCCACACGTTCTTCCGATTTAACGTCTCCACGCCGCAAGCACTGGTAGAACCGAAGTTGAACATAACAACGGAGGTTAAAAAGAAAGTTTAAGCCAATGTTGCAAATGGCCTTCCTGTGCTGAATGTTGAATGAGAAAAACTTAAGTTCTTGTATATTAGTGGTAGAAGTTGTTTGCGTAATTTAATAATAGGGCATAGCGGATGAGGAGGACGGTTTTAGATGTCCTTTATTTGTGTGAGCTTTATTTCCTGCCATTGCCGAAAATATGCGAATGAGAAATGCGTGACAATTGTGACGTGATGTTGTTTACTTTCCGCCTGGTGTCGGCTTAGCCATCTGCCCAAATGAAGAGTTACTCAACAATACAGAAAAAATCGAATTTTTTTAAGGAGATAGAAAAGAATGGGGTTGCAGAAAATCCACCAGCACGGGCAGGTACTTACACCTGCCCCATCACCATATACGAAGTGGTCCGTCTTGACACTTTAACCAAAAGGGCCCACAGAATCAGCGAACAAGATCATTTACAGGCGGAACTACAAAACCACATCTCCATCTTTGGCGCCAGTGGAGGGTTCAGAGTCACTGAACGACTGGGCAAAATTCTCGGCCGAGCAAATGTTAAGCTAATTTACCGAAGTAACATTATGCAGCTCCATGCAGCATGCAAACTGCGGCACTTCTGTACTGCGGCCCCTTTCTAATTCGCTTATTGCTGCCTATAGCAACAAATAAAATAAGCACCAGTGGATGACGACTAACATCCTTCTACCTCATCCTTAATAACCGATCAAATAACGAAAATAGCTTATTCTTTAAGTAAATAAGAACTTAAGTTTTTCTCATTCAGCAGCCAGCACAATACCCTGAGGAAGATCATTTGCGACAGTGGGTTAAACATTGTAGCATTTTACACATTGAGAGCTTGGTCACATAACCCGAAGAATTTTATTAACAGTATATGTGAGGTTCTGGAATGAAATGCGTAATATAAACAGCCGCAAAAGATGTGTCTATACCGTATATAGGCCGTACTCGGTGGCCAAGCGGTTCTAGGCGCTTCAGTCCGGAACCGAGCTACTACTACGGTCGCAGGTTCGAATCCTGCTTCGGGCATGCATGTGCGTGATGTTCTTACGTTAGTTAAGTTTAAGTAGTTCTAAGTTCTAGGGGACTGATGACCTCAAGTGTTAAGTCCCATAGTGCTCCGAGCCTTTTGAACCATTTGATACCGTATATACTCTTGATTACTTTTTGATTAGCGTGGCCCTGTGGATGGATACAAGAGACACATGGCCATCTGGAAAACGTACCCGTATAGCCTCAGACTGTTACATATACAAGATTTAATTTATTTTTTAGACACATTCCTGGCGAAGCACTTAGTAACAGCGAAAAAGCAAGGAATAATCTGTGAGATGAAACATCCTGGCAGATTGAAGCTGTGTGCCCGACCGAGACTCGAACTCGGGACCTTTGTCTTCCGCGGGCAAGTGCTCTACCATCTGAGCTACCGAAGCACGACTCACGCCCGCTACTCACAGCTTTAATTCTGCCAGTATATCGTCTCCTACCTTCCAAACTTTACAGAAGCTCTCCTGCGAACCTTGCAAAACTACCACTCCTGAAATGAAGGATATTGCGGAGACATGGGGGGAAGTTTCCAGAATGAGATTTTCACTCTGCAGCGGAGTCTGCGCTGATATGAAACTTCCTGGCAGATTAAAACTGTGTGCCCGACCGAGACTCGAACTCGAGACCTTTGCCTTTCGCGGGCAAGTGCTCTACCATCTGAGCTACCGAAGCACGACTCACGCCCGCTACTCACAGCTTTAATTCTGCCAGTATCTCGTCTCCTACCTTCCAAAGTTTACAGAAGCTCTCCTGCGAACCTTGCTGAACTAGCACTCCTGAAAGAAAGGATATTGCGAAGACATGGCTTAGCCACAGCCTGGGGGAGGTTTCCAGAATGAGATTTTCACTCTGCAGCGGAGTGTGCGCTGATATGAAACTTCCTGGGACATTAAAACTGTGTGCCCGACCGAGACTCGAACTCGGGACCTTTTCCTTTCGCGCTTAACCCTAGCATTACCAACGGGGGGGCCTCGTAGGCCCACTGACTCAGTTTTTCTATGTTGTATCCACACCCTTTGATATATGAACTTGAAAGCAAAGGTAATTGTTCGTTATTGAATGTACTATTGAGTCATTACAGAATTTCGGAATAAAAATGTAATTAAAATTCATTTACTTGATTTAATTCTCTGTGGGCCTTAGAAGCCCACCCGTTGGTAATAGCAAGGAAAGATTTACGAGGATGAGTCTTTCGTTTCAAATTCTTATCATGAAACGAATTTTGGCGTTGTTGCCTTCAGACATATTATTATGAAGCGGACCATTGTTATTTTCAGTGTTTCTGCTGCTGTTGAACAAGCAACATGAGTAGACAACGTTTACGTGATAGTTCCATTGAAAGAGTGCTAGAAGAAGTTTTGAACGAATCACATTTAGAGGAAAGTGAAGTGGATGATGATGTGGAAGAAATTAGAACTGATTCATCGTCTGAGAATGAAGATGAGGTTCAAGCCAATCCACCAGATGATAATGATACGGAATGTGATAAATTCATTGCAAAAAGTGGACGAGAGTATATTACGAAGCCATCTCGATAATATCGGCGTTCTGTACAAAATATAGTGCGAGAAAGAATGGGGCTAGGACAACAAGGAAGAATTGCGTCTCCGAAAGAGGCTATAGAGCTCTTTTTTACACCTCAAATTATGAATCTAATAAAACTACACTCAAATGAAGAGGCTTCTCGACTAAGTATTCAGCACACAGATGAAGATGAGTTATTTTGTTATATAGGACTCTTGCTGATCATGGGTTCAAATCATGACAATAAGATACCTGTCCAAGATTTATGGTATTTACTTCAGGGCCGACAAGTGTACTATGGATCAATGAGTCGGACCCGATTTTTCGAATTGACTAAAATATTGAGGTTTGATGATAAGAACACAAGAGAAATTCGTCGCCAGACTGACAAGTTTGCTCCAATGAGGGAAATTTTTGAAAGCTTCAATTCTTCACTTCCATTGTATTTCATTTGTGGTCTACATACAACAGTGGATGAGATGTTGTCTTTGTTCCGTGGTCGCTGTCCATTCAAGGTGTTTCTAAAAGAAAAACCAGGAAAATACGGCATTCTAATTCGAATGCTGTCTGATTCTGAGACTAGATATGTGATCAGCATGGACATCTATACAGGCAAGTCAGGAAATACACAGCATTCAAATGGACCGGTGGAAATTGTAAAGAGACTAATAAAACCTATTGAAAAATCAGGCCGTAATGTTACCAGAGATCGGTACTATAGTTCAGTGGAGCTTGCTGAGACTCTATGGAATGATTTTCACCTCACACTTGTTGGCACCCTACAGTCTAACAGACGACACATACATGAAGAGCTGAAGACTACAACTGGCCGCAGTTTACACTCTTCCATCTTTGCTTATACTGACCCTCAGACACAGAGGCCACCAGTTACTCTTGCATCAACGCTAGTCCGCGAGAAGCCAAAGCGACTGCTGTTGATGCTTTCAACTTATCACTCAGAAGAGGTGTTGAATGAAGACTAAAAAAAGACTAACATAAAATCTTTTTTATAATTCTACAAAGGGAGGCGTGGACACCATAGACCAGATGGCAAGACACTACAGTACAAAGAGAGGAACAAGAAGATGGCCTTTGTCCCTCTTCTACACACTCATTGACATAGCAGCAATAAATGCATATTCACTCTTCCTCCTCAACTTTCCGAATTGGAAAAAGAATTTGCTAAACCGCAGAAGGGTTTTTATCACTAACTTAGGTCTCGAACTAATAAGATCTCAAGTAGATAAACGGGCACAAAATTTGTATGGACTTCAGAAGCCAGTAATAATGGCAATGGAGAGCATCACACAACGGAAGCTCAGCTGCTCTGTAGAACCATCATCCTCAACAGCAGAACCAGGAACACGTGGACGGTGCCACCTATGCTGCCAAGAAGCTGCGTCTAAAAAGATCAAGTACAACAAGCTGGGAAAGTCAACTGTTACCTGCTCTCAGTGCCACAAACACGTCTGTGGGAAACACTGCAGGAAGACAGTGTTGTGTGAAAAATGCGTTGCAGAATGAGACAGTAAATTTTGTTTGCTTCATGTAGTGTACCGAATTAAAAAATTCGTTTTTATAAGAAAACACTATTTTGAAACATTACTCCAAAAAATATATAAACGGAATCTCGTGATTTGTTCATTTTATTCCTATTATAATAACATCTTTTATTATGCAGTATAAAAAACAATGTCTAAGCATTTTGAATTGTTATTAGAGGTATCAGAAGAAAATAAACTTGATTTATGATAAAATAAATTGTGGTACTCTTTATGGGCCTTTGAGGCCCCCCCGTTGGTATTACATCTAACAAAAAATACGTTGGTAATGCTAGGGTTAAAGCTGTGAGTACCGGGCGTTAGTCGTGCTTCGGTAGCTCAGATGGTAGAGCACTTGCCCGCGAAAGTCGAAGGTACCGAGTTCGAGTCCCGGTCGGGCCCACAGTTTTAATCTGCCAGGAAGTTTCATATCAGCGCACACTCCGCTGCAGAGTGAAAATCTCATTCTGGAATCTGTGAGACGTATACTATAATAATCGAGTTATGTCAGCTCTGTCTTTTGACCCTAAAATACGAAGGACTCATTATTGAAAATTCTTGCTAAAACTCCAGGTAAAATTAAAATGAACGTTCGGACCGTTCATACTCGTCTCAGGGAGGATGAACATGAAATACGGCATCTTCCACACAAATTTCGTAAACAGATGTGAGTTAAGTGTGGAACTTTTGTCACATCTTATGCTATGTGTCAAATATATGTTGTATTATGGTTGTATCCTCATTTGTGTCTTTATTCAGTATGAGAAATACACGCTCCCTTTTTTCCCCCATTACTTATTTCTGTGACAAGTCGATTTACATCGCTAAATGTATTTTCATTTGTTATGAAGTTTCGGCTACTGCCGTTATAAGATCTGTAATAGTCTTAACTACAAGTATAGTTATGGCATTAGCCTAGAAGTCATAATGAATGAAAGAACATTCAGCTACTTCATCAGTATTAGATTGGATATATTAGGATGAATGTGTATTATTAATTTGCACAAGTTTCAGCGCTGTCATATTAGAGGATAATGCCAACGTTTCGTGCTGCTAATAAGCGAGAGTACGGGTATTACAAGCAAAATGCGTTAATTTGCCCTCTAAAGCTATCTTCTGAGTAAGTACGTTTCAATACAAAACCAAGCATATACACTGCTACCGGAGGGATCAAGGAGATAAGAATAGGCCGCTGCGATGTTCGTTCCAGAAAAATGAGCCTAACTTTGGCGCTACTTACAAATCTTTGTTGTTTTTTGCCTTCATCAGTGCTATCAAAGAAGTTGTTAAAAGTTCTGTTAGTCCACGAGACTGGAGGGACAGGAAGACAAACTTGCCGTGTTCTCACAAAGGCGGCTTTAGAGAAAAGCCGAAACTGCCGCTCCAAAGAGTTTTTGATAACATGGAAATGCGCATCAGAAGTGGAGCTCTGTCTAAAGCAAGAAGGAACTGATATTTCTTCGTGTAATTTCTTCTTAGTAAAGAGCATGTTACATCATCATTCGCTTAAAGCAACGTCTTGCCGATATAGCAGAGTTCCTCTGTCTGTCGCAGTCTTCAACATTCAGCTACAACTGTTGCTGTTTCATTCGTGTGATCACTTTTCACAGAATGAATGTTCCTATGCCTGCTTCCTAAAATCCTTTGAAAATATTTTGCTTGAAGATGTTCCTTATCAAATCCTTGTACCGAACTAGATGACTTATTAATTTAGAATTTCTTTTCTGTTATGTATTAATCAGTGTTAGCAATCGATCATAGAATGTTTTACAAAATCTCGCTCGTATCACATTTCTATTGTCTGTAATTGTATCCTTTCCTGCTTCGCAAAAGCAGCCCGTAATGATAGTAGCGTAAAGCACTAAATAAAAATTTTACCTTCAGAGATTTATTTCTATACTAAACTGATTATTCGTTAATAAATTACCATCAGCTACAGTCCGAAGTAGATTTAATTGATTTGATTTAAGATTCTGTTTTCTATTTTAATGTCTGACGTCACTCGCCTGTTTTTAGACTAAATTCTCAAATAAAATGCTGCTGTCTGAATTTGGCCACAAATACAAGACAACATATTGACCACAAGGGTTTAATCAAATGAAACTATTATTTTCATTGGTCTCTACAGTCTCCACATGTACATCATAGATGTGTGAGACTTGAAAAATTCTCTGGAACCATAGAGTTTCATTTGATTAAAAGCATCAGTTCCTGGGTTTCACGCAGGGTCCCCCATTTCACCGATGCTGAGGTATTATTCTAATACAGTTGGAGTGCCTCTGGAATGCTGTTCGAGTTTAGGGGCAATAGCAAGTGGGCTCATGAGTGAATGGGAATTTGGATTAAGGAGGACGCGAACTAGGGCACTCCGTGCAGGTGAACAAAGCCACTGTTTCAGGATTTCGTAATGGCTAGCACATCTCCTTAGTGAGCAGGAGACCCAGTTTCGAATACAGGCTCTGACACATATATTCATTCGTTTCTTCAGTCTGCATATATGCATTACAATTGTGTGATTTTTGTGTGGTGTTTCATTCTTTACACTGCTACGGCTAATTGTGGTAACTTGTAGCAAGTTATTTTCCATTATTTTTAAATACTGGATGCAATTTAATCTACACGTCACATGAGAAACTGTAATATCTTATATCTATAGTTTCGAGGACTTGTGAAAGCGAAAACGAAATCTAGTTATGCACTATTAGAGTAAAATTACAGTTTTAGTACTGGAACAAAGTTACACTGATAAATAAATATAAATCAATCTTGAAAATGA
Organism: Schistocerca gregaria; assembly: GCF_023897955.1. Classification (NCBI taxonomy): domain Eukaryota; kingdom Metazoa; phylum Arthropoda; class Insecta; order Orthoptera; family Acrididae; genus Schistocerca; species Schistocerca gregaria. Next base: position 420,509,582 of record NC_064924.1, read on the forward strand.
ACATAATATTTTACCTTATTCAACGCTCTGGGTAATTTCAGACCATGCCGAATGGAAATCAGACATTAATAAGATGTAAAACCAAAGTTTATAATTCGGTATTAGAAGTTTACTTTGAAATATCAACATATTTGTATCGATCTGGCGTTGTCGAGTTTAAATTACAATATTGAGACATTCTCTTGATAGCCAATACAATTAAAGAATAGTCAGAAGCCAGAGAGGTTGTAGGAAAGACAATTGAAATACAAATTATTAATCAAAGTTATTCACAGCACAAAATAAATCAAGCACATGGAGCATAAGCCATTTGAAGAAAAAAAGAAGAAACGTTGCAAGTGGTACAAAAATACCTTGTCTGGTGAAAAATTTCCCTGACTGACTGTATATTTTTAGATAACTTTTCCTGTCAAAAGTTATCAAATATGGCCCAGTTCTGTTGAAGGACATAAAGACAGACGCCATGAAATCTTTTACGCAACACACAAGGAGGCAGCGAAGTGAGCGTCTCTAGAATCAGGCAAGAAACTGGTCCTTACCAGAAAGCTTGAGAGGAAAATTCGAAAACGAACATTTCTTAGCATGTATTAGCTCTTATGCTACAAAATTTATTACTAATTGAGACTGTAATGTGTCCTTAAAGTAATAAAGAGGAGCATAATAACTGATGATGGTCGTAGTAGAGAGAATATAAAATGTAGACTGGCAATGTCAAGGAAAGCGTTTCTGAACAACAGAAATTTGTTAACATCGAGTATAGATTTAAGTGTCAGGAAGTCGTTTCTGAAAATATTTGTATGGAGTGCAGCCATGTATGGAGGTGAAACATGGACGGTAAATAGTTTGGACAAAAAGAGAATAGAAGCTTTCGAAATGTGGTGCTACAGAAGAATGCTGAAGATTAGATGGGTAGATCATATAACTAATGAGGAGGTATTGAACAGAATTGGGGAGAAGAGGAATTTGTGGAACAACTTGACTGGAAGAAGGGATCGGTTGGTAGGACATGTTCTGAGGCATCAAGGGATCACCAGATTAGTATTGGAGTGTAAAAATAGCAGAGGAAGATCGAAAATTGAATACACTAAGCAGATTCAGAAGGATGTAGGTAGCAATAGGTACTGGGATATGAAGAAGCTAGCACAGGATAGAGTAGCATGGAGAGCTGCATCAAACCAGTCTCTTTACTGAAGACCACAACAACAACAACAACAACAACAACAACATGTTTCCTTTCAGACAAATAAAGGAACTACTATTCTAAGCTACGGAAGTATCTGAATTAATAGCGTAACCAAGAGGAGGAGCGGGACCAGTGAGAACGTTTGTTGGTGGGGGCAGCAGAGTGGTGAAAGAAACACGGATGTTGGTCCTTTGTGACAAACGCTGGCAGAAGAATGACAGAGGCCGAGGTTCATCAGCGTATCTTGATTAGATACTGGGCAACAACGGGAAACAGGAGAGGTCCTCGGCGCGGTTCGACCAAGAAGGACGCTGCGTTTTGTTTCACTTGACGCTGCCATAGTATGCGACACAACTGCTATCGGTTTGGAGACTTCATTGAGAATCATGGGCCCCTTCAGCTTTAACCTCTAGATTCCAAGCATTAGATAAGTACTGACCTCGAAAGTTAAGATAACTACCTTTCGTTGCACCACATGAAGAACGAGACGGTCATCGTCTTGTAAAACGATCCCTGACTTGGGAGAAGGTGATTTTAGTAACTGATCTTAACGATGCGGCGATTCCTCAAAACTCCAGTTACGTAAGTTACCAGTTTTACCGGGAATACTTCAGTCATAGAATATACTTGAAACGGTAAGCTATTACCTCATCGAGTCGCGGTAAATTAATGACTGTGCCACCACTGCAGCATCTCTTCCAGAAAAGTTTGTGGGAAATGGTATCAAAGTATGTAGGGAGATGCCTTGCTTCATCTTCTCACTGATCTAACTCAGTGCAATGAAGGCATGCCAGGTATATGGAACTTATCGAGTATACAGAAGTGTGACCAGTATAGTTTCAAAAAGTAGACCTAACTTCCTAGATTCCCGTTTGCTGGATTAACCGTGTAACTGATGGAGTTTGTCACAACGATGTTAGTTACTATTTTCTCCATTAATATCCTGTTAGTAAAGTTAATAATATACTTTTACTTTACAACTCATTCTTACATCTTTTGGAGCTACGCTTCTTCCATGACGTTGAGATTCACTTTTCAGCGCTGTTGGCCAAAGCAACTCTGACCTCAGGTTAATATGAAGTAATGATAGGAATTTAGCACGTTAAATACTTTGCGAAGAGCCACATTCCTTCACTATGACCAAATGATAGGAACAGTTTGGCTGGACAAATAGTGCAAAGAGTTATCGTTTAGCCCTGGGTTTTTGCCGGATATGTAGTATAATAGAAACAGAGAGATCCAGCTGTGTACGTACAACGCGCATTTCTTTGCTACATAACTTTTGCTTGTGACCATACAAAAGTTATATTATTTAATCTGATTCAATACCTTAACTAAATCTGAGTCCCATAGCCGAGAACTTTTCGTGGCCTGAAGGAAAAGTAAGTTTTTGTGAAAATTAGCTTTTGATGCATACAATGGTAGCAATTCAACAACTGTAAGTGTTAGCGCATATTACACCACTTTGTAAGAACAAATGAAATAATGTGTTACCGTATGTCATGAAATTATGGATTTGATAATGCATAATTGTAGATTCATGTGATTGAGTGTGTCATGGAGTTCACTCAGTCAGCAGGAACACTTGTCAACATTTAAGGTGAGTCAATGGTCAAAGTAACGTCTTTGCACCCAAAAGCAAGACTCCAATGGTTGTTGCATTACATGCTACACGCGATCTACACTGTCCTGCCACAATAATGTGACCACCTGCCAAAAGGATGAACAACCATCTTTCGCAACGTATACCGCTGCGAGATGAACAGGAACAGTGGCCGTGGGGTTCTGTAAGGTACCGACAGGGATATGAAGGCTTGTCGATTCCAGTGCCGTTGCCAGCAGTGCTAGGTTTCTCGGTTCAGGATCCATGGCGCTAACAGCCCGATGGAGGTGGTCCCACAGATTCTCAGTTGGGTTTAAAGCAGTTTGGTGGCCGGGTAAATACAATGAACTCGTCCTGGTGGTCTTCGTACCTTGCAGGTACACTACAAGTTATGTGACAAGTAGGATTGTCGTGCTGATAGATGTCACCGTGCCGAGGAGAAACAAACTACACGTAGGGGTCTAAGATGCATACTTCTTTTGACACATTGTGCCTTCCAGAATGATCAGATCACCCAGGGAATGCTACGAAAATATTCCAAAGCCTATAACTACATCTCCTATGTCCTGCACTAATATGATGATTATTACAGGATGTTTGCATTCAGATGTTTCGCATCGACGGATCGTAAATAGTGATTCATCTGAAAAGGTCACATCTCGTCTCTCTGTGGACGCGCAGTTGGTGACTGATATGCAAATCTCGGGCGCCCATGAACAGCGGTCACCCGGTGAACGGCCTGCCCAGCGGGGGGCACTAGCCATACGATTAAATAAATAAATAAACCAGTTCACAAAACAGTGGGGCCGTTTCATTATTAACATACTGTCACTCGCTGAGTGTTGCATCACTGAAGTGACACTTGCCTCCACGACTATAGACTAAATATTTTAAACAAAGAAATACAAGACGGATGAGAAATTAGTGCAGCTATACTCACATTTTATCAGTCAAATAAGGTTTCTGAGAGACTTCACACATAATCGAGCTGAGGCAGCATCATGCTTGCAGCTGTTGAAGAGTTCCATTTCCTGTAATGTGGGCCGCGCGGGGTAGCTGTGCGGTCTGGGGCGTCTTGTCACGGTCCGCGCGGCTCCTTCCGTCGGAGGTTCGAGACCTTCCTCGGCCATTGGTGTGTGTGTGTGTGTTGTCCTTAGTTTAAGTAGTGCGAAAGCTTAAGGGCCGATGACCTTAGCAATCTGATCTCATAAGACCATGCCACAAGTTTCCAAATTTTGCCTGTAATGTGGTAATCTGGCATCCGTCAAATGTGTGCAGTTCCTCTGTTTGGAAGAATATTGTGTGTCACCTCTGGCAGGGCGCGTTACAATATGTAAAGACGAGTGCAAGTCTGCATCCAGGAAGAATAGTATATGTCCAAAGGGTAAGAGAAAAAGGGGGCGCGAGGTACACTGTGTAACACGCTGTCACGTAACTCTTTAACTTTTAGATCCATTTTCTCATTACCGTATTTGTCTCTGTACTTGAAGATTTCATCCCTAAAATTTTGTTCTTGGTTTCTGATACATCATGTACATGATCAGTTTCCCAGAATAGCAGATTTACTTGTGTTACGGGTTTTAATCACGTTTTTTTTTTGTTTACCGTTTCTAATTTTCTACTGAGGTCTACGCAGAAACGACACAGCGCTAGTTAAATTGTGCCAGGCACGGACACTTGCGTGTGAACTACGGCGCCATTAACGTCCACGTCATAAATATTATGACCGTGAAACTACAGTTGCAATGTACTGGCTAGCACATGCAAGCACTCTTTTTCCTAACCTTTCTTGGTACACCTAAAAACTTGTCTTTGCTGATAGTTGCTCTTCACTCTAGCAGAGTCATTTCCAGCCTCGGGGTAATTGCCACTTCAGGGGTAAATTGTAAAACAGGAATATTCAGTTTCGTTTCAATAACGAAACTAAATTACTTTCAAAACATCATTTCTTTTATCATTATTTCGTAAGACTGCAATAATGAACACACTACTTGTCACTTCTATGTATATAGATAAACGATAGAGTGAATATTATGAAATATAACTGAACTGGTTTCCCGCTTGTGTGTGTGTGTGTGTGTGTGTGTTGAAACGCCGGACAACGCATGTGGTGTAATTACGAAAATGCTCTCTGATAAAAAAAAAACAGTCAGCTAATCTATCGGAAGAAAATAATTGTATTTGAATAATCACTTATAGAATTAACTACAAAACGTAAAACTGCACCCTAAACGAGCTTTCCTGTGCGGTTGGCAGTGCTAAAGTGCGTGACGTCGCAATAAACGACATTCAGTAGCCACTGAAAACTAAAAGAACAGAAGTACTGATTAAATTTACGAATCTAAATTTGAAGGAATAAATAGACAACGTGTTTATGTGAAAATGTCCTGCAATTTTCGAACGCAAACTGACTACATAAATCCTAGTCACTAAACGATACATTCGCAGATGTAAGGCTTCTCTTTAAGGATGCGTGTGTCTGGGCAAGAAATTAAATCTGAAACGATTTTTCCTAAATTGAATCTCGTAATAATGGTGATAAGCAACCAATAACAGTGAATGATTTAACTGTGTCCTGACTGTAATTTTAAAGTGGCCCTAAAAATGTATATGCCTTATCTGCACAATCGGAAAAACGATACTGGTCGAAAGTGATGAACATTAAAAACACAGCGCAGCAACAAAAACGGTGAAAGAAAAGAAAGCCTTGCACAGTTTAATGCAAAGACATTCAGCTATTATAAGCACGTCATCTTTTAGCTTTAGCCACAGTGTTCCTCAGAGTGCAATGCCGCTACACCCAATAAACAATTCAGATTTTCGTGACGAAACTTGAAGGATACTGCATTTACTAAATGATGTAAAAAAGACCGGCATTCAAAAGCTACAGGATGGGGAAAATGAAAGAAGCATCGAGGAATGTGTTCCAGGGTATAAAGAAAGACAACAGTGAGAAAAAATACAGCACTGAGCTGACTGTAGCAGATACTGAAAGTGACCACCATTCGTCTTTGACACTTTTAGGCCCTGGTCAGTACGTTGCTGATGATGGATGCAAGTTAGACTGCTAGAATTGCCGCAGCCTCATCCGAAACGTTCTGTTGCAGTATTTCAAGAGTATGAGGGTTGTTGCGATACACCTTACACTTCAGGGTTTCAAATACAAAGTAATCTCACACTGACAGATCAGGTGACCTGAGTGGCCAGCTAGAGCCGCGACCAGACTGACCTCTGCTAACATTTATGTCACGTATGAAGATTATGTTAATGTGCTCCAAGGTTCTGCCGTATGTATGGGCAGTTGCTCCTTCATGTTGGAAGTAACTGTAGGTCTTTTCCTCCTCTGTGAATGGTTCCAAAATGTTAGCAATGTAATGTTGTAAGGTCAGGGTCTGGTGAAATGAAATGAGACCAACAGCTCAGATGGAGGCACTGTACACAAACACCAGCCTTCTGATCATCCAGCGGTATTTCGTGAAAGTTGTACCGATTCTCCGCTGCTCAAAATCTGTGACGCAGTGTCCACGTGATAGCTATCGACACTCTTCGTACATACAACGTATGACGGACTTCTTACCAGTATTATTTGCTGTCTTTCCTTTTCAATTCACTTGCATAGAGCGGGCAAAATAATTGTATACATGCCTCGATCCATGACCCTCCATGTACCATGGACCTTGCCGAGGTGGCATGGCTTCTACATCTACATCTACATCTATATCTACATCTACATCCATACTCCGCAAGCCACCTGACGGTGTGTGGCGGAGGGTACCTTGAGTACCTCTATCGGTACTCCCTTCTGTTTCAGTCTCGTATTGTTCGTGGAAAGAAGGATTGTCGTTATGCCTCTGTGTGGGCACTAATCTCTCTGATTTTATCCTCATGATCTCTTCGCGAGATATACGTAGGAGGGAGCAATATACTGCTTGACTCCTTGGTGAAGGTATGTCCCCGAAACTTCAACAAAAGACAGTAGCGAGCTACTGAGCGTCTCTCCTGCAGAGTCTTCCACCGGAGTTTATCTGTCATCTCCGTAACACTTTCGCGATTACTATATGATCCTGTAACGAAGCGCGCTGCTCTCCATAGGATCTTCTCTATCTCTTCTATCAACCCTATCTGGTATGAATCTCACACTGCTGAGCAGTAATCGAGCAGTGGGCGACCAAGTGTACTGTAACCTACTTCCTTTGTTTTCGGATTACATATCCTTAGGATTCTACCAATGAATCTCACTCTGGCATCTGCTTTACCGACGATCAACTTTATATGATCATTCCATTTCAAATCACTCATAATGCGTACTCCCAGATAATTTCTGAATTAACTGCTTCCAGTTGCTGACCTGCTATATTGTAGCTAAATGATAAAGGATCTTTCTTTCTATGTATTCGCAGCACATTACACTTGTCTGCATTGAGATTCAATTGCCATTCCTTCAGCATGCGTCAATTCGTTGCAGATCCTCCTGCATTTCAGTACAATTTTCCATTGTTACAACCTCTCGATATACTACAGCATCATCCGCAAACAGCCTCAGTGAACTTCCGATGTTGTCCCCAAGGTCATTTATTTACATTGTGAATAGCAACAGTCCTACGACGCTCCCCTGCGCCACATCTGAAATCACTTTTACTTCAGATGACTACTCTCCATTGAGAATGACATGCTGGGTTCTGTTATCTAGGAACTCTTCAATTCAATGACACAATTGGTCTGATAGTCCATATGCTCTTTGCTCATTAAATGACTGTTGGGAACTGTATCGAACGCCTTGCGGAAGTCAAGAAACACGGCTTCTACCTGGGAATCAGTGTCTATGGCCCTCTGAGTCTCGTGGGCGAATAGCGCGAGCTGGGTTTCACACGACCGTCTTTTTCGAAACCCATGCTGATTCCCACAGAGTAGATTTCTAGCCTCCAGAAAAGTCATTATACTCGAACATAATACGTGTTCCAAAATCCTACAACTGATCGACGTTAGAAATATAGGTCTATAGTTCTGCACATCTGTTCAACGTCCCTTCTTGAAACGGGGATGACCTGTAACCTTTTCCAATCCTTTAGAAAGCTACGCTATTCTAGAGGCCTACGGTACGCCGCTGCAAGAAGGGGGGGGGGGGGGGCTAGTTCTTTCGCGTACTCTGTGTAGAATCGAACTGGTATCCCATCAGGTACAGTGGCCTTTCCTCTTTTGAGCGATTGCTTACCTCAACGTACACATGGCTGTACCACTGTGGAAACCACAACGCAGGGATATCTGTGCGAAGGCTAGGTAAACATTTGGTGCCAGACGAATGGCACCAACCTTTTCAGTAGTTGCAGGAGCAACAGTCTCATTGACTCGTATGGCTTTGAAACACCATCCAACGTGCTCTTGCTGTGTTGAAAATGCGAAAGGCTAAAAGCGAAGGGGAAACTAAGTACGATATTTTTCGTCGAAAACTTGCAACTCTATTGTACTGCTTAATGATGATAGCATTCTCCCGGGTAAAATATTCCGGAGGTAACATAGTCCTCTATACGAAACTCTGTGCGGAGACTACTCAGGAGGATGATGTCATCATATAAAACAAATTTGACCCTCTATTGCTCGGAGCGGGGAATGTTAGATCTCTTAATTGGATAGGTAGGTTAGACCATTTAGAAAGGGAAACGAATGAGTTGAAGGTAGCCATAGTGGATATTAGTGAAGTGTGGTGGCAGGAAGAACAGGACTTACGATGAGGTCACTACAGAACTACGACTACAAAATCATACAGCGATAATGCAGTAATACGCCTCATATTGAACAGGAATGAAAGACTGCAGGTAATCCACTATGAGAAGTGGAGTGAACACAATATCATGGGCTAGACGGGCACGACGCCAGCACCCACCACAGTGGTATTTGTTTGTTACCAACTAGCTCCACAAATGATGAAGAGATTGAAAGGCTGTATGACAATATAAACGAAACTAATCGTATAGTTAACGGAGAGGTAAATTTAATTGAGACGCATGGTGGATTTAGCAATAGGTAGGTGCTGCCATGTGTGAATATTAACGAACCACCTGTATAATAAGTCATGTTTTCCAAACCCTGATACGAAATGCTCCCAGAAAAATGAAAAAAACTGGTAGAAGCCGATCTTGTGGATACCGGAGCAATGCAGAAAGACGCACAACAATACTTACCCTATATACAGTGTGTATATTAAGTCCAGAAACACTTTCAATAATTTATTGCACAAGAACTAAACACTGTACAGATGTCATACATATTGTATTTTGAAGAGTAACTCTGGAAGTTTTTTGTATAAACATTCGATATGCGAACCATGAGAGACCCGGCAGTCATAAACGCGGCACTCGAATTTTTTCCATACCTGTCCCAATATGGCATCGTTGTCTGTGGCAGTCGGTTCCCGTATTCTCTTCCAGAGCTCTGCTACATCACTTGGTAAAGATGGTACATACATCGGATCTTTCATGTGCCCCTCAGAAAAAAGTCACACGGAGTGAGATCTGGTGATAGGGGAGGCCATTTCATGAAACAGCTGTCTCCTTCTGTAGCACAGCCGATCCTTCGATGTGGCAGCTGCGTGTTCAGGTACCCACGAACTTCACGATGAAAATGGGGTGGAGCCCCAACCTGTTGGAAGATGAATGGAGAGTCCGAGTGTATCATTTGAGGCATCAGCTTAATGTCCAATAAGGAATATCCAGTGACAGTGCTCTCGGCGAAGAAAAACGGCCCGTACAATTTTCCACGTGACAAGGCGCAGAAAACATTTACCTTTGGGGAATCACGCTCAAATTAAATGTATTTGTGTGATTACTTTGTACCCCAGATTCAATAAGTATGCCTGTTTATTTTCCCATTACTGTGAAAAGTGGCTTCGTCGCTAAAACTTAAGCTGTCAACAATGCCATCCCCATCCACATTCAGTTGTCGCAACTGCGAACAAAAGTCAAAACGCGTGTCTTTGTCATCGTCATTGAACTTCTGCACTAGCCCCAATTTGAATGATTTCATAGACATCTTCTGTCTCAGGACTTTCCACACTGTCACTGGAGCCATTTCGATTTCATAGGATGAACGATGCCCCGATTTCTTTGGACTCCCTATGAATGTCACTCGTACGCGCTCCACATCCACTTCACTCACACTGGGACGTCCGCTTCTCGTTGTCGGACACAAGTAACCTGTCGTAACACATTTGTTGTGCCAGTGGTAAATGGCCTTCTTAGCTGGTTGGCTTCTTACCATACTTGGTTCTAAACATCCGCTGAACTGGTGTAGCACACCTGCTTTTGGCCACGCGGAGGGGCCGCATGGTTTGAGGTGTCCTATCACAGGCTGCGCTGCCACTCGCGCCGGAGGTTCGAGTCCTCCCTCGGGCATGGGTGTGTGTGTTGTTCTTAGCATCAGTTAGTTTAACTTAGTTTAAGTAGTGTGTATGTGTAGGGCCCGATGACCTCTGCAGTTTGGTCCCTTAGGAATTCACACACGTTTGACCAACTTGTTTTTGTCGAACTCCAACACACAGAAAGCTCGCTACACACCCGAACTCGCCATGTTTGCTACTAGCGCTGACTATCGGCATATTACCAAACTACGCTGTGTCGGTATACATGAAAATAAACTTTCAAGGTTTTTATTCAAAATGACACTGGTATGATATCTGTACAATGTTTGGTTCTTGTGCAATAAATAATTTAACGTCTTCCTGGACTGTATATATACCCTGTATTACCTTCAAAGATGGATTAATGAAAGGATATCCTACATTTTCAGTATTTGTATATTTAGAGAAAACTGTCGACAGAGTTAATTATAATGCACTCTTTCACATTTTGATGGTAGCGAGAATCAAACACAGGTTGCGAAAAGTTGTATATTTAACTTGCACGGAAACCAGTGCGACTCAACGCACGTGAAAGCGAACCAGTTCTTGAGAAAAGAATGAGACAGTGTTGCAGCATATCCCCATGTTATTCAGTCTGTAGAGTGAGCAAGCAGTAAAGGCAACCAAGAAGAAATTTGCGAAAGGAATTAGAGCTCAGGGAAAAGGAATAAAACCTTTGCGGTTTGTCGATGGCACTGTAGTTGTGTTAGGGATGACAAAGAATTTGGAAAACAATTGAATGGAATAGATACCGTCTTGAAAAGAGATTTCAAAGTCAATATCAACGAAAGCAAGGCGAAGGGAATAGAATACAGTTTAATTAAATCAGCCGAATCCGTGAAATTTAAGTTAGGCCAAAAGATACTAAAAGCAGACGATCCGTTTTGTTACTCGGCCAGCAAAAAAAAAAAGGGTGGCCGAAGTAGAGAGCAAATAAAATACAGACTGACAACAGCAAGAAAAAAGACTGAGGGAGTTGTTATGTGTGACGTAAATGTCAGTATTAGTAAGTGTTTTACGAAGGTATTTCTTTGCTTTGTAGCTTTATACGGAAGAAAAATATGGACAATTAGTGGTTCAGATCAAAGGAAAATAAAAGCGTTTAAAATGTGATGCTAACGAACAATGCTGAAGATTGGGTAGATCGACTGACTAACGAAGAGGTAATGAATCGAATGGGAGCAAAGGAAACCTATGGCAAAACTTGAACAGAAGAGGCATCAAGGAATAGACAGTTGGTACTGTATGTAAGTGCGGGCTGGGGAAGGGATGGGGGCATTAAAATTGTACATATACGCCTAGGCGTGAATACAGTAAGTAGTTCAAATGAATGTATGTTGCAATAGCTATTCAGAGATAATAACGCATGCATAGGATCGAGCACCGTGGAGACTAATAGCAGACCAGTCTTCGGAATGAAGTTCATAAGAACTACGTGCCTGGGTATGAACTTTTATCATTCTTATCAGATTCTAGCGGTCACTACGTGCGACATACGGAACAGAAAAAAATGTCATTCAAACAACGATTTTCTAAATTTATTCTCGAAGTTTTCAAGTGAGCAACTTCGCCTTTCTTTCAGATATTCTCATCCTGAACATGTTTTGTCTACTTTTCTACCACATCATAACAGAATTCCTTCGATGCTCGCTGTCAGGCACGTGATAATGACTCCATGTGCAATAGAAGTACCCTACAATTAGTCGCACTTCATAGATGCGCTGTTCTTTCCTAGAATCCTTACAACGAGTTTAAGATTTCTATTCTCCTTCCTTACAAGTGATGTCTTCACCCCATTTCAAATAAATTCGTAGCGTGACGCCTATATGTTTAAACGGAGCGACAGTCTCTAACAGTTTACCACTGATACAAACCCCCGAAATTTTTGTTCCTGATGCAGCCCTTATTTTCCATATATGGTACAGGTCTTCCCTGCAAAAAATTGTATATTTCAGTGAGATAATATTGTATCTCACGCGGAAATCAGAACGCACTGTTTGTTGTCTGTAGCGACCGTATATAAACTTTCCGCTACGGGGTGAGTGAAACGGAAACTGGGGGTTTAGCGCCACCGATCTGGTATTTTAGATGGACGTAATGATTCGCTGACCATCAATAATCATGTGAAGTCTTTATATGTTTTACTCGAACCCTTGACCAGCTTAAACTCAGTGTAGATATTTTAATAAGCGACGCCGTGTGATTTTTGAGATCATTAGCGTCAATGGTACTTGAACGGCACACAGTATCAGACATTACTTCAGCCAAGTCCAGATAGTCTAACTACTCAGTGTAGATATTTTAATAAACGACGCCGTGTGATTTTTGAGATCATTTGCGTCAATGGTACTTGAACAGCACACGGTATCAGACATTAATTCAGCCAAGTCCAGATAGTCTAACTACTTAGTCTCTCTGCCAGTACTTCCTTACAACTCGGAATCAGCGAATGTGTGAAGGCTTTTATCTGATTGTGTCAGAAACGGGAGAAACAGTCTACAGCCGATAAAAAATGTTGGCTTCCGTGAGTTTGTATATGCGACTCTACGACCAAATGATAATTTTTCACTCAACTGTATTTCTGGCATGAAGATACTTCAGTTATTAACGCGACACCAAACCGTCATAAGCAGGAGACAACACACAGGGATATACATGAACCAAGATATAAGAGCTATATGAGCGTTATTCAGCTTAAATGCGAACGGGCCTTTTCAGTATCACATATTGTCGTTCTAACAAACACTTGTATTGGACCTTATATCCAGCAGTAATAAGTTGCTGCTGTAATAAACATGGTGTGAAAACTTCTGTTTTATTGGTGCTCACAGGAAGTGCCTCAAAATGATGGATCGGTCAGAACGCAACACGTGCCGCCATTAATACAAAACCATCAAAGCAGATGGACTGGTTTACTGTAGGTATTATTCTGTACCTACATATACACATCCTGACGTCCAATATACACACTAAAAGGCAATATTGTTACTGCACACCAGAATCACTGAGATTTAACGTCTAAATTATGATAACTGGGATTTACAATAATATAGATTTAATGAGCTAGCACTGGTCTTGTCTAAATGACTACAGAATCGTAAGTGCAAGAGAGGCGAAATATTCAGAAAAACTCTACATCAAAGTAAGTGAATGTCTGTTGTAACTAATAACAACTGCTTGTAGGGAAAAATAGCGAGCAACATCGTATTCGTGATTACTCACTTGGTTTTGTGTTGGCCTGTCAATAAAACAAGCTCAGGGAGTATTATTAACACAGCCATGTTAGCAGAACAGGCCACAATTGATTCGAGTCACTCAGTCATGCGTGTTTTACTCACCTTCCATCCTATTTAGTACGAATGGAGAACTGCAGTCGTGTTTCGATACACATTATCCAAGCGCTATAAATAAGATCAACAGTTTAAATGACTGCTACGGTCGCAGGTTCGAATCCTGCCTCGGGCATGGATGTGTGTGATGTCCTTAGGTTAGTTGGGTTTAATTAGTTCTAAGTTCTAGGCGACTAATGACCACAGATGTTAAGTCGCATAGTGCTCAGAGCCATTTGAACCATTTGAACAGTTTAAATAATAGTGATAAAACCGAACAGGAAATAATACAAGGTGAATCAAAAGAACGGAAAATTATGGAATGTAGCTTAATGGATGAACGCAATTACTTTACATATGTTCATTTTTATCATGTTACAATAGGAACTGTACCATAGTTGAATGTCACAAGAATTTTATTTCTTGAATATCACATCCGATAGATGATCTCTATCTCGGCGCACACATTCGTGCAAACTGATACGAACCTTGTGCATGGCTCGACCTAACATTTAAATAGGAATCCCGGAGATTTACTATCGTATTCGTGCTTGATAATCTTCGATGGTAGCCGTTCGAGTACGATAATACCCACTCTTAAGGCAGACCCACAAGAAAAAATCATACGTTCACATTTTAGACGATCTTGGTGCCATGCAGTGTCACCGTGCCTTGAAATGACATGGTTACCAAACATCGCACAAATAACGTCGATAACCCTGTCATATTTGCGTTTGCTCCGTCTTGCTGAAACCAACTGTTGGCGGGAAACTGGGGCAGTTCATGCGCAACAGAACTTTCCATCGTGGCAACATAGAGTGGATGCGAAAGAAAAGGGAGACAGGACTATATCGCGACTCGATGCCACGGCGCACCATGCAGTTTCCTAGCTCCTGTGCAATGGACGCCCTTGTAACTGACATATATCTTTCTGGGAGCAATAGCGAATAATCTGTCTATTTAGAAGCCACTAAGGTGGAAGTGAGCTTCGTCCGAAATCCGTTGGTTGTTAATGAATTTAGCCGGCCGGAGTGGTGGAGCGGTTGTAAGCGCTACAGTCCGGAACCGCGCTGTTGCTACGGTCGCAGGTTTGAATCCTGCCCCGGGCATAGATGTGTGTGATGTCCTTAGGTTAGTTAGGTTTAAGTAGTTCTAAGTTCTAGGGGACTGATGAACTCAGATGTTAAGTCCCATAGTGCTCAGAGCCATTTTTGTTAATGAATTTGGCTTCGTCGTCCAGTACTGATATCTTACGCTCTGCATGATGTCTACGCAGACCGTTAGATTGAAGTTGTTGAGCGATCTGTAGCTTATACGGATGGAATTTTAAATCAATTTCGTTGAACACTCGAATGATGCAACTCTACAGACTCTGCGTGACGTCGAAGATAGCGCTGTGGGCTTCTTACCAAAGCAGTTCGCACATCCTCGATACTGTCTCCTCTACGAGCGGTCCGAGTTCTCCCTGTAGATTGCTTCTTGAGTGCGCAACCCGTTGCTCAAAACTGCGGAACCAGGAGTCGGTTCCATGGGCTGGGGGGAACACGACCATGCCGTCCAATGTCCATATGACGCCGAAATTCTCGACGCGCTGCTCCACACATTCATTCTCGTAACAGGCACGAAGGCACGTTGCACGTCGTTTCGTTGATAAATGTTTACTGTTTACTAAATGGCAAGACAGTGCGAGTAAAATTCTTGGCGTCGTACTGTCGTGAACATCTACGCATAATGGTTGAAGCACTGTCAAACCAAGAATAGGTATAATGGTGTTGGATAATGTAACGTAACAGCTTAAATTTGACCAAGAAATTATTAAAAGAGCTTTAGAAAACAATGACTATAAAAATCGATATTTCGATTATTTCGAATAAAGTTGAGTATGTCGATATTTTCTAACGATGTTTATGTCTTCTAAAATCTGTTGAAAGTAAATACAACAATAAATAGTGTTTAAAGAAAGCAAAAGCATAATAATAAATGTTTTCTATAGTTATAACGACTGTAATTTTCAAACGCTAATTTGAATATGTATACCAATTTTGACAAAGGAAATGAGAAGGATGGGAATCCGCTTCGGGTTTTCAACACGCGGTTGTGTGATATGACCCTGGGGCTAAGTGACGTGGAAAGAACGGAACGAAACGAAAAGACAATAGTCGTAGGCAGAGGAGGTTTGTGTGTGTGCGCAGCTGTTCCACATCTGAAATCGTCAAAATTTTGAAAGTGCTAAAACTGTGAAAAATTGAGTGATAGTTGGTGTGGCAGCTATCTCCAGAAATTACGGTTTTTGGGAATCAAGAGAATCCAACATTAATCTAAGATGGGATTTGGAGCCGACACAACTTCAAGGAAAATGATTACTGCCAACAGCGTGGTAGTAATAAAATAATTCCATCTTACTGGAGACGTGAAGATTCTTGCCATTTATGATTTATCACCTTCGACTACAGTACCACAATAACTATGATAAACAAAGCAAGACTTTTTAGTTAATCTAACTAATCATAGGCGTAATGGGTATCACAGATACAAAGATCACATCTGTTCGCTGAATAGAACTAGTTAGTCGTACATTCCTATTAATTTCTATATCCGAAAGTAACAAACACAGTATCAAGTTCTTAGTTTATTTTTTTTATAATTTAAGTAAATATAAGCGGTCAAAAGGTTGAATAAAGTATTTTCAGACTTGTGACAACGATAGATTGTCGTAACTGTATTTAGCTGGAAAAGACAGCTTTAAATTTATTTGTGTGGATACAAATTTGTGCGCATCTCGTGGTCGTGCGGTAGCGTTATCGCTTCCCACGCCCGGGTTCCCGGGTTCGATTCCCGGCGGAATCAGGGATTTTCTCTGCCTCGTGATTACTGGATGTTGTGTGATGTCCTTAGGTTAGTTCGGTTTAAGTAGTTCCAAGTTCTAGGGGACTGATGACCATAGATGTTAAGTCCCATAGCGCTCAGAGGCATTTGAAACTTTTTAGATACAAATTTGTCTAGCCGCCCTGCTAATTTTTGAGATTAATTTCACTTAATCTTCACTTCTTCAGTGTTCAATAATACGTAACTGCAATTTTCAAAGATGGTAGCCATTGAACTACGTCAAAATCTCACAGTATTAACCCATATTTACTGCAAGTAGAACATCAAAAATAATTCTACTGTGGATTCATTTCAGTGAAAGTTAAATAATTTCCGAAAGAATAAAATTAAATTGGACTTTCAGAGTTAGTGGACTGTTCAACGGTAAGATTATACCAGTCTACAATCCGTTTGCTTCTGCTGTGAGTACAAAAGTACAAGATAGGCAGTGAAATGTTTCTTCGGTGTAATGTCCTTTGCTGTATGCCGAAATTATTTCCAATAAAAGTCCGTTATCTTCATGGTACTTTAGAGAGAAGTCCTAGTGAAAAAGTAGGTGTCCAAAATTAGCCATATTCCGTTACGTTTTACATGATACGAGTAAGGCGATGTTCTGTGACGAAACGTGAGGGAAACGTTGGGTTTTGCGCTGCACGGTGTTAAGAAGGAAGATACGGAGGTTTTTAAACATCACAGAAAGTAAGCCCAGCTAAAAATTGCTAGTTTAGTAGTTAAAGATATATACTTTCCCTACTACGTGATCATAAAGATGTTCGATTGCACGCTATTCTTGTATCTTAAAAGAAAATCGTTCACAACTGGATTCGGTGGGTTAGATTACATTGTCAAAGTTTAGTCATACATCGTGGAGGTCGGAGACTTGCCAGGTCTGTAAAGTGAGAGAGGCGGCGATCTGTGGCTGACCCGACAACAGGGCCCACTGCTGGAACTGCACAAGTGATTTGGTGCTCCGTAGCAAACAACCCCTTGGTGTTCCCTTGCTTATCCAATGCACGAAACATGCACTCCTTACACGGTCACACGGTCGCAACCTCTGTTGACATTAGTATATTATGGGGGACATTCACCTGGGCTTCCACTGAACCTGCGGCAGAAATCGAAGGCACCATGTAAGCTGTGGACTTCGAGAACGTTACTACGGACCACCTGCTCCCTTTCATGCTTAATGTCTCCCTGAAGGCGATAACTTCTTCCAACAGGATAACTGCCTGCGTCAAAAAGTCAAATTTGTGCTACCGTGGTATGAGGAGCATGACAGACTTCTTATGAAGTCTTGGTCATCATATACACCTGATCTAGATTCGATGAAATAAAGAGACGCTTTTGGGAGCAAGCTCCGAATCACAAAGCACCGTCCAGTACCTCATGGGAACTGCGTTTCTGGCACGCAGACATCTGGTGCGACATTCCTCCGGAAACCAAGCAAGCACTTGTCGAATCCACAGCATGCAGATTACCTGATTTACTGCAGTCGTTAGGTGGACCATCACGTTGGTAAACAGGTAGGTGGTCACAAAGTTTTCGCTCTCCAATGTGATCACGAAAGGCATATATAAAAATGGTTCATATGGCTCTGTGCACTATGGGACTTAATATCTGAGGTCATCAGTCCCCCAGAACTTAGAACTACTTAAACCTAACTAACCTAAGGACATCACACACATCCATGCCAGAGGCAGGATTCGAACCTGCGATCGTAGCGGTCGCGCGGTTCCAGACTGTAGCGCCTAGAACCTATCGGCCAGATGATATGCTGTACGTAATCAAAACTGTTTGTCCACGATCTCTCGCTCAAGGTGCCGTAAATGTTTCAAAACAAAAAAGTGATTAATTGCAGATATAATACAATAATAGCTTAACAAATTTTGACAAATTGCAAGCCTTCTAAGGTCCACACACTAATTAAGACCATACAAACATGGCCTCTCCGAACGTACTTCTCACCAAAAATATATTCTGGTAGCTGGAGTCCAAAGTTTTTGTTAATCACAACTTTTGCGTTCTTATAGAGATAGCACAGTTGTAGCAACTTTCATCCCTTAACAAATTTGACTTGATATCTAACCCAGAACTGAAATACCAAATTTCATTAATTTAACTTTAAATGTTTTTTAAGGTAACGAAAATTTTATCCACTGTTGCAGTCCGTTAGGGGCTGAATTTCCCGAAACACTGAAAGACATATTTTCTTACTTCCAACCGAGAAGTCAAGTACCAATTATCATAGATGTAGCCCCAAAAATCCTTTAGTAGTTCTTTAGTAATTATTTATTTCGAAAAACATTTTCTCTCGATATCTTATTCCATAGTTGCTGACTTCCCAAAAAATTTGAAACATCAATTTTTATTTTCTGACAAACCAAATATTAGATTTCGAAGTTCTAACTTTAAAATTCCATTAATAGCGACATACTTCCAAAAGCCTTTCATCCACTGTTTTACCTCCTTAGGTGTGGAATTTCGGACAGTCCCTTCTTAAGCGATACCTACAGTGTAAGACCCACAATCTCTCCTGGTTCCAAGTTGGTATCCTTAGCTATATGGGATGGGCGATGCTGGATCAGTGAACCAGTCTGACTCTATTTGGCCTGCTTTGGGGTTGAGCTTCCAAAAACAGTGAAACACGTTCAAATGGCTCTGAGCACTATGAGACTTAACAGCTGTGGTAATCAGTCCCCTAGAACTTAGAACACTTTAAACCTAACTAACCTAAGGACATCACACACATCCATGCCCGAGGCAGGATTCGAACCTGCGACCGTAGCAGTCGCACGGTTCCGAAGTGTGCGCCTAGAACCGCGAGACAACTGCGACCGGGTGAAACACTTTTTTTATTTCTAACTAAGAAGTAAAATTTAGATTTTCATAGATTTAGCTTTAAAAGTGCTTTGATAATAAAATATTTTCACTAATAATCTCATACCCAGTTTCACTTCCTTAGGGGTTCAGTTTCAAAATCAATGAAACACGAATTATTTATTTGTAACCGCTAAGTCAAGTAGCAGTGCTCATAGAAATTACTTCAGTAGTTCTTTAATAATAATATATTTTCAAAAAAAGTTTTCATCCACTGTCTTAAATCTGTAGTGTTGAATTTTTAAAAAGGGTGAAACACGTCTTTATTTCTGACCGAGAAACCAAATACCAATTTTCTTAGGTCCAGCTTTAAAACTGCTTTTATAGCGACATTTTTTAAAAAAATCCCTATGTCACCCTCTTAGCGTTGGAATTTCTTTCGTAAACAACGCCTACATTACATGACCCATCCCTTCACCAAATTTCAAGTGTGTGTCCCTCGCGGTTTGAGCTGGGCGATGATGAGTCAGTCACTGAGTCAGTGAGTACATTACCTTTCGTATACAAAGACAAATTAGTTTCCAGATAAGGTGACGAAATATGTTTAGGTGAGTTTAAATGATAACTAATTGCGTTTCTCTTCCAAGTACATAAATGAAAAATTGAAAAGAAAAAAAATAATAATAGTAATAAAATAGCAAGAAATAAAAACTATACAAATGTGAAAAAAGGGTTCGTACACACACACACACACACACACACACACACACACACACACACACACAAATAGTCACACACCTGTAGTAAAAGAAAAAACAATTGAGATCCAAACCTCAGGAAGTTGGTAACGCTTACAGAAGCAGATGACACTCTACATACAGAAAGTGGCAGTTATAGTGCCATATTTCGGAAACAACTAACTTTAAACTAGTTTGCAACGCGAGAGAAAGCTGTGTTGCTTACGAATAGTGAATTATACGCTGATCTGTAGTTACTTTTCCATTTTGTCATAATAACTACAATGAAGTGCTTTAAATCTATAACACATATGTGAAAATGATAAACTATATTTGCAAACGAAAAAATTGTGTAATATTTCAGGAAACTCACTGAAAGTGCTTTGTAACTAAGGCGAAACGCGTCTGGGTCCACAGAAAAAGTGCTTAATTACCGTAAATTAAATGAACGTATATTTTTCATGTGCTACGTAGTTGAAAGTACTGAAAATTACTTTCCGGATATTATTAGCTTCCTACACTCATACATATACGCAGCTTTTCGATTCTTGTTATTTGAATTCACGCCATATTCATACAGTCCATCACGCTTAATATGGCATCAAATGATAATGAATATGAAATGTAAAATAATAACGTTCACTCATCCACATATGCAGCTTTTGGATTCTTGTTATTTGTATTCACGCCAGATACATACAGTCCATCACACTTAATACGGCATCTAATGATAATGAAGGTGAAACTTAAAATAAAAACGTTCAGTATGAGAACTATTTCAATGTAGTTGGCAGAATAGCATATTGTTAAAAAGGGCTCGTTGTAGTAAAGTAACTTTTCATTTTATGTCATTTCAAAATGCATAGTTTCACATTTGTCATTTTATTTTGCATTTAACTATGCGCAAACACGGAAACTGTGACATTCTAGCAATATCCACTGCAAACTCCACAACCGCTTCATTTTATATATCAGGGCATGTGGCCGTTCTGAGACCAACACGCGGCGCATACGGCAGAAGTTAACTTTCAGGGCAAATATTTACTATTTACCACGTTAGTGTTTATAGTGAATCGCAGTGCACCGCTGCGTCGAATAACAGCTCGTTATTGTTCTGCTGGTCACGTGTTACACTCGCAAACATGAACAGAACTCAGGCGAGTTGGCTGTTTACAATTTAACATTCATGTCTGTAGCTCCATAGTACTGCAGAAAACATTGTTTTCAAATTCTTGTGCACAATAAATTTGCGAGAATGGAAATTAAGTGATATTCTAAAGCTGCTAACACTGTGTAACAGGCAGATAATACTAAAATTTTCTGCCTCGTTCTAGTATCGTAGCCGAGCTAAATATACAGATCCAACTTTTCTTTTTATTACAAGGGGTACAAATTTGCTTCTGCTGTTTTTCCCCAACATTTGAGGCTTTAATGAAACTAATTGCTTACACATGTATCATTAAAAATATTTTCCGTCGCTGGCCACTACTTTCTCCCATCTTTCGGGCAGTGTACGAATCCCGCGTCGAAAAAGTTGTTCATCTTTTGAAGCGATCCACGAATCGATGCAATCTGTGACTTCTTCATGAGATCCGAAGTGTTGGTCAGCCAGGAAATACTCCATTCATCTAAACAGGTGATAGTCAGAGGGAGCAATGTCTGGAGAATATCGTGAGTGGGGTAGGACTTCCCATTTTAACGTTTCCAAATACTTTTTAGCCTCTTTTGGGACATGGGGTCGAGCGTTGTGGTGCTGCATAGTCACTGTATCGTGCCTCTCGTTGTATTGAAGCCGTTTGTCTTTTAATGCTGTACTCAAAGGCATTAATCGCGTTCGATAACGATTGTTTCACTTGGTTTTAATACTTCATGGTACACGACGCCTAGCTGGTCCCACCAAATGCATAGCATGATCTTTGTGCCTTGAATATTCGGTTGGCCGTCGACGTGGAAGCATGGCCGGGATATCCCCATGACTTTTTGCTTTTAGGGTTATCTTATGAACCCATTTTTCGTCCCCGGTCACAATACAATGCAGAAATCCCTTCCGTTTTTGCCTCTGACCAACTCTTCACAAACATAAAAATGGTTCAAATGGCTCTGAGCACTATGGAACTTAACATCTATGGTCATCAGTCCCCTAGAACGTAGAACTACTTAAACCTAACTATCCTAAGAACAGCACACAACACCCAGAAATTAGCAGTTTAGTCCCATAGAACTTACCACAATTTTCCAAAAGAATTATATCAAAAGAAGGGATATGGTGGTGGGATATGTGTTTTGACACAAGGAAAAAGTTTCCGTGGTATTTTGTGGAGCTGTGGATGGTAAAAATTGTAGGTTGAGTCAGAGATTGCAATATATACAACAAACAATTGGGAAAAGTTGGGTGCAAATATTACTCTGAGACGAAGATGCTGGCATAGGGGAGGAATTCGTGGCGATTCGCATCAAACAAGTCATAGGATTCACGACGCCTCCGCCCTCTCCACCCCCAGAGCCTCCCACCCCACGCCCTGCAAAAAGAAAGAAGTATCGCAGTGCAAGGTAACGCCGAAACGCAAACTGTCTCCACTGGAACACTGGCCAGTACGACAATGGGTTTCCCACACGCCTCTCCAAAGCTAATCTCCTGACTATGAGACTGTCTTGACAACTAAAGCACATTACGTTTTTAAATAGACACATACTCACTAAATATATCTGTCTTTCAATTTAATTACATGTGATACATTGTTATTCTGATTGTTATTTAAATTACGCATCACGATTAACTTTATATGGCCTATAGCGACGAGCACAGTAACAGAATGGCAGTCACAGGTCTTTAATTTTACTATAGAAGATGCTTCCTGTCGAATACCCTCTTTAATCTAGTAGAGTGTAAGTAATTTTCTTACTTTTCTTTTCGGTTTAAGGTAACACCACAGAAAAAGATTAACATTAAGGTTAAATTCAGCGGTCAGGTAACTGGACCCTTAAAGAATTCGTCACTGCGTTAGCTATGTGCCTAGTTGATCCGCATTGCAGGAACCTCATTCGATTGCGATTTACGTGTCTTATCCGTATTCCGGGTATCAGGAGATTCCCAAGCATTTTTAGAAAATTCGATTCAGTCGCTGACTGTTCGTCTGCCAGTCCCCTCAAAAATGTATGACACAGTTACAAAATTCTTCATAAATCTTCACTGTCAATTAATCAAACTGAAGAGGATGGTCACGCATACCTTTAGGATTTTTATCGAGCCAGTAGCGTACGTTACGATTGTTAATACCGTTCTGTTTGTAAGAAATAAAACACTCAGAAGCAGTTGTATACACCACATCACAATAAGAGAACATGTAGAATAGCGGAACCTTAGTAAGCGATGTAAATGGCAGAAGGTGGTGTGCATGTTGGCCCAACAGAACCCTCCTTCGCGTGACCGAAAGGTCAGTGCTACGCAAGTCGGTGCAGATCCGTCATACGAAGTGGAAACCAGTAACCAATTGCCGCTAATGTTCCCTACATCACAGGATGAAATATCAGCATGTGAGTGCGCTCAATTGGGGCAGATTGACTGGTTTCCTGGCTGCCGAACTGTCGTTCCGTGACACTGCGACTCGTACAGCGCACACTGTTCCAATACTGAGGCGTATGTGGATACAGTGGACACAAGAGGGCCGTACACAGTACCGGCAAGTTATGGGACGACACATTGCGACCGCAGCTCTAGGTGACCGCTACCTTGTCCGTTTAGCCGTAATGGACAGAACATATTCGTCCACAGCGCTGGGACGAAGTTGGAGCACTGCAACGGGTGAGGACATGTCTGCGTCGACGTTTCGATACCGTCGGCTAAGGGATGGACTACTGGTTCAAATGGTTCAAATGGCTCTGAGCACTATGGGAATTAACTTCTGTGGTCATCAATCCCCCAGAACTTAGAACTACGTAAACCTAAGTAATCTAAGGACATCACACACATCCATGACCGGCTGGACTACTGGCAATAATGCCACTGCGACGACTTCCACTGACCAGAACCCACCAATGCCGCAGGTTGCAATGGGGCCGTGAACGCCGACAGTGGCTGGCAGAGTGGGAAAATGTAATGCTTTCGGAGTAGTCCCGCTTCAAATTGTCCTACAATGAAGGCCGTATACGCATTCGACGCCCTCTTGGTGAACATATGGATAGTTATTTCGATCTTTTCTGTTTGGATGTACATCAGAGGACGTGGCTATAGGCCACGAAATCGGTCATGTCCCATTCAAGATTATCATACGACTGTACGCGATGTTCTTTTTGCAGCACCTAAGAAAGTACTTAGCTTGGTATCTTCATAGGCATCCTTGTCTGTGAAACAATAAGTGGTGCTGAACAAGCAGTTCGCAAGTTATGTGATGAATCAGTGGCAGAAATACAAAACAGTGGCAGAAATACGTCGTGAAACGAAAGCAGAGCCACCAGCAGCGTACGTGACCAGGGCTGGGCCCAATGGCGTGCGTGCACTACGCTGTAATGAAAGGACTGCGGTTCTTCCTACTGAAAAGGGCAACACGGCCGTAATTATCAAATACGCAGACTACTATACGATCAGCGTGCACCTAGACGAACTTACCGGATTCTACCAGGCGATCCGACATCGTGAAAATAAAAAGAATACGTCTGAGCTGCATAAGCTCTCGTCGCTGGACGAAAATGAGGTCAAGAATCTTTCTTCTCAGGCACCAGAATCTCTTACCATCTATGCTTTGCCTGCACTTAAGCCCCATGCTATCCACTACTGGTTTTCCGACGTACAAACCGGTGAAATATTGGCCAATCACTTAGCCCCGCACACGGGTCAATGTTTACATCGTATTAAGAACTCAGCCGATTTAATCAGCGGAAGCAACCGTCTCCACTTACTGACGGTGACATTATGACGAGTTTTGATGTGCTGGCTCTTTGAAAGAATGTTCCTATCAAACAAACTATGGATCTAGAACTCAAGATCTTTCAGGGTGTCGTGGCCGAGATACCGTCTTCTCAGACGACGTAAATCAGGAAGCCATTTAAATGGTTCAAATGGCTCTGAGCACTATGGGACTTAACTGCTATTGTCATCAGTACCTTGAACTTAGAACTACTTAAACCTAACTAACCTAAGGACATCACACACATCCATGCCCGAGGCAGGATTCGAACCTGCGACCGTAGCGGTCACGCGTTTCCAGACTGTAGCGCCTAGAACCGACCATTTAAATAAAAATCACTGACAACACTCTTAATAAAGACTGCAACCTACAGCTCAGTGCGGTGTAGGATCTAGCAATCACATGGTTGAAGTGAGTGTACCGAGCGTAGAGTCAGTGTACGCCAACATATGACGCACCAATCACGTGGTAGTCGGCAGCTACAATATAAGATAAGGCGTCTCATCAGACCGTCATCAGACACTCCACTTGGGAATGGCCACCGAGAACTTGCTGGAAGCTCATGGCATTTAAACCATTTTACGCAGCTGGAAGCCGGAGAGCATCTGAGCTCTTATTAAATGAAAACAGATCTTCTGCCACACTCTATGAATGTATAATGTCGGCAAACACGTAATATCATTAGAAAGTAAATACGTACCATGACTGAAAAGGAAATACCGATATCATTATCTGAAGACCACGCGCCATAGTCAACCGACGGTCGTGTCATCCTCTGTCATCCAACACTGGATACAGTATGGAACAGCACAGGCCCAGCACACCACATTCCCTGCTGTTGTCGAAGTTTCGACAGTGGAGACACTACCTCTCCACCAGATACCTCCTCAATGTGCATCACGAGGCTGAGTACACCCCGCGAAATCTTAGCAGTACCGGGAATGGAAACCGGGTCCCATGCATGAAGGTCTGTCTCGTTGACCATTTGGGAACCGCAGGCGGGCGAAGAACTACCTATCATACCAAGGAGAGATATTTTTTTATATATTGTATGTCGTCAAAGTAAACTACACAGTATACCGAAAGGCATCTAACATAACCAACAAGCAGCCAGATGTTTTAATAAAATGATGATAAACGGTGTTCGTTTTACAGTACACATTAGCAAAACAGTTGTTTTTTAAACGGATGGTTAAAAAATAAAATGCCATAGCCCATTGATTAAAAATACAATATATTAGCTCCAAGCTGTATAGAATGCTGAATAATGTATTAACGTGTTTCATTGTAAAATTGAGTTAATTTTTTACATAGCTATCTACATTACCAACCGAGTAAACTGGTACATTCATGTTTCGATGTCTCGCAGTTCAAAGATGCAAGTTGTTTATCTAAGACCTTCCTGACACAAAAAATTTCATTTTAGATGCTTCTTGTAATTACTGACCTAATTTGAAACGCTACCATAGTTTACGCAGTAAAACGTATAGTCTCATGTTAAGATTTAACACAGTAAGAGAATTATTACAATTAGAAATCTTGTATATCCATTGAGGCAATGTAGCTCACTACGCTAAATTACTCTGACTATCCCTGTATTTGAGACTAAGAGCACTTAGCGACTTCTAACGACCTTTAAAGGTAATTTCAAACTTTTATTCACTTTTCCTCGCTGGCAATGCCCACAAGGTGATGAACGAAATGAAGTTAATCGCATACTACATCTTCTCTGTTCTTACAGTAAAACATCAACATCAGGCTTGGCGTCATTACTTGTTTACTATTTCATATGATCACAATGGCCCGTTGAGACAGTATACACATATAACTCTGAAAATACCTGCAAAATTATATCACTATACGACATACAGTTTATGAGATTCTGTTTTATAAGCAATGCGCTGCGCTAGAAACCAATTTCTTTTTCAAACCGATTGCAAATGATGCAGTCTATATTTGTTCTGTATTTGATAATGAGAATAATCACTGACTTCCAACACACTTTGATAAAAATTTCAAGTATTTGATAAACTTTCTCTCGCTTACATGCTAAGCGTCAAATATTTAACACTTAACTCATTTGAAAGCGAATCAGGCGTTGGAAGCTGTTTTATATAATAGACTTCTTTAAGGAACCGGTGTCTTGGTATTAGTTAACAGCAGACGTACTTCAGTGGTCACAAACGTAGATGGATCACCATTATGTCAGGGGGTAGTATGAGACTGCCAAAGTAAAGTATAACCTCAATTTTCTTTGGCGGTTTCTCTTATGCAACAAAGATATTATAGTAATGTGTGACGAGGGCCTGTCGTCGGGTAGACCCTTCACCTGGTGCAGGTCTTTCGATTTGACACCACTTTGGCGAATTGCGCGTCGATGGGGATGAAATGGTGATGATTAGGACAACACAACACCCAGTCCCTGAGTGGAGAAAATCTCTGACCCAGCCGGGAATCAAACCCGTGCCCTTTGGATTGACATTCTGTCGCGATGACCATGCAGCTACCGTGGGCGGACTGCAACAAAGGTGAGAATGTAATAACACGTTGGATGTACTGCGATATGTTAGAACTTGCTTATGTAGTAAGTTGACATGTTACAAAGAACGATTTGCTGCCATTTATGGAGTTCATGTTCTCAAACAACGATTGAAATTTTATGAACAAAAGTGCACCAAGTAACCGAGCCACAGTTGTTCGCGATTGGTTTGAAGAACTTAGTGGATAGTTCTGGCGAATGATTTGGCCTCCCAGGTCGCCGGACGTCATCTCATCGAACATTTATGGGACGTAATCCAGAGGTCAGTTCTTGCAAAAATCCTGCACCTACAACACTTGCGTAATTATGAACGGCTGCAGCGACAGCAGGACTCAATTCTTCTGTAGGGGTTTTCAACGAATAATTGAGTCCATGCCACATCGAGTTCTACATCTACATCTACATCCATACTCCGAAATGCACCTGTGGTGGAGGGTACCTTGAGTACCTTTATCGATTCTCCCTTCTATTCCAGTCTCGTATTGTTCGTGGAAAGAAGTTCCTGCACTACACCGGGCAAAACGAAGTAAGACTCGAAATTGTGAAATATTCCATGACTACTGCCACCTCAGTGTTTATATTAATTTATTTGCCAATGATTCTACAGTCGATTTAGAAGTGTCAAATATTTCTGTAATACTAACCTTTTCAGATTTGATTTTCGTTCTAGAGCAAAGACAATTTTTCTTTATTTCGTAATACTCTTGGACGAATCTTTAATGACTTTAGATGCAACATTTATACAAATTTATACCTATTTTCAAAACATACTTTGTACATGTAGCTTTGTTTTATGTACTAAAATAACTAATTACAAAGTATTCCTTATTGTAATAAATAATAATCATTCAGTAATTACGAAGCAAAATAACACTAACAATATTCCGTTATATAGTGCAATACAGTAACCTAATCTCATCCGTGTATTCTGGTGGTCACGAGCTGTAGCGCACTCCTGCATTGACTTTCTGACATTTTCATTGCGTCGCCAGGCAGTTGGCACCTTTTGCGCATGATGGAAAGGTCCAACATCCAGAAATGTGTATCCGAGATTTCCATTAGGAAAAAAAAAATGCTTCTGTTACGGATAAGACACAGCATTAGTTGATGTACACAATTGTAGCCAAGGGATCTGAAAGGGTTAAGTATGCAAACATTTTCTTATTGTGACTTCAGTCCGGAGACTGGTTTGATGCAGCTCACCAAACAAGGTTATCCCGTGCAAGCCTCATAAAGTCTCCCTAGCTAGCGCAAGCTACATCCATTTGAACCTGCTTACTGTAGACGACTCCTGGTCTCCAGACACAGTTCAAGCCCTGTACACTGCTCTCTATCACCCAATTGACAATTACTGGATGTCTGCGGATCTACCCTATCAACGGTCTTTATTCCTAGTCAAGTTCTGCCATAAATTTCTTTCCTCCTGAATTGCAGTCATTGCCCCGTCATTAGCTATTCGAGCTACCCATATCATGTTCATAATTGTTCTATGGGACCACATTCCTCAAATGTTCCTCATATCGTAGTCGGGTGATGCTGAGGGAATTATATTAGGAAATGAGACACTTGTAGTGAAGGAGTTTTGCTATTTGGGGAGCAAAATAACTGATGATGGTCGAGGTAGAGAGGATATAAAATGTAGACTGGCAATGGCAAGGAAAGCGTTTCCGAAGAAGAGAAATTTGTTAACATCGAGTATAGATTTAAGTGTTAGGAAGTCGTTTCTGAAAGTATTTGTATGGAGTGTAGCCATGTATGAAGTGAAACATGGACAGTAAATAGTTTGGACAAGAAGAGAATAGAAGCTTTCGAAATGTGGTGCTACAGAAGAATGCTGAAGATTAGATAGGTAGATCACATAACTAATGAAGAGGTATTGAATGGGATTGGGGAGGAAAGTAGTTTGTGGCACAACTTGACGAAAAGAAGGGACCGGTTGGTAGGACATGTTTTGAGGCATCAAAGGATCACAAATTTAGCATTGGAGGGCATTGTGGGGGGTAAAAATCATAGAGGGAGACCAAGAGATGAATACAATAAACAGATTCAGAAGGATGTAGGTTGCAGTAGGTACCGGGAGATGAAGGAGCTTGCACAGGATAGAGTAGCACGGAGAGCTGCATCAAACCAGTCTCAGGACTGAACACCACAACAACAACAATATCTTCTGGCCTGTACTATTCATCACATATCAGTTCTAAACAGGGGAAAAATAATGTTCCGTAAGCCTCAGTTGCTAATGACTGAGCAAGTAATTCTTTTATTCTCTGTTGTCGGCCTTCCATTCATGATTTGAGCGAGTAAGTATTTTTCCCTGCCCAGATCAGATTACTAGAAATATGGGCGGTTTCAGCAACACGAAACATGGGAGCTTTCATTCTCTTGAATAAATAAAACCTGAATATGACGTTCGAGATAAGTTTCGGCCTCGTCATAAATCATTCCCCAGACGTTTGCGATAAAGAAGTTTCCTACCAACAAAGTCGTTTAAGAAGTACCATCTCATTATCCGGCACAGGAAACTAGATAGGCGTCATCCCAGCGCGCTCGCAGAAAAGATCCGAGATGTCCATTACCCGCGCGACGGGCAAACAAGTCGTTTGGAGGCCGGAGCGCGCAGCAGCCGCCGGTGAAGGCTATTGACTGTTCCTCAGAGAGGAATTAAATATTTATGAGCTCTGCTGCAGAGCGAGCGGGAAGGAAAGCGAGAATCAGCGGACGGCGGCACGCTAAAATTCACACGGGCGGTCTGCATTTTCTTCTCCGGGCAAGGTGCCGAATTTCACCTCATTGGTGCCTTCGAAGAAGGAAGCGAAGAATCTCTTGTGGCACGCCACCGAAACCTTAGTCCTCTACAAAAATATCTTAAAAGTAAGGAACATGTATAAAGATTTCCCAATTGCTTCTTGAGCGTTTATTTCACTGAGTCGTTCACGACAGCCGTAAGGTATTCGCCAAACCATCTTAGTTTTGTGCGGTAAAATAATGAAAATGTATCGCTGAATAATAGTGGCCGAAAATAGCTGAACGATATAAGTAACCTTTTTTGTTGTTGTTGCAAACACTTGAAAAGAAAAAAAAACACACTAAGCAGGACGAAAATGAAAATCTGAATGAGATGAAAATGCTATTTTTGTGTGTTTTTGAGTTACAAAAACGTTTACGGCTCTTAATATGCTCCATTAAACCACATTTCCGAAATACTGCACATAGCTGTGTTTCTACAGTATAACGTGTTAGAATGACTCACCCCACTACGTTAAAATAACAACGAGGTGACGAAACTCATGAAATAGCGATATGTACGTCGTATGAAAGGGTAAGGCATTGGCAGAGCTGTTATCTGTACTCACGGTACTCATATGAAAAGGTTTCCAAGGTCATTGTGGCCGTACGACAGGAGTAATACACTTTGAACGCGAAACGGTAGTTGGAGCTAGACGCAAGGCACATACCATTTCGGTGATCGTTATGGAATTAAATCTTCCGAGACCCATAGCGTCAAGCTTGCCAAGAATACCAAATTTCAGGCATTACCTCATAACACGGACAACGCAGTGTCCAGCGGCCTTCACTTAACGACCGAGAGCAGCGGCTAACAGACAATAAACACTGTAAATTTCCTGCAGAAATCAATATTGGATATTGGACGTTTGACCGACGTGCTCGTTAGGTCAGTGCGGCGAAATATGGCGTTAATTGGCTATGATTGCAGATAACCGACCCGAGTGCCTTTGCTAACAGCACGTCATCGTTGCAGGACCTCTCCTGGGCTCATGACCATATCGGTTGGATCCTAGACGACTAGAAAATCATGAAATGGTGAGATGAGTTCCAATTTCAGTTGGTAAGAGGTGATGGTAGGGTTCGACTGTGGCGCAGAAGCCACAAAGCCATTGCTCAAAGTTGGCAACAAGAGCTCTGCAAGTTGGTGGTGGCTCCATAATGGTCTGGATCATCTGGTCCAAATTAACCGATCACTGACTGGAAATAGTTACGATCGGCTGCCTGAAGACCATTTGCAGCCAGTCATGGACTTCATGTTACCAGCCAGCGGTGGAATTTTTATGAATGACAATGCACCATGTCACAGGGCTTCAATTCTTCGCCATTGGTTTAAAGAACATTCTGGATAGTTTGAGCAAGTGATTTGGCCACCCAGTTAATCCGACATGAATTCCATCGCACATTTGTTGGACACAATCGAGAGGTCAGTCCGCACACAAAATCCTCCATCGGCAACACTTTTGAAATGATGGATGTTTGTAGCGGCAGTATGGCTCAATATTTCTGCAGTGGTTTTCCAACGACTTGCTGAGCCCATGCCATGTAAACCTACTGCACCACATCGCCCAAAAAGGAGTCCGACACGAAATTAATAGATATCTCATTTCTTTTGTCACCTCAGTATACTTCTATAAATAGGGTAAAAACCCTTCTTGAGCGTAGTAAAATATTTATGTGTAGTGGTATCAGATTTGAATCCATGTGACCATCCTCGCACCATGTGTACCATGTTGGGAGGCGGTGGCGGTGTACGGAACACAAAGCACAGTCGACGTTCATGGAGCCATAACATCTGTCTAATTCACCGTGACCACCTACCACCATGGTATAAATGGTCTAAAGAGAGTCACATCTGATTCAAATCGGTTACCACTAGAAATAAATATTGTACTATTTTCAAGAAGGTTTTTACCCATTTTAATTTATTTTAGCTACACCGCTTTGTTTCTTCAAGAAACGTGTTCTGAAAAATTAATGTACATGTTATTCAGTTCATTATATACAGGGTGTTACAAAAAGGTACGGCCAAACTTTCAGGAAGCATTCCTCACACACAAATAAAGAAAAGATATTATGTGGACATGTGTCCGGAAACGCTTAATTTCCATGTTAGAGATCATTTTAGTTTCGTCAGTATGTGCTGTCCTTCCTCGACTCACCGCTAGTTGGCCCTATTGGAGGAAGGTAATGTTGGCTTCGGTGCTGGTTTTGACATGCAACTCATTGCTCTAGACTACTAGCATCAAGCACATCAGTACGTAGCATCAACGCGGTTAGTGTTCATCACGAAGGTGGTTTTGCAGACAGTACAATGTTTACAAATGCGGAGTTGGCAGATGCCCATTTGATGTATGGATTAGCACGGGGCAATAGCCGTGGCGCGGTACGTTTATATTGAGACAGATTTCTAGAACGAAGGTGCCCGACAGGAAGACGTTCGAAGCAATTGATCAGCGTCTTAGGGAGCACGAAACATTCCAGCCTATGACTCGCGACTGGGGAAGACCTAGAACGACGAGGACACCTGCAATGGACGAGGCAATTCTTCGTGCAGTTGACGATAACCGTAATGTCAGCGTCAGAGTAGTTGCTGCTGTACAAGGTAACGTTGACCACGTCACTGTATGGAGAGTGCTACAGGAGAACCAGTTGTTTCCTTACCATGTACAGCGTGTGCAGGCACTATCAGCAGCTGATTGGAGTCCACGGATACACTTCTGCGAATGGTTCATCCAACAATGTATCAATCCTCATTTCAGTGCAAATGTTCTCTTCACGGATGAGACTTCATTCCAACGTTATCAAATTGTAAATTTTCACAATTAACATGTGTGGGCTGACGAGAAGCAGCACGCAATTGTGGAATCACGTCATCAACACAGATCTTCTGTGAACGTTTGGGTAGGCATTGTTGGTAATGTCTTGATTGGGCCCTATGTTCTTCCACCTACGCTCAGTGGAGCACGTTATCATGATTTCATACGGGATATTCTACGTGTGCTGCTATAACTTGTGCCTTTACAAGTACGACACAACATCTGGTTCATGCACGATGAAGCTCCTGCACATTTCAGTCGAAGTGTTCGTACGTTTCTCAACAACAGATGCGGTGACCGATGGATTGGTAGAGGCGGACCAATTCCATGGCCTCCACTCTCTCCTGACCTCAACCCTCTTGACTTTCATTTATGGGGGCATTTGAAAGCTCTTGTCTACGCAACCCTGGTACCAAATGTAGAGACTCTTTGTGCTCGTATTGTGGACGGCTGTGATACAATACGCCATTCTTCAGAGCTGCATCAGCGCATCAGGGATTCCATGCGACGGGCGGTGGATGCATGTATCCTCGCTATCGGAGGACATTTTTAACATTTCCTGTAACAAAGTGTTTGAAGTCACGCTGGTACGTTCTGTTGCTGTGTTTCCATTCCATGATTAATGTGATTTGAAGAGAATCGAGGAAGTACAGTACATACTGACGAAACTAAAATGAGCTGTAACATGGAAAGTAAGCGTTTCCGGACAATTGTCCACATAACATATTTTCTTTCTTAGTGTGTGAGGAATGTTTCCTGAAAGTTTGGCCGTACCTTTTTGTAACACCCTGTATACTTCTTAGATTTTTTGGCAGATGGCTGGTAGTGAAGCTGTAGATTTCTTTTTGTTGTTCCAAATAGATTTCGTCAGCAGACTCAGATGTTGTTGTTGTTGTTGTGGTCTTCAGTCCTGAGACTGGTTTGATGCTACTCTATCCTGTGCAAGCTTCTTCATCTCCCAGACTCAGATAAGAAGAGCAATTAAGACAACGTCTCGTCCAGGTGTTGAAGGCTTAAGGAATGTCGACCGGCAGCAGTGTCATTCTCTGCATTGGAGCGGCAAGCAGTTGCGGCTTTCTAGAACGTAAGGTTGCTATTTTTCATTCAAGTAGTACTTCTGTTGGCCTCATGAGGCAAAGCGCACTCGGCACCAGTATCGGGAATCGAACCCGGGTCCTCCGCATGGAAGTCATCTACACAGAAGACTCATTTTCGAAGGAGGACTAATATAAAATCACCAGCGGAAAAGTGCTCCTGTCGGACCACAAGAAAGGCGAATATGTCCCTCTTTAAATGACTATGACAGAAAATTGAAAAACCTACTGCTTAATTCCTCATTCCGCCTTCCTGATCGAAAATTCTAGAATGTGAACATATTCGTGTGTGTGTGTGTCTTTCCCAACGTCTCCGTCTCCTCCCACTTATTTACATATATCCTACTGCCACTATTTGCTCTCTCACGTTACGCTGTCTCCATTAGTGTTTCTTTTTCTGCTAGAGTCCTTTAAAGATGAACATCTCGCTTTTCTTTGTGCCGCGAGAGGAGCATTTTCCCACCGGTGTCCTTCTTTCCCCTTTACATCTGGGTGTGCTGCTTATTTTAGGTTGACAAACAAGTTCGTAGCGTTTTTCCCATAATACATATAACAGACATATTAGTCAAGAATAATTTTCAGAGTTTTGATAAAAGTGTTGTCAGCTATATACAGTAACAAACCGTTTACATCTTTTTTTACTATTTACCTCGTTTTCATTTAAGTGCACGTTGTTGATGTTGTGGTCTTCAGTCCGAAGGCTCTCCACGCTACTTTATCCTATGCGAGCCTCTTTAATCTCCGAATAACTACCGCAAACTACATCCCTCTGAAACTGCTTCCTGTATTTAGCTGTTGGCCTCCCTCTACCATTTTTACCTTCCCCCCTCCCTACACTTCCCACCAATACTAATTTGGTGATCCCTTGATGTCTCAGGAAGCGCCCCATCAACCGATCACTTATGTTGGTCAAGGTGTGCCACAAACTTCTACACTCCCCAATTTTACTGAGTACTTGTTCATTAGTTACATAATCGAACCATCTAATTTTCAACATTCTTTCAAAAGCCTCTAATCTCTTTTCGTCTAAACTGTTTATTGTCCGTGTTTCACTTCCATATGGCTAAAATCGAGACAAATATCTTCCGAATTGACTTCGTAACACTTAACTCTACATTCGGTGTTAATAAACTTCTCTTCTTCAGACATGATTTTCTTGCCATTGTCAATCTACATCTTATATCTTCTCTGCTTCGGCCATCATAAGTAATGTTTCCGCTCAAATAGAAAAACTCATTTACTACTTTCACTGTTTCGTTTCCTAACCTAATTCAGTTAGCATCCTTGATTTAATTCGACTACATTCCATTATCCATGTTTTTCTTTTTTTGATGTTCATCTTATATCCTCCTTTTCAAGACACTGATCATTCCATTCTACTGCTCTTAGAAGTCCTTTGCTATGTCCGACAGAATTACCGTATCATCAGCAAGCCTGAAATTGTTATTTGTTGTCCCTGAACTTTGATTCCCACTAAAATTTTTCTTTGGTTCCCTTTACAGCTTGTTTAATCAAAGGTTGACTAACACCGGGAATAAGCTCCCATCTCAACCACTGCGACCCTTTCTAGCCGCTCGATTCTTACATCTGCTCTTTGGTTCCTGTACCAGTTGTAATTAGCCTTTCGCTTTCTGTACTTTACCTCTGCCACCTTTAGAATTTGAGTGTTCAGGTGAACAGTGCCAAAATCTATCCCTAAGCCTACAAATGTTATAAAGGTAGGTTAGTCTTTCTTTAACCTATCTTCTAAGATGAGTGTTACGGTTAGTACTGCCTCGTGTGTTCCTACATTTCTCTGGAATCGAAACTGATCTTCCCTGCGGTCAGCTTCTACCTCATGTTTTAAATGTTTGTATTCCCTTTCACCTGCTTCATTTGCTGCATAATTAAATTTTCTCCTTTCAGCAATTAAATTCAATATCTCTTATGTTATCCAAGGCTTTCTACTTGGCCTTGTCTCTTTATCTATTTGGTCCTCTGGTGCCTTCACTATTTAACCTTTTAAAACTACCCATTCGTCATCTACTGTATCCCTTTCCCCTGATCTAGTCATCTGTGGCCTAATGATCCCCCTGAAACTCCCAACATCCTCTAGTTCTTTCTACTTTTCCAGGTCCCATCTCCTTAATGTACCACTTTTCCTCAATTTCTACAGTTCATAACCAATAAATGGTGGTCAGAGTCCACATCTGAACCTGGAAATTTCTTACAATTTAAAATCTGGTTCCTCTAAAACTCTGTCTAAGCAACACCCAGTGAGTCTGAAACCATCAGATGTTTCAAGGTCTCTTCCACGTGTACAATCATGTTTATGATTCGTAAACCCATTATTAGTGATGATTAAATTATGTTCTGTGCAAAATTCCATCAGGAGGCTTTCTCTTTCATTGCTTTCCCCCAGTCACATTAACCTATTAGTTTTCGTTCTCTTCCTTTTCCTACTATCGAATTCAAGATTGACATCAATATTAAATTTTCATCTCCTTTAATCATCTGAATAATTTCTTTTACCTCTTCGCACATTACTTCAATCCCTTCGTCATCTGCTGAGATACTTGACACATAAACCCGTACTACTGTAGTTGGCTTCAGCTTCTTCTCTGTCTTGGCTACGACAATGCGTTCACTATGCTGTTCACAGTAATATAATCGCATTCCTATATTCCTATTCATTATTAAATCCAACCCTGCACGACCCCTATTTGACTTTGTATTTACAGCCCTGTATTCACCTGATGGCTGGGATGGCTAGAGGAGAAAAGTAAGGATTTAGAGGCGCAAATCACTGGGGGTAAGATAGATACTGTCTACAGGAAAATTAAAGAGAGCTTTGGAGAAAAGAGAACCACCTGCATGAATATCAAGAGCTCAGATGGAAAACCAGTTGCAAGCAAAGAAAGGAAAGCAGAAGGTGGAAGGAGTATCTAGAGGGTCTATACAAGGGCGATGTTCTTGAGGACAATATTATAGAAATGGAAGAGAATGTAGATGAAGATGAAATAGGAGATATGAAACTGCGTGAAGACTTTGACAGAGCACTTAAAGACCTGAGTCGAAACAAGGCCCCGGGAGTAGACAACATTCCATTACAACTACTGACAGTCTTGGGAGAGCCAGGCCTAACAGAAGTCTACCATCTTGTGAGCAAGATGTATGAGACAGGAGAAGAAATAAAAACTTTGTGGTTCGCTGATGACATTGTAATTCTGTCAGAGAAAGCAAAGGACCTGGAAGAGCAGCTGAACGGAATGGACAGTCTCTTGAAAGGAGGATATAAGATGAATATCAACAGAAGCAAAACGAGGATAATGGAATATAGTCGAATTAAATCGGGTGATGCTGCGGGAATTAGATTAGAAAATGTGAGGCTTAAAGTAGTAAATGAGTTTTGCTATTTGGGGAGCAAAATTTCTCATAACGGTCGAAGTAGAGAGGATACAAAATGTAGATTCACAACGGCAGGGAAAGTGTTTCTGAAGAAGAGAAATTTGTTAACATCGAGTATAGATTTAAGTATCAGGAAGCCATTTGTGAAATTATTTGTATGGAGTGTAGCCATGTATGGAAGTGAAACATGGACGACAAATAGTTTGGACAAGAAGGGAATAGAAAATTTCGAAGTGTGGTGCTACAGAAGAATGCTGAAGATTAGATGGGTAGATCACATAACAAATGAGGAGGTATTGAATAGAATTGGGGAGCAGAGGAATTTCTGGAACAACTTTACTAGGAAAAGGGATCGGTTGGTGGGGCACATTCTGAGGCATCAAGGGATCGCCAATTTAGTATTGGAGGGAAGCGTGGAGGGTAAAAATCGTAGAGGGAGACCAAGAGATGAATACACTAAACAGATTCAGAAGAATGTAGGTTGCAATAGGTACTGGGAGATGAAGACGCTTGCACAGGATATCTACAACTAAATTTATACTCCGCAAGCCACCCAACGGTGTGTGGCGGAGGGCACTTTACATGCCACTGTCATTACGTCTCTTTCCTGTTCCAGTTGCGTATGGTTCGCGGGAAGAACTACTGTCTGAAAGCCTCCGTGCGCGCTCTAATCTCTCTAATTTTACACCCGTGATCTCCTCGGGAGGTATAAGTAGGGGGAAGTAATATATTCGACACCTCATTCAGAAACGCAACCTCTCGAAACCTGGCGAGCAAGCTACACCGCGATGCAGAGCGTCACTCTTCCAGAGTTGCCACTTGAATTTGTTAAACATCTCCGTAACGCTATCACGGTTTCCAAATAACCCTGTGTCGAAACACGCCGCTCTTCTTTGGATCTTCTCTATCTCCTCCGTCAACCCGGTCTGGTACGGATCCCACACTGATGAGCAATACTCAAGTATAGGTCGAACGAGTGTTTTGTAATGTTTTGTAAGCCACCTCCTTTGTTGGCGGACTACATTTTCTAAGGACTCTGCCAATGAATCTCAACCTGGTACCAGCCTTACCAACAATTAATTTTATATGATCATTCCACTTCAAATAGTTCCGCACGCATACTCCCAGATAATTTACAGAAGTAACTGATACCAGTGTTTGTTCCGCTATCATATAATCATACAATAAAGGATCCTTCTTTCTGTGTATTAGCAATACATTACATTTGTCTATGTTAAGGGTCAGTTGCCACTCACCGCACCAAGCGCCTATCCGCTGCAGATCTTCCTGCATTTCGCTACAATTTTCTAATGCTGCAACTCTTCTGTATACTACAGCATCATCCGCGAAAAGCCGCATGGAACTTCCGACACTATCTACTAGGTCATTTATATATATTGTGAAAAGCAATGGTCTCATAACACTCCCCTGTGGCACGTCAGAGGTTACTTTAACGTCTGTAGCTGGTCTGATATTCCGTAGGCTCTTACTTTGTTTATAAGGCGACAATGCGGAATTGTATCGAACGCCTTCTGGAAGTCTAGGAAAATAGCATCTACCTGGGAGCCTGTATCTAGTATTTTCTCTAAAGCGAGTTGGGTCTCACACGATCGCTGTTTCCAGAATCCATGTTGATTCCTACAGAGTAGATTCTGGGTTTCCAAAAATGACATGATACTCGAGCAAAAAACATGTTCTAAAATTCTACAACAGATCGATGTCAGAGATATAGTTTTGCGCATTTGCTCGACGACCCTTCTTGAAGACTGGGACTACCTGTGCTCTTTTCCAATCATTTGGAACCTTCCGTTCATCTAGAGACTTGCGGTGCACAGCTGTTAGAAGGGGGGCAAGTTCTTTCGCGTACTCTATGTAGAATCGAATTGGTATCCCGTCAGGTCCAGTGGACGTTCCTCTGTTGAGTGATCCCAGTTGCTTTTCTATTCCTTGGACACTTATTTCGATGTCAGCCATTTTTTCGTTTGTGCGAGGATTTAGAGACGGAACTGCAGTGCGGTCTTCCTCTGTGAAACAGCTTTGGAAAAAGGTGTTTAGTATTTCAGCTTTACACGTGTCATCCTCTGTTTCAATGCCATCATCATCCCGGAGTGTCTGGATATGCTGTTTCGAGCCACTTACTGATTTAACGTCAGACCAGAACTTCGTAGGATTTTGTGTCAAGTCGGTACATAGAATTTTACTTTCGAATTCACTGAACGCTTCACGCATAGCCCTCCTTACGCTAACTTTGACATCGTTTAGCTTCTGTTTGTCTGAGAGGTTTTGGCTGCGTTTAAACTTGGAGTGAAGCTCTCTTTGCTTTCGCGGTAGTTCCTAACTTTATTGTTGTACCACGGTGGGTTTTTTCCGTCCCTCACAGTTTTACTCGGCACGTAACTGTCTAAACTTCATTTGCCTTGAACTTTTTCCTTAAACACTCAACATTGTCAGTGTCGGAACTGAAATTTTCGTTTTGATCTGTTAGGTAGTCTGAAATCTGCCTTCTATTACTCTTGCTAAACAGATAAACCTTCCTCTCTTTTTTTTATATTCCTATTAACTTCCGTATTCAGGGATGCTGCAACGGCCTCATGATCACTAATTCCCTGTTCTGCACATACAGAGTCGAAAAGTTGGGGTCTGTTTGTTACCAGTAGGTCCAAGATGTTATCTCCCTGAGACGGTTCTCTGTTTAATTGCTCGAGGTAATTTTAGGATTGTGCACTCAGTATAATGTCACTCAATGCTCTGCCCCTACCACCCGTCCTAAACATCTGAGTGTCCCAGTCTATTTCTGGTAAATTGAAATCTCCACGTAAGACTATAACAAGCTGAGAAAATTTATGTGAAATGTATTCCAAATTTTCTCTCAGTTGTTCTGCCACTAATGCTGCTGAGTCGGGAGGTCGGTAAAAGGAGCCAATTATTAATCTAGCTCTGTTGTTGAGTGTAACCTCCATCCATTATAATTCACAGGAACTATCCACTTCTACTTCACTACAGGATAAACTACTACTAACAGCGACGAACACTCCACCACCGGTAGCATGCAATCTATCCTTTCCAAACACCGTCTCTACCTTTGCAAAAATTTCGGCAGAATTTTTCTCTGGCTTCAGCCAGCTTTCTGTACCTGTAACGATTTCAGCTTCGGTGCTTTCTATCAGCGCCTGAAGTTCCGGTACTTTACCAAAGCAGCTTCGACAGTTTACAATTACAATACCGATTGCTGCTTGGTCCCCGCATGTCCTGACTTTGCCCCACACCCGTTGAGGCTGTTGCCCTTTCTGTACTTGCCCGAGGCCATCTAACCTAAAAAACCGCCCAGCCCACGCCACACAACCCCTGCTACCCGTGTAGCCGCTTGTTGCGTGTAGTGGACTCCTGACCTATTCAGCGGAACCCGAAACCCCACCACCCTATGGCGCAAGTCGAGGAATCTGGAGCCCACACGGTCGCAGAACCGTCTCAGCCTCTGATTCAGACTCGGCTCTGTACCAAAGGTCCGCAGTCAGTCCTGTCGACGATGCTGCTTTCATCCCGCTAGCGAGACTGGCAGTCTTCACCAAATCAGATAGCCGCCGGAAGCCAGAGAAGATTTCCTCTGATCCATAGCGACATACATCATTGGTGCCGACATGAGGGACCACCTGCAGATGTGTGCACCCTGCACCCTTCATGGCATCCGGAAGGACCCTTTCCACATCTAGAATGACTCACCCCGCTATGCTCACGGAGTGCACATTGGTTTTCTTCTCCTCTCTTGCTGCCATATTCCTAAGAGGCCTCATTACGCGCCTGACGTTGGAGCTCGCAGCTACCACTAAGCCCACCCTCTGCGACCGCCCGGATCTTGCAGACTGAGGGGCAGCCTCTGGAACAGGACAAGCAGCCATGTCAGGCCGAACATCAGTATCAGCCTGAGACAGAGCCTGAAACCGGTTCGTCAGACAAACTGGAGGGGCCTTCCGTTCAGCCCTCCGGAATGTCTTTCGCCCCTGCCACACCTTGAGACGACCTCCCAGTCTACCACAGGTGAGGGATCAGCCTCAATGCGGGCAGTATCCCGGGCAACCACAGTCGGGGAATGCGTGGGACGAGCTGGCTGTCCCCGACAAACCTCCATCCGGACCCCTACAGTGATGCCCATTGGCAACAGCCTCAAGCTGTGTGACCGAAGCCAACACTGCCTGAAGCTGGGAGCGAAGGGATGCCAACTCAGCCTGCATCCGAACACAGCAGTTGCAGTCCCTATCCATGCTAAAAACTTTTGCGCAAAGAACGTCTGAACTAATCTACAGAGAGCGCAAACAATTAGACACAAAAGTTAAACGGTTATTAAAATAAAAGATTGCCTAGTAAATGGAGTAATGTTGCTACTTCTGCAATGCTGACACACTTGGCGGCGGCGGAAGGAGACTACGCGATTTTGCACTATTCAGGTACTAAAACGCGATGCTACAACTCTCAAATACTATAATACGCCAGAAATTTATGAATTAAACAATGCAAGTTCCAAAATCACGCAAAGAAATTAAGAAATGAGTGAGCTAGGAGTATACGACTTGCTGCTGCAGCTGCTTATCCAACGGCGGCAGGGAGCAAATGACTGTGATCAACCAATGGATGGAATAGGATGGAAAGCTGCGTCAAACCAGTCTCAGGACTGAAGACCAGAACAACATTCACCTGACAAGAGGTCCATTTCTCTTGCCACCGAACTTCACTAATTCCTACTGTATCTAACTTCAGCCTGCCATTTCTCTTTTTAAATTTTTTTGTCTACCTGCCGGAGTAAGGGATCTAACATTCCATGCTCTGATCCGTAGAATTCCTGTTTCGTTTCTCCTGATGACCACATCCTTCTGAATAGTCCCTGTCCCGAGATCCATATGGGGGACCATTTTACCTGCAGAATATTTAACCGAGTGGAATTACCGTCATTTTACCACACAGCAGTGCTGCATGCGCTCTTCGGAAATTATGGCTGTAGTTTCCCTTATACCTCATTATTGAAGGTGGCTTACCACGACTGTTTAGATGTGAATTTAGGTGATGAAGACAACCTATAGGCATCCCATTTTTTCTGGAATTCTTGATCTGAAATTTTACATAGGTCAATCAATAAAACTGGACAGTCAGTATCCCTTCATATCCCTATTATTTGAAGGGAGCGAACCAATTACGCATACAACAGCTGTTTCTGCGTGGCATGTGATTTACAAAAAAAAAAAAAAAAAAAAAAAAAAAAAAAAAAAAAAAAAAAAAAAAAAAAACTGTCAAATTACATTCAATCAGCTCTCCACCCATTTCAAAACATGATTATCTACCTGCAACGAATCCATCAGGGGACTGTAGTGTGATGGCAGGTGTTGATGAAAGCAAAAGATGGTCATCATGCTATCCAAATATTCTTTGCTCAGTGACTGGGATACATGATTGTCCAGGGCAGTCCACTGATGACCTAAATAAAATTACAGTATGCAACAAACCAAAACTTTTTGCTTGATTAAGTGAGTTTTATGTTTTTTTTATGTGTTGGGTCATAATTAAACTACACTCAATTATCATACTTTTATGTAATCGTTTCTTTGCTTTTCCTGCTCAGTTATAGGACATTAATTTGTTAAAAATATGTTAGCTAAGAACACTCTATGTGATATCTATAAGATATCAGCCATACGTTATCCATTTTGGATTCACATTACTGATGAATAACGGTAGCTTTCTATTTTTACGAGCACCGTAAAGACAGTTTTTTTGTGTGCCGTGCCTTCCTAGGATAGAAAGCACTAAAGCGTTTAATAAATGATGCTAACAACTTCTGCTCAGCATAAAGTTCTGATTTCGGTATCCATGTGGAAGAGCAAGACAAAACTGGGCACCACATGTGTTTTGTGGGTGTTGCACGTCCAGCCTCAAGGCCTGGTGTTGTTGTTGTTGTTGTTGTTGTCTTCAGTCCTGAGACTGGTCTGATGCAGCTCTCCATGCTATCCTATCCTGTGCAAGCCGCTTCATCTCCCAGTGCCTACTGCAACCTACATCCTTCTGAACCTGCTTAGTGTATTCATCTCTTGGTCTCCCTCTACGATTTTTACCCTCCACCCTGCCCTCCAATGCTAAATTTGTGATCCCTTGATGCCTCAAAACATGTCCTACCAACCGATCCCTTCTTCTAGTCAAGTTGTGCCACAAACTTCAGTTCTCCCCAGTCCTATTCAATACCTCCTCATTAGTTACGTGATCTACCCTAATCTAATTCCCTCAGCATCACCCGATATAATTTGACTACATTCCATTATCCTCGTTTTGCTTTTGTTGATGCTCATCTTATATCCTCTTTTCAAGACACTGTCCATTCCGTTCAGCTGCTCTTCCAAGTCCTTTGCCGTCTCTGACAGAATTACAATGTCAACGGCGAACCTCAAAGTTTTTACTTCTTCTCCATGAATTTTAATACCTACTCCAAATTTTTCTTTTGTTTCCTTTACTGCTTGCTCAATATACAGATTGAATAACATCGGGGAGAGGCTACAACCCTGTCTCACTCCATTCCCTACCACTGCTTCCCTTTCATGCCCCTGGACTCTTATGACTGCCATCTGGTTTCTGTACGAATTGTAAATAGCCTTTCGCTCCCTGTATTTTACCCCTGCCACCTTCAGAATTTGAAAGAGAGTATTCCAGTCAACATTGTCAAAAGCTTTCTCTAAGTCTACAAATGCTAGAAACGTAGGTTTGCCTTTTCCTAATCTTTTTTCTAAGATAAGTCGTAAGGTCAGTATTGCCTCACGTGTTCCAACATTTCTATGGAATCCAAACTGATCCTTCCCGAGGTCCGCATCTACCAGTTTTTCCATTCGTCTGTAAAGAATTCGCGTTAGTATTTTGCAGCTGTGACTTATTAAACTGATAGTTTGGGATTGGAATTATTATATTCTTCTTGAAGTCTGAGGGTATTTCGCCTGTCTCATACATCTTGTTCACCAGCTGGTAGAGTTTTGTCACGACTGGCTCTCCCAAGGCCGTCAGTAGTTCTAATGGAATGTTGTCTACTCCGGGGGCCTTGTTTCGACTCAGGTCTTCAGTGCTCTGTCAAACTCTTCACGCAGTATCTTACCTCCCATTTCGTCTTCATTTACGTCCTCTTCCATTTCAATAATATTGTCCTCAAGCACATCGCCCTTCTATAAACCTTCTATATACTCCTTCCACCTTTCTGCCTTCCCTTCTTTGCTTAGAACTGGGTTGCCATCTGAGCTCTTGATATTCATACACGTGGTTCTCTTATCTCCAAAGGTCTCTTTAATTTTCCTGTAGGCAGTATCTATCTTACCCCTAG
Source organism: Schistocerca gregaria (assembly GCF_023897955.1). Lineage (NCBI taxonomy): Eukaryota > Metazoa > Arthropoda > Insecta > Orthoptera > Acrididae > Schistocerca > Schistocerca gregaria. Next base: position 420,554,378 of record NC_064924.1, read on the forward strand.
TGAGATAAGCCTCTACATCCTTAAATTTGTCCTCTAGCCATCCCTGCTTAGCCATTTTGCACTTCCTGTCGATCTCATTTTTGAGACGTCTGTATTCCTTTTTGCCTGCTTCACTTACTGCATTTTTGTATTTTCTCCTTTCATCAATTAAATTCAATATTTCTTCTGTTACTCAAGGATTTCTACTAGCCTTCGTCTTTTTACCTACATTATCCTCTGCTGCCTTCACTACTACATTCCTCAGTGCTACCCATTCTTCTTCTACTGTGTTTCTTTCCCCCGTTGCTGTCAATTGTTCCCTTATGCTCTCCTTGAAACTCTGTACATCCTCTGGTTCTTTCAGCTTATCCAGATGCCATGTCCTTAAGTTCCCACCTTTTTGCAGTTTCTTCAGCTTTAATCTACAGGTCATAACCAATAGATTGTGGTCAGAGTCCACATGTGCCCCTGGAAATGTCCTACAATTTAAAACCTGATTCCTAAATCTCTGTCTTACCATTATATAATCTATCTGATACCTTTTAGTATCTCCAGGATTCTTCCATGTATACAACCTTCTTTTATGAGTCTTGAACCAAGTGTTAGCTATGATTAAGTTATGCTCTGTGCAAAATTCTACCAGGCGGCTTCCTCTTTCATTTCGTAGCCCCAATCCATAATCACCTACTATGTTTCCTTCTCTCCCTTTTCCTACTGACGAATTCCAGTCACCCATGACTATTAAATTTTCGTCTCCCTTCACTACCTCAATAATTTCTTTTATCTCATCATACATTTCATCCATTTCTTCATCATCTGCAGAGCTAGTTGGCATATAAACTTGTACTACTGTAGTAGGCATGGGCTTTGTGTCTATCTTGGCCACAATAATGCGTTCACTATGCTGTTTGTAGTAGCTTATGCGCACTCCTATTTTTTTATTCATTATTTAACCTACTCCTGCATTACCCCTATTTGATTTTGTATTTATAACTCTCTATTCACCTGACCAAAAGTCTTTTTCCTCCTGCCACCGAACTTCACTAATTCCCACTACATCTAACTTTAACTTATCCATTTCCCCTTTTAAATTTTCTAACTTACCTGCCCGATTAAGGGATCTGACATTCTACGCTCCGATCCGTAGAACGCCAGTTTTCTTTCTCCTGATAACGACGTCCTCCTGAGTAGTCCCCGCCCGGAGATCCGAATGGGGGACTATTTTACCTCCGGAATATTTTACCCAAGAGGACGCCATCATCATTTAATCATACAGTAAAGCTGCATGTCCTCAGGAAAAATTACGGCTGTAGTTTCCCCTTGCTTTCAGCCGTTCGCAGTACCAGCACAGCAAGGCCGTTTTGGTTAATGTTGCAAGGCCAGATCAGTCAATCATCCAGACTGTTGCCACTGCAACTACTGAAAGGGCTGCTGCCCCTCTTCAGGAACCACATGTTTGTCTGGCTTCTCAACAGATACCCTTCCGCTGTGGTTGCACCTACGGTACGGCCATCTGTATCGCTGAGGCACGCAAGCCTCCTCACCAACGGCAAGGTCCATGGTTCATGGGAGGAAGGACTTGTATGGAGGAAAAAAAAAAACAAATTTGGTGTTCCGAGAATTTGGCAAGAATGGACAGCTCATCTATCCTTCTGCTGTGGCAGTGTTACTGACTTGTCTCATCGTAAGAGGGGCAATAAGGTTTTTTGTTCACCCAGACCTGCCATTATCTCTTAGATCATTCCACACGGTGAGGAGCTTTCTTCTCCTCCTTTTTATGTATTGAAGAAGTGTGAAGATAACAGTAGCGAATAAAATATAGAAATCGACCACAAAGAAGACTTCACTACCCCATACAAAATGAGTTAAATTACTTGGTCAGGGATCTAGGACTTAAAAAAATTGAATGCAGAAATTGTGACATCCATGCTGGGGCAGTAGGACCTACTGAGAAAGGGTGGCAGGGTACTGAACGAGAGAAAACACCATAAAACGTTCTCACAATACCTCACTCTGCCAGACAAACTGTGTTATTGCCACATCACTAAGCCTTTTCAGAGACACCAGTGTAATTATGATCCAAAGAACTGGGGAATCTTCACTGATAGCTCCTGTAAGAGTCTGAAAGCTGCTCTCCTCCACAATGGTAGTAAGTACTCCTCAGTTCCCACCGCTCATTCGACTCACCTAAAGGAAGATTACTCAAGTGTTCGACAGTTGCTTCAGGTGGTAAAATGTGCTGAATGTCAGTGGGATGTAACCGGTGACTTCAAAATTATTGCATTTTTCATGGGATTTCAAGGAGGAACCACAAAGAATCCCTGCTTTCCTCGGCTTTGCAATAGCAGGAATGCAGGCAGACATTCAATGACTGTTGAGTGGCAATTGAGGACGGAGTTTGTAGTTGCCCAGAAAACAGGAAGTGGGAACTCCTCGTCAACCAGGAAAATGCAGTAATGCCTCACCTCCATATTAAACTCCGGCACATCAAGCAGTTGTTAACGGCATTAGATGCAACACCAGATGCAATGACGTAGCTCCAGAACGTGTTCCCCAAGCTATCAGAGGGTAAGATAAATGGTGGAATTTGTTGGCTCCCATAGTGAAAAAGTTACTTATTGATGACACACTTATCCCTCAGCAAGCTTCTGCCAGTTCGAAGGAAGGCCTGGAGGAGCTTCCCGGATGTAGTGAATGGTTTCCTAGGGTATCACAGAAAGGATGAGGTATAGCGTCTTTTTAAGAACTACATAGCAATGGGGTGCAGAATGTCGCCAAATTGCATGTACTCCACTCACATCTAGATACTCTGAAGTCTCATGTGGGAACATGGAGAAAGTTGCATCAGGACCTTCAACTGTCTGATGGCAGGTACCAGGGACAGTATCACGAGCGAATGCTCGGTGGTTGCATCTGGGGACTGACCAAAAAAAGTAATCTACCTTAAAAGAAAAAACGTAGGAAGGTAACACACTTTTAAGCACACTGTAAATGACATGTAAACATTTTCATCTACTCTAACACATTTGTCATATACGTTTAATATTTTTAGATTCTTTAAAACATTGTACTTAGAAATTTCTTTTGTTTCGTTTCAAAAGGATATGTAAACGTGCATTCATTGTTCCAAAGCGATGCATTGTCTTACAATTACGACACGTCCCAAAAAAACTATTTCTCATATGCAAAATTATGTTCACATAGTGTTTTGAAACATATTGCGTCAGAAAAAAACGAAAATACCCTAAATAAAATCTTTTTACGTTGTTTTCTGCTTCCGTCTCACGAAAAACTTTGCAAACACAATGAATAAGGAAGTTTTCAAGTGCCAAACTGATTTAGGCCACTGAGTGAGGGGAAAGTGGAGAAAGGAATCTCCATTGTTTCTGAAATTCATAAAATTCTTAGGGATCAAAACATTAACTTAGTCCTCCACGAAAATGTGAAACAAACTTGGGAAGCCTTTAGAAGTCTTGTGCAGTGTTTCTGGGTAATATAATTGCTGCAAAATGCCCTTAGATGCTTCTCAAGGAGCAGGACAAGTATCATCGCTTACGCTGCAACGTGTCACTTAAAATCCAATTCCTCCAGTTGCATTTAGATTTCATTTTACGAAAAACTGTGGAACAATGAATGATGAGCATGATGAACTGATTCTCCAACACATATTAGGAACAGTACGAAGATATCGGGTACGAATCCCAAAAAGAATCTGCTAAATTTCGCTCACACGATAAATTACGCAAATTTAAAAGTTGTCAGCTCAAGTACATAGTTAGGGACAACAATTACAGACAACTTGAACTCGAACTACCACATAGATAATGTTTTGGAGATGGCACTCCATACACTACATTTTATTAGCAAAACACTTAGAAGATGCAACAGGTCTACTAAAAAGATTGTCTACACTATGTCTTTCCTCCCTCTTCTGTAGTATTACTGTACGGTGTTGGATCAGCATCAGATGGGACTGACGGATGAGACTGGAAACGTTCAAAAAAGAGCAGCTCTTTTTGTATTAAAATGAAAAAGGGAAGAGAGTGTCACGGATTTAATACACGAACTGGCGTGGTGGTCATTAAAACAAAGGCGTTTTCCGTTGCGGCAGGATCTTCTCATGACATTTCAGTCACCAACTTTTTTCTCCGAATGCGAACATATTTTGTTGGCGCCCACCTACCCTGAGAGATATGATCATTGTAATAAGAAAAGAGAGATCATGTCTCGTACGGAAATGTTTATCTGGTTGCTTTCTCGCGTGGTCATCGAGAGCGGAACGGTATAGAAATACCTTGAAGGCCCGACATTTAAGTGTGAATTGTAGATTGGTCATGTAGATTTAGATGTGGCTGGAAAAGAGTTAGGTAATGCGTACAGCAGAACGAGATAGTCCTTGGAGGCAGAGCCTGCTCCTTATTAATACCACAATTTATTTGTATCATCATAATACGTAATCGCTACATCGATTATTAAGGAGTCCCTTATGTACCGGGAAATAGTAACAACCACCTCTTTACTTTTTTTCCTTCCTTCCTAGTGTGATATACTATCGATAAATGTATCATCTTTACACTGATGTAAGCACATTGGAAATAAGTTAGTAGCCTTCAAAATGCCTCATTTCAGCCACGAAAGGAGTCCACAAGTTTGTTGGGGTATGAAATGTCCAGTTGAAACTCCTAATTGATGATTAGATCTCATAGTGCGTTGACTGCAACGTTTCACGTGGTGTCGCGCACAGCCTCAGGCTTGTATTGTAGGATTAGGGCCGGGTGATGAACCTGGTATGCTGAAATGTGGTAGGTTTCTTGAATCTTCGCTAAACCAAGAACAAATGCGTACAGTACTGTGGAAAGGGTTGTTGTAATCTTCGGAGACTTATGTGGCTACAGCATATTATTCATCACCAGCCGAGAAACCGGGTGCCATCTGGATATTTATTTGTAGCTGTGCCAGAGACTTCATACGCGTCCGATTTCTTTTTGACTTCAAAGTTTCTTCGTACACAACGTTTGAAGCAATATGATTGAGGACATGAAAGGAGAGCTTGTTTGATTCACTAAAATAGGGAAGGGCCACGCAGAGCTGGCCTTTAAATTTATTTCTGAATCTAAAGCCCACACCTGCAACACATGGCGTCTGGTCTTGTGCTTTGCTTATACTCACGGCATCATACAAAGCATCGGGAAGCGTACACATTTAAAGCGAAATGGTAAATTATTAGGAGCACGAGGAATTCGTGGTAAAAAACTCGCTCGCCTGTGCAGCTTATCATAAAAATTGCCTCTTGAATGAGGTCGCTTCGGAGTGAAGCTTCTTGTACCCTCTGTTATTGAATTGTTCTGAGGAAGGAGTTTCCAAAGAATGAGCTACAGCTTGATGTTCTCAAGCCAAAGCGAGTCTCGCACATGACCCTTATTGGGCTATTAACACCATATAGTCCTCAGTCTCTTATCCTTTCTGGTGTATTAAGAAGGGTCGATAGTTCTTCAGGCATTTTTATTCGTAAGCAAAACGAAATCCTAATGTAATCAGTAAACACTCAAACCATAAAGGAAACTTAATAATTTCGTTCTTGGAAGGCCGCTGTGACCAAATGGTTCTAGGTGCTTCAGTCTGAAACAGCGCGACCTCTACGGTCGCCTTTTCGAATCCAGCCTCGGGCATGGATGTGTGTGATGTCCCTACGTTAGTTACGTTTAAGTATTCTAAGTTCTAGGGGACCAGTGACCTCCGATATTACGTCCCATAGCGCTCAGAGCCATTTGAATTTCGTTCTTCCTAGCAAACAACAGAAACAAAACCTATCCAAAGGCTCAAACCAATATCGTTGACTTTTAATATAAAAAAGCAAACTCAGAAAATCCATATATCTTAGGCAAGTAGATTTAGTGTTAGTTTGTATTTCTTGAGATAAGATTGCAGCACTCAATTGTAGCTCTGACATGAACTTCCATAAGTAAGTCTGTCTCTAGGTTAAAAAAGTAACCGCACGATCTAGCAGTTTTTAGTTTTACTACGAAATTAACTGCTCCATCTTTTGGTTCTTTGGTGTATTATGCCGCGATGATCAAACTTCCAAACTACAAAGTTGGGTAGATCATTTTACATTAAACTATACAAAGAAATCTTTTTCCTCCGACTCCCGATTTTGATGAAATGAAGCCTATATGTTGTCCCAAACTAGATAAAAATTAACTATGGAAACACCGTGAATATTTATCTAGTAGTTTTCGCAATCAGAGTGTTGAAACAGAGAAACAGACAGACACAACGGTCTCAGGTAAAACTTTAAGTCACGATATCTCTTTTTCCGTGATCAACTTTTGATGAACTAAAGTCTAAACGTCGTCCCAAGCTCGATACACCTGTGAAAACCAGATGAGCGTAGGGTCAAGTAGTTTTGGAGATCAGCGTGTTCGAACATATGGATGAGACAGTTTCGTTACTAGTATAGATGAAAATGTCGAAGAAAAGGCAACACTTGTTCACTGATTATGTTAAAATAAACATTGAGTCTCATGTTCACAGTAACAGGGACGATTGGTTCCAAGTTATGGTACGAAACGAGCTTCCAAAACATCATAATATCACCTCCAGTCTGAAGTATATCCTTCAGATATTGCGGGTAAACACGCAAACAGGTAAAATAGCGACAAGTTCTTTCTTTTTATGGCAACTGACATTATGCCGTATTACATGTTCCCGAGAGGTTCTCCATTACTTGTGGACACGTTGGGCTATCTGCTATGGTACACCATCAAATCCGGTAACTTACTTTCAGTTATGTATGAAATAGTTCCACGATGCTGGTAGAAAGCCTAAGCCCTTGTAGAAAAATGGACCACAAGGTACTAAACATTTAGTCGCACCGTGAAATGTAATGGGCCTACCGTAGTAACTGTATGCGGGAAATCTTCCAAAATGCTAAATACGAAGTTGAGGATGAGCCGAAAATTGTGATGTAGCCGCCGCAGGTAGTTTGCTCTTTCAGTTGGTAGGGGCAGTCAAATTAAAAAGAGACAGATAGAATAAAAGTAAACAGCCTATTAATTCAAAAGTAACCGCTATCATTGCTAATTCATTAATACCACAATAAGACAAGACATTCATAGTCCTAATGGAAAAATGCCTGTTGTTTCCTACGGAAACATGTTTGTACCCATGCCTGCACCCCTTCGTCCGAAGCAAATAGACGACCACGAATGTCTTTCTTCAGCGCTCCAATAATATAGAAATCGCATGAGGAGAGATCGGGACCGTATGGATGAAGTGTAAGGGCTAAGTGTAAGAGCTTTCCAGAAAAACTTTTGCAGCTTAATCGGGACAACCTTGGCAACAGGTGGGTCCACCGGATGAAAAGTTGTTTGGGTACAATTACGGTTCCGTAGACAACCGCAAATATTTTTCCACCAAGGCACTGACCTTCTTCTCTTCAATCGGGTTAACGTATTCCGAATTCTCGTTTTCATTTGAGTGGTTCTTATTAGGTGGTATATGTCGTGAGTTCACGCATCAACAGAGTGTGTAAATAATTTATCTGTTTTTTTTTAATTTAATTTTTGAGCTTTGTCTCTTAATTGCTTTCAGACATTTCTATCAAACAACTGAAAATTCGAGACAAGAGTGCATGATGTTGGTAATATCAAATAGCCTATGGCATCCCTTATTGAAATATTTTCCTCTCCTCCTGAGCCACGCAATGCATTAATAACATGAGTGGGCCAAATCCGGTTCCTTGATACATAACCTACAGGGCTGGGCAAAAATATGGAATCACCACAAACACAACACATTATTATGTCTAATACAGTATACGAAAACCGTTGTCATCCCAAGTAGCTCCCAGTTGTCTTCGACTAAGTAGAATAATATTTAAAATATTTGGTCTTGTCTTACAGTAGTTAATGAATTGGCAGTTATGGGGGCTACTTTGAAACACGAAGGTTGGAACTTAAATAATGGCAACTATTTATTCTCAACCGATAGAAAAGAGATACAATTTTTTTTTCCTTTTAAATTTGTGGTAAAGTTGTATGGGGCCAAATTTCTCAGGTCATCGGTCCCTAAGCTTACGAAGTACTTAATCTAACTTAAACTAACTTACGCTAAGGACAACACAAACACAAACATACCCGAGGGAGGACTCGAACCTTCGACGCCCGACAGGAGCAGCCGCGCTGACCGTGACAAGGCGCCCTAGACAGCTCGGCTACCTCACGGGGCTAAAAGAGTTACATGTTTGCGCCTGTTACAGTCGTTCAAAGTAGTTACCAGCGTTGTGCAGAACCCGTTGCCAGCGATGTAGAAGTCGTGTTATACCGTTAGCAGAGCCTATTCTGTTGATGATACGAATGCAGCGGTCTATTGCCTGTCGAATCTCTGCAACGGTTCTTAAGCTAATTCCACGAAGTAGTCCCTTCATATTCGGAATCAAATCAAAATCACAGAGACTTGTGTACGGGGAGTATGGTGGATGGTACATTAATTCCCAGTCCCATCCACCGAACAGAGCAGCCACCCTGTATGCGCCCGCACATTGTCGTGCGATATGGTGGGCGGGTTGCGCAGGAAGTGTTGCCGCTTCTTTTGAAAAGCTGGTCGCAGGTGATGCTCCTAAAACGAACAGTAATACTGTGCATTGACGGTTTGGCATGGAGGAACGTAATGCGTTGTGATAACACCATCGCAGTCGTACACGAGGATCACCATAACCATACTGGGGCTCTGACGCACTTCCGACTTACGCGTCGATCCATAATGACGCCATTCGTTGGATTAGAGTTTCAGTTTTGGCTTCGTGGCATTCGCTTCAGAACTGTTCCAGAGATTCGACAGACAGTAGACCACTCCATTCGCACCATAAACAGAACAGTCTGCGCTAACGGTATACTACGCGTTCCACATCGCCTTTCAACGGGTTTTACACAACGCTGGTGACTACTCTGAAGGACAGTAACATGTGCAAATATGTAACTCTTTTGTAACGGTTGTAAATAAATAGTTGCCACTATTTTAGTTCCAACCCTCGTAATAGGCAGTTTACTTACTTTTCTATGTGTCTCGTTTTTATTTGACTGCCCCCTATAACTGAAACTGTAAACTACCTGCGCGGCTGCAACACATTTTTCAGATTATTCCTTAACATCGTATTTAGCGTTTTAGAAGATTTATCACATGCAGCTACGAGTGTGTTACGTATGTCATGTAACCTTCTCAAGAGAATCCAGCACAACTGTGGCAAGTTCGGTAACGGCGATGGAAGTGGATAGAGATCTTTAACAACCCTAGCGCAACAAAGGTCAAAAATTAATTATTATTGTAGTGTTACTCACGCTAATAAATATTGCATTTTGGGGCAACAACAAAGTTATATTATGTGTCACAGTTAATAAAGTCATTTCTTGAAATAAACTAGGTACTCATCTTTTCGTGTTTCCCACGCTGGTCTCATTGTGAACTCATGGCTCAACCGTCAAAAATCTAGGTAGTGATGATTCCAAGCTCGTGTGCAAAGAGGCCTAGGTGTTATTCTGCGATATTAAAAAGTTTTATAGATGTGTTTCATAAACTATTCTTGAAGATTAAACTTTTGCAAGTTAGGACTATGGTGATGTAAAAAGTAATCAGCACTCCGAATTTAAGTTACACTTCTTTTTTATTACTTTTGTTGAAATACCACATAACTCGTTCCTAAACATGACTTCACAATATAAAACATACTTGAAACTATCTTCCTCACTGTTAAAGTTCACATTTCTTAAAATGACTACAACTTGCGTCTTTTTAACACGACGACCAAAGCTTGACTCTCTAATAACTGCTTACGCGCCCAAAAATCAGAGTTATAAGTACGTCAATGATCATAGTCATAAAAAAAGGAATACACATAAGAATAATATCATTGCAATATATACATATCGATGTATCGAGGTACCTCTACATTAATGAAATCAAATCTGAATTTTGTCACAGAAATATGTTAACCATTTTACAGAAACACAGAAAAATATTGCTGGTATCGAGAGGTTGAGGTGAGGTGCCGTAATGGTTACGTAAATCAAGTACTATTACAGATCACGCATCCTTCTCTCCAAAGTGGAGCCCCAACACTCATTGATATTGAGCACTGGTGACTGTAGTGGCCTGGGGAGACGTGACAACTCATCCTCGAGCTCAGAGAACCACTACTGGACGATGCGAGCTGTGTAAACTGCGACCCTGTCGTCTTCGAAGTGGGGAAAAAAAACAATGTACCATGGGATGGACCTGATCATCCAAAATGGGTACATAATCCTTGAAAATAATGGGACCTGGCAGAGTAACCATGGGGACATTGAAATACCACGGTTTAGGTGCACAAATCATCACCGAACCTCCGCCATGTTTCACCTGTGGAACGTAAACTCTATCTGAAGTTGGAAGCAGTGTGGAAAGATGCTCATTCGACCAAATAATCTACTTCCATTGCTCCATAATCAGCGTTTTCCTGTAATGGACTTTTGCTTCATTGATGAGTGGATTTGAAATTCCATCTCACCCTGCGAAGTCCTGATTATGTAGTTCCCTCGGTCTTGCTTTGAGGCTGACAGTGTTCTAGATCGTGACATTGAGTTATGGAGTCTCTTCTACAGCTGTCATGCTCATATTTTTCCGTCGAGATATTTTTCATTGACCGTCTGTGACGATCACTCAACACCGACTTTTGTCCGCGATTCGACTCAGAGAAAATGTTTTGCCGAATTCTCTGTATGAGGTATAAAACTTCGCTACGGTGCCTCTTGATATACCAAACATCATGGTTTCGGAAGCACGCACCATACTAGCACCAACAACTTGTCCACGTTCGAATTCACTCACCTCCGACGTAATGCACTCACAGCCATAGAGAACAACGTTCTGACCTCGACTGACACCTGCTACGGATTGAGGACATTGCGGAGTTGCCGTGCGTTGTCGAATACAACCTGCAGGCTTTAGTAGCATCTCCGGTTATTCAGTCATGCATTTCTCACGGTGTTTCGATATTTTCATAAAACTCGTCTATGTTACCCGTATTTATAACGAGCAATTGTTCTTTAAGTGAAGAACTAAGTTCTGTGAGAACAAACAATTCTCTAACCGGACGTACCTCTGAATGCTCGCATTTTTGTTATCATACAAAACGGGGATACTGTGACAAACGCTGCATGGATATCCAGGACCATAAACTCAGACAGTTCACTTACATCATAAAAAAGTGTGTTACTTCACACAGGTTCTGTTCAGTATTTCCGCCTTGATACTTGAATAGAGATGCTGATGTTTTTCAAATATTTCCAATATCGACAGTCGAACTTTTTTAGGATTCTGTAGTGGCAAACTTTATGGATATTCGCCTATAATATGTTCCATTACTTGTACTTCCCTTTTCGTAAAATGAATAAAACTTGTCCTGTTTTCCAATTACTGTAGGTGACTGAGCGATCTATTCGCAATAAGCGTGTGGTAAGAAAGACATCCGATAAAACTCCGCCCGTGTTCTGAATTTAATAACTGTTATTACACCCAGAAGTCTCACCTTTATTGAAAACCGATAGCGTTTACGACGGTTTTAATTGCTCATATTCAACATGAACCAATGGGAAATACTTTTACAAGGTATGGAAGAAGTTTCGGATGCGAACGTGTGAGATACGTCTCTTGCATTCATCCAGAGTTTGACAATAGATTTGTAGCTCGATAACCCTGTAAATGCGTTACTTTAAGGTTTATATTTCGTAAAGTGTGCAAGATTCGTTAACAATTCATCTTAGATATTGGCTCTTAACGACACTTACTGTTCTGACAGGTGTATGAAAATGTGTAAACGTGTTCATTCACTAGAGAAGCTACACGCACGGCACTTCAAGATCCTTCATCTCTTAACACGATTGTAGCACATAATGTAGCAAGATAGGATGCACTCCTCAAGCTTCCGAGAAATTGGAGTTCATAGTTTTACAAGCCTGTTCCTTACCTTACGTGAGCGTCGGCCGTCGATCAGTGCCGTTAAGGCGTGAGGCTAAGACGGCAGACTGTACGTCTATACGTAATGCGCCAAAGTTCTTCATATATTAATATTATACAAGAGGGCTTGCCGGCCGCTGTGGCCGAGTGGTTCTAGGCGCTTCAGTCCGGAACCGCGCTGCTGATGCGGTCGCAGGTGTACGACTGGAATAGAAGGGAGAACCGATAAAGGTACTCAAAGTACCCTCCGCCACACACCGTCAGGTGGTCTGCGGAGTATAGACCTAGATGTAGATGTCCTTAGTTGAGTTAGGTTTAAGTAGTTCTAAGTCTAGGAGACTGATGACCTCAGATGTTAAGTTCCATAGTGCTTAAAGCTATTTGAACCATTTGACCCAAAGGGGCTTGTTCGTCTTTTGGCAGGTTCTGTCGTAGTTTTTTCCAGGGAGCGAGTGTTCTAAATCATAAGAAAAAAGCGTAGATCATTCCTGTTGTCAATAGCGTTTGTCGAACGGATGTATACAGCTTTAGGATTGTTCAGGGTGCAGGTAAATGTAGTCCGTGTGAAAATAAAGAAAATGCAGTGAAATTTCTGAAACGAAGAGTTGAAATGGACTGAACATTTATTTACATTGAAAAATATAATGTATAATACAGAAAAAGAAGATGTTGATCCCTTGCAACATCAGTACACAGCTGTGCACGTCTAATCATGTTCAGATGCACCTGACGCATAGTTCGAATACAGATGGCGACAACTTCAGCGCTGATGTTATCATTCAGTTCTTGTATTGAGTGTTAATTTGTTTCATAGACTGGCTCTTCAATCGTCCTCACAGGAAAAAAAGAAGAAAAAAGAAACAGAGGTTGTTAGATCCGGCGAATATGCTGGCATAAAAGTTTGGTGATATTTCGTCCCTCAGTGAGGACAACATGGACTTGTTGTAAAAATATCTTAGCCGCGTGGCTTGTTGCCCCCTCTTGCTGAAAGGAGGAAATATTGTTTCCCATATTCAGTGAGTTGAGTGTAAAATGTATAAAAATTTTCCATGTATGTAACCGAGTTGAGGCTAGCGTCCAAAATATCGGTCCAATGATGCGCGTTGTTGTTACGCTGCACCAAACGCCGATTTTTTCACCATGGGGTGGTAACTGACACACAATGATAGGGTTCTCTGTTGCCTAGTTATTCGTGCTCTGTGAATTCACATGACCGAAAAGACGAAATAATACTGCCTCACTCACGATGTAACTGAAAGGGTTTAACAAACCATCGTTGATGTTAACCACGTGCAGTAATCTACACGTTTCTGACTGTCATCCTCACGTAATTACTGCACAACCGTCACACGATATGGCTTCGAATTAAGGCTTTTCAAAACCCGCTGGCAACTCCTCCTACTTACATTAGCCTGTTTCACTAATTTACGAGTAGTCTTCCTTGGGATCTGAACAATTCTTCGGTGCATGTCTGCATTAACTTCTGGCGTGCGAACTGTCGTTTTACATTTTGGACATATCAGTATGAGCGCCAATTTTTATACAGTCTGCATTGTTCTCTTTCCTGTTAGTTCTCTATTCATATATTTCATTCGGAAAACTTCGCAGAATTCCTTAAGCGAAACTGTTTTCAAATATTCTCCCACAATTTCAATTGTATCTTCTGCAAAAAGAAAGGAATTTTGTAGACCGCAGAGAGCAACGTTACTCATGAAATAAACTGAAATGCTGATAGAAGAATGCTAACAATTGATTACTGCATAAAACTGTCAATTGTTGTAGTTGTTTACTGTATTTCAGAGGTCGAAATTTGTAATTCGCATTCAAAGGGTTGCCGGACTACTGTAAACTGCGCCCCCTATAATGGATTTCTGTCTGTAGTGGAATTGTGGGACGTGTTTTTAGGTCACGTACTGTGAAATGTTATGGGACTGAAAGTTTCGTCTGTAGGTATGAACATGGATACGACAAAGGTCGGCTGGAAATGAGCTCTCTGTACTCATTATTGAAATTCCAGAAGGCAGTTGTTAATTGATACTTGCTCATCCCCTGATTCGCAGAAGGCTTCGATAAGGCTTTGATCTTTCACTTAATTAACATTATGGAACCATACTGAAACATTAAGCCTGCTTTGTGAATAGATGGAAGACTAGCTTGCAAATAAATGCAGTACGCCATTCATAATTTGGCAGTTTCTGCAGTTATAAAAGTAGCTTCGGAAGCGCATCGATGGGTGTATGACAGGATCTTTATTGTTCATAATATACATTGGTGCGCAGAAGTTAAGGACGAAAGTAACTTCCGATTGATGTGTGACTGCCAAGAAGCATATAATACTGTGGACACATGACTGTAGCCCTCGTGCTGTTACACTTTGAGTCCCTGCAAAATGTTATACTCTTTGGGCGATGCAGGTTTCCACGGTTTTGATACGACTAACTTGATAGATGTGAAAGCAAAATAACATTTCATGCCATCAAATGAATTTGAAAAGGGCTAGGAAGCCATTTGTTAAGAGTATCTGAAATGGCAGGTGCGTGAGCGTGGGAGAGAAACATGCTTGTGGTTTTATCGGACATAAATTTCAAATCACCATTTATTAAAAAAGAGACAGGAAGCATACTGTAATAGTTGTAAGATGAGTTACGTTATTACTGGTTATAACGCAGTTTAATACTCATCTCGTTTGAAATATTAAAAGAAAATCAGTGGAGAAGTTACCATAAATACATTTACATGTTAGGTCTCGCTTTGCGAAAAAACTCTCACGAATTCTTAGCACAACTAGGGGTGAAACCTTAACGAATAAAATGATGGCTACCTTGCATCAATTACTCCCAAGTATTTTGGCATGTGTCACTCATTTAATGTTTGAAAACAGGAAAACGATGGCTACCTCCATAAGTTAAACTTTAATTCAGATATCACGGTCTTTTACGTCACTTCAAAGGAACACAGTTGCCACGTAGGTAACCAGTAGGAGAAGGCAACTTAATATGTGGGGGCGAACGAGGAAGAATCTCTTCATCCAAGACATGCACCTCACCTGTCACAATTACACTAACATATACAGATTAACAAACATGAGGTCAAGCACAGATACAGGGTGTTTCAAAAATAACCGGTATATTTGAAACGGCAATAAAAACTAGACGAGCAGCGATAGAAATACACCGTTTGTTGCAATATGCTTGGGACAACAGTACATTTTCAGGCAGACAAATTTTCGAAATTACAGTAGTTACAATTGTCAACAACAGATGGCGCTGCGGTCTGGGAAACTCTATAGTACGATATTTTCCACATATCCACCATGAGTAGCAATAATATAGCGTAGTCTCTGAATGAAATTACCCGAAACCTTTGACAACGTGTCTGGCGGAATGGCTTCACATGCAGATGAGATGTACTGCTTCAGCTGTTCAATTGTTTCTGGCTTCTGGCGGTACACCTGGTCTTTAAAATGTCCCCACAGAAAGAAGTCACAGGGGTTCATGTCTGGCGAACAGGGAGGCCAATCCACGCCGCCTCCTGTATGTTTCGGATAGCCCAAAGCAATCACACGATCATCGAAATATTCATTCAGGAAATTAAAGACGTCGGCCGTGCGATGTGGCCCGACACCATCTTGCATAAACCACGAGGTGTTCGCAGTGTCGTCTAAGGCAGTTTGTACCGCCACAAATTCACGAAGAATGTCCAGATAGCGTCATGCAGTAATCGTTTCGGATCTGAAAAATGGGCCAATGATTCCTTTGGAAGAAATTGCGGCCCAGACCAGTACTTTTTGAGGATGGAGGGACGATGGGACTGCAACATGGGGCTTTTCGGTTCCCCATATGCGCTAGTTCTGTTTATTGACGAAGCCGTCCAGGTAAAAATAAGCTTCGTCAGTAAACCAAATGCTGCCCACATGCATATCGCCGTCATCAATCCTGTGCACTATATCGTTAGCGAATGTCTCTAGTGCAGCAATGGTATCGGCGCTGAGGGGTTGCCGCGTTAGAATTTTGTATGGATAGAGGTGTAAACTCTGGCGCATGAGACGATACGTGGACGTTGGTGTCATTTGGACCGCAGCTGCAACACGGCGAACGGAAACCCGAGGCCGCTGTTAGATGACCTGCTGTTCTAGCTGCGCGTTGCCCTCTGTGGTTGCCGTATGCGGTCGCCCTACCTTTCCAGCACGTTCATCCGTCACGTTCCCAGTCCGTTGAAATTTTTCAAACAGATCCTTTATTGTATCGCTTTTCGGTCCTTTGGTTACATTAAACCTCCGTTGAAAACTTCGTCTTGTTGCAACAACACTGTGTTCTAGGCGGTGGAATTCCAACACCAGAAAAATCCTCTGTTCTAAGGAATAAACCATGTTGTCCACAGCACACTTGCACGTTGTGAAGAGCACAAGCTTACAGCAGGAAGACGACGTACAGAATGGCGCACCCACAGACTGCGTTGTTTTCTATATCTTTCACATGACTTGCAGCGCCATCTGTTGTTGAAAATTGTAAATACTGTAATTTCGAAAGTTTGTCCGTCTGAAAATGTACTGTTGTCCCAAGCATATTGCAACAAACGGTGTATTTCTATCGCTGCTCGTTTAGTTTTTATTGCCGTTTCAAATATGCCGGTCATTTTTGAAACAGCCTGTATAAACATAAAGCGATGAAGACACATGAGACAAAAGACAACAAAAAGAAAATTGTTCTAATAAATCGCAATGATACCGTTAAACAACATTGCTCCCACCCTGCTCTATCGTAGTGTCTACCAAACGGTTTCACTGAAAACTAAAATACTACTGGGATCTCCGAACAACGCCACTCACACACTGATGAGCCACATTTTACACACGCATTACAAGGATGTAACAGCACATACCGATAAGGAGGAAAACAGACTAAATAACCTCTACTAGCACAGCCTGCATGGTGAACCACTGCAAAAAAAGACAATAACCTCACTCCGGTGATTTTTGGCATGAGGCCTGTCTACCATCTTGTAAATTCAGCTGAGCATAGTGTTAATGTCATCTCTGCATCCACGGAATGCGAAAGGCATACATCCACTTGGGTACCATCCTCTATATACTTCAGTGTGAAATAGCAGGAAGACAGCCTGCACTCGTTACCTGTAGCTCCACAGCATCCATTGTCTTCTGAGATGACCAAAGAACTACATTCGCTTTTTCTTAGAGTCAATTTCGATATTTGAAAACGTTCAATTGCTTTGATTGATTGTAGCCTGAACCGTCTTGGGTATGTACTGATTACAAAATTTTCCTAATGATCTTTCTCTTTTTTTTATTATTTCTTCAAGTTCTTGTTTCCTAATAAGCGTCTGTGTTTCGCTTACATGGGGGTTCTTCGTTTTATTACTGAGTGTCAGTGTCGGAATTTTGTCTATCTTGACATTTTTTGTTGGAGAGGTTTTGGACTAACCCTAACACTTTTTTGACTTTTTGGAGGTGATTTCACTGTAAGATTTTTCAAGGTGTGCCCGTTCGATGAATTCGCTGAGATAATTATAGTACTGGATCCTGTTCATTTTACCGTATTTTGCTTTCAGGCTCGTGATATCTGTCTTTGGATACATTAATTCAATTTCCTCGGATGAGCTTTAAAACCCTACATTTTTTGCACGTTCTTTAAGAGCTTTTTGACGGCAGTCTCTTGGTCCTCTACAAGTATCACCAGGTCGTCCGCAAATGCGAGGTATGGTAAGCAGAAGACATTTTCGGGAAAACCGTGTAGGGCTGGCTTCCAAAATCCACTTTTCTTGAGTTATTCCTCTCATTTTTCCATAACCTTGTCGTGGACGGCGTTGAACAGAACAGAATAAAGTCCATAGCGTTGTGCGGCAACTGTTTGAACGTCAAAGGGTTCTGAAAATTCCCAACCACAAATTTTACTTTAGATTTGATGCCAGTAAGTGTTTGTTTTACGAGTTCTCGTATTTTGGGATCAATTCCACTCTCTTCTAAGGCTTAAAATGGTGAGGGCATGCATATCGATTCGTACGCCTTTCTTTAAATCTAAAAAGTGCATAGTAGAGGTTTTTTGAGGGATAATGTTTTGAGTATAGCTCTGAGGTTGAAAGTTTATTCTGGGCGCGTCACTTTTCGGTCTGAATCCTGCTTGATATTCCGTTAGTTTGGTGTTCCTCTGTAGTTGATTGGATCTAGTTTGTTGCCTTTTCTATGTAGTGGAATGATCAGAGCAGTATTCCAGTCATCAGACAATTTTGCGGTTTGCCAAATGTTTCGAACTATTTGTGTGATTTCTTTGAGTAAGTTCGGGCCTAAATTTTTCAAGAGTTCAGCTACAATCCAGTTCTCTCGTAATTGATTTTTCTTTTTAACTTTCTTGTTATGTGAATAAACTTCTTCTTGTGCTGGTGATCTCTTTTCTGATTTGTACATGCATTTTAGGTAATCTCTCTTTGGGTACCGGACAATTTGAAACCTGTGTAAAATATGTGACTAGTCCTTGGCAATTTTCTTTTTTTGCCGTGGCTAATTTACCATCTTCTTTTCACAAGCGGAAGTTCTGTGATGAGTACCCCATGATTTTGTTCGCGGATGTCCTGAACAAATAGTGTGTGTTGTAATCTCTGAATCTGTCTTCAGCTGACTCCAGTTTGTCACTTGCATATTTTCATTTATTTTGTCTTAAAGTCTTGGATGTTTGTTTGTGAACTTCAAGGAATTTCGTCTCTTACTTTTGATTTGTTGGAATTATAATTGTGAAATGCCTTTTTCTTTTCTTCTAGTGCTTTGTCACATTCTTGATTCCACCAAGGGAATTTTGGTTTTTTTTGAAGAGGAATCAGGTATATCACTGTTATAATGATTTATGTTAGAAATTTCTCCCAGTCTTCTACATGTTGTTCTTCCCTTTTTTCTGTTATTTTAGAGAATTTGATATTGTGTAGATTAAATTTTGGGATCACGAGTGTTTTTCTGTTGAATGTTTTCTTTTCGGTATGAATGTAATTTTCATTTTGGTCAACTAATGATCCATATAGATCTTTGCACTTCCAAGTAGTTGCACATAGTGAAATTACTTTTGGTAGTCGTGCAATATAACCTCGTGATTAATCGGAAACTCTCCTAAAAGATGGGTCGGTGAGTATTATTTCTTTGGTGGAGATATTTGGGAAGTGAGGGTGACATAATTTTTAGATTGTTTTATTGGCATATCGAAAAGATTCATATGCTATTCTTATTGGTTCCCTTGGGAACATTATAGTTTCCCACTATCCTCTTATATTTGCGTTCCCTGCTAATTTGGGCATTAAAATCGCCGAGTATAATTTTCACATCAACTTTCGGAATTTTGACCATTTGTGTTTCATGTTCTTTCGAGAACCTTCTTCCTTCTTCGGGCTCATTTTTATTGTCATCATCTGTTAATGCAAGTACGACGATAAAAATATAGTTTTTTTGCGTCTTTGATTCGTAAGGTCATAAGTCCGTTATTAGTCGGTTACATATCTTTAGTGGATGCAAAATTTTCTCGTCTACAATGAAGGACATGTCAAATGGTGCTGCCCCCTTTCCTAAGTCTCTTGTTTGTTCCACTTTTGAAGAATCTCTACTTATTGTAGTCCGTAGTTTCTGCTTCTGTGAAGCGTGATTCTTGCAGGGCAGGAACTTGTATTTTCTGCTTCATGAGTTCTGTTGTGAGCTTGTATGGTTTTTCTGCTCGAATGAGTGTCGAAAGTTCCAATGTAGGCGTGTGCTTTTCGTGGAAATATATGAGAGCACTCCAACGTGGTCTCTGGTATATGTTCAAGCCACCCAGAACCCGAATACTTCAATATTTGTTTGCCATGTTGGACTGGCGGAATCGTCCAGCTGTGGTTATTACGCCTTCCTTGTCGTCATTTTTCTAGCTTTTGCTAGTGGTGTAGAAACAAGGGTATATATGGGGCGGGTGTAGGTGGTGCAATAAATGTGACTGGCATAACGGAATTGACAGGATACGGTTTATTTGGTTTCATCATGTAGATGCTGCATGGCGGCTGCAGACCACCACATGAAGAAATTGATAATACAGAGATGGTAACGTAATTCTGAAAACTGCCTAGAAACTAAATCACTGGGGTAATAATGCTACAGAACATGTCCAGAAAAAGGAGGATAGGAAGATCAGTTTACTGATAAGAGGAAATACAGCTGAGGACATCATGATGACAATTATGATCCGAAAATGGGGGAGAGTGGTGCCTGTAGCTAATTACAGTGCACATTGAATTATTTTGCAGGGTTCCTCGTCATAAGAAATGACTGAATGATGTCAAAAAATGAATTTCAATATGATGGAAACATAGAAAAAGAATTCATTTACATAAGAAGTTCAGAAAGTGGCCTTCAGGGACGAACAACAAAGGAAAAGGATATAGGCCCGTAGCAATGAAGAACTCAGGGAGCAGGGGTCTGAAAAAATTTAAACGAGTGTGGGTGATGAGGAAGACGAGCCCATGCAGCAAGAACTGAAATATTTGTTTAACTGGCTCTATTAAGGGCTATTCGAGTAAATTTGATTGATGATGTGTAATAGGATCTAACCAGTATTGGAGTTCTAGAGAGGATAAAAGCTGCAAAAAAACGATAACCACGGAGGAAAATGCTTTAGAAGCCAAGGCTCAACAATGGCTGGAGCACAACTGAAGAAGAACAAGAAGAAGTGATTTCATTACAAGGAAGTCATCAGGCTCACGGTGAATGCAGCTAATATAATAATAAATGTAGTTCTCCTTGTCACGTGGATTGACGCACTAACTGCAATTAAAACTAAAAAAAGTGATGATTCTGTTCGCTAGGCAGAGAAATTATAGTTACTCGAGATTACGATATCCACCTGCCGCAAAAAAAGAGAGAGAAGAAGATAAGCCAAAACCTGTAAACTTTACGCCTACTTCTGATGCCACAGAGTCATAGTCGTTTCTTTTCATGAACATGAAGGAAAGTAGTTCTACAGTTCATCTGCGTAGTTAGTTATAGGCTAGACTCATAGCTGAGTCCAGCTGAGGACCCTCTCTCTTTGTCAGTGGCAACTAACGAGTGTATAGACAATTAAGAGTGGAATATACGTCCTCCCTGAAATAAGTCTCATTGTAAACAAAGCAGAGGCCATATCTTCCCTAACCAAACTAACAGATTCCATTTATTTACTGCAACTGCGATCACTATTTTAGTGTGCCTCATGGCGTAGCCTAACTATTGATCGTAATTTCGTATCATACTATTTAACAGTATGCAGTCAACTAATGTTCTGAATGGTCGATCCTTATTCGGTGGTCTGGCTTCATGCTGAACTCTGACAGAACTCATCTTGACTTGCGCTCTTCAGCTGCATGCTGGGCCTCGTCTAGGCTGAACTTGGCCCGTTTCCGTCTAGAAATCCACAGAGGCAGTGACTGGCACCTCGCCTGCGATCAGCTCTTTAGGGAAAAATGGTTCAAATGGCTCTGAGCACTATGGGACTCAAGTGCTGTGGTCGTCAGTCCCCTAGAACTTAGAACTACTTAAACCTAACTAACCTAAGGACATATCACACATCTGTGCCCGAGGCAGAATTCGAACCTGCGACCGTAGCAGTCCCACGGTTCCGGACTGCGCGCCTAGAACCGCGGCCGGCTAGGGAAAAATGTCTTGGCTCACTAAGCCAGCACGTGAAATTGAAGGAAACTCAGAGGCCTCTTCACAAAGTCATCCAACCAAATAACACATTACTCGTCAAATAACATTTTGTGGTGCTGGATTTGGTACTCACAAGGTCAGTAGATAATTAGGCAAGTGTAGCTAACCACAAGCAAATTGAAGCCCTGGTATCTTTTTGATGTGAGATATGTCTTTTTGGGACGAAACTATGTCTGAAACAACAGACACCACACATAGAATAACACAGTATATGCGCCTGACGGCGAATAATAATACCTTCAGTGCGTTTGCATACTACGTCCCAGCTCTTTCGGGAACCAGACCAAGCTGTGAGCAATGAGGATAATCGACAGCGGACGCTACATGTGTACTTTGCGACATATTGAGAATTTGGATAAGACGGGAAGAGTGTTCGGACAGCCAAGTAGTTGAGGCAACTGCTCGCGGAAAGCGGTAAATCCGGGTTCGATTCCGTCTGGCACAAATTTTCAGTTCTTGCCATTGGATTTACTTCCGTGACCAATTTCGACTGAGGTCTGAATATCCCTTGTGTCATAAGTGCAATTTAGATTTAACATGCGTACTCTGTCTCCTTTATGTCTACAAAAAGACGGAAAAAACAGCATTATGTTGGCGGTACTTGAATTGCCTCTCAAATGCATCTTTAATATCGTTCCCATCATCTTGATTTTAAGTTTCCCGCTGTTTACCTAAGTCATTCAAGAAAATACCGTGATGGTTCCTTAATCAGAGAAAGGTCGGTTTCCTCGCTTGTCCGTGTGAAATTGTGGGTGTGATAGCTGTCCAATGACATCGATATTGTTGACATCTTTAGTGGTTGTTTGGTTTTTAGCATTGTTCCCATGACGTAATCTACTAGCTGTGTTCTCCGGTCTTTTTCACATATATCTTCCTCTCAAGATACGTCAAAAACCATTAAATAATTTATGATTTTTTGTGTTATAGCTAACGACACAGCTGGAAAGTACATAATGTAGAACAAAGCAGATGTAGCAAAACTAAGACGGCTGATTATATCTACTACCTACAGTACGGATGTACAGTAGAGATGCTCTACGTCTTAAAGTATTTCAAAGTTTCTTCATTCTTTTCCGTACCTGTGTCCGAAATTTGTAGTTCTAAATGTGAAGCAGAACTAAAACGTTGCACACGATTTAGAAATACAGTATACTATTGACGATGGCTGTTGATTGTTCGAAAGGCGCAACTGTCATGTATGCGCACTAAGCGGGCTACTGACCCTTCCTACAACCCTTGTATAGCCAACTATGTAACAGATCTTACTTGTTAGACCAACTCCACAATTTCACTTTACGGCGACATTTCGATTGCCGGCCGCGGTGGTCTTGCGGTTCTAGGCGCGCCGTCCGGAACCGTGCGACTGCTACTGTCGCAGGTTCGAATCCTGCCTCGGGCATGGATGTGTGTGATGTCCTTAGGTTAGTTAGGTTTAAGTAGTTTATAGTTGTAGGGGACTAATGACCACAGTAGTTGAGTCCCATAGTGCTCAGAGCCATTTGAACATTTCGATTTCCTATGATCAGCTTGTTACTTCGAAACGAGTTTCCGATGAAATAAAGATTCATATTTGATACATAAATTTTTGAGAGCATTAATGAGAACATCACACTTTACTATATCATTTGATTTGATTTTCGCGGCGTACGGTTGCAGCTGTAGCGGTCTTAAAGCTAAGTACTGACAAATTTATTTGTGCACTGTTATAGAGTTACTAAATTTAATAATGGTCAACCATGTTACGTGCTGTTTGTGGCGAAATAACAATTTAATAAACTTTCGTAAACGTTCGCCCGCTGTGTTTTTTAGAGTTTCCTGTGCGTTGAAGTAGTTTAGAAAACACGTGCTTTAATTTTCAGGTGACATTTCTTATTGCTTGTAGCGAAATTTTCCAGTAAAATTGTCATTCACTGTTTTAACTTCGTTGAGTGTTCCAGTCTCCGCTTGAATTTTTGGCTTCAGCTAATAAATTTAGGGAAGTTTGATTGGTATTGGTATTAGTTGTAGTTTAGGGCTATTAATAAAAGTTTTGCTTTCTGAGTAGAGAGATAATTTCGAGACCGCTGTTGTTAATGCTATACACAGTGTTATTTGCGCAAATGAACTTGGTTTTTTTATGTAACTGTAAAATGTTACCATGAGTGAGAAGTGTGGGCTCTGTCGTAGGTTTGTGAGTTACGGTGTAGGATTTGGCTCAAATGGCTCTGAACTCTATGCGACCTAACTTATGAGGACATAAGTCGCCTAGAACTTAGAACTAATTAAACCTAACTAACCTAAGGACATCACACACATCCATGCCCGAGGCAGGATTCAAACCTGCGACCGTAGCGGTCGCTCGGTTCCAGATTGTAGCGCCTAGAACCAACCGGCCACTCCGGCCGGTTGTGGGATTTGTTCAAAGTATTTTCGTTGGAAGCAATGCAGTGGGGAAGTCAGTGGGTATTTTAGCGAGATCCTCTCCTGGGAATGCAGAATCTGTAGTAGAAATAAGTTGACAGAGAGGCAAGAACGTAAGATCTGTGCCCTACGCAATGGAGGAAGTTGACTATGCTGAAGGGTGATAGGGAATAGGAGCTGGCAGCTGGCAAGAAGGAAGCTAGGAGGAGGAGGTATTCATATAGTTGTACTTCGCGTATACGCAATAGATTTGACCAACTGTTAGAGCTGAGTGGAGGGGAGCCTCTTGTAGCTGTAGGTGTAAGAAACATGCAGAAGTACTCTGCAGTTAGGAGGCCTAAGTCATGAGCAAAGTCTAACAGAAAGAAGAAGGTTGTGCTGCTAGGTGGTTCACGTGGTACAGGTGCGGGCCAGCAGTTGCAGGAAATGTTGGGGAGTGAGTACCAGATCACCAGCATTGTGAAGCATAGTGCTGATATGGCTCAGGTGACTGACAGCGTAGGGAAGTTATGTAGGAATTTTACGAAGGACGATCAGGTAGTGATAGTGGGTGGAGCAGGGAACAGCATTTATAGGGACAGGGAATATGATGTAGGTGGTGACCTGGTAAAGATAGCTACTCAGACTGGTGGCACTAATGTGAATTTCGTGCAACTGTTTGAGCGTCATGATCGGCCTCATCTTAATGCTGCTGTTAGGCGTGTTAACATGGGGCTGGAGAAGGCAATGACGGCGGAGGGCATGGGTCACATTTCAGTGGTGCCAATTGAGTCCATCGGCTGATCTGGGTTCACTAGGCATGGCGTGAACCTCAATAGGTATGAGAAGGCGAGGCTTATCGGTGACAGTGTACTGGATGGTGGTGGGATCACTCATGGAAAAATTAATGTATCAATTTGTGTTAGAGCTGTTTCTTTTTAAAGACTGAAGTCAGCTGATATGTTTACCTGCTTAAAGGAAGTCCGTCTAACTACGGAATCGTCATCAGGACACCATGTTACCATGTAGAAAAGGATTTAGCATATTTCATCAAAATTAAGAGGTATTAGAGATAAAGTAAGGAAACTGCTTATAGATGTTGACAGTGAAATTATTGGTATATCGGAGTACCACATAAATAATTTTACAATTCAGAGGCTTCCTTCACCATGATACCGATTAGCTGCATGTTTTCAAGGCGTTCCTTGCGGAGTGGGGGTGTGGGGGAATGGCCGTATACGTAAAAAACAGTATCCATTTAATTCACAGACGTATCACGACACTCCACTGAATAGATATTTGAATGTTTTGCAAGGGCAGTTGAATTTAGTGGAAGTAAACTTTTACTTGTTGTTTATAGGTTCCCTAACTCTGACTTCAGTACATTTCACTTCAGGCTAGGGTGGATTCTTGATTCACTTTGTAGGAAGTACCGGAAATTAATTATGTGTAATTACTTCAATATTAATTTTGTAACTGATTGTGCAAGAAAAAGGATGTTGATAGATCTCTTAAATTCATATGATCTAATTTAGACTGTGTAGACATAGAAAATATTTTTATTCATTCTTCATTACTATATGGGCATTCTGTGAATGTGTGAATGGCCTTTCAGACCATGTTGCACAAATTTTAACACTAAATGGCTTTTGTACTCAAACAAATGTCACATATAATTACGAAAAATGTAGGAAAGTTAATCTGAAGCCAGTGCTGTGTTTTGTAAAACTCGTCAAGGAACAAGAGTGGCAGGATGTTCATAGTGCCTATATCATACATGACAAATTTAATGCTTTCCTTAACTCAGTTCTCTTCCTATTTGGGAATTGCTTTCCATTAGAGCGTTCTAAACAGGGTACTAGCAGTAAAAGGCAGCCTGGCTGCCTAACTAGTGGGATATGTGTATCATGTATAACAAAACAGGAATATAACGAAATGTTAGAATTATTCACAATCACACTACAGTAGCCCATTACAAACAGTGTTACAAGGCGCTAAAAAGGAAGCAAAGAGTATATGGCAAGCAAATAGAATAGCTAATTCAGAGGATAAAATTAAAACCATATGGTGAGTTGTGAAAGAAGTGTCTGGTTAGCAGCACAAGCTCGATGATATAAAGACAGTTCGCGGTAAAAATATTTCTGTTTCTGATAAATCAGATATATATATATATATATATATATATATATATATATATATATATATATATTGCTGGTGAATTAAATACAAATTTAGTTTCTACAGGGGATAATATAACTGTATTGGCGAATGCCACTCCGAAAGAAATGGTTCAAATGACTCTAAGCACTATGGGACTTAACAGCCGAGGTCATCAGTCCCCCCAATTTAGCACTACTTAAACCTAAGTAACCTAAGGACACCACACACTTCCATGCCCGAGTCAGGATTCCAACCTGCGACTGTAGCAGCCACGTGGTTCCGGACTGAAGCGCCTAGAACTGCTCTGCCACCACATCCGGTTGCCATTCTGAAATTGATGTTCGAAATACTCATCTGCGATACAGACAAGGGGTAGACTGAGTCAACAATTAAATCATTGAAGACTAAGGACTCTGATGGATATGATGGATTGCCTAGCAGAATATTAAAGTACTGTACTGCACATGTTAGCCCTTTACTTAGCCACATCCTTAACTTTTCCCTTAGGAATGGTCAGTTTCCTGAATGATTAAAATACTCGGTAGTGAAGCCGCTTTATCAAAAGGTAGAAAGGGATAACGTAGATAGTTTTAGACCTATTCCTATGCAATCAGTGTTTTCTAAAGTTATGGAAAAGGCTATGTATGTAAGGATGATTGATCATTTTATGCCACATAATTTGCTATCTGCGGTGTGCATACTGTAAGACCTTCGGTACACACACCATCAGATTATTTGATTTCTCGCTCTAACGAAGTAGGTGACTGTCAGCAATATGTCTCATGGTCTTATCATGGCGTGTTTATCTTCTGCCGTTACGTCACTCAATAGAAATGCCACTTGCACACTTAGAGTAGCAGATTGACGGTGACCAACTTTAAATGTAACTTGATTAATTTTCACACACATTTATTAAAATAATAAAACATGTAGATATTACGTAGCTTGATTCTGGATGCTGTTTAAATTGACAATCTGAAGTTCCTTTGGTCTTGGTACATTAATCTTATTCTCACATATCTCTGATACTTGACAAAGTGTCTATACATTTCTCTTCATGGCTATGAATAGGAATATGATAATCTTATTAGGAGAAGGCTGAAACTTGACTATAGATTAATGCTTACTAATGCAGACTGACTAATCGGAGGTCTGTACACATGTTATAATACCTCGCGCATTCAGGTATCAATGCGCGAGGGTGATGCGCGAGGAGAAAAGGTTGTACGCTAGCAGCAATCTCATTGACTGAGAGACATATTAATACGCGGATCAGCGGAAGCAGAATTTGGTCCGTCTCTAAGACAGCGCCATCTTGTAGTGTGGAGATGAACGAGCGCTGCGCCTGCGCTGTTGTGCTTAGCGGGGCGCGCTCTAGTGGGAAAGTTGTGTAGGCACTGACTGCGCGTAACTATGTACACGACACAATCAGTACAATTCGGCATCCGGAGTCGTTTAACAATTGAAAACACTATATGCCCTTTTTCTTCTATAGGGTACTGCATGAGTTAAACAAAAGGTTTGGAACACTAGCCATATTTTTTTATTTGACTAAGACGTTTGTGTGTGTTGATCACAAAATATTGCTCCAGATGTTGGACTATTATGGAATATAGAGAATAGCTCACCTATTACTTTATGAATAAACAGCAAAAGGTTATTATTCACAGTGTTTAGAATGGCTGTGATGTGGGATCTGAGTGGGGTACAGTAAAATTAGGGGTGCCCCGGGGATAAGTGTTGGGGCCACTCCTATTCCTTATTTATAACAATGACATACCCTCTAGTATTACAGGTAACATGACCCAGAGATTTCCTCCTCAGTTTGGTCCTACAGAACTTGACGTGTAAATAAATAAATAAAAATATAAAGTATATACATTTCATTCATGGTAACAAAATTGTTTGAAGCGTATCACAATTTCGACTGTATAGCTGCTATCAGTATTACACAAATATTTCTGGGCTGATGGCAGTTTCAAAACGTACTAGGAATCAAGAGGACCCAACAGCAGGACTGACTATGAACTTCCTTGGGGCGGCGACAAACGATTTTTGATCAATTTGCAATCATCGAAATCCAACTACCGTCTGAAAGAAAAACAAAGGTAAATTATGGCAGCGACTTTTTATGTCCACGCTTGTGCTCTGAAATTGGAAATTAGGAAATTATAGACAAGGAAAGAGAACCCAGTTGCAGTCTTCACCTTAGCAGCTCTTCAGGTCCAATTGGTTGGTGTCGTAATATACTTACACTCTTTCTTTTAAGACTATGAAGAAATAAGCTATTTCCAAATGGTTATTCCAACCATGCAGATAAAAATTTACATATTTCAAAATAAATACCCATTACACATCTGAAATGTAAACTTATGGGAAATCATTGGTTATCATGTTCATCTGGCAGAGCCCAACAGTCTCAATAAATTTGAAAAACATAATTCCACCCGGCTGCGTTTTCATTTGTATTATTACACTATAAGTTTTTGGCATTGCCCATTCTCAAATCCGTCTAAAAAACAACACAGCATAAAAAGAAGGGGAATACATGAAACTCATACAGCTACATTGGAAGTTTCGTTATACAAACATAGTAATTACTTATGGTAACAGATGTGGATACAATGTCATCGTTTCATCAAAAAACCACGTGCCTTGCGTATTTGTGCACGGGAAGATCGTGAACTATTCTCATCTAAGATCTTCATGAGGCGGTAATACTTACGAGAACAACAGCATTACTACCTCATTAATATGTAACATCCTGTCAGAAGCACCTAGTGCACGACTGAATCACACTGGATCATTTTGCATTGCAGGTCGTAATGATGTGAGACGAGTCATTTTACATTCACTTTACAATTAATTTTTAGATACTGTTTCATGCTGAACATTTCTAACAGTTTTTTTGTGAAAAAGAAGGAAAGATATACGGATGTGAGTTAGTAATTCCTACCTGCTACTTTTTACACATTACAGTAATCGAAATTATTCTATGAAAGAGAAGGAGTTGTCAGGCAGAAATTTTATCAATTTGTTGCCAAATTTTTTGTTGCACCATTGGGCATTGCATCCGTTTTCGTGCTAAAGAGAACCTTAATGCGGAGTAATGAATGTCAGTTACCGTTCTGGTGTTTCAATTATGTACATCATTATTCTTTTTAAATTGTATTGGATCATTTAAAACAAAAGTCATAAGGGAGTAAATATACTGTGAAGCACTAGTCAGAATGTCCAACTCTTTAAACAGATGTCTACAACATTATCGTGGGTGAGCACCACATATTATTTTTATAGCAACTTTCTGCAATATCTTCACTATGTTGAGATACTAATCTAGAATACATCATCATCTCAAAAATTTTGGGGAATGATGTCAGAAGTGAAACAGGTCAGTAGTTATTGACATCCATCATATGATATTTCTTAATGAGGGGTTTAACAACGGCCTATTTCTGTCTGTTTGGAAAAATACCTTCATTTAGTGAAGCATTACATATTTTCAAATAATGAAATCAAATACGTTAAATCTTATGTTAGCATTTGATTTTATTGTTAAATAACAGTAGGCCTATGTGACACTAGGCACTATGCAAGTTCGTGGTGGCTCCTTAGTGATGTGGGCTGTGGTTACATGGAGTGCACAGGGTCATCTGGCCAAACTTAACCGATCACTGGCTGGAAATGGTTATGTTTGGGTACTAGCCGACCATTTAGAACCATTTATCGACTTCATGTTCGCAAATATCTATGGAATTTTTGTGGATGACAATAAGCCATGACAACGGACCACAGTTGTTCACGACTGATAAGAAGAATATTCGGGATTGTTGCAGTGAATGATTTGGCACTCCTGATCAGCCGACGTGAATCCTATCAAACATTTATGGTACACAATCAGGGGGTCAGTTCGTAAGAAAAAAAAAACAGCATCGGCAACAAGTTCGCAATTATGGACGGCTATAGAGGCAGCAGGGAACATCATTTCTGCAAGGGACTTCCCAAGACTTTTTCAGTCGTTGCACTCCAGTTGCTGTACCACGCCGAGCTAAAGGAGTTCCGACACGATAGTAAAGGGTATCGCAAGACTTATGTCACCTCACTGTATCAACGGAATCTGTCCAAAGTGTGTGAATAGAAAAATGGACCCCTCGCAGCCAAGTAACGCTGTATAAGAACAGTGATAAAAATTTTACAGTCAACAGCGACAGGAGAAGCGCGTCAAACATTGTTTGTAACAACTGGTTTCAAACCTGACAACAGTTTCTGATGCCAGTGAACACAGGATGTGATGATATTGGTAATTACGGGAGATAAATCTTTTCGTCAGTCTTTTCTTGTGTTTCATTTAGTATGTACAAATACATTCGAAGGTCTGAAATATTTTTCGTTTCGTTCTTTAGTATGAAGGATGATTATTTTGCTTCATTTATACTGAAACGTGAATTTCTTACTAATGAAACATGCAAATTTTCAGTGCATATTTGATCTTCTGTTTAACGCTTTTGTGAAATCATTCGAAAGAAAATGTAATATGCAGAACTGCTGTATGAGATGTGGTGCGGAAGATATGTCGGTAATTTGCACTCGAGCAGTGACAGACTGTGGAAGGGCAGTGTACTGCCATGAACGAGCGTCTGTTGCGTAACTGTGCTAGACAGAAGCGCAGGAAAATTTATGGTCGCGTTCCTGTTTTTGGGACACTGTTTCTAGTAAATTTCGACGTCGACGACAGTAATCGAAGTGTTAGACTGTGATTACTGTGAGCTTCGTTGACCCACATAAACAAGAGACAATGTACATGCTGATAGACCGTGACAGTAGTTGTTAAGACTGGACTGTCTGCACGTAACTGAAATGCACAAACTAATGTACTTTGGAATTGTTGTCCCGTTTGCAACTTAATGAACTGCCATGCTCGTTAAAACATTAAACGTCGCCGTGGAGATTTTCAAACTGTTGGTTACGTGTGGTATTGTTTTCAATATTACTGTGAAGTTGCGATCGTGATTGCTAAAAGCGTATGGACTGTAATTTCGGGATCGGTGTGTCAAAGTGAATATTGAACTGTATTAAAACTGTTTACTGGACGTTGATGACCGAATCGCGCGTGTGTGAGACATTATTGTCGTACACATGTGAAAATGGAATTATAGAGTAATGTTAACGACCGACCAGCTTGTGACAAGAGGAATGCGACGAAGGATAATGTCATCACCTGGAGATTGACACTCTAAGCAATAGGATGTATACAATGCAGTTTTGCAACTGATGGAGCTACGCAGATTACTCTGCCAGCGCCAATGAGCAGCCGCTTATTTCACAACGAAACGTCTACGAACGATAGGCTGCAATCCTAAGCGTTCTCCCTCCATAAGGACTCAAAGCATTTCATATACAGTAGTTTCAGTTCTAACTTGTTACTCTTTTGTGACAAACTTTTCAAAATAATTAAACAGTATAAAAAAAACTTGCGAGGGATCCTACAGCCAGTGTACTTAGGAAAACTAATAATTTGATTAAGTCATCTACCTCTATCCAAAAAGAAGATAAAAGAACTTTGTTGAAAAGTGAAGCTATGTGTCCTCGATTGTATGGTGTACCTAAAATTCACAAAATAGAATATCCTTTAAGACCCATAGTCAGTGCCATCAGTTCTCCCAATGTTTACAACCATTTATTGGAAAAACGGACTCATATTTAAAAGACTCGCGTCATTTTATTGAAAAACTAGAGGGACTAACTCTGGCCACTGAGGATATTCTTGTAAGTTTTGACATTGTGTCCTTATTCACAATGATTCCTGTTAACGAAGTTATGATTTTCATAGCGGATATTTTTCCAGAAGATTTGACTGTTCTTTTCAGACATTGTCTCACATCAAGGCAGTTCCAATGAGATAATGAATTTTATGAACAACTTGATGGAGTAGCAATGGGTAATCCATTAGGCCCTGTAATTGTCAATCTTTACATGGAGAGATTTGAACAATCTGCCCTAGACAAAGCTAATAACAAACCATCTCGTTGGTATCGATATGTATATGACACATTTGTGGTTTGGTCCCATGGCAGAAAAGCCTTGGACGATTTCTTTGATTATTTAAATAAAATTCACCCAAAAATACAGTTTACCATGGAAATAGAAAAGAATAACAGAATATATTTCTTGGATGTCTTAGTTATGAGACGATCCGATAGAAGCTTGGAATATAAAGTTTTTCGGAAGGCAACACATACGGACAGATATTTACATAAAAATTCTAATCATCATCCACAACAAAAAAGGGATGTCATAAAAAGTATTTTCCATCGAGCGAAACGGATATGTACACCTGAACATTTGGATGCTGAAGTGAAACATCTGAAGCAGGCTTTTGAAATAAACGGCTACTCAAAAAAAGAGATAAAAAGAATTTTGCGTCCAAGGAACAGAAGACTAAATGATATAAATGAACAACAAAGACAGAAAAATACAGTAGTTCTCCGTTTTATTAAAAAAGTAACAGATCGGAACGGTAAGATTTTACGAAAACATGACAGAACACCGGTCTTTAAACCAACAAAGAAAATAAGTCAAGTACTACGATCTATGAAGGATAAACGCCCTCCTCTGTCGACATGTGGTGTGTATAAAATTCCATGTACCTGTGGTAAAGTTTATATTGGTACTACCAAAAGAAGCGTAAATACGCGACTGAAAGAGCATAAACGTCTTTGTCGACTTGGAAAAATAGAAAAATCAGCTGTAGCGGAACATGCTCTTCAACCAGGCAACCACCAAGTGAAGTTTTCGGATACCGAAGTTTTATCTACAACGTTAAATTAGTATCCACGGCTATACAGAGAAGCCATTGAAATTTATAAACATGACGATAATTTTAATAGGAAAGAGGAGACTATGAAACTCAGCGACATATGGACAGTGGCTCTACAAAATTGCTAACAATTTTTATCTTTGACAAGGTGGTGATCGATAGTCAACCTTATCTTTGCTATGGATTATCACTGCTCATCACGTGTCACCTGAACCACGTCCCCCTTTCTCACAATATATAAGTCGCTCTCAGACACCCGACCAGTGAGTCGTCAAGACTCAGCGGAGCAGCGCCTCTGAGGAAGTCCAGCGCAGTCCTGGACGAAACGTAAGGAGCAGATAAGTTCTTGGACCACGACCTCACATCCCGAAAAGTTTAGCAACAGCCATGTCACCAGCTCGTGAAAGCCTTCATTCTACAATTATAATGTATGTTGACACTGTTGGTTCCACCATTAAACAGTTCACTACTATTTGCTATCCCTCTTTCAGTCTCTTTTTTTCTTGTAGTTGTTGTTGCATGTTTTCCAATCTACTGTTTCGGAGAATGCGATGTAGCTATGAAGTGGGGATTTTCCCGAAGACCATTTCACGAGTTTACCGTGAATGTCAGGAACCCGCTAAAATATCAAATCTCGAACATCGCTGCGACCGGAAAAATATCCTGCAAGAATGGAGCCAACGACATTTACGGAGAACTGGTGAACGTAACGAAAGTTCATCCATTTCGCAACTTGCTGCAGATTTCAATGCTGGGCCATCTACAAGTGTCAGCGTGAGAACCATTCAACCAAACTTCATTCTCGCTGGTTTCGAGCGGCTAACAGAAGTGGTAAAGGCTGACAGTCTTGCTTGCAAGATGAAAGCAGAGCTGACCATATGCAGCAGTCGACACGACCGACTACGGACCTCTGGTACAGAGCCGAGTGGTGGGTCTGAATCAGATGCTCAGACGATTTTGCGACCGTGTGTGCTGCAGATTCATCGACTTGTGCCAAAGGGTGGTTGGGTTTCGGGTTCCGCAGAATAGTTGATGCGTCCACTATACGCAGGAGGCGGCGTTGAATGGACGGTTTCTTAGGTTGGAGGGTCTCGGGAGAATACAAGAAGGGCTTCAGTCACAAAGGGTGCAGGCTGAACACAGGAAGAACGTAGATACAGGAACCATTGGTATAACAGTTGTAAATTGTCGGTACCAGAGCTCCAGGCGCTAATAGAAAGCACTGATGCTCAAATCGTTATAGGCACTGAAAGCTGGCTAAAGCCGGATATAAACTCCGCCGAAATTTTTGCGAAGAACCAAATGGTGATCCGAAATGATAGGCTAAACACGGTTGGCGATAGCGTGTTTGTTATTGTCAGAAGTCGTTTAATTTGTCCCGAAATTGAAGTAGATACTTCCTGTGAGTTAATATGGGCAGAGGTCATTTTTGGCAACCGGAAAAAAAAACAATTCGATCCCTTTAACGACCTCCCAATTCTGATGATACAGTTGCTGAAAGGTTCAAAGATAACTTGAGTTTCATTTCAAACACGTACCCGACTCATACGATAATAGGTGGTGGTGAGTTTAATTTACCCTCGATATGTTGGTGAAAATACATGTTTAATTCTGGAGGTAAGCATAAAGTATCATTTGAAATTGTACTAAACGCGTTCTCTGAAAATTATTAAATTCAAAGAAATAGTACCGGCCGCAATTTAGAGATTTATACAAAAAAAAAATTAACAAACGACGGAGCTGATCCTCCTTGGTACACAAAACGGGTTAGAACACTGTTGCAGAAACAACGAAACAAACATGCCAAATTTAAACACACGCCAAATCCCCAAGTTCGGTGAACTTATACAGAAGCTCGCAATTTAGCGCTGACTTCAATGCGAGATGCCTATAATAGTTTCCACAAGGAAACTTAGTTTCGAAACCTGGCAGAAAATCCAAAGAGATTCTGGTCGTATGTGAAGTATGTTAGCGGCAAGAAACAATCAAATCCATCTCTGCATGATAGCAATGAAGATAATGTCGAAGACAGTGCTGCCAAAGCAGAGTTACTAAACACTGCCTGTCGAACAATATGAATTACCTCGAAGAAAAGGGTCTATTGACCCACAGTCAACATGGGTTTAGAAAACATCGTTCCTGTGAAACAGAACTAGCTCTTTACTCACATGAAGTGTTGAGTGCTATTGACAATGGACTTCACAACGATTCCGTATTTCTGGATATCCGGAAGGCTTTTGACACTGTACTACACAAGCGCCTCGTAGTGAGATTGCGTGCTTATGAAATATCGTCTCAGTTATGTGACTGGATTTGTGGTTTCCTGTCAGAGAGGTCACAGTTCGTAGTAACTGACGGAAAGTCATCGAGTAAAACAGAAGTGATGTCTGGTGTTCCCCAAGGTAGTGTTATAGGTCCTGTGCCTTATCTATGTAAACGATTCTGGAGACAATCTTATCAGCCGTCTTCAGATGTTTGCAGATTACGCTGTCGTTTATCGACTAATAAAGTCATCATTGGATCAAAACAAACTGCGAAACGATTGAGGTAAAATATCTGAATGGTGCGAAAAGTGGCAGTTGACCCTAAATAACGAGAAGTGCGAGGTCATCCACATGAGTGCTAAAAGGAACTTGTTAAACTTCGGTTTCACTATAAATCAGTCTAATCTAATAGCCGTAAATTCTACCAAATTACTAACTATTGCTATTACGAACAACTTAAATTGGGAGGAACACACAGAAAATATTGTGCGGAAGGCTAAGCTAAGACTGCGTTTTATTGGCAGGACACTTAGAAATGTAAGAGACCAATTAAGGAGACTGCCTACACTACGCCTGTCCGTCTTCTTTTAGAATACCGCTGGGCGGTGTGGCAATCTTTCCAGATAGGACTGACGGACTACATCGAAAAAGTTCTAAGAAAGGCAGCACGTACTGAATTATTACGAAATATGGGTGAGTCTGTCACAGAAATGATACAGGATTTGTGCTGGAAATCATTAACAGAAAGGAGGTTTTCGTTGCGGCGGAATCTTCTCACGAAATTCCAGTCACCAACTTTCTCCTCCGAATGCGACAATTTTTTGTTGACACCGACCTACATAGGGAGGAACGATCACCACGATAAAATAAGTGAAACCAGAGCTCGCACGGAAACATACACGTGTTCATTCTTTCCGCGCGCTATACAAGATTGGAACAATAGAGAATTGTGAATGTGGTTCGATGAAGCCTCTGCCAGGCACTTGAATGTGATTTGCAAAATATCCATGTAGATGTAGATCATCGATATATCGTGTATCCTTGGTGACTGCAAGACGCAAGGTTTTACACCTCGCCTGAGACCGTCAACACCGACATTGGACTGGGAAAATGATGCCTGTTCGGACGAGTCGGGTTTCAAATTGTATCGAGCGGATGAACATATACGGATATGGAGACAACCTCATGAATCCATTAATGTCAGCAGGGGACATTTCAAGCTGGTGGAGGCTCTGTAATGGTGTGGCGCGTGTGCTGTTGGGGTGATATGGAACCCCTGACACGTCCAGATACGACTCTGACAGGTGACACGTAAGTAAGCAGCCTGTTCTGACCACCTGCATCCATTCATGTCCATTGTGCATTCGACGGACTTGTCCATTTCCAGATGGACAATGCAACATCCCACAAGTCCAGATTTGCTACAGAGTGGTTTCAGGAACGTTACTCTGAGTTTAATCACTTCCGTTGGCCAACAAACTCCCCAGACACGAACATTATTGAGCTTATGTGAGATGCCTTGCTACGTGCTGTTGAGAAGATATCTTCACCCCCTCGTTCTCTTATGAATTTATGGAGAGCCCTGCAGGACTCACGGTGTCATTTTTCTATAGTACTAGTTCAGACAGTAGTCGAGATCATACCACGTCGTGTTTCGGCACTTCTGTGTAGTCGCTGGGACCCTAAGCGATATTAGGCAGGTCGATGTAAAACATAGTATATATAGGGTGTTACAAAAAGGTACGGCCAAACTTTCAGGAAGCATTCCTCACAAACAAAGAAGGAAAATATGTTATGTGGACATGTGTACGGTAACGCTTACTTTCCATGTTGGAGCTCATTTTATTACTTCTCTTCAAATCACATTAATCATGGAATGGAAACACACAGCAACAGAACGCACCAACGTGACTTCAAACACTTTGTTACAGGGAATGTTCAAAACGTCCTTCGTTAGCGAGGATACATGCATCCACCCTCGGTCGCATGGAATCCCTGATGCGCTGATGCAGCCCTGAAGAATGGCATATTGTATCACAGCCGTCCACAATACGAGCACGAAGAGTTTCTACATTTGGTACCGGGGTTGAGTAGACAAGAGCTTTCAAATGCCCCCATAAATGAAAGTCAAGAGAGTTGAGGTCAGGAGAGCGTGGAGGCCATGGCATTGGTCCACCTCTACCAATCCATCGGTCACCGAATCTGTTGTTGAGAAGCGTACGAACACTTCGACTGAAATGTGCAGGAGCTCCATCGTGCATGAACCACATGTTGTGTCGTACTTGTAAAGGTACATGTTCTAGTAGCACAGGAAGAGTATCCCGCATGAAATCATGATAACGTGCTCCATTGAGCGTTAGTGGAAGAAACTAAAATGAGCTCTAACATGGAAACTAGCCGTTTCCGGACGTATGTCCACATAACATCTTTTCTTTATTTGTGTGTGAGTTACAGAAAGGGACACGTGAATACCAAAAATCAATAAAACCTCAAACAAAGTCGAAATAACGATTTCAGCACTACTTCAGACATTACACAGACGTCAACGACGCGTGCCATGCCATCACGCGATGGCGTTCTGGTCGCCGCAGTGGGTAAAGCCACGCATGCCGCATACCGTGCAGCACGCGACTCGCGGGTTAATTAAGCGTGAGTCACTACGCTATCATCAGATTATTGCAGGACATAGGCCTCGTCAGACAGATTAATGCACCAATCTCTGCTCGTACATGTCACTGAAACATTTGATATAAAACAAATTGGTGGCTCTATTCTTTAACAATGTTACGCTAATTAAAGACAGACTCGTTTCCATGTCTTCTGTAATAAGTAATTATAATTTCACTACGTATTTTAGGAGTGGATGCGGGGCGCTCAGCTCTGGGAATGGATGATGCTAAACAGAATAGTAACATACGGCTCAGTTTGTGAAGGGAATGATTTCAATGCTGTTATGGCTGAATTTTGCGACAGCACTGAGTCATTTTCTTCATAAGGACAATCCCAATCAGTTTCTGAGCGAAAATCGTAAATTGAACTGCATGCAGTGGACGTTTGTGGTCACTGTCCACAGCGAACATTGACGTACACTTCTGCAGTGGACCAGGCAGCACAGAGTGTGTAGAGCTCCTGGATGGATGAAGGTACTGTAGACCGATGAGTCGAAATTTTATCTCTTTTCAGATAATGCATGGGGTTGCGTGCACTGACATCCCAATGAGATGTTTACTTCGTAGTATATGGAGGATGTAATTCAAGTCACAGGTGGCTCTTGAATGTTTTGGCATTTGCTTACGTGAGATGACTTCTCGTTCAGCTGATCGTGAACCAGAACCAGGAAGTTTATTTAAAAAATCTCGGTGACAAAGCGATGTCCTTTCTTCTAGATCTGCAAGACGACAGTACTCGTCCCACTCTCTGCTTCCAAGATGACAATAACTGAGCTAGCCCTTTCGTTCGGGGTTTGAATGTAACACCTATATCGATTAGTAGTAGGTTTATATTAGGTCACTGTGTATCTACGATTGTGGAGTGTGTTCTTTGTTAATGAAGGTCATTTATCTGTGACAGGACAATTTAAGTTCCTGATATTTATACAGAAAAAACAATGAAAATTTTAATATGTGTATATATTAAGACAAACAATGTCTAATGAAACATGGTTCATGCTAGCGCACTTGCATTGTAAAATGTAAAACATGTATTGAAGTCCCTCCACTACAGTAGTGGCATGGCGTGATGTAAAAGGTGGTTTTGGTGGTAGAACTGGGCGGCTCCTTGGTGTAAACCGTACGCATCGGTGGGTAGCCGTTGCACGATACACATCGATAGTGCCAAGGGAGGCAATTGGAAGCCGTTTTGCAAGGAATTTTGCCTCGGATGTGGATTCGGCTGTTGTTAGGTACTCTCGACGATAAGGAATGGCTCTAACACGTTAAAAATCCGTCTTCAAGAAGAAATTTTATAGAGCATTCAAACAGGAAGAGCCGTGAGTACAATTAGCAGCCATATCGCTTGTTACCACAACTTCGCCACAGCTCCACTAACTTCATGCATACAGATATGTACACTCCTGGAAATGGAAAAAAGAACACATTGACACCGGTGTGTCAGACCCACCATACTTGCTCCGGACACTGCGAGAGGGCTGTACAAGCAATGATTACACGCACGGCACAGCGGACACACCAGGAACCGCGGTATTGGCCGTCGAATGGCGCTAGCTGCGCAGCATTTGTGCACCGCCGCCGTCAGTGTCAGCCAGTTTGCCGTGGCATACGGAGCTCCATCGCAGTCATTAACACTGGTAGCATGCCGCGACAGTGTGGACGTGAACCGTATGTGCAGTTGACGGACTTTGAGCGAGGGCGTATAGTGGGCATGCGGGAGGCCGGGTGGACGTACCGCCGAATTGCTCAACACGTGGGGCGTGAGGTCTCCACAGTACATCGATGTTGTCGCCTGTGGTCGGCGGAAGGTGCACGTGCCCGTCGACCTGGGACCGGACCGCAGCGACGCACGGATGCACGCCAAGACCGTAGGATCCTACGCAGTGCCGTAGGGGACCGCACCGCCACTTCCCAGCAAATTAGGGACACTGTTGCTCCTGGGGTATCGGCGAGGACCATTCGCAACCGTCTCCATGAAGCTGGGCTACGGTCCCGCACACCGTTAGGCCGTCTTCCACTCACGCCCCAACATCGTGCAGCCCGCCTCCAGTGGTGTTGCGACAGGCGTGAATGGAGGGACGAATGGAGACGTGTCGTCTTCAGCGATGAGAGTCGCTTCTGCCTTGGTGCCAATGATGGTCGTATGCGTGTTTGGCGCCATGCAGGTGAGAGCCACAGTCAGGACTGCATACGACCGAGGCACACAGGGCCCACACCCGGCATCATGGTGTGGGGAGCGATCTTCTACACTGGCCGTACACCTCTGGTGATCGTCGAAGGGACACTGAATAGTGCACGGTACATCCAAACCGTCATCGAACCCATCGTTCTACCATTTCTAGACAGGCAAGGGAACTTGCTGTTCCAACAGGACAATGCATGTCCGCATGTATGCCGTGCCACCCAACGTGCTCTAGAAGGTGTAAGTTAACTACCCTGGCCAGCAAGATCTCCGGATCCGTCCCCCATTGAGCATGTTTGGGACTGGATGAAGCGTCGTCTGACGCGGTCTGCACGTCCAGCACGAACGCTGGTCCAACTGAGGCGCTAGGTGGAAATGGCATTGCAAGCCGTTCCACAGGACTACATCCAGCATCTCTACGATCGTCTCCATGGGAGAATAGCAGTCTGCATTGCTGCAAAAGGTGGATATACACTGTACTAGTGCCGACATTGTGCATGCTCTGTTGCCTGTGTCTATGTGCCTGTGGTTCTGTCAGTGTGATCATGTGATGTATCTGACCCCAGGAAAGTGTCAATAAAGTTTCCCCTTCCTGGGACAATGAATTCACGGTGTTCTTATTTC
The DNA here is from genome assembly GCF_023897955.1 of Schistocerca gregaria. Taxonomy (NCBI): domain Eukaryota; kingdom Metazoa; phylum Arthropoda; class Insecta; order Orthoptera; family Acrididae; genus Schistocerca; species Schistocerca gregaria. The sequence continues at coordinate 420,595,149 of NC_064924.1, forward strand.
AATTTCCAGGAGTGTATCAGAGCATGGATCAATTAATTTGTGTTAGTGATTTTAATAACAATCCAAATTCTGTAAATCTGTCTTTGGAATCATAACTTTCATCCTGATCACGAGCCTATGCAGGGTCCTCTCCTAAGTGTTTATATAACCGAGTATCTTGTTTCAAATCAACTAGTGATTTATTTATTTTAGTCAAATGTGCAAAGATTAGCAAGAGTTGAAGTTAAAACCACAAAAGTGAAGTTAATTAGAAATTTGGTAATGTACTCTCAGTTTAGTGAAAAGTACCGTTTTTGCAGAAATACGGGGCTAGATTGTGTAAATGTTACTGTCTAAAATACCTGCTTCACAGGTTATGTAAAAGGCAAGTAAGCTGAACTCATGTGAAACATAGTCTTGCCTTGGTTACTGTCACGAATAACTTTTTTAAGTTAGCAGCTCAGTGTTGATCGATTTGCCTTGAACTGTAAAAATATAAACTATTCCAAGTGAAACTAAGAATTAACTTTGGTTGAATTAATTTTTGCTACTGAAATAATCATAGAGGTTGACTAGTGGTACTATACTACACTCCTGGAAATGGAAAAAAGAACACATTGACACCGGTGTGTCAGACCCACCATACTTGGTCCGGACACTGCGAGAGGGCTGTACAAGCAATGATCACACGCACGGCACAGCGGACACACCAGGAACCGCGGTGTTGGCCGTCGAATGGCGCTAGCTGCGCAGCATTTGTGCACCGCCGCCGTCAGTGTCAGCCAGTTTGCCGTGGCATACGGAGCTCCATCGCAGTCTTTAACACTGGTAGCATGCCGCGACAGCGTGGACGTGAACCGTATGTGCAGTTGACGGACTTTGAGCGAGGGCGTATAGTGGGCATGCGGGAGGCCGGGTGGACGTACCGCCGAATTGCTCAACACGTGGGGCGTGAGGTCTCCACAGAACATCGATGTTGTCGCCAGTGGTCGGCGGAAGGTGCACGTGCCCGTCGACCTGGGACCGGACAGGAGCGACGCACGGATGCACGCCAAGACCGTAGGATCCTACGCAGTGCCGTAGGGGACCGCACCGCCACTTCCCAGCAAATTAGGGACACTGTTGCTCCTGGGGTATCGGCGAGGACCATTCGCAACCGTCTCCATGAAGCTGGGCTACGGTCCCGCACACCGATAGGCCGTTTTCCGCTCACGCCCCAACATCGAGCAGCCCGCATCCAGTGGTGTCGCGACAGGCGTGAATGGAGGGACGAATGGAGACGTGTCGTCTTCAGCGATGAGCGTCGCTTCTGCCTTGGTGCCAATGATGGTCGTATGCGTGTTTGGCGTCGTGCAGGTGAGCGCCACAATCAGGACTGCATACGACCGAGGCACACAGGGCCAACACCCGGCATCATGGTGTGGGGAGCGATCTCCTACACTGGCCGCACACCTCTGGTGATCGTCGAGAGGACACTGAATAGTGCACGGTACATCCAAACCGTCATCGAACCCATCGTTCTACCATTCCTAGACCGGCAAGGGAACTTGCTGTTCCAACAGGACAATGCACGTCCGCATGTATCCCATGCCACGCAACGTGCTCTAGAAGGTGTAAGTCAACTATCCTGGCCAGCAAGATCTCCGGATCTGTCCCCCATTGAGCATGTTTGGGACTGGATGAAGCGTCGTCTCACGCGGTCTGCACGTCCAGCACGAACGCTGGTCCAACTGAGGCGCCAGGTGGAAATGGCATGGCAAGCCGTTCCACAGGACTACATCCAGCATCTCTACGATCGTCTCCATGGGAGAATAGCAGCCTGCATTGCTGCGAAAGGTGGATATACACAGTACTAGTGCCGACATTGTGCATGCTCTGTTGCCTGTGTCTTTGTGCCTGTAGTTCTGTCAGTGTGATCATGTGATGTATCTGACCCCAGGAATGTGTCAATAAAGTTTCTCCTTCCTGGGACAATGAATTCACGGTGTTCTTATTTCAATTTCCAGGAGTGTAGTTTATGGGTTCCCACCATGTTCTTCTCATATTAGAAAGGTAACTGGAATATTATTGCTACCAAGCAAATCTGATATTTCTTTAAATGGGAGTATAAACCGTGTAATTGTGATATTATTTTTTTAGTGGTTATTAGATGTCAGTTACGTTAGAAGCTCCCCCATATCCAGATTTAAATCTGTACTTTCTGCAGTAACATCTCAGTACTGAGTCAAGTAACCATATTGTTTGTAGCTTTTACTAGTATGAGTTTGGTACATTACTGCTCTCTATGATTACTGGTGTGTGCATTATTGGTAACAACTTCTACTCACAACTCAGAGTGCCCTGTGTCCGTTTGTATCCTGTGTGCTGTTTAAAGAGATTACTAATGAAAGTAACTTCAATAACTGATATTCAATTTTCTTGGACTTACGTTTCCAAATTAATGTGCCTAATTATGCTGGCGACCGTTCGTTTTATTTTAATTCACGTATGAATTTTACTACTTTCATTAAACCCCAAAGTTAGAGTCTGTTTAGTTTTTCTGTTAATTGCACCACATTCAAAATTATAGTCCGATACCTTCATCCTTTAGACACAGGCACGGTCAAAATTCTGAACTATAAATCCTCTCAGAGGGTAGCATTAGCTTGTGTCACCGCAGATTTAGTGTTTTATGAGGAAGGCTCAAAAGAGGAGCCCCCAAAGGTCACTCTCTGACACAGTGGAAACTTCACAAGAAGAAAGTAGGGTGAAAATAAAGGGTCACGAATTTTAGGTTAGGAACTAAAGCTTAGTTTGCGAGACCATGCTGGTAAAAATTTGACGCTAGTTCATTAGTACTTTCGCGCGTCATAAAATTAAATGCGGCGGTGGCACAGTGGTTAATGCTTGGTGTTACAAAGGTATGTGACACTATGCCTTATACCAACAGTTTTTGCTTTTCTCCAAAAAGTCAGTGGCAAATTTGTTTACGATGTCCAACAAGGCGCCTGCCAGTTAATGAAAAGACATCAAACCGTCTACGCTACAGGTACATTATCTAAAAAGCTTATAACTTTTTTATAAAACTTTGCGAGATTACGTTAAAGTGGAGCCGTTTATGCACGTTATTCACCGTTGTGTTGGGACAAAGCGATCCCTCCTGATATGATAGGTTGTTTGTCGATCAAATATAAATACGAACATATTCATTAAAAGTAATTGCGCCTGTCGGTGTGGCCGTGCGGTTCTAGGCGCTTCAGTCTGGAACCGCGTGACCGCTACGGTCGCAGGTTCGAATCCTGCCTCGGGCATGGATATGTGTGATGTCCTTAGGTTAGTTAGGTTTAAGTAGTTCTAAGTACTAGGGGACTGATGACCACAGATGTTAAGTCCTATAGTGCTCAGAGCCATTTGAACCAAAAGTAATTGCGCGAAATTACGTGCCGTTCTGTCAGCTCTGCAACATATACTTTTACCGACAGATGAAGAATTACATTCCCTGATCACAGAAGTGCCATGTTCTCATGGCAAAGCAAAGGGAGATTATAAGCAGAATTGATGCGGTTATATTACACAGTTTGCTCAATAATCAGTAGTTTTTATAAGCGTAGTTTGTCGCGATGTTATCGCCAGATCGCTAGGTATTTACCAGCGTTAACGCTATTAATTTACTTCATGATACACCAAAAATTGTAACTGTTTGGTATATTCCTTCCCACGTTATTCATCGCGTTCCGACTTTTTATGCTTTAAATATTTTTATTTGAGAACAAACTGTTTCTCTTGAAATATAAAAGTACAAACCCAAGCACAAATTTACATACAAGAATTCATATTTTTTCGTTTTCAGTAACTGTTAATTATATGAGATTTTACGAGATTTGTGATGATCAAATCAATTTCTAATAAGATTTCAAATGCTTATTCCTGTTGTCTGTAATTTCGTTGTATTTCGCGATCTTAGAGACATACTGACGTTACATATTTTCGTGACACATTGAGGATTCGATTAGAACAGATTTAAAATTGTGATGCTAACTATTGTGTTACAGAAAAAATACTCTTTATGGCTTACGAGGGTGTTGCTGAATGGTGAAAGGTACAGCAACTTGTGACAGGCAGATTCTCGGAAGTCCCTCAGTGTTGGCTGCTAATCCCAATCAGTTGTCCATTTATGTTACCGGTCTTTCATCTTGCGAAGTTGCTGTTCTGTCAGAGAATGACCTATGGTGATTTCCCCTTATGAGGTACCCTAACACACTTCGAGTGGTCCACTACATCAGCCGCCCTTAGTCCCTTGCGAAAAGTCTGGGATTATATGGAAAAGGACGGGACACGTAGCAGTGAACAACCCCTCATACTGGTAGCTGAATAGCTGCACTTGGTTTTGACGTACCTAAAGAATGCTGTATACACCCCTCCACGCCAAATTGCAAACTCTAGAAAAGTTACAGTGCTTATTCAGCTCTAGACCACCGCTCTTCAGACATCTGTCAATTTCGGCTCAAAAACATTGTTTTTTTTTAGAATAATTATTACAACTTAAGCCACAGAACAAGATTAAAACCCGAAAAATATGCACGCTAAAGTTCTGATTCCAGTGGAACCTGATGTTTCATGTTTAACATTCATTTATGGAATATTGAACTATTATTATATTCTTACAATAGGAAAGTAATGTAAAAATAAGAAATATCTAACTCTTAATAGTACATAAGAACATGGCGAAAGAATTTAGTTCTCTTGCTGCTGGTACTCAAAGAACCATGGTATCTCGTTAATGACCATTTGGCATACCTGTTAACGTTAATCGCCATACAAAGGAAAAAAGAAAAACATGTAAAACTATTCATACAAACAAATCTGTGTACATGATAACCGCTAAATCTGTCTTACGCTGATGCATTTATGTATGCATTGGTTTAAAATTATATGTTAATTGGTCATTAGATTCCTTTATCAGTAGAATGCGCCTGAGGGTAAATTAATATTATATACAAATGTGCAGATGACTTGAGTACCCAATTCAGTCGTACACGTGGAGCGTAATGGATCGAGTGTTGTATGTGTGTTACTTCTGCTACTATTTATGTTCAGAGAATGTCATTCTTAGAAGTCATCAGATAAAGGTTATAAACTGTGCTGGGTACATTGAGCCTTTATCTAAATTTCCCTTCCATAAATGGTCTTTCATTCTGAATACCGTACTTAAGTCGGTTAAGTCTCTATATCGTCTCTATTATACTCGTATACCTCTGGCAAAGGCACCTCACCCGCATTTGGTTGGGAACAAAAGCCACGCGTGTCGCCGCCTGGCGGAGAACTCGTCGTCTTACAAGCCTACTACAGAACTCAGGTAAACAGCGAGGTAATTAGGTAACAGGAGCGTACAGGACGGCGTCGTACCGGGCATTGCCTCTGGCGTTGTCACCTTCCAGTGCAATCAGGAAGACATGTGCTCACAGAAGGCTGCCATTGCGCAATGGTGTCATAACTGATAAATATTTTTCTTGTTAAGACGCCGCTTTCTCTTTGAATTATCGTTTGTATGTCACGTTATTTTAAGTTAAAAAGGTAAAGAGTTCTGATTCTGTTGTTCCCATCCAGATAGAGATTTGACAAATCAACCTGTTACTTAAACGATGTTTTTCACGGTATTCTGAATAAATAACTTTTTTTTAATTGTCTTTTGTTTAAAATACAGTTTCCGGAGACATTGGTCGAATCATCGATGCTTATTTTGTTTATGACTCATGATATTATTTTTGGGCTTAAATTCTAAATCTCGTTTGGAAATGTCATTCTGCTTGCGATACCTCCCAGTTGGTATTAGAAAGGTCTTGTAACGATTCGTAACTTGCTCTGAAATGAAGCATATATATGTATACACGTACATTTTCTGCCTTGTGACCTCACGTTTTACGTACTGTATTTTTTAAAATTTTTATGGGCTAAGAACCAGCTGCTCTCATCTGAATGTCAATGCTTTTACCAGTGTGTAACACTCTTTAATTCTGATAAATATACTACCGACTATTAAAATCGCTACACCAAGAAGAAATGCACATGATAAACGGGTATTGATTGGACAAATATATTATAAGAGAAGTGACATGTGATGACACTTTCAGGCAATTTGGGTGCATGGATCCTAAGAAATCAGTACCCAGAACAATAACCTCTGGCCGTAATAACGGCCTTGATAGGCCTGGGCATTGAGTCAAACAGAGCTGGGATGGCGTGTACAGGTACAGCTGCCCATGGAACTTCAACACGATACCACAGTTCATCAAGAGTAGTGACTGGCGTATTGTGACGAGCCAGTCGCTCATCCACCATTGACCAGACGTTTTGAATTGGTGAGAGATCTGGAGAATGTGCTGGCCGGGGGAGCACTCGAACATTTTCTGTATCCAGAAAGGCCCGTACAGGACCTGCAACATGCGATCGTGCATTATCTTGCTTAAATGTAGGGTTCACAGGGATCGAATGAAAGCTAGAGCCACGGGTCGTAACACATCTGAAATGTAACGTCCACTGTTCGAAGTGCCGTCAATGCGAACAAGAGGTGAGCGATACGTATAAGCAATGGCACCCCATACCATCACGCGGGGTGATAAGCCAGTATGGCGATGACGAATACACGCTTCCAATGTGCGTTCACCTCAATGTCGCCAAACAGGGATGCGATCATCATGATGGTGTAAGCAGAACCTGGATTTACCTGAAAAAATGGCGTTTTGCCATTCGTACACCCAGGTTCGTCGTTGAGTACAGCATCGCAGACGCTCCTGCCTGTGATGCAGCGTCAAAGGTAACAGTAGCCATGTTCACCGAGCTGATAGTCCGTGCTGCTGCAAACGTCGTCGAACTGTTCGTGCTGATGGTTGGTGTCTTGCTAACGTCAATGTTGACTCATAGATCTAGACGTGGCTGCACGGTCCGTTACAGCCATGCGGATAAGATGAATGTCATCTCGTCTGCTAGTGATATGAGGCCGTTGGGATTCAGCACCGCGTTCCGTATTACCTCCTGAACCCACCGATTCCATATTCTGCTAACAGTTATTGGATCTCGACCACCACGAGCAGCAATGTTGCGATACGATAAACCACAATCGCGATAGGCTACAATGCGACCTTTATCAAAATCGGAAACGTGATGGTACGCATTTCTCCTCCTTACACGAGGCATCACAACAACGTTTCATCCGGTGGCGCCGGTCAACTGCTGTTTGTGTATGAGAAATCGGTTGCAGACTTTCCTCATGTCAGCACGTTATAGGTGTCGCCACCGGCGCCAACCTTGTGTGAATGTTCTGAAAAGCTAATCATTTGCATATCACAGCATCTTCCTCCTGTAGGTTAAATTTCGCATCTGTAGCACGTCATCTTCGAGGTGTAGCAATTTTAATGGCAAGTAGTGTAAAATATATTGGTCTGTTGTGTCATTAGTCGGGGTGGGTAATTCCACTCCAGCAGTCCTGTTCCTTGCTATAAACTATCGGGCTTGGATATCAAACAATACCTACGAACTGTCAGTCACAGCCTACCAAAACTAGAAGATGTACCATTAATCAGCAACTCAGTTGATATAAAGGAAACAATATAGCAGCAATTAAATATGTAGAATTAGAAAACTTTCCAAAAAGCGAGTCTGACAACAATTCCAGAATAGATACTATCAAGCACTGAACAAAAGCGCAGAGCTTACCGTCTAATGAAAGGAACACATGGTGATGAGTAGCGCCTGAATTTTTGAGTAATTTTTTTTGTCTGTACATAAAATGCTGTAAGAAAGACAGAAACTCTCGAAACAGCACATTTCAATTGTATAAGAAAATCTGATTCAATTAAAAATACACATTTGTGCAGTATGTCATGAAACTATTTTAGAAAAAATTTGCTGAAAAATATAATTCGTCACTTTTCTTTGTCATAATTTTGAAACGAAACAAAAATATCTTGCATTGTCATATTATGAAAGCGCAATTTCAATGAACTTCAAATGTTTTCGCATTTTAATAGATATTGGTTTTATTTTTCCTACATACAAAATAATATATTTTGAGTATTGTAGTGATGAGCATAAAATTGAATGAAACTAATTCAACCGTTTAGTCAATAGTAATACAAGCAAAGCGTATCAAAACCAGTCAACAACAAACTTCCCTCTTCCTTAAGGGAACAGGAAATACACTACTGGTCATTAAAACTGCTACACCTCGAAGATGACGTGCTACAGACGCAAAATTTAACCAACAGGAGGAAGATGCTGTGATATGCAAATGATTAGCTTTTCAGAACATTCACACAAGGTTGGCACCTGTGGTGACACCTACATCGCGCTGACATGAGGAATGCTTCCAACCGAGTTCTCATAAACAAACAGCAGTTGACCGGCTTTGCCTGGTGAAACGTTGTTGTGATGCCTCGTGTTAGCAGGAGAAATGCGCACCACCACGTCTCCGATTTTGATAAGGATCGCATTTTAGCCTATTGCGATTGCAGTTTATCGTATCGCGACATTCCTGCTCGCATTGGTCGAGATCCAATGACTGTTAGCAGAATATGGAATCGGTGGGTTCAGGAGGGTAATACCGAACGCGGTGCTGGATCCCAATGGTCTCGTATCACTAGCACTCGAGATGACAGGCATCTTATGCGCGTGGCTATAACGGATAGTGTGGCAACGTCTCCATCCCTCAGTCAACATATGGGAATGTTTGCAAGACAACAACCATCTGCACGAACAGTTCGACGACGTTTGCAACAGCATGAACTATCAGCTCGGAGGCCGTGGCTGCGATACCCTTGACGCTGCATTACAGACAGGAGCACCTGCGATTCTGTAATCAATGACGAACCTGGGTGCACTACTGGCAAAACGTCATTTTTTCGGATGAATCCAGGTTCTCTTTACAGCATCATGATGATCGCATCCGTGTTTGGCGACATCGCACCGAACGCACATTGGAAGCGTGTATTTGTCATCGCCATACTGTCGTATAACCCGGCGTTATGGTATGGGGTGCCATTGTTTATACGTATCGGTCACCTCTTGTTGGCATTGACGGCACTTTGAACAGTGGACGTTACATTTCAGATGTGTTGAGGCTCGTGGCTCTACCCTTCATACGATCCCTGCGAATCCTACATTTCAGCAGGATAATGCACGACCGCATGTGGCAGGTCCTGTACGGGCCTTTTTGGATACAGAAAATGTTCGATTGCTGCCCTGGCCAGCACGTTCTCCAGATCTCTCACCAATTGAAAACGTCTGGTCAATGGTGGCCGAGCGACTGGCTCTTCACAATACGCCAGTCACTACGCTAGATGAACTGTGGTATCGTGTTGAAGCTGCATGGGCAGCTGTACCCGTACACACCATCCAAGCTCTGTTTGACTGAATGCCCAGGAGTATCAAAGCCGTTATTACGGCCAGAGGTGGTTGTTCTGGGTACTGATTTATCAGGATGTATGCACCCAAATTGCGTGAAAACGTAATCACATGTCAGTTCTACTATAATATATTTTTCCAACGAATAGCCGTTCATCATCTGCATTTCTTCTTGGTGTAGCAGTTTTAACGGCCAGTAGTGTAGAACCTGTAGCAGGCAAAGGGAAAAAACCCCACTTCTGATACTGACGGCATCTGCAGATAACACCTACACGTAGCACCAAGAATGGAAGTAACTAATGCATTACACTCGCTGTTCAACGGAACCTTGAAGCATAAACAGTTGCCCACTCAGTGCGAACTCCTAATGTAATTTCATTACCAAAGCCTAGCAAACCACTAAATCACAATAAATCAAATAGACCATTGAGCAAGCCATAATAGATAAATCTTGAAGACAACATGAAACACGCATCTAGAACGTATTGCTGAAGTACGAAGGGTAATTCCTGAAATACAAACCTTCATTAGGAAACAGCATTCTACCATTGGTCCTACGCTAAAAATCCGGAGCAGTATCGTAAGAGCAATGACCTTCACAGTGTGCCCATCGACTCCGTATTTAGATATAGATAGTGCATTGGCAGAGAATACAATCGCAAACTATACTAGAAAGTAATTACTTTCGCCACATCCGCCAAGACTGTGCAAGTACTCGGCTCAATCCTGTACGACAGGCCTAGAACTGTCATATTAGGCAACAAAAATTCTGCGATTTTCGTCGCAGAAGCTGAAGTATCGCAGGGAGCCATCAAATATCCAATTCTGTGTACAGTAGTCTTGCCTCTGCCAACATACACTATCTCATCAGAATTAATCGGACACATAGATGAGTGGAAAACCGTGGCCTAGTCAGATGAGCCCCGTCTGGGCTTTAATATTGGATATGTCTACCCTTCGCCTTCACGACGTCTTGAATTCTGCCGAAGAATCTTTCAACGGAGTGTCTCATTGTCTGCGGAGGAATAGCAGCCCATTCTTCCTCAGGAGTCGAAACCATAGACAGTAGTAATGTTGTGGGCTTTGTTCTGGATCTGTACCAAATAGGATGAGCATATTCGGTGGCAATACAGAGCTAGTGTAGTAGTTCTTAACTGCTCTGGTTGTGTGCCCCAAATAGTTCCAGTCAGTATGCGAAGGAGGCTAACAGGCGTATCTCTCAGCCACCTTTCGTCAATGTATTATTTGAAATGATTAACAGTAATCCAGAAGACGGCTTTTTTGCTATTTGCTTATCATATAACCATGCCTGGGGAAGGGCGTTGTGGGGAACAATCTTTATTTCCTTTTATATTGTATCAGTGTCATATGACGTCCTTTATCCATAAAATAGCTTCTGTTATCTCTGTGATGTATGAATCTGTGTTTAATTGGGAGCGCATGTGGGGTCGCAGAATCAGTGTAGTTTTCTGATTCTTGTTGTAGAAGCTTTGCAGTCCGTAAATTTTCGCTTTCGAAGTTGGTGTGTGGAGTGACCGAAGCAGAGGCAGTTTGTCCCGTTCTTTTTAAAAGTATATCTTGCGATTGGCCAGCCAGGCGAAGGTGTGGACTGCGGAATTTTCCACGGAATGCTCGTTGGAAATTGTGTTCAGCGTATTGGTGGAAGGTTGAACAGTGGGCACTGGTAATTTTAGCTTCCATCTGATTGGGCAAAGCGTTTGGCACCGTGGGATTATTTCATGTGACGATTGTGTAGCATCCACCCGTGCTCTGGGAGACTGCATCGGAGCACAGCGTCTGGGATATTTTAGAAAGTAGTGGATAAAAATAAGTCGGACTCCTGACGCTGCGGTGAGTAAAATGTGCTGCTTCCGATGCACTTACATTAAAACATTTTTTATGAAGCTGGTTAGTCGATTTTTCTTTGAAGTGTAGGTATTCCGGGCAGTGATTATTTTCATTTGTCAAAGGAGAATTTTCACTGGTTTGCAGCATGATTTGGGGAGGGTGACTAGGTTTTACGTCATCCAACCCCAATGGGAGTTCAACAGTATTATTTACAGATTTTCTTGAGCAGAGTCAGTAATTATAGGCCAGATTTGAGGGAAAACGCGAGATTAGAAGGAATTATTTGTGAACTTATCCTCTGCTGCTTTCTTCCACGGATGTAGCGCGTGTAAGAATCACACGAGCAACCGCTTCCGATCTCTCCAATGTCGAGATCATTAACGAAGAAATGAAACCCTCTGAGGAATACAAAGTTGAGATGAATCGTGCTTTTCAAATGATTGCAGAACTCCTAGGAGAGAATACTGCTGTTTTAATAAATATCCTTTTCATCGAATGTGATTCGCTAGTCTTTTCGCCTACATTCTTCCCACTACTTCTTACCACCTCATGCGACTGTTGAAAATAGCTGTCCTTGCCTAAGAAACGTCGTTCGAAATAATCAATGAAATACGTTCCGTATTCGGACCACAGTAGTATGAATGGAATTTGCCAAGTGAGGGGCATTGCCTACTCTTAGTAGGAAGCACAATAGCTCCACCTAGTCAATCTCATATAGCGAAAGATGTATACCACACTTAGAATGTTGTTAAAATTCGGAATTAAATCCTATCAAACAATAAATGAAAACAATCGAGCACCTTTCAGTGTAGTTTACAGCTGACAAAATGGTTTTGAGCACTATGGGTCTTAACTTCTGAGGTCATCAGTCCCCTAGAACTTAGAACTACTTAAACCTAACTAACCTAAGGACATCACACACATCCATGCCCGAAGCAGAATTCGAACCCGCGACCGTAACGGTCGCGCGGTTCCAAACTGTAGCGCCTAGAACCGCTCGGCCACACTGGCCGGCTTACAGCTGACATTTTCTGTTGTGTTTATGCACCCTTCCTTGTAAGTGAGAGTGCGATAGACTGTTACACGGAACTTTTTAGGTGCTGGACAGTGATTTAACTGACCGCCTTCCAGACTGCTTGTCTTATTTACTTGAACCGTGTATGTCCTTTAGATGGAAAGCAGGTAGCTGAGTTTTTGAGGAGCTCATAATGAAACACTTTGTGTTCCTTCTAACCCAAGAAAGACAACAGCACAGTCTTATCCCTGTTACCTTTTACTAAAGACATACCCTTTGTTCAGCAATTGTAGACTTCAACGATATTAGGAACTGAATAAAATTTAGAAATCGACTTAAACTGATATTTATGGGTCATATACACAGACTTAAACTGATATTTATGGGTCATATACACAGTACGAATAACGACGGGGTGGAAAATTGTGTCAAGAAGTATCTCTGAAAAAATAAGTTAATAACAAGCTTCATCCGAGAATTTATAAAAGATACGAAAATACACAAAATAGCATCACAAGGGACCCCAGAAATCTACTTTCTGCAAGAAGTGTTAACTTTAGAAGAAATCCAAGGTAAAAGCCGTGAGGGAGTTGGATGTGAAGTTGTCTGAATAGAGAAAAAACCAGACATGTGCGAGTAGGACTCACGTGTACAAATAATAATTTCGTATGGCTCAGTGGCCTGGTGCTAGTCTTTCTACTGAACGCTCGCTTGGCGACTTCCTTGCCCATGAACTAGTACAGTTATCCAATTGGGAAAAGATAACCCACAGAGTACCATGGAATCCGAACCACGTGTTGCTTCTGGCGACTAGCCACGTGGTTGAAATGTGATGCCTAGGTTTAGACGAAGGCTGTAAGATTTGTGATCCGACTCATATTCGATCCTTCGACCTTTCTGCTCCTTGGCATTCGTTTTAAAGATTTCAATTTTTTTTTTCATCATTGTTCTCGTTATTTGGTCAGGGTTGACGTCATATGACACCCCTTCAAGTTCATCGTCGAATATTTCAATCAGTTTTTTCTTTTTCTTTTATTACAGAAGACAGTCAGAACTGTAATCGATCACTGAGCTACCGTGCCGGCTTTTTATTAAACGGCAATTACAGCCTCCAAAAAATTACGTCACATGTGGCGACCGTGATGCGACAAATTGCCAGGTATATGCCGAATTTTGCGCTCTAACCGAACACACAGCTACTGTGCCGTCGCCGATGTTAGTAACTGAATAAAATTTAGGAAATCAACTTAAGTTAATATTTTTTGGTCATGTAGACAGTATGAATAGCAACAGAAAGGAAAAATATACTTGCAGTTATCTTTCAAAAAAGAAATTAATAACCAGTTTGATCCGAGAAATTAAAAAATAAGATGACTGGATATTTCAATTTCTCCTAAAATATTCATATGCTTCTGATTTTTTAATTTCCTCAACTACACACATAAATATTAAGTCACAGCATTCTAAATTATTATTCAATTTATTCTACACTCTGCTTTATTATTTTATCACTATATTACTTTTGTAAATGTCTAACTGGCAAACCGGCAACGGTCTTGCCGCAGCTGATACACCGGTTCCCGTGAGACGACCGAAGTTCAGCGATGTCGGGCGTGGCCAGCACTTGGATGGGTGACCATCTTGGCCACCATGCGCTGTTGGCCTTTTCCGAGGTGCACTCAGCCTCGTGATGCCAATTGAGGAGCTACTCGACCGAATAGTAGCGGCTGCGGTAACAGTTCACCATCGGAACGACCGGGAGAGCGGTGTGCTGACCACACGCCCCTCGTAACCGCATCCTCAACTGGAGATGACACGGCGGTCGGATGGTCCCGATGGGCCACTTGTGGCCTGAAGACGGAGTGCTTAGCTGTCAAACCAACAAGAATGAACCACCAGGCCCTATACACACAAAGTTTGTTCACCTACAGGTTTTCATGGGTGGTTTTATGAGCAGAAAAGTTTGCGACATGTGTGGCTACATCTTTTGATTGCATTGTCTTGGAAGCTTAAATGTTTCACACAGCCAAGAAACCGAACACTGTAGTATGTCACATAAATTGCAACTTGATAGCTCTACCTGTTTCTTAGAAAAATGGGTCTTAAGAGACAGGCAGACTGACAGCAGACACAGACGGACAACAAAGAGATCTTTTTCTTCATAGCAGGTACTAAGTCAATGAATTTATTAAAAACAGACGACGTTGTCCGCTTTTACAGTAGTAATTTTATATGTATACACTACATTACGGCCAAAAATAGATATGTAATGACGCCAACGTAAAAGTATTTTAAATACATTTACCGGCAATAGAAAACTGCGCCTTACATACTGATATGCCAGATTCTTTAAAGCTTTGTTTTCTATTCGTTTTCAATCACAAGTGCAATCTTGCTGGGTTGACAGCTTTATAGCTTAGCATTTACCAAGGTATTGCACTAAGAGCCAAAGAAATTGGTACAGGCATGCGTATTCAAATACAGAGATATGTAAATAGGCAGAATACGGCGCCGCGGTCGGCAAAGCCTGTATAAGACCAGAAGTGCGTGACGCAGTTGTTACATCGGTTACTGCTGCTAGAATAACGGGTTATCATGATATAAGTGAGTCTGAACGTGGTGTTATAGTCGGCTCACGAGCGATGGGACACAGCATCTCCAAGGCGATTTTCCCGTACGACCATTTCACAACTGTGCAGTGAATATCATACCTCCGACATCGCTGCTGCCGGAAAAATATCGTGCAAGAACGGGATAAACGAGGACCGAAGAGAATCGTTCAACATGACAGAAGTCCAACCCTTCCGCAAACTGCTGCAGATTTCAGTGCTGAGACATCAACAAATGTCAGCGTGCGAACCATTTAACGAAACTTCATCGATATGGACTTTAGGGACCTTGGGACCACTCGTATAGCCTTGATTACTGTACCACAAAAAGCTTTACGGCTCACCTGGCCGCGTCAACACCGACATTGGTTCATGACTGAAAACATGTTGCCTGGTCGGACGATCTCGTTTCAAATTGATTCGAGCGGAAGGATTTGTATGGGTATGGAGACAACCTCATGAATTCATGGACCTAGTATGTCAGCAGGGCATTTTTCGAGCTGGTGGAGGCTCTTTAATGATGTGGGGCGTGTGAATTTGGAGTGATATGGGACGCCTGGTATTTCTATATATGCTTCTGACAGGTGACAGGTATGTGAGCATGCTGTCTGATCGCCTGCATCCTATAATGTACATTGTGCATTCCGACGGACATAGGCAATTTCACCAAGCCAATGCGACACCCCACACGTCCAGAACTGTTACAGAATTATTCCAGGAACACTCTTCTGAGTTTAAACACTTCCGCTGGCCACCAAACGCCACACACAAGAATATTATTGGCATATCTGGTTGCCTTGCAACGTGCTGTTCAGAAGAGATCTCCATCCGTTCACAGGCTTACTGATTTATGGACAGCCCTGCGAGATTAATAGTGTCAGTTCCCTCCAGCAATACTTAAAACGTTAGTTGAGTCCATGCCACGTCTTGTCCCAACACTTCTGTGTGCTCACTACAAGATATTAGTGTATTGCTTCAAAAGTACATATAAGCATGGAATGAATGGAATATTAACTTCCATTTTTAACTGTATATTTCTGAATGTAGTTGAGGAAAGTACAAACAGTACGAAATAAAATGGCGGGAAAACTTAAAGAGAAAAAATAAATATTAAAATATGTGATGAGGTTGAAGTGGTTTGGTAATGTGAAGCGAATGCACCCGTCTCGAACACCAAGCCAATACTTGGAGATTTAGGTGCCAGGAAGAAGACCAATTGTGGGGCCTAGAAAGAGATGGACAGATCAGGTTAAGGAAGATCTCAAGAGAAGAGGAGTAACATGGGATGTGGTGGAACGGGAAAAGCTATAGCAGGGCAGAAGCCAATGAAGGAATGTCGTTCACGAAGTTCCTACCCGACTCGCTGGAAGAAAATCCTGATGATGATGATTATGATGACGATGTGCAGCTGATATTTGATTGGTCATTAGCAGAATCTGACTGAATGTACAGAGGAATATTTTGTTCTGAAAACCTCTTTGCTCATTAAGAAGTGCATGGGCTTTTTAAGGACTGAATATTTCAAATTCTTCTAACATATTCATTTGCTTCTAAATAATGTTAAGCTTTCCTCGTGTGTAACACATAAATATACAACCATATTATTAGAAATTATTATTCCAGTTAGTATATGGTTCACTTTACTCTTCGCTAAATACACTTCTGGAAATTGAAATAAGAACACCGTGAATTCATTGTCCCAGGAAGGGGAAACTTTATTGACACATTCCTGGGGTCAGATACATCACATGATCACACTGACAGAACCACAGGCACATAGACACAGGCAACAGAGCATGCACAATGTCGGCACTAGTACTGTGTATATCCACCTTTCGCAGCAATGCAGGCCGCTATTCTCCCATGGAGACGATCGTAGAGATGCTGGATGTAGTCTTGTGGAACGGCTTGCCATGCCATTTCCACCTGGCGCCTCAGTTGCACCAGCGTTCGTGCTGGACATGCAGACCGCGTGAGACGACGCTTCATACGGTCCCAAACATGCTCAATGGGGGACAGATCCGGAGACCTTGCTGGCCAGGGTAGTTGACTTACACCTTCTAGAGCACGTTGGGTGGCACGGGATACATGCGATCGTGCATTGTCCTGTTGGAACAGCAAGTTCCCTTGCCGGTCTAGGAATGGTAGAACGATGGGTTCGATGACGGTTTGTATGTACCGTGCACTATTCAGTGTCCCCTCGACGATCACCAGAGGTGTACGGCCAGTGTAGGAGATCGCTCCCCACACCATGATGCCGGGTGTTGGCCCTGTGTGCCTCGGTAGTATGCAGTCCTGATTGTGGCGCTCACCTGCACGGCGCCAAACACGCATACGACCATCATTGGCACCAAGGCAGAAGCGACTCTCATCGCTGAAGACGACATGTCTCCATTCGTCCCTCCATTCACGCCTGTCGCGACACCACTGGAGGCGGGCTGCACGATGTTGGGGCGTGAGTGGAAGACGGCCTAACGGTGTGCGGGACCGTAGCCCAGCTTCATGGAGACGGTTGCGAATGGTCCTCGCCGATACCCCAGGAGCAACAGTGTCCCTAATTTGCTGGGAAGTGGCGGTGCGGTCCCCTACGGCACTGCGTAGGATCCTACGGTCTTGGCGTGCATCCGTGCGTCGCTGCGGTCCGGTCCCAGGTCGACGGGCACGTGCACCTTCCGCCGATCACTGGCGACAACATCGCTGAACTGTGGAGACCTCATGCCCGACGTGTTGAGCAATTCGGCTGTACGTCCACCCGGCCTCCCACATGCCCACTATATGCCCTCGCTCAAAGTTCGTCAACTGCACATACGGTTCACGTCCACGCTGTCGCGGCATGCTACCAGTGTTAAAGACTGCGATGGAGCTCCGTATGCCACGGCAAACTGGCTGACACTGACGGCGGCGGTGCACAAATGCTGCGCAGCTAGCGCCATTCGACGGCCAACACCGCGGTTCCTGGTGTGTCCGCTGTGCCGTGCGTGTGATCATTGCTTGTACAGCCCTCTCGCAGTGTCCGGAGCAAGTATGGTGGGTCTGACACACCGGTGTCAATGTGTTCTTTTTTCCATTTCCAGGAGTGTATGATACTTTCGTGAATCTCTAACCGTCAATCCCAAAAGACAGCATTTGTGGACTAAAACGAATAGAAAGCACAACATTAAATTTCTCATATCTCAATAAGGCATAGTTTTCTAGTGGAGTTAAATGTATTTAAAGTACGTTTACATTCACATCATTAAATTTTTTTCGTCGTGGTATGATGGTATATGCTATCTTGTACAGAGCCATACAATCACTTGAGAAAGTCCTAGAAGGCTGAATCTAATTGTGAACAAGTAAAATTAACATTGGAATGTGGAAAATGCCGTTCTCTTTGAGGTAAGAGATCCTGTAAGGGTTCTGATTTTACCGATCGAGGTACGGTAAATAGAAAAAAAAAGAAAATAAGATAATTTGTGGTGAAAGGAAGAAGGAATATAGAGGGGAAAGTGATGAGGAAATGAAAAGTAGCCGTAATTGTAATTTGGTCTGAACCTGACGAAAGCGGACGGGAACAATAACTGAGTTTGCTCACTTTGTTTATTATTTGTATCTTAACTAAATGTTACTTGCTGTGAAGCTTTCAGTTACGTTGTTTAACAGCTGTGTGATTTATACCATCACAGCCACGTCAAGAAGTTTCATTTGCGGTCCGGGGGGTGCAGGCGGCGGAGATGGACTAGCTGGTGAGCGCGGCGGCTGTCTGGACCGGCCGGCTGGCCGCGCCGCCGCGCTCACCCGCGCTGCCCGGTTTTAATTTCACGCGCCACGGGTCGACCTGAACTGAGAAATTCAGCCGCCGTGAAATACGGCCCGATACCGGAAAAGCCATGCATTAAGCAGGTGCAGCGTGAAGAGGCAGGGGAACGAGTTCGCCGCTGCCTAGCAAATTAGTGCTGCAGAGTTCGTTTTATTTCCAGCGCACCTAATTGCGTTATGCAGAAACTTAGATTAACAAATAAATAAAGCCCTTTCACTGCTACGAAATTTATAGGTGAGGACGGAATGTCTACGTAAGGCTCACAACTCTATCCCCAATTGTAGCAGAGACTCATGCCCTACTGAATGTTTTCATTCATATAAACGAGTGCGGTACAAATATATGCAAATATACGTCACGTACACTGACGTCACAAAAGTGATGGGATATAAAATACACATATACAGATGGCGGAAATATCGCGTACACAGGGTATAAAACGGCAATGCACTGGTGGAGCTGACACTTGTACTCATCTGATTTATGTGCAAAAGGTTTCCATCGTGGTTATGGATGCACAGAGGGAATTAACAGACTTCGAAGGCGGAATTCCAGTTGAAGCTAGAATCAGTGAAAACATTTCATTTCGGAAATCGTTAGGGAATTCAGTATTCAGAGATCCACAGTCTCAAGATTGTGCCGAGAACGGCAAATTTCAGGCATTACATCTCACCACCGACATCGCAGTCGTTGACAGCCTTCACTTAACGACCGATAGCAGCGGTCTGTGATTAGAGCTGTCAGTGTTAAAAGACAAGCCACATTGCGTGTAATGACGCAGAAATCAATATGGGACGTATGGTAAACGTATCCCTCAGTGCAGTGCGGTGAAATTTAACTTTAACTGGCTATTTCAGCAGACGACCGACGCGAGAGCCTTTGCTAACAGCACGACATCGCCTGTAGTGCCCCTCCTGGGCTCGTGACCATATCGGGTGGACCATAGAAAACCTTGACCCGGTCAGATAAGTACCGATTTCCGTTGGTAAGAGTTGATGGTAAAATTAGTGTTTCGCACACCACAATAAGCCATTGACGTAAGTAGTCAACGAGGCGCTCTGGTAGTTGTTCTTTGGTCCATAATAGTGTAGGCTGTGTTCAAATGGAACAGAGTGGGTTCTCTGGTCCAACTGAACTTATTAACTGAAAACGTTATGTTCGACAACTTGTAGGCCACTTGCGGCTATTCTGGAACTTCACGTACCCAAACATCGAGGGAAATTTTAGTGGTCACATTGTGCCGTGTCTCCGGGCCACAGTTATTCCCGATTTGTTTGAAGAACATTCTGGACAATTCGTGCGAATGATTTTCTTACCCAGGTTGCCCGAAATGGCGCCCATCGAACACTTGTTGAGTCCTACACAAAATCCAGCACCGGTAACACGTCCACATTATTGACGGGTACAGAGGCAGCATGACATACAGCGACTTATTGACTTCATGCTACGTGGCGCTACGTGGGGCAAAAGGAGGTCCGGCACGATGTTAGCGCTATCCTATGACATTTTTTCACGATAGTGTATATCTGTATGCGTGAAGCGTTCAACAAATTACAGAGTAAAATTCTATCTAACGACTTCACAGAAATTCCAAGGAAGTTTTGGTCTAATGTTAAATCAGTGAACGGATCGAAGGTATCTGTCCAGAGACACTTCCACCATAATGGCGTTGGGGCACACGCTTTTAGAAAAAAGGCAGAAGCACTAAACGTATTTTTCCAAAATCATTTCATAGAGGAAGATTGCATTATACCTCCTCTTTTAAGTCGTCGCACTATCGACAGAATGACATAAATAACCATGGGATGAAAAAGCAGCTGACATCGGTCAACAGAGAAAAGGCTATATAGCGAAGCCAGCCCTTTGCTACAGAGAGCGTGTTTAAGGACTTTCCCGTCTTCTGGCAGCAGTATACCGTAGGTTTCTGGAGAAGGGAAGTGGTCCTAATGAATAGAAAAAAGCACAAGTCATTTCCGTTTTCTAGAAGGGTTGTCGAACACACAGAACTATGGACCTACATCTCTGTAGGCCATATATTGTAAAATTTAAAAAATATTTTATGCATATTGCGGTATTTATGGAGATCGGAAATCTCCTCTTTAGCAATCAATAAGGGCCCCGAAAACAACGATCGTGTGAAACCCTAAACCCAGAAATCATTAGATGTGAAGTAACTTCTGGGATACCTCAAGGGAATGTTACAATACCATTAAATTTCGCTGTATGCAGGGTGTCCATAAAGTACCTTTACAACTTCAAAATTGTGTTAAAACGGCAGTTGTTGAAATATCTTAACAAAATGTTTTTATTGTTTTCAGTGTTTACTAAAAATTTATGGAGAGAGGGACAGTTATGGATAAAGGGAGGAGCGGATGACCAAGAACATCTGAGGAAAACATCGATCGCGTTTTAAACGTCTTCATCTGTTCACCGACGAAGTCCATCCGCACTGCTGCCAGACAGTTGCAACTAGCACGCACAACTGTGCATAAGGTTCTCCACAAGAAGTTGAGGCTGTACGCCTATAAAGTGCTACTGTTACAGACACTTGAGCCAAATGACAAGCAGAAACGGACAGAGTTTGCACTCAATATATCCGAACGACTTTCGGAGGATGAAGCATTCTTGAAGCGAGTTTGTTTCACTGACGAGGCAACTTTTCATGTTTCTCGGATATTAAACACACACAGTGTGAGAATCCTGGGATCTGAACACCCGCATGTGACTAGGGAGCTTCACTAGGATAGTCCAAAAGTGAATGTGTGGTGTGGAATCATGTGCAGTAGAATAATTCGTCCATTTCTGTAAATAATAGATTTCAGCTATCAGTCATCCTTTTGCTATTTTATTAGCAGATCTATATTTCAGCTAGAAACTAGCCATTCTCAATGCACTATCATGTTTTATCAATCCATGTAATGCCTGTTTGTCGGTCTTCATCGACAGTTCATTGAATACTAATCGTCCATTTTTTTCAGCTAGTCAAAAATTACTGCAAATGTTTACCACAATTGATTGAATTACAGCCAGCTATCATTTCCAGGAAGATGGTGCACCTCCACATTGGGGACTACATGTTCGGTGGTTCCTCAATGAAACGTTTCCAGGCTGATGGGTTGGTAGGGATGGGCCAGTTCCTTGGGCAACACGTTCGCCAGATATCACTCCCAAGGCCTTTCTTATGGGAGTATGTAAAAGATATCGTGTATCAAACACAGGTACGGGATATTGCTGACTAGAAGCAAAGGATTCGTGATGCCATTGCTACCAACGCGGACGCTATGTCACAGCGAATATGGCAAGCAATCGAGTACCGACTTGATGTGCTTCGTGCAAGTAAAGGCGCCCGTATAGAGATATATTAAACACTGACAAAAACTTTCATAAACACTGGTTACAATAAAATAAATGTTGTTAAAATATTTCAACAACTGCCGTTGTAACGAAATTTCGGAATTTAAAAGGGACCTTATGGACAGGTAAGGTCGGAATTTCTAGGAGGCTTTTCGCAGGTGATGCTGTTGTACATAGAGAGGCCGCAACTTTAAAAAAATTGTAGCGAAACACAGGAAGACGTGCGCAGGGACTGGTACTTGACTCCCAACATAAAGAGATTAATCTGTTGCGTATTTATAGGCACAAAGACCCATGATGTATGATTACACTATTAGAAAAAATCATTGGAAGCAAGAACTGCCATAAAACATCTAGGTGTAAGAGTACGGGCAATGTGAATTGGAGCGAAAACGTAAAATTAATCGCGATTAAGCCTGATTCATTAGAAATTATAAGGGTATATCCAGTTGATCTAGAATCATGAAATTTGGCAAGAAGCAACATTTTACAATACAAGCAAAGAAAAAAACGTCATAGAATTGTCGTTTGTAATTATGTTACACAAAAAATATTTCTTTTGGCGTCTGTTATTAAATTTCAGACTTTAGACATTCTCGAAAGTCATGGAATTCCCAGAACAGATTTCTTGCCAGTATCAGTGTCGATAACAACCAGAAACCGCCATGTATCTCTATTAGGCGGCCGTTGTGGCCAAGCGGTTCTAGGCGCTACAGTCTGGAAATGCGCGACCGCTACGGTCGCAGGTTCGAATCCTGCCTCGGTCATGGATGTGTGTGACGTCCTTAGTTAGGTTTAAGTAGTTCTAAGTTCTAGGGGACTGATGACCTCAGCAGTTAAGTCCCATCGTGCTCAGAGCCATTTGAACCATTTGAATTTTTCTCGATTACTTGGATGGATGAACTGTCTATATACATAATTAAGTTTGTACGCAAATCCACAGCGCGAGTCTTACTTACATTTGCCCAATTTCTAATAGATATATTAAATAACTGGGACATTTACTGTAACGCAATGTTATACCATTCTTCGTTGTGGAACTGCTTTCGTTAGGTTTCTTTAATATTTCTGTAGCTGCGAAACCACAAACGGTAGTTTCATTGAGAATTAGCCTTACCTGTACGTCAGGCACAAGCTTGCTGATAATATGTTCGTGCAATGTACACTCCTGGAAATGGAAAAAAGAACACATTGACACCGGTGTGTCAGACCCACCATACTTGCTCCGGACACTGCGAGAGGGCTGTACAAGCAATGATCACACGCACGGCACAGCGGACACACCAGGAACCGCGGTGTTGGCCGTCGAATGGCGCTAGTTGCGCAGCATTTGTGCACCGCCGCCGTCAGTGTCAGCCAGTTTGCCGTGGCATACGGAGCTCCATCGCAGTCTTTAACACTGGTAGCATGCCGCGACAGCGTGGACGTGAACCGTATGTGCAGTTGACGGACTTTGAGCGAGGGCGTATAGTGGGCATGCGGGAGGCCGGGTGGACGTACCGCCGAATTGCTCAACACGTGGGGCGTGAGGTCTCCACAGTACATCGATGTTGTCGCCAGTGGTCGGCGGAAGGTGCACGTGCCCGTCGACGTGGGACCGGACCGCAGCGACGCACGGATGCAGGCCAAGACCGTAGGTCCTACGCAGTGCCGTAGGGGACCGCACCACCACTTCCCAGCAAATTAGGGACACTGTTGCTCCTGGGGTATCGGCGAGGACCATTCGCAACCGTCTCCATGAAGCTGGGCTACGGTCCCGCACACCGTTAGGCCGTCTTCCGCTCACGCCCCAACATCGTGCAGCCCGCCTCCAGTGGTGTCGCGGCAGGCGTGAATGGAGGGACGAATGGAGACGTGTCGTCTTCAGCGATGAGAGTCGCTTCTGCCTTGGTGCCAATGATGGTCGTATGCGTGTTTGGCGTGGTGCAGGTGAGCGCCACAATCAGGACTGCATACGACTGAGGCACACAGGGACAACACCCGGCATCATGGTGTGGGGAGCGATCTCCTACACTGGACGTACACCTCTGGTGATCGTCGAGGGGACACTGAATAATGCACGGTACATCCAAACCGTCATCGAACCCATCGTTCTACCATTCCTAGACCGGCAAGGGATCTTGCTGTTCCAACAGGACAATGCACGTCCGCATGTATCCCGTGCCACCCAACGTGCTCTAGAAGGTGTAAGTCGAATACCCTGGCGAGAAAGATCTCCGGATCTGTCCCCCATTGAGCATGTTTGGGACTGGATGAAGCGTCGTCTCACGCGGTCTGCACGTCCAGCACGAACGCTGGTCCATCTGAAGCGCCAGGTGGAAATGGCATGGCAAGCCTTTCCACAGGACTACATCCAGCATCTCTACGATCATCTCCATGGGAGAATAGCAGCCTGCATTGCTGCGAAAGGTGGATATACACTGTACTAGTGCCGACATTGTGCATGCTCTGTTGCCTGTGTCTATGTGCCTGTGGTTCTGTCAGTGTGATCATGTGATGTATCTGACCCCAGGAATGTGTCAATTAAGTTTCCCCTTCCTGGGACAATGAATTCACGGTGTTCTTATTTCAATTTCCAGGAGTGTATATTGAGCCGACAGGGGCACAACGGTTGTCAAAACGGCGTGCTCTGCAGGACTGAGAGTAACTCTTGCCCCAAACCGCCACTGAAACCAGCGCACTGGCTCCCACCTAGTTCATGACCTGTGTAAGTAGGTTTTCTTGTTGGTAAAACCCCATAGCGCTCTGTATGAAAATCACTGACTGTGCTGTGTGCAGTCTGTGGCTGGTTGGCATTGTTGAAATATTTGTTATTGTAGTGTCAGGCAGTTGGAGGTGAGCCCCCAACAGTAGTCGATGTGGGGAGTGAGATGGCAGGGTTTTGAGAGCGGATGATCTGGACGTGTGTACATGAGAGACAGTAAATTTTTAAGACTGGATGTCATGAACACTTAAGGCCGGCCGGGTGGCCGAGCGGTTCTAGGCGCTACAGTCTGGACCCGCGCGACGGATACGGTCGCAGGTTCGTATCCTGCCTCGGGCATGGATGTGTGTGATGTCCTTAGGTTAGTTAGGTTGAAGTAGTTCTAAGTTCTAGGGGGCTGATGACCTCAGATGTTAAGTACCATAGTGCTCAGAGCAACTATTAAGGTAAATACATTGCTTGTTCTCTATCAAAATGGTTCAAATGGCTCTGAGCACTATGGGACTTACCATCTGAGGTCATCAGTCCCCTAGAACTTAGAACTACTTAAACCTAACTAACCTAAGGACATCACACACATCCATGCCCCAGGCAGGATTCGAACCAGCGATCGTAGCAGTCACGCGGTTCCGGACTGCGCGCCTAGAACCGCGAGACCACCGCGACCGGCTCTCTATCAAAATCTTTTATTTGAAATGGTTCACATTTCTCTGAGCACTATGAGACTTAACAGCTACGGTCATCAGTCCCCTAGAACTTAGAACTACTTAAACCTAACTGACCTAAGGACATCACACAACACCCAGCCATCACGAGACCGAGAAAATCCCTGACCCTGCCGGGAGTCGAACCCGGGAACCCGGGCGTTGGAAGAGCGAACGCTACGGCACGACCGCGAGATGCGGGCAATCTTTTATTTAGCTGGCAGTAGGGGCGCTCGGTGTAGTGCAGTAGTTCGAGTAACGAAGATTTTTGTGAGGCAAGTGGTTCATGAAAGGTATAGGTTATTGTTAGTCAGGACCATTCTTTTGTAGAGATTATTGAATGTCAGATTGCGTTGCGCTAAAAATATTGTGTGTCAGTTTAGCGTTGATCAGAATAGGTAAAGAGCGAAATGTCTGAGTACGTTCAGCTCCGCTAAGCTGTTTGAAAATCAAATAACGTAAGGGGTTTACCAACACTGTAATTCAGTAATTTTTCTAAGGGGATGTTTCACCTGAAGAGGCGCATTCGCAAAACATTCTCACTGCTGAGTAAAAATACCGAGCATTCAAGTAGTTCCAATGTCTTTAGTGTCGTAGCTCTCTTGGACGATCTTGTTTTGCTAAACAGGCGGCCACATAAAGCTTCGACTGGGTACCACAGCTCCAGGCTGTGGCGTGGTCACTGTTCGACCCTCTTAAGTTCGCAAAGGACTCGGGGCCAGCCAGCAGCGGGCCAGACCACACCTTCCACCAGCACGTTCGACTACTGCCCGGAGACAGAAGGATCGGCTGTTGCAGAGGATATCCACCCACCAGCGTCCGCGTTCCGTTTTCTCGTGGAGGGCAGTGCCGTGGCGCGAGTGCCACGTGTCACCAGTGGCCGGCGCGCGGTATCATCTACATCTATATTTACACTACGCAAGCCACCCAACGGTGTGTAGCGGAGGGCACTTTACGTGCCACTGTCATTACCTCCCTTTTCTGTTCCAGTCGCGTGTGGTTCGCCGGAAGAACGACTGTCTGAAAGCCTCCGTGCGCGCTCGAATCTCTCTAATTTTACATTCGTGATCTCCTCGGGAGGTATAAGTAGGGGGAAGCAGTATATTCGGTACCTCATCCAGAAACGCACCTTCTCGAAACCTGGCGAGCAAGCTACATCGCGATGCAGAGCGCCTCTCTTGCAAAGTCTGCCACTTGAGTTTGCTAAACATCTCCGTAACGCTATCACGGTTACCAAATAACCCTGTGACGAAACGCGCCGCTCTTCTTTGGATCTTCTGTATCTCCTCCGCTCTGGTACGGATCGCACACTGATGAGCAATACTCAAGTATAGGTCGAACGACTGTTTTGTAAGCCACCTCCTTTGTTGATGGACTACATTTTCTAAGGTCTCTCCCAAAGAATCTCAACTTGGTACCCGCCTTACCAACAATTAATTTTATATGATCATTCAATTTCAAATCGTTCCGCACGCATACTCCCAGATATTTTACAGAAGTTACTGCTACCAGTGTTTGTTCCGCTATCATATAATCATAGAATAAAGGATCCTTCTTTCTATGTATTCGCAATACATTACATTTTCTATGTTAAGGGTCAGTTGCCACTCTCTGCATCAAGTGCCTATCCGCTGCAGATCTTCCTGCATTTCGCTACAATTTTCTAATGCTGTAACGTCTCTGTATACTACAGCATCATCCGCGAATAGCCGCATGGAACTTCCGACACTATCTACTAGGTCATTTATATATATTGTGAAAAGCAATGGTCCCATAACACTACCCTGTGGCACGCCAGAGGTTACTTTAACGTCTGTAGACGTCTCTCCATTGATAACAAAATGCTGTGTTCTGTTTGCTAAAAACTTTTCAATCCAGCCATACAGCTGGTCTGATATTCCGTAGGCTCTTACTTTGTTTATCAGGTGACAGTGCGGAACTGTATCCAACGCCTTCCGGAAGTCGAGGAAAATAGCATCTATCTTGGAGCCTGTATCTAATATTTTCTGGGTCTCATGAACAAATAAAGCGAGTTGGGTCTCACACAATCGCTGTTTCCGGAATCCATGTTGATTCCTACACAGTAGATTCTGGGTTTCCAAAAACGACATGATACTCGAGCAAAAAACATGTTCTAAAATCCTACAACAGATCGACGTCAGGTATATATGTCTATAGTTTTGCGCATCTGCTCGACGACCCTTCTTGAAGACTGGGACTACCTGTGCTCTTTTCCAGTCATTTGGAAGCTTCCGTTCCTCTAGAGACTTGCAGTACACGGCTGTTTGAAGGGGGGCAAGTTCTTTCGCGTACTCTGTGTAGAAGAGATCGCTGCTGGAGCCAGAGTGCCTTGCACTGGCTGTCGCAACTGAGGCACGGGCAATGTGGCTGCGTCCTCAGAAAGACAGAGCGACCAAACAGCCAAGTGAGCGGAATTCAACGTGAGTGGGACGAAGGACGCACAGGAAAGTACAATGTTTACAGATTGCCGCAGTTTCTCTATGAAGCCGTGAGCTGCCCTCTTCCCAACAACATCACCGTAGCTTTGGCGACTTCGTTCCAAATAATATAGATCACCTGCTCGCACTTGACATTTGTTGCTTTTGTTTCTTCTCCACGTTTTTCTACAGACTTTCTATATAGTCCTGACTTCTAGTCTTCCTCTTTTGAGAAGAAAAACAATGCTTTTCTCGAGGGCTGCTATGGTATGATCCACCTCTGACGTAGTCTGGAGCGCAGCCGCCAATAATCGCCAGCGTGCTGCTCACCCCGCTTTCGGCGCGGGCCCTCGCCTCCGCCTCCTCTCCGCTCCCCTGCTCCCCCCACAGCCGGAGGGTCGCCACCCCCCGCTCTGCACCGGACGCACGCCGGTCTTGATGCCGCCGCCGCCGCCGCCGCCGACGACGACGACGACGACGACGACGGCCGCCTGAGCCGCCGGCGCCGCCTCCGCCACCGCCGCTACGCTCGGCGGCGACCCGGCCGGGCGCCGCTGCTGCATCGATCCGCGGGGCGGCGCGTTGCCCCCACGTCTCTGCCGCCAGCCGCCGTCCGCCGAGCCGCCCCCACGTGCCCGCACGTCCGGTATCTTGTCAGGACGCGGCGCCGCTCTCAGAGTGCCACCAGAGTTTGCCGCGGCGGGCTTACGAAGGTACGGGGATGTAGTAAACGCTACGGTGATGCTATGTTTCTCACAACGGAAACTCCTCATCGCACCGCTCTCGGACTTAGTGGTAAAATGGCCCACTGGATGGACCGTCAAAATCTGTTCAAAGATCAAGCATAAACACAAGAAGAAGGTGTACCGAACCGTAGAAAAAAAAAGTTTAATAAAAACACTCAGTGGTCCACGCTCAAGATGTGCAACATCGATCGAACTGTAAGACTCACGCCGTCGTAATCGTGCGGTCACGGTGTCCGAACCTACCCCGTACACTATCCTTTTTTCAAAAAATTAAGAATTTTCCGTCGATGCATTGACGTGTCTGTACGCCTTCTGTAATCTCAACAACTGGCATGCTATACATTTATTATACACTGAAGCTCCAAAGAAACTCGTATAGGCTTGCGTATTCAAATATACAGGGTGAATTTAAACCGACAAACTCTGGGAAGTTGTAGCGGACATCAAAACAAATATTTTTCCCTAATGTCATTTTTTCCTATGAGAAGTATTTAAACCGGTAGAGGAAGATTTCTCTGGCGACAAATTAATTAAACCAACTAACACTTTTCCACTTTTTCATGACCAAGAGACAACAAATTAACAGAACCCAATTTGAATTACAGTAGATATTCAAAAATGCCTCCATTGATACGTAAACAAAGGTTACACCGTCGGATCGTGTCCTGTCTGACGCGGGCAAAGACCCCAGGAGTATCCTGAATTCTTCCTGCTGCTGCTACTGTCCGGTCCACTAGAACCTCTTCTGATGCAACAGGAGTTGCGTAAACAAGGTTGCGAATCTCTCCCCACAAAAAAATCCAGAGGGGACATATCTGGGGATCGAACAGGCCATGGTACAGGACCACCTCTGTCAATCCACGTTTCTGGGAACCGTCGGTCCTGGAATCGATGCACACGACTACTGAAATGTGCCGGCGCCCCGTCAAGTTGGAACCACAAGAGTTGTCCTGTAGGGAGCAGGACGTCGTCTTCCAGCAATTCTGGCAATGCTATGGCGAGAACATTGTAATAGTGCCTACCATTTAATGGCCTAGGTAGCAGATACGGACCAATTAAACAGTCCCCTTAACACCGAGCCACACATTAACGAAGAGCGCTAGTAACTGTGGCATGTGGGTTGTCCTCACTCCAAAATGCGAATTGTGCCTGTTGAAGACTCCATCACGCCCAAACATTGCTTCATCGGTAAGCAATTCATAGGATTCAAATGTAGGATGCATTTCACACTGTTCCAGGTACCACTGCGAAAACTGTGCTCTAGGTGGATAATCAACTGAATCCAGATTGTGGACACGCTGTAAGTGAAATGGACGTAACTATTTCTGTCGAAGAACTGTTCTTACATTCGTCTGATTCATCCCCAAGTTACGTGCAATTGCACGAGTGCTGGTTGAAGGATCCAGCTCCACATGCTGCAAGACAGCTTCCTCAAATTGCAGCGTTCTTACCGTGCGACGGCGTCCCTGTCCAGGTAATTTGCTAAATGATCCGGTCTCACGCAGACGTTGAAACACAGCAGCAAAGGTCGTATGATGTGGATCGTCCGTTGTGGTGCGCTACGTGGTACGCACCTACCATATCAGTGTACTCACTCCAGATGTATCGCTACATTAGTAAACAGAGACCATGTAATGCTACATTGGTGGACAGCAGTTGCCTACAACTGAAGAGCTTAATACGGCCTCCACTGGTTTAAATAATCCTCATAGGAAAAAAATGATATTACGGAAAAATATTTGTTTTGATTTCCCTACGACTTCGCAGAGTTTGCCGGTTTAAATACTTTTCACCCTGTAGATATATGTAAACAGGCAGAATACAGCCCTGCGGTCGGCAATACGTACGTAAGACAACAAGCGTCTGGCGCAGTTGTTAGATCGGTTATCAAGATTTAAGTGAGCATCTCCGAGGTAGCGATGAAGTGGGGATTTTCCCGTACGACTATTTCACGAGTGTACCGCGGATTTCAGGAATCCGGTAAAACATCAAATCTCCCAGATCGATGCGGCCGGAAAAAGATCCTGCTGCTCCTGCAAGAACGGGACCAATGACCACTGAAGAGAATCGTTCAACGTGCCCGAAGTGCAACTCTTCCGCGGATTGCCGCAGATTTCAATGCTGGGCCGTCAACAAGTGTCAGCGTGTGAAGAGTACAACGAAACATCATCGAAGGTCCACAATTGTGTCTTTGATGATTGCACGACACGAAACTTTACGCCTCGGTTATGCTCTTCAACACCGACATTGGACTGTTGACAGGAAACATGTTGCCTAGTCGGACGGGTGTCGTTCCTAATTATATCGAGTGGATGGACCGGCACAGGTTTGAATCCATGGACCCTGCAAGACAGTAGGGGACCATTCAAGGTGGTGGAGGCTCTGTAATGGTGTGGGACGTGGGTGGTTGGAGTGATGTGGGACCCCTGGTATGGGACTCCTAATACGTCTAGAGACGACTGTGACAAGTGACAATTACGCAAAGCATCCTGTCTCGTCATCTGCAGTCTTTCACGTCCATTGTGCTTCCCGACGGACTTGGACAATTCCAGCAAGACTATGCGACACCACAAACGTCCATGATTGCTACAGACTGGCTCGAGGAACACTCATCTGAGATAAAAGACTTCATTTGGCCCCCAAACGTTGCAGACATGAATATTATTGGGCATATCTGCGATGCCCTGCAACGTGCTGTACAGAAGAGATCTCCACTCCCTCGTTCTCTTACGGATTTATGTACAGCCGTGCACGATTCATGGTGTCAGTTCCCTCTATTACTACTTCAAACACTAGTCGACTACATGCGACGTCGTGTTGTGGCACTTCTACGTGTTCTCGGGGACGTACACGATATTGAGCAGGTGTACCAGTTTCTATGGATTTTCAGTTTAGAGTATGTCATGTGGTAAGAATACATTATCGTCACATGCAAATGTGATTAATATTGAGAGCACGCGAGACTCTTCATATACCTCTGACAGAAATGAAAACAACAAATAAACTGGTATGAACTTTGCTTGAACAAGGGAATTCCAGAGGCAAAATTTACAATAACGAAAGCAAGAGTCATAACTTGTGGTACTTGTGTAGAAAAAATAGGAGGTACGTGGGTCTGGAGGTCTCTTCCTTACACCTCGCTGTTGCATAGGGACGTTATACTGCAACGCAGACAAATATCAGAGTGCAGTGAATAGCGACATGAATGACCGGGTGGACAGTTCATGATTTTGTGGAAGAAAAAAAAAAAAAAAGAAATTAGGCACGAAGGAGAGTTGAACACACTTCCTCCCTTGAAGTCCAAGAATGTGACCACAGAACCATTACGCCGTTGCTACTTATATCCTCCCGATGTTGAACATCTTAGCTCGGACTTATCAGTGTTTCGATTTTCCTTCTTTTTTCACAGTTCAGTACACCTTCTTCCTCTTCTCATGCTTGATCTGTGTTCAGTATTTGACGGGCTGTACACTGAGTCATTCTATCACTAAAGACTAGGGGGAGGAGGGGGATGTTATGGGGAGCTCCCCTTATTAGGAGTGCAGATAACTCGACAACCCGATAACACCCCAACTAAATGTCACAAAATTTATTGTTATCTGTGCGACGAGCAATTTCCTTCTCTTGTAGTAACATCAGAGCAATGAGTAACGAATACTAACAGTTGAGCTTAACTATCTAACATCTTTGATGATGTTACAACTGGAAACGTAACGTAGCTATTACTAGCATGCGCAGATAATATTCAGGCAAAAAATGAAATTCCATCCCTTCTATATTTTGTATAGTGATGGAAAAGTAAAAGGAGAAAAATTTAAATTGCAATTTACTTCAATGAATATTAAACTTTCAATTTTAAGTTAAATGTTATTGTGCTTCACAAAAAACGTTTTCCCCCTTAATTAAGAGAGCGTTTAAATGCACTGCCCAGCTATGCCCATGTCTAATTCTTTCACTTGTGTCATGTAGATTCGTACAGTCGCCGTAATTATCAAATTGCAGCTGTAGTCTCCGCAGTCTGCGCCGGTTCTGTTGCACGCCGCTCTTCTGAAAACTTTTTTGTTTATTTCTCACGCTAGATTTGCGTGGCAACCTACACTCTGGAATGCATGAATGTAGTCGTCTGAGATTCTGTGGGAGAAAATATTAGTAAATTACGGTTACGATACAAGGATGCTCTATTGCGACGGAAACTCACCGTGTGCATGTCGAACTAACACTCATAAAGCCGCAGAGACGAATGTCAAATCATGCGTAAACTTGAAGCACATATTCCTAAAAGTGTTAAAATGATGAGAGTGCTCACCTTTGAATAAATATTTATTTATACGATATATCTCTTTAACAAAAGAACCATTTCCATATTTCTATTCACGAGATATTAGGCCTTAGCATATAAATTAGCTTCATTCTCTAATTCCGTGATGGCTGTAAAGCAGCAAATCAATCAGATAAGCTCCGACAACACGTCCTTTTATTCTAGTATTTCAAGCCACAGTAAAATGTATTATTAATCCATTGTGAAAAATGCTATACCAACAAACAGTAAACTCATGCAGAGGTTATTCTCGCAGTCACTTCCTTTCACTTCTGCAAATACGTTAATTCTCAAGCGCGCACAGCGCGGAGTTCGTTCATAACAGTCTGGTACGTAGAACATCCCATCTGATACAAACAATCCATTTCCAATAAGTACTTTTTTATCTTTGAAGTCGATTTGTGTCACTAAATATTTCTTGAGAGCATTTCACTAGTCTTTTGGAAGTGCGGATACACAAGCAAAGCGATTTTTTGACGTAGCCTGCCTTTACTGCGTAGGTTGTTGTTTTATTTGAAATAAACTCTGCTCCATAATTTAGCGGTTAGATATTTTCGTCTCCTTGGTGTAAGTAAGTTACGTCACAGTTAAGATTGCTATGTGTGTCTTTCGGACAACGAAGTAAATAGAGGAAGTGCCCTTCAAGTTCCGGCATTAACGACACTGTCCACTTGGAATGTACAATAACGTGAATGGATGAATGATACCAACAACGTCCAGCGACCTGGGTCAAGTAAAAATAACATTGTCAGGTCAGATTCACAATTTACCCAGTCTCCTCTGTCAGTGTCTAACGAGTACACTTTTCCTGCGAAACTCCGTAAATTGGCATCAAGAAACGAAAACGCCGCTTTAGCTATAAAATTATTTAATTGTACAATTATTTAATTGTACA
The DNA here is from genome assembly GCF_023897955.1 of Schistocerca gregaria. Classification (NCBI taxonomy): domain Eukaryota; kingdom Metazoa; phylum Arthropoda; class Insecta; order Orthoptera; family Acrididae; genus Schistocerca; species Schistocerca gregaria. Next base: position 420,628,936 of record NC_064924.1, read on the forward strand.
ATTATTTAACAGTTTTCAGACGGGGTGTGATAAACAAACGGATGATGCTCGCGCAGTTCGTGTACACATGTGTTTCTAATGCATCAATTGAGTTTTAAGTCGTAATGACGTGATTCTTTTATTTTATATATATAGTGAGGTAGTGAAAATGAGTCACACAGAAGAGACGTATGCACGAAATTTCACAAAGCTGAGGTCTCCATTCTCCAAAGTAAGCGAAATCATAATAAGGCCTGTTTTACACTTGAGTACAATGAACGCATGAAACTCCCATGGAAGTTTGTTTGGAGAAAATAACCGTTAAATACCCCTTAAATCCAAAAACGGAAGCGTGGCGGTTAAACGTTTTTGAAATGAGTTTTGACATAACATTTTGTTTCTTTATTATTTATCAACACTGCCGTCAACGTCATCATCCGGCGAATGTGATGAGATATTTCAATTTAACCTAAGAGAAAATAAAAAAAATTACGATAATTCAAAAACTTTCTGCAATATTGACGAAAGAAACAATAATTATTTTATTGAAATGTATATGAAAGCTTCTATTCAGGTGAATGTTTCTTGTGAAATGTTTAATAGTTACTGATTATTGACAGTAAAATTAACAGGAGGGCTGGAATAATGGAATCCTAGGTGTTTAAAACAGCTTCTTAAGGGATGTGATTTATGCCTAACCTCAAAACGGTGCTACAGACGTAATGAACTAGATGGAATTATTTTAAAATATTAAGTAAGTTACGAACCAGTCACTTCAATAATTAATGTGGTTCTCACATTCTGTTGCACCAATGCCATCAGAGTTAATTATTTATTTTTAAGCAAATGGAACGCACGAAAATTGTGGTGTTGCTTCCTGGCTGGATCAAAGTAGTATGGATGGAACACGAATTCGGATATGGGAAGAATGTGGATGCAAACTGCCGGTGTCCTCCTCAAAGGAAACATCCAAGAGATTTAGGGAAAACTGTAAATCAGCATCTGCATACCGTCTCCTTCCTGAATGCGATTCCGTGTGTTGGTCACTGCGATATATAATTAAAATGGCTTTCGGACACCGTCATGCAGCCGCAGTGGGCTCAGACATCGTAACACCTGCTATTGTCTCGATAACGTCGCTGCAAAGAGCAATATGCTCCATACTATGGCGTGGTAGCAATTCTGCCTGTTAGGAGTGTCGTACAATAACGAGCGCTTGGAACGGTCATTTCACAGCATTGCACGGCACACCAGTTACGAATTACCATCTTCCGTTGTTTGCGACACTGAATAGAGGAAGTAGCGTAGAAACGACCAATATCGGTCATGCAGCCGCCACGAAGCACTATGGAGAGGACGAGGGTGGTGGGGGGGGGGGGGGGGGAAGGGAGTGGAGGAAGGATTGTCTGACAATCACATCCGACTGTAACTGTCTGAAACGGTGGCTTTCAGCAATATCTGCTGAGTGTCAACATGAGAAGCATTGGCAATCAGATGGCCTAACTGCTCGGTAGCGAGCTAACGACTATGTTCAACACTTATCATTGCCACCGCAGCTTCTGTAAGACCGTGAACGACGATCATGAAGCCATCTTGAATGATAGGACAATACTTTTTAGTTACTAGTCAGTCGTGTGTGGAAAGTGAATAACACGCCACCTCAATGGAACTCGTCATGAAAATTTGCTCATGCTAAATCAGATAAATTTGCCAACAGTTCAAACGTGTGTGAATATCCACACAATACTGTATTTCAATATGACCATCCCAATACAACCAGTAAATATGCTTTAGGAGCTGCGGATATTGTACTTCTGAATCATGCGTCATCACATCAATTTGGAATCACTCTGTGATAGTAACAGCCTTCAACACTATCTACATAACAAATGGTTGAAATGGCTCTGAGCACTATGGGACTTAACATCTGAGGTCATCAGTCCCCTAGACTTAGAAATACTTAAACCTAACTAACCTAAGGACGTCACACACATCCATGACCGAGACAGGATTCGAACCTGCGACAGGAGCAGCAGCGCGGTTCGGGACTGAAGCGACTAGCACAGCCCGGCGACAGCGGCTGGTTACAGAGAAGGAGACATCTTCTAATATATCTCGCCTTGTGGAAAAAGAAAATACAATTGTGTATGCAAGAGTAAACTGGAAGAATATTGGCAAGGCAGAAACTTTGTTGTAGTTCAATAACTGAAATTATTTTTCAATGTAATTTCCTTTAATGGTAATGTAACGCCCAAATATGTTAGGTATTATACTTCTTCGCTGAATTAAATTCCGAATTGTCTGCAGTATGCCTATCAGCGTGCTTCTGTAACCTCATTCGACTAAAAAGTCCTCCAAAAACAGTTTTATCTAAGTATGTTTAGAGACGTAAGATGCACGGTGCCAATACAGTTAAACAGAACTACCAAAGATCTTACATAGAGGTTAGACTTTACTGAAAGCTGCTAATATTCTCAGGAACAAAAGAAAAAGAGAGAGAGTGCAAGTTCTTTCTGCTCCAGATGCCAGAAATGTTGGCCTACGGAGGCAGGAGCGTTTTATGGTCTGTCAGTGGAACATCCACTACCAATACTAATTACAAATACGTTTAGAGTCCAGAGATCCATAATGTAGTGTGAAGACGTTGCCAAGTGACCTACTCTAGTGCTGGCCTACGATGTCACATCCGCACCACAGAGCAAACGGACTACTGTGTTACACACACACACACACACACACACACACATATATATATATATATATATATATATATATATATATATATATAGGAGCGCGAGCTTTGTACACGCCCCCGATAAACCATGCAAGGGCCTGCAGAGAGGCTGCGAAGTCTCTTAAGCCGTGGCGAACAGCTCCCGCGGGTGTCGTAAGGAGAAACCGGCTGCGCTGCGCAGAGCAGCCTACCCACGGCGCGGCGCGGGCTGCCTACGTAGTCTTGCCTGTTGCGCTCCCAACCTACTGCGCGTGGTTCAAAACACCACTGCTGTTAAGGCGTAATTATACTTTATCTCTCGCCGGCTTACGTCGGTTGTTTCAGATGGAAGCGTAAATATTTCAAAAGCACAATTTTATCGGCAATATGGAAATAAACGTCCATTTAAAGAGGTGCACAATTCTTTTAATGTGCAGAACTACAGCTGTTTAAGAGACATTTACGCATACACTATCTAGGCTTCACTGGAATGAGCTTCACCACAAAGTGACTTGCGGCAAAAATATAAAAATAAAAGAAATATCTTCGTTTTAATACTGTGGTGCAGGCGTCCTTCAATATTAATTATGTGATCGCTCTAAGTTTGTGGTTATAGCTTGAGACCAGTGCCTACCAATTTTAGTTGTATATTACTGCACTGAGGATGGTCACTAAGAGACCGAAAATTTTCCTTCCAATATTAAAAGATGTATACATAATTATTTTGAATGGGATTATTCGAAAGATTTTTTTTTTTCAATGAAAAGCTTGCTGCGTTCAAATTCAAATGATCAAATATGTGTGAAATCTTATGGGACTTAACTGGTAAGATCATTAGTCCCTAAGCTTACACACTACTTAAGCTAGATTATTCTAAGGACAAACACACACACCCATGCCCAAGGGAGGACTCGTACCTCCGCCCGGATAGGCCGCACAGTCCATGCAACGCCCTAGACCGCTCGGCTAACCCCGCGCGGTCTTGGTGTGTTCAGGAGGGTACTTTATACATAAAAATGATGTGTGGGGAGCGCTATTTATGCGAATAGCCAGCGTGAAAAAAAAGAGATCGTTCATTATTCACCTACGAAAGCTACATAAACGTCTTGGGAGGGTCAGTATTTATGGAATTAGCACATACAGGAGGTTCGTTTCGAAAAGGAGGCCACTGCGCAAAAGAATGGGATGGTGACCACTATCCAATCTAATTATTGTTTAAAGGTCTAAGTTAGGCGAATGTTATCATCAGCACTTCAATAAAAGAACGATATTGAAACCACATTAACATTTACTCCCATTAGTGATTCACAATTTACCAGTACTCACATAATTATTAATCCAAATCAAATATACACAGAGGTAAAAGAGTCGCAACCCTAAAAGTAATTAATATAGAGTGATGAAATTTCAAGAACCCATTTGTCTAGGTAACTTATTTAAGTGTTAACGTTGGAGGATCACTGGTTAATGCAAGCGTGAGATAAACCACTGCAAATGTGAAATGCTGGTGCAGTAACAGACGTTGTAACCGCCAGAATTTGAATACAAGGACGCAAACGCGCATGAACTGTGTTATACAGTTTGTGGGATGGAGTAACATGCCTGTGGCATTTGGTCGAACAGTGGAGAGACGTTAACTGCTGCTTCTGGATGGCGTTGGAGTTGACGCCCTATTATGCCCCTGTATGTGCTGGATTGTACACAGGTCTGGTCGTCAAGCAAGCCGAGGCAACGTGTCAACACTCTGTAGAGCATGGTGAGTTACAATAGCGGTATGTGTGCGAGCGATAACCAGTTCGAAAACACCCTCTGGAACGCTATTCATGAATGGCGGCACAACAGATCGAATCATGACGCTGCACTCAGGATGCTCCCGCTGTCGTGCGAAATCGCTCCACAGACCATAACTCCAAGTGTGACTCCAGTGAGTCTAGCATGCAGACTGATAGGTTGCAGGTCCTCAACTGGTCTCCTTCTGAACAACACAAGGCCATCGCTGGCACCGAGGCTGAACAAGCTTTCATCAGAAAACACAATAGACCTCAATCCTGCCAATCAAATGAGCTTTAGTTTCACACTACTGAAGCTACAAATGGTGTCGCTTGTGGTCCATGGAATGCACGCTACAGTGCGTCTGGCTCGGAGTTGTTCTTGTAGTAACCTATCTGTAACAGGTCGTTGTGCCACTGTGGAGCCAGCCGCTGCTCTAATTGCTGCTTAAGATGAAGTAGGTCCGCCAGTGCTGTACGCAGAACACGATGGTCTTCCACGTGCTCTGGTCTCCTTGCAGCCTTATATTTTCGTGACCATCGCTTCCAGCAATCATGTACAGCGGCTACAATCGTACCAGGTCTTTCTGTAGTACCGCAGAAGAAACATTCAGATTCACATAACCCTACTAAACATTCTCAGTGAGGTGCTTATAACGGCATCTTCGTAGTGTTAAAGGCATTCTCGACTAACAGCAACTCACTATGTCCTATCTCAAAGGTAATTAACACTCAACACCGTAACAGCGTGTATTTAAAGCAGACCTGATACGCATCCTTGTATGACTGGAGCGAATTTTAAACAGATTTCATCCTCATATGTAGTAAAACGCCTACTAACTTTCGTGTATATCATACAATTCCTTCTTGATGTTTCCGTCGGTGTGTGTACGTAGCGCAACTGAAGCCCCCAGTCAACGACTCATTAAAGAAAAGACCACGGTATTCTTGGAACGAACTCGGAAAGTTTTCAGTATGTGGGCAGGAGGAACCAGATAATGCAGCACAGTGGAATGCTGATTAGTCTCTCATATTAATGTGGAACTGACTGATTTTGTGCAACACGGAAGGGGGAACATGCTCTCAAGAATGCAGGGGAATACACACTCAAGATTCGATAGCATCCTGCATGCGCTTCACGTGCTATACCCTGAGCTATTCCCTATCAGTACATCTGCGTCACTGTGATAATTCACTATCGCATATCCAGCCGAACAAACAGATCACTGATTACATTCAGTTAATTAAATGGACAGTATAGTCGAACGATTATGAAACAACACTTTTGAAACGTATTTAACGAGGATACGCGGTGCAGAGCGATTCGTTAATAAGAAACGAACAGAAAGGAAGCCACTGTCACATTTCCAGGTTGAGAAGATAACCACTGATTATATGGAATAAATTGCGCTCACAATATGACGTAGAGAATGTTGAAACGCTAATGAAACATTAACAAAGAAGAACACCTGTGGATAGCTGTTTAATAACACAACAAATTCATAAGATTGTCTCCTACCACGTGTTTAAGTACACAAAGAAATTAATCATTAAACTGAATAAATTGAACTCTCGATATGTCGGAAATAATATTAAATAATTTTTGAAACACAACCAGTCAATAAGAAACACAAAGCAGATATATTCATGAATACATGACGTTTTAAGCATTTCCTAGTGCCAGGTGTACAATTTCACAAAGAAATCATTGATTAAACTGAATAAACAGTACTTGTGATACTTCGAAGACAAAGTCCTAACGTTTTGAAACATATTTCCTGAAGAAGAGCTATTTATGAATACGAGTCTCTTGGAAAATTTCCTAGCGTCAGGTGTACAAGTTCGTTGAGAAGCAACGATTAAATCGGATAAATTAAGCTTCTAAAATATCGGAAATGATTGTAAAGATCTACTGAAATGTGTTTAAGACAGCGGAGTCGGGAAAAACATCATCAATATTTTACATATAATAAAGTAGATAGAGTAGGGAAACATGCAATAGAATAGGTGAAATGCGAAAGGCATGAATTCAGCAAACAAATGTTAGTCAATCTTCCACTCACAACTCGTAGTCGCTGTTTTATAGCGTAGAGAAGCTCAATATATCTCACGTCATGAAAACTGTGGAACCAATATTCGGCCGTCGCAAAAAGTTCGAAGCTCCACGTTACAAGACCAATTCAGCGTCTTCGCTTTCCTCTGTCTTGAAAGTGATGACAACTAATTTACGAACATACTGTAAGTAGCTTCAATATTATGAAGTTGTGACATAAAACATATAGCTGATAACATTGTTGAAAACTTTCATTTTAAGGCTGGTTATTTGGGAAATATTTGTATTAGAGACGGGAATATTATTTTCCTTCATCGAAACATGACTATTGATCTTAACATTTGCCTAAAATGTATCGTTACTTATAGTTACAATCATGAGCGTAACCAGGTTGGGATGGACGAGGTATTGCCCCGGCGATATAGTGGCACAGGACCCCCTAGCCTCGAAAGAAAGAAACGAAAAAAAAAGGAAAAATTAAAATCGAGATATTAGAAAAGTAATGCATGAGCTGTATTACTACAGCTGACCATTTCATGGTCCCCCGTTCAAAGAAAGCTGCAAACAATTGTGAAATGGTATCTCCAGTGCGGTTCCAAGCTGTCGTGGATGCAGACGATCTTGTATTGAGCAACGTTTGTTACTTTTTACGTAAACATGGTATGCAAGTAACATATGTTTCCCCTCACGTGGAAATGGAACTGTATCTCTTTCAATGCTTTATTCGTTATTTCTATTCCACATATTCTTACAAATGTTTCCACAAATTTCCATTTTCCAGCTATCACTCGTTTTTAACCGGGTCATTAAGTAGCGATAATTTGATAGCAACACTGTGGTTGTGATGTGTGTGTGTGTGTGTGTGTGTGTGTGTGTGTGTGTGTGTGTGTGTGTGTAAGTTTGTATGGAATCTGCTACAACATTGCCTGGTTGTACTTCTCTTGATGGGAATCAATGGGATCCTTCTGCCAATGATGTCAGGACTCTTGTTCTCCCCACCACTATCTCTTCCTTTCCTGCAGTTTGCTTTGGGGCGTCTTTCCCCAATTCCTACAGAGCGAAGTTTGCAATGTTGAAACAATGAACCGGTTCTGTGGGTAACAGAGCTTAAATCCTTTTCTGGCTTTCCAGGTATAGAATTTCCATGGTTCTCGTAAATCAGTTAATACTTCGATGCACCCATTGAAAAATTGATTTCCAATCTCTTTCACCATCCTCGTCCAAAAAGAGCGTCGAACACGTCATCCACATGACAGTTATCCATTGCCTACCCTTAATGCTGTTGCATTTCTGTTTGAAAACGCACTTCTATATAAAGCCCAAATAATTTAACCTCTTTTACAAAGCACACTGTTTTCTAGTTATAATCAAAGTTAACAAATTCCATTTCCCAACCATTCTACTTACTGACAGTGACAAAACCACGCACCATCAGTAACACATCACTTTTTACTTGTGCTATCATCAGAAAATTCAGATATTAACTACTTGTTAGAGCGTAAGAGAAATATATAAAAGGAAAGGTAGTTGTCTCACGAAGTGGTTCTCACGATTACTCTAGTAAACAAACACACTAAGCCTGGTGTATAAATAATACGCACCTAGTTTTGTTTTTCAAATGTAGTGTATTTGGTGATGCAACCAAGTGAAAAGTCGTTTCATTTAGTCATCTCATAATATTAAAATAAAATTCCGTTTTGGCCTTCTTTTTTCAAATCTATGACAAGAGATTTTTCACCTTTTGTCAAACTATTCCACTTGTCGAAGCTGCAGACGGGCTATTGTATTGCAGCTGTATTCAAAGCCTGTTACAAAAAATTGAAATAATCGTTGAACATCTTGGCTACGTTAGGACTGGATTTTAAATTACATGGAGTTTTTCTATGATTATCGGGGTTCTAAAACTTTATAATAATTATTATATTAAACTTACAGTTATTTCTGATATAGTCAAATGAAAGCGAAACGCAAACAGCTCTACCAAGAACCTTTTAAATGTTCAATGTGAGCACCATTTGCCACACGGCACACGTCAATTTATAGCCGAGTTCTTCCCAAACGTTGATAAGTGTGTCTTCAGTGATTGTAGCAACAGCTGCTTCAATCGGTTTCTTAATTCAGGGAGGTCTGCTGGTAGCGGAGGCCCGTACTCACACGATCCTTGATGAAGTCCCAAAAGAAAAAAATTGCATGGCGTTAGGTTGGGTGAACGTGAAAGCCATGCAAAACAAGCCCTGTCATTGGGACCCTTGAGGCCTATTCAGCTCTTAGGTATAGATTTGATGTGTGCTGTGTGACAAATTGTGCTCACATTGAACATTTATATGGTTCTTGGTAATACTGTTTGAGCAGCTCTTTCATTCGACGTATGAATCATAACTGTAAGTTTAACGTAATAAATCTTATAAAACGTTAAAACCTCGATGTTCATTTATAAACACCGTGCATATTCCGAACTTAAGAAATAATCTGTTTAAGATCAAACATTCTGTTTCCTGCATGTGCATTCGATTCTCGAATGCACTTACGTGCAACGCTTCTGTATCGCGGAACACGTTCTGATTAGACCTCTTACGATATCATTGCTGACATCATATTTCTGGAATTTTAGTTTCTGTCTAACTACATTCGTCTGTGTAAAGTTTCGTCTCCAGCGGAAGGTGACATCGTCAGACAATGTGGTTACTTTGCTTTTATTCTCCAGTGTTTACCGCTTCTAGTCGTGAGTACGTTGCACTATTTGATGATGTAGCAGGCAGAACTGCCGACTTGTTTCCTCTTAATTGCGCATATTGTCGAATATCGCCCACTCACTCGAAGTGGACGCTGTAGCTCGTTCTGCAAACGCGCTACGGCTGTTTCATTTACATAATGGAGCCGTTTACCGAGACTCACTGTGTTTCATAGAAGACGGCGAAAGGTTAGGCAAAATATTCTTTAGACATAGTTGTCGTTAAGAGTTCGTGGAGAACTTGTTAGTTATTTTCATTCATGATATTTTTAATTGAGAATACAGTCAATTTTTCACTACGTAGAATGAGGTGAATATGCTTGGTGAAACATTAGCGGTAGGAAAGAAGGAAACGAGCACGTAACAGTTTTTCATTGCCCGTGGACGACGGATTTAGAGGTTAAAGATGACAGTTGCAGTAGTCATCACCACCTTGATTTAGAAAACGTAAATCTTAATACGAGAGGGCCATTCGCGTACTTAATTCCTGATAAAAAATATTCACAAGTAATTATGTCTGAATTTTCAGAGGTTTATCTTACAAATGATATACTAATGGTGCGTCAAGAGCAGTGAGACGAGACCTATTTCTGAATGTGTCATGTGTTGGGTTCGTTATGCCTAAGTTTCTTCACAGTTATTTTTCTCAGGTAAATTAGAGTTCCGTTTCGATACAGAAAATATATATAAATATATGTTATTGGCCTAGTAAACGTCATAAATATTCAACAAAATGGAATCCAAAGGGCATAATAACCGTTCCAGTTAACTCCAGTCTGTAAGTGAACAATGAACAGCGGCTGAAAAGGAAGTAACTTTATCATTGTCTTCAGCTACACCACTCCACACTCTAAAATCAAGCAAATTCAGCATATATGAATGTTTTTTAATTACAGATGAAGCCGGACATAAAAAGTGATTTCAAACTGGGTAAATTATTGTTGCGATTGTTCAGATCTAAACAATGAGCTTAAAAGTTTCAAACTGAAGTCAGTCGTCATGTTGAATTCCTCTGGGATTAAACGAAAACTGACGAAAGAAGTGAATCTCTTATTATCGTTCATATTTCGTTTTTATAGAGAATGATATTACCGTTTGTATCTTGTGTTTTTCTATGCAAATTATATTCATTTTTGTTATCACGCTATGAATAGGGAATATATCTCTTTGACCAATATGTTACGGAAACATAATATTGCAACTGTTTTTTGGTCACAATTTCACGCAAAATTACATCTGCCTATGAATATGGAGGTAACTGAAGACTGAGATGCAGCCAAAATGTACAAATTTTCTTTTGCAGGCCGAGAGGTGTGGTATACCTTTGCAAATTTTCAGATTTACAGTGATAAGTATCTGCACTGTAACAGGAGCCTTGCGTTTCTGAGAGAGAAAGTTTGTCAGGCAGATTTAGTTTTTCACCTGACCACCGAAGTAGGTATCACAAAAGCAGATTTATTTCCTGTCACTGAAAAGTTCGGGTTAAAACATATGATTGAGGTAAGCTCCTTCCATTGTCAGGTTAGCTGGTTAATTTCATGTTCCTTGGTTCATTTTCAGGATAAATCGTAATGTTATGGACTGAGTCATTTTGCATTCAAATCCATGATTAATTTGCAAATACAGTTACAGCAACGTCAAAAAGTTTTCGTTTTTCGTATGTTACTATTATTATTGTAAAATGTACAGATGTGAATTAATAATTCTTACCCAGCACCTTTAAATATTACAATAACAAAAATTCTTCTACATCATGGAAGGAGTTGTCAAGGCGAAAATTATATCACTGAGTGAGTTATCAAATACTTTAGTTGTTGCTCTGTGCACCAGGTTTTGAGCTAAAGACAACCTTAATGTGGAGTAAGAAATGTCGATTTTCCTTCTGGCATTGTAACTATGTACATCATCATTTGTTTTGCACTGCAGTAGGTTATTTACAACATAAGGGAATAAATATATGTGAAGCGATACTTACAAACATCTGTCTACAAGATAATCGTACGTGAACACCACATATTATTCCTATCAGCACGTTTTTTGTGTGATGAAGATCTCTTCCGTGAACAAGAGTTAACACAGAACATTTTTCCGTAAGACATAATTGATTCAAAATATTCTAAAGCTGTCGGATTGCTGATTTGTCTGTCCCTGATATTTTCAGTGATTCTCAACGCAAATGTGGTTGAACCAGGTTATTTTAGGAATTCCAAAATGTGGTTTTTCACGTTTACATGCTGATCAACCTGGATTTTTAAAAAATTTCACATTGCCACCTTGTTTATTATTGCTTCATCTTGTGCTACGCTTATGACTGATGTACTCAAACATTTGCAGAACAGAGTATGTTGTGTGTTTTAAAAAGTGAGGTGAGACCATTCGGAGAAAATCAGTCAATGGTACTATTAAGAACCTTGTTTACTATTTCCTCTGCTTCTTTATGATTGCTTGAACCGATTACAGCACTAGTGTCATTTGCAAAAAGAACTAACTCTGCTCGTCGCGTTACAAACGGAGATCGTTTACTTGTATGAGTATCAATAGCAGATCTAAGACTGAGCCTTCTGGAACCTGTTACGTGTTTTCTCCCCAGTCAGAATTACGCCTCTCAACTTCATTGGTTCACGTACTAAGTAAAAATATCTGCATTTTTTATTTATGTTTGACACTATCCACTAGTCGGCTGTACCATCATTTCCACTGAACGTCGGTTTGTCTAGCAGAATAGTGTTATTCTCCTTTTCAAATGCCTAAAACAGGTCGCAGAGAATAACAACTGGCATTATTTTGTTATTTGTGCTTATAAAATTTCTTGACTATGCATGTAAATGACATTCTTAGTGGAACGACTCTTCTCCAATCCAAACTGACTTTCTTAGGATATTACTGTTCCGCAGGCGGTATGCTGCTCAGGAATACATCACCTTCTGAAAAAGTTTGGAAACTGACGTCAGTAGAACAAGATATCGGTAGTTGTGGACAGAACTCCTATCACCTTTCGTAAAGAGGGATTCAAGAATGGCATATGCCAGTTTCTCTTAAGGTAGTTATGCATTACATATTTCAGATAAGACGGGGCTTATTATAAGGGTACAAATCCTTAGCATTCTAGTTTACTCAGCATCTATTCCAGATGAGGTTTCATTTTTCAGAGAATATAAATATTTAAAAGAATATAAATACTAGCGCAACACCATTGGATTGAGTATTATGTGAGTTGACTTCCCAGCAAGTACAATGATTTTTCTTTAGAACTATTTGCTTCCATAGTTTCTACTATATTTAAGAAACGATTATTTTCTATATTTGTTACTTAAGAGTCAACATTTATAGCCTTTTCATTAGAGCAATAGTGATATTATCCTCTTCTTTGGTTAGTGATCCTGCGTCTCGTTCCACTACATTCCATAAAGCCGTATGTCTGTTGTCGGAAATACTGATTTCTGACATTACGTTAATGTTGTTTGATTTTTTAAATAACTTTTCTTAGTAATTTTGAGTAGTTTTTGGAGTGTGCAACTGCTGCGGGATACTTATTTGTTATTGCCAAAGATATTTTTTCCGTTTCCTGTCACAAAATATTTTAATCCGTTTAGTGATCTATGAGTTTTTACATAGCTGCTTAATGTCCGTAGTAAAAAAACCTTGTGCGGAAAGCTATTTTGAAACAGTGGTATGAGCTTATAACGGAATAGATTAAAATTCATGTTAGCAATTAGTTAAATATGTATTTCATCCCAGGTCATCTCTGGCAAACTGTTCTTAAAAACATTTGTCTGGGAGTCATTAATTGTCTGTTTCCTTTGAGGAGTATCAGTTCTGTAAGGTTCTATCTTATTTACCATAGGCATAGATGTACATGATTTTGATTTATAAGTTCCTGGTTTCTTAGGCACCGTAACAAACGAAGAAACGTACAAAGGAATGAGTGAGGATAAATGTCTGCTGATAACTCTAATCACAACACACAACACACTCCTGTAACATCCAGTGAATTTTGCATTTCTCAGAGGACAGGCTTATGAGGCAGATTTAGCTTTTCACCTGACCAACGAAGTAAGTATCGCAAAAGAAGAATTATTTTCCGTCACTCGAAATGTCGTGTTAGAGGCCTATTAGTGGTTCGAAATATTGAAAAATGTGTTGGATAATGGAGATGAAAAAGTTTCCGTTCGAAGGTCGTACTGTCCTTAATCGGCATGCCAGTCACGCAAAATTGCCGTGAGCATTGAGGCAACCAACCCATCGAACCACGAGTTTGAAGATATTCATTTAGAAAAACACGATTCTGCTATGTGAAGAGGTCTTTAATTGCCTACTGCACATCCTCCTCTGACAGGAACCGACGACACTTCAAGACCTTTTTTTAAGGGACCGAAGGCGTGATATCGCATGGGGAGGGATCAAGACCTAAGGCGGCTACTTGCGTGTCTCGCGCTTGAGTTGGCGTAACTTCCACACTACAACATGTGAAACTGAGGGACGTGCATTATCATGAAACAGTCTCACCCCTTGTCACACCTAAGTTGGCACACCATTTCACAATGGTGGCTTTCGACAGACATCCTGTTATATTCTTCATTCTCCGTAAGTTTTTACTGGATTTTGTCCTTCGGCAGACAGGAAACCAATAACATGAAGTTAGTCCTGCATGGACGCATTTGGTAATAACGTGGCCATAGTAAGGTCTTCGCATTTACCACAAGCGCGTCGAAATGACACGGAAGCCACACTAACCCTTGCCTATATATTGGTGTTTGCACATTCGGATCGGAGTCGCGCTACGTTTCATACAACGTCCTCGAACGGAAAATTGTTGATCACCCCTGATACTTGTATTTAATAGACAAAGGAAGGAATACTAGCAAGTGATATGAGGAGTCCGTGTCGTAGTGTGTAGCAACTCTCTCCTGCCACACTTACTGTCATTCAAACTTACTCAGCCTAAAACAAGTAACCTTCGTGCAAGTTTTTAGTGTTAACCATGTTTTGTTTAGTTTCTTGAAGCAATTATAACTATCAAATAAGTACCCTAGTCCCCGAGTGACGATATGAAGTGCGTCTATTGACAGCATCCGCAAGAAAGAAAATGTGCTCATTGGGATATTCAGTGTAGAAGAAACGTTATGTTTGGTGTTGAAATGTTATGTTTGGGGTTGACGGTTAAATGAAAATTCATTGTTAGGCTACTATTGTGCAACAGAAATTTTTACTGTAGACTCTTAGCTCAGAGAAAATAAAGAACGCTTTCAGGTGCGACAGCGTAAAGACGTGTAAAATCTCAGAACTTTAACGAAAGCCAGTACGACTAATTTTGAAATGGCAGCCATGGAGTAGGAGACGCTGTATGTAATGGTTTCCTGAAGCACTAAATGAGGTCTCCCAATGGATGATTCTTCAATTTAGGAACATGATGGTGACATATATCTGCAAAGTAAACATTTCAGGCACATAATAAACGCGAACTGGTATCAGTTATCCTTGAATATAAGGATATTGGTGTAACTACACAGCTAGTGGGAAGAATAAAAGCAGAACATTTTAGGTTCACATTTTCCCCTTGGCCCTTCGTGAAATACGTGTATACCTTTCTTGTGTGTTGTTGTTGTGATCTTCAGTCCTGAGACTGGTTTGATGCAGCTCTACATGCTACTCTATCCTGTGGAAGCTTCTTCATCTACCAGTACCTACTTCAAACTACATTCTTGTGAATCTGCTTGGTGTATTCTTCTCTTGGCCTCCCTCTACGATTTTTACCCCCCACGCTGCCCTCCAATACTAAATTGGTGATCCCTTGATGCCTCAGAATTTGTCCTACCAACCGATCCCTTCTTCTGGTCAAGTTGTGCCACAAACTTCTCTTCTCCCCAATCCTATTCAACACTTCCTCATTAGTTATGTGATCAACCCATCAAATCTTCAGCATTCTTCTGTAGCACCACATTTCGAAAGCTTCTATTCTTTTCTTGTCCAAACTATTTATCGTCCACGTTTCAAATCCATACATGGCTGCACGCCATACAAATACTTTCAGAAATGACTTTCTGACAGTTAAATCTATACTCGATGTTAACAACTTTCACTTTTTCAGAAACGGTTTTCTTGCCATTGTCAGTCTACATTTTATATCCTCTCTACTTCGACCATAATCAGTTATTTTGCTCCCCAAATAGCAAAACTCCTTTACTACTTTAAGTGTCTCATTTCCTAATCTAATTCCCTCAGCATCAGCCGACTTAATTCGACTACATTCCATTATCCTCGTTTTGCTTTTGTTGTTCATCTTATATCCTTCTTTCAAGACCCTGTCCATTCCCTTTAACTGCTCTTCCAAATCCTTTGCTGTCTCTGACAGAATTACAATGTCATCGGTGAACCTCAAAGTTTTTATTACTTCTCCACGGATTTTAATACCTACTCCGAATTTTTCTTTTGTTTCCTTCAGTGCTTGCTCAATATACAGATTGAATAACATCGGGGAGAGACTACAACTCTGTCTCACTCCCTTCCCAACCACTGCTTCCCTTTCATGTCCCTCGACTCTTATAACTGCCATCTGGTTTCTGTACAAATTGTAAACAGCCTTTCGCTCCCTGTATTTTACCCCTGCCACCTTCAGAATCCCCCCCCATGAACCATGGACCTTGCCGTTGGTGGGGAGGCTTGCGTGCCTCAGCGATACAGATGGCCGTACCGTAGGTGCAACCACGACGGAGGGGTATCTGTTGAGAGGCCAGACAAACGTGTGGTTCCTGAAGAGGGGCAGCAGCCTTTTCAGTAGTTGCAGGGGCAACAGTCTGGATGATTGACTGATCTGGCCTTGCAACATTAACCAAAACGGCCTTGCTGTGCTGGTACTGCGAACGGCTGAAAGCAAGGGGAAACTACAGCCGTAATTTTTCCCGAGGACATGCAGCTTTACTGTATGATTAAATGATGATGGCATCCTCTTGGGTAAAATATTCCGGAGGTAAAATAGTCCCCCATTCGGATCTCCGGGCGGGGACTACTCAGGAGGATGTCGTTATCAGGAGAAAGAAAACTGGCGTTCTACGGATCGGAGCGTGGAATGTCAGATCCCTTAATCGGGCAGGTAGGTTAGAAAATTTAAAAAGGGAAATGGATAGGTTAAAGTTAGATATAGTGGGAATTAGTGAAGTTCGGTGGCAGGAGGAACAAGACTTCTGGTCAGGTGACTACAGGGTTATAAACACAAAATCAAGTAGGGGTAATGCAGGAGTAGGTTTAATAATGAATAGGGAAATAGGAATGCGGGTAAGCTACTACAAACAGCATAGTGAACGCATTATTGTGGCCAAGATAGATACGAAGCCCACACCTACTACAGTAGTACAAGTTTATATGCCAACTAGCTCTGCAGATGATGAAGAAATTGAAGAAATGTACGATGAAATAAAAGAAATTATTCAGATAGTGAAGGGAGACGAAAATTTAATAGTAATGGGTGACTGGAATTCGAGTGTAGGAAAAGGGAGAGAAGGAAACATAGTAGGTGAATATGGATTGGGGCTAAGAAATGAAAGAGGAAGCCGCCTAGTAGAATTTTGCACAGAGCACAACTTAATCATAGCTAACACTTGGTTTAAGAATCATGAAAGAAGGTTGTATACGTGGAAGAACCCTGGAGATACTAAAAGATATCAGATAGATTATATAATGGTAAGACAGAGATTTAGGAACCAGGTTTTAAGTTGTAAGACATTTCCAGGGGCAGATGTGGACTCTGACCACAATCTATTGGTTATGACCTGTAGATTAAAACTGAAGAAACTGCAAAAATGTGAGAAATTAAGGAGATGGGACCTGGATAAACTGAAAGAACCAGAGGTTGTACAGAGTTTCAGAGAGAGCATAAGGGAACAATTGACAGGAATAGGGGAAAGAAATACAGTAGAAGAAGAATGGGTAGCTCTGAGGGATGTAGTAGTGAAGGCAGCAGAGGATAAAGTAGGTACAAAGACGAGGGCTGCTAGAAATCCTTGGGTAACAGAAGAAATATTGAATTTAATTGATGAAAGGAGAAAATATAAAAATGCAGTAAATGAATCAGGCAAAAAGGAATACAAACGTCTCAAAAATGAGATCGACAGGAAGTGCAAAATGGCTAAACAGGGATGGCTAGAGGACAAATGTAAGGATGTAGAAGCTTATCTCACTAGGGGTAAGATAGATACTGCCTACAGGAAAATTAAAGAGACCTTTGGAGAGAAGAGAACCACGTGTATGAATATCAAGAGCTCAGATGGCAGCCCAGTTCTAAGCAAAGAAGGGAAGGCAGAAAGGTGGAAGGAGTATATAGAAGGTTTATACAAGGGCGATGTACTTGAGGACAATATTGTGGAAATAGAAGAGGATGTAGATGAAGACGAAATGGGAGATACGATACTGCGTGAAGAGTTTGACAGAGCACTGAAAGACCTGAGTCGAAACAAGGCCCCCGGAGTAGACAACATTCCATTAGAACTACTGACGGCCTTGGGAGAGCCAGTCATGACAAAACTCTACCAGCTGGTGAGCAAGATGTATGAGACAGGCGAAATACCCTCAGACTTCAAGAAGAATATAATAATCCCAATCCCAAAGAAAGCAGGTGCTGACAGATGTGAAAATTACCGAACTATCAGTTTAATAAGCCACGGCTGCAAAATACTAACGCGAATTCTTTACAGACGAATGGAAAAACTGGTAGATGCGGACCTCGGGGAGGATCAGTTTGGATTCCGTAGAAATGTTGGAACACGTGAGGCAATACTGACCTTACGACTTATCTTAGAAGAAAGATTAAGAAAAGGCAAACCTACGTTTCTAGCATTTGTAGACTTAGAGAAAGCTTTTGACAATGTTGACTGGAATACTCTTTTTCAAATTCTAAAGGTGGCAGGGGTAAAATACAGGGAGCGAAAGGCTATTTATAATTTGTACAGAAACCAGATGGCAGTAATAAGAGTCGAGGGGCATGAAAGGGAAGCAGTGGTTGGGAAAGGAGTGAGACAGGGTTGTAGCCTCTCCCCGATGTTATTCAATCTGTATATTGAGCAAGCAGTAAAGGAAACAAAAGAAAAATTTGGAATAGGTATTAAAATTCATGGAGCCGAAGTAAAAACTTTGAGGTTCGCCGATGACATTGTAATTCTGTCAGAGACGGCAAAGGACTTGGAAGAGCAGTTGAACGGAATGGACAGTGTCTTGAAAGGAGGATATAAGATGAACATTAACAAAAGCAAAACGAGGATAATGGAATGTAGTCAAATTAAATCGGGTGATGCTGAGGGAATTAGATTAGGAAATGAGACACTTAAAGTAGTAAAGGAGTTTTGCTATTTAGGAAGTAAAATAACTGATGATGGTCGAAGTAGAGAGGATATAAAATGTAGACTGGCAATGGCAAGGAAAGCGTTTCTGAAGAAGAGAAATTTGTTAACATCGAATATAGATTTATGTATCAGGAAGTCGTTTCTGAAAGTATTTGTTTGGAGTGTAGCCATGTATGGAAGTGAAACATGGACGATAACTAGTTTGGACAAGAAGAGAATAGAAGCTTTCGAAATGTGGTGCTACAGAAGAATACTGAAGATAAGGTGGATAGATCACGTAACTAATGAGGAGGTATTGAATAGGATTGGGGAGAGGAGAAGTTTGTGGCACAACTTGACTAGAAGAAGGGATCGGTTGGTAGGACATGTTTTGAGGCATCAAGGGATCACAAATTTAGCATTGGAGGGCAGCGTGGAGGGTAAAAATCGTAGAGGGAGACCGAGAGATGAGTACACTAAGCAGATTCAGAAGGATGTAGGTTGCAGTAAGTACTGGGAGATAAAGCACCTTGCACAGGATAGAGTAGCATGGAGAGCTGCATCAAACCAGTCTCAGGACTGAAGACAACAACAACAACAACCTTCAGAATTTGAGAGTATTCCAGTCAACATTGTCAAAAGCTTTCTCTAAGTCTACAAATGCTAGAACCGTATGTTTGCCCTTCCTAAATCTAGCTTCTAAGATAAGTCGTAGGGTCAGTATTGTCTCACGTGTTCCTATATTTCTACGGAATCCAAACTGATCTTCCCCGAGATCGGCTTTTACTAGTTTTTCCATTACCCTGTAAAGAATTCGCGTTAGTGTTTCGCATCTGTGACTTATTAACCTGCTTTCTTTGGGATTTGGGTTTATTATATTCTTCTTGAAGTCTGAGGGTATTTCGCCTCTTTCATACATCTTGCTCACCAGATGGTAGAGTTTTGTCAGGACTGGCTCTCCCAAGGCCGTCAATAGTTCCAATGGAACGTTGTCTATTCCGGGGGGCCTTGTTTCGACTCAGGTCTTTCAGTGCTCTGTCAAACTCTTCACGCAGTATCGTATCTCCCATTTCATCTTCATCTACATCCTCTTCCATTTCCATAATATTGTCTTCAAGTACATCGCCCTTGTATAGACCCTCTATATACTCCTTCCACCTTTCTCCTTTCCCTTCTTTGCTTAGAACTGGGTTTCCATCTGGCCTTTTGATGTACATGCTAGTGGTTTTCTTATCTCCAAAGGTCTCTTTAATTTTTCTGTAGGCAGTATCTATCTTACCCTTAGTGAGATAAGCCTCTACATCCTTACATTTGTCCTCTAGCTATTGCTGCTTGGCCATTTTGCACTTCCTGTCGATCCCATTTTTGAGACGTTTGTATTCCTTTTTGCCTGCTTCATTTACTGCATTTTTATATTTTCTCCTTTCATCAATTAAATTCAATATTTCTTCTGTTACCCAAGGATTTCTACTAGCCCACGTCTTTTTACCTATTTGGTCTTCTGCTGCCTACACTACTTCATCCCTCAAAGCTACCCATTCTTCTTCTACTGTATTTCTTTCTCCAATTCCTGTCAATTGTTCCCTTATGCTCTCCCTGAAACTCTGTACAACCACTGGTTCTTGCAGTTTATCCAGGTCCCATCTTCTTAAATTCCCACCTTTTTGCAGTTTCTTCAGTTTTAATCTACAGGTCATAACCAATAGATTGTGGTCAGAGTCCACATCTGCCCCTGTAAATGTTTTACAATTTAAAACCTAGTTTCCTGTGTATGATTTACGAACTCAGAGTGTTGACTATTACACAGAAAAGAGGTACGATTGCCAATAAGCCAGAATAACTACTTTCACGTTCTTAAATTTGATTTCACTGTTCTCAAGGAATATTTATTTTTCTCTACATGATTGCTCTACGAAACGGTATTTTTTGAGTTTTAAGAAGAAAGTTGTTTTGAAATATGTAACGCCTCCCATTCTAGACGTAATGCGAACTTTTGGTCCATAAAGAAGTCTCAAAAGATGTAATCAGCCCTTCTTCGAACTTTCTTGTCTTCAACGTTTTCTATAAGGCTTCGAAATACGCCGAAGCTTTTCAAGAGTATAAAGGTGTTCAACGTTTCACTCGTTCCCAACACGGATATTCACAGAATTTTTCATAGTCTTCCGGAATACTATCCACGTACTACCCAAAATATACGTTTGTTAAGTTAAGCATTTTTAGTGTGTACTCAAGATCCCAAATACCTTCGTGTCACTTACTCAAATGTATAAATTTGGTGCAAGTGAAACTCGAGCTTTAGTCGTTCCAGCTCCCGTGACGACATTTTAATATGCAACTGATTAATGAGATCTATCATGGTATGCGGGTCAATATTCTGGAGGAAAACTATAGTAGCGAAGGAGAGAATGTTAACCACAGGAAGAAAACTTCTGTCCACCGCTGGAAGATCAGTTGGGCTTGCTGGTGACTAGGAACTCCAACGTCACGCAGCTGATATGATAGATCCCTCAGGGAAGTAAAGGGCAGAGCGTGAAGGAAGGCTAGCATCCACTCCATACGTCTACCGTAAAGTCTTTTCTGAGATTTGGAGGAGGTTCTGCCGGTGTTTGTTGAGCGGTCTACGTGCATCCGGCTGCTAATTGTAGCTTATGTTGACAGTAATGCCTCTGTCTCCTGAACTTGAGCATACAAATGGCTGAATTGAGAGGAAGCCAGATTTCTGTAACACTATTCTTGGAATTCCTATTGCGGTCGTCTGGTTTCGAGCCCAGTGCAGAGTTTAATCCAGAGGCTTAGAGGATTCATTGAGGAGCTTGGATGCTGATTTCTCAAGGAGTGGAGGACTGCAGGATGCCCCCTTAACGCGTCACGTGTGCGCTATGTGCACCAAGCGGCAATGTGGTTGGAAGAGAATGTGTAGTGAGCTCTTCCACTTTTTTATCATAGAGAATTGAGTACACATGTCGAGGAGGGGAGCATATAAGTCCTACCATTTCTTCAGGACAGTAATCGTTAATTGCTGACGTGATAACGAAATTATTAATACCACATTATTGAAGTACTTGAGGGTCAATGGAGAGAGATCCCAGAACTTCTATCGCTTGAATCAAGCCTGCAGACTGCGCTGTTGTATTTGACGTCGAAATGCATGTTTCCAAACTCCGCATTACGTTGCAAGTGTCAGTTGTGGGTAGAATAGTGTTGTGTGTAGTTGTGAACACATTAACTCGGACCAAAGTGAATTTGAGCGAGGGCAAATTGTTGGTGCTCGTATGTTGTGTGCTTCGGTAACCAACAGAGCCGAAGCGTTTGGTTTTTCAAGAGGCACTGTGTCGAAGAATTATACCGCATTCAGGGAAAGCGGAAAAAATACTGTACTCTAAGTCACAACGCGGCCGATACTATCGTCTGAGTGATATCGACGGGTTGTCATTTAAGAGGCCAGCGATGAAATATAAGGGTTCACATCCTAAGAGTGAAAGATGACAGGGGTGTGATGATGATTTGGGCAGCCATATCATGGTCCCTTTGTTGCTATGCAAGGTCGCATTACTAACAATGATTGTGTGACAATTTTGGCCGATCAGATCCATCCATTGCAAATCAACGAAGACCGTGGTATTAAAGAATGAGTACGAAATTTTGAAAACACTCTCTATGATGGCTGCTGCGACTTGCCCATATGAACGCCAGTGGATGCCAGGGTTGGGATTTGTTTAAGAAACAATTCCTTGCTTTCACTGTTTGATTAGTTGTTAGTGTTGTCTTATAGTAATATCAGAAAACTGAGTCCACTTCGATCCAATACACCTTGTTATTCGTTTATTTCTTTATTCTCCCAAACTAGTTTCGGCGACGAATGTCACCACCATCAGTAGGTTTTTTAAAATCTAAAACATGCAGAAAATAGCATGGTTATAGGGGAACACAGTAGCCCGTTATTACATTTTTACTATTCGTTTTTTAAAATATTGTGTTCATATGGACACTTCTATACTACCTTATTTACTGTATGTTACAGCATGTTTAAAGCAATTATTGTCGCGCTCTAAGACATATTTTCTGTGCACTTTTTGTTTCTGTTGCCGTTTTTTACTTACGAACATCATGTCATCTGCAAACATGTGAGCAGCTGTTAGTTATTTTCTGTGCACTTTTTGTTTCTGTTGTCGTTTTTTACTTACGGACATCATGTCATCTGCAAACATGTGAGCAGCTGTTAGTTACTAACGGCTGCTTACATGTTTGTAGATGACATGATGTTCGTTAAGTAAGAAAGGACAACAGAAACAAAAAGTGCACAGAAAATATGTCTCAGACAGCGACAATAATTGCTTTAAACATGCTGTAACATACAATAAATAAGGTAGTATAAAAGGGTCCACATGACTACAGTATTTTAAAATACGAATAGTAAAAATGTAATAATTTGCTACTGTGTTTGTATAACCATGCTATTTTGTGCATGTTTTAGATTAAAAAATTGTGATATTTATCGACGAAACTAGTTTGGAAGAATAAAGAAATAAACGAATAACAAGATGTTTAACATCAAGGCGGACTCAATTTTCTGATATTACTGTTTTCTATGCAAACACGGACCAAATGGAAGAGCTCCTAGATAAAATCATTGTGTTGTCTTATATCCATATAGGTTTGTGGCTTGGCAACGACCATCACATTTGGTAGTGAATTTATTGTTTTTTTTTCATATGTTGTAGAGTGCGACTGATTTTGTCTGTGATACAAAGACTATTTTATCGCCTTCGAACGCACACGGAAATGATAGAACATAATTCGACGCAGAACGCGTTCTAGAACTAAATACTTTCCAGTGTTACACAACGAAAAAAATGTGAACCCAAGTTTTTCCGAAGGTAATACAGAAATAATGAATGAAAGTTAGATGTCGGAGCATTTTCTGAATTTGATTCCTCTAGAATTCATTATTCACAAGGAAATGGAACAAGATATATGTGAAATACAAACGGCCAATGATGATAATTATTATTGTGGCATATTTACTAACAGGAAGATATCCAAAAGACTACTTTCATACCTGTCTCACAAACTGACAATTCAGACTTACAAACTGAAGAATGTTTGTTCTTTATCCGAGTTTACAGATGCGAATGTATTAATCAACAAAAACATAATTAAAAATTAGATCTTAAAATCTACAATACAAATAGTTAAGAAGTTAATGCGCTAGAAATCCTGCAGTTTACTTTTCGTACTTACACACACATAGATATCTGCTCTACGTAGCCTTCACACTAGATACTGCGGAGACTGCATTATCTGAAACAAAACATACGTAAATTAGAATTTCTTCCATAAATATAGTCATCAATTCGTATATTCATGCGTTGTTTTCATTCTTTTACCTCGACTTACAAACATATAAATGACACTTTTCTGAGAGACCCAGTTCTCAGGAAGGAACAATCACTGCTTCAAGGCCGAAATATAATCGTCCACAGCCGTACAAAACCGTTACTTCATACTACCCATATACTATAATTGTAGCAGACGAAGCACAGAACAGATTTGAAAGAGAAATACTGAGTGGTTGCCATCTGCACCTTGCTACAAAATATTGTCAACTACTAAATCTGAATAACAGCTGCAATAGCTCTGGAGTTCTGGGAAACAAGAAAGATTGGAGTAAAAATTGAATAAGGTGTTACAATATCAATGCAGGTAAACGTGTCACATGCAAACCAGTAACATCGCAGTCTGTCAATGCTGTCTGCAGATGACCGACAGCTGCATGTTGGAGCGCAGGACACCCACTTGCGCAGTGATTAAATTCAGCGATTTGGGCAGTTAACAGGTTCTGACTCTCATCATGGGAACTACTATCTTAATCAGACCGATCGAGGTGGCGCAGTGATTTGCACAAAGGAATCGCATTCGGGAGGACGACAGTTCAAACCCACGTCATCCTTATTTCGGTTTTCCGTGATTTACATATATCTCTTCAGGCAAATGCCGGGAAGTTTACCAAAGTCAAACATGGAACAGGTATCTAGCGCATACTGTGCTCAAACATGCAGTTGATTAAAACAAGGGATTTTCTTCGGATGACCATTTGTTTTAATTTGCGAGTGACTAACTAGTTTTTATATAAAAGAAAAGCCATTCATGAGATACAGTCGTCTGGGCAGCACATTAAACAGAGAAATTGTTCTACAACTACAATTGATCTGGAAGTATTCAGGAAAGATCGAAATCCGTGATCATTGTAAAAACACCTGCAGCAACAGACTTTATTAAAATATATGACAGATATAGAAAAAGTTACGAATTGATTTTAGTACACTTCAAAAGTACAGATTTAGAGATAAAAAAACTGTACAGCCCTCTTGCACATAAAGGAAGCACATGCCTTATACAGTGATCACTTCGGCTTATTATTGAAGTGTTGTACAGTTACCACGAATAATCATTGTAACACAGGCCGAAATTATAATTAGGCTCATTTCTAAAGCTTCTATAACAGCAATGGCATGTTAAACTGCATTTATATTTATCCATTTTATCAAGTAAACGTATCTATACGAAATGTTCCTGAAGATGAACTACTACTTTATTTCAGCTTTCTTATTTTATCAGATACGGTAATTTTTTCTTTAAATCAAGGAAATTCCAGGCGATACAGCTCACAGTAGATGTTTTTATTAAGAAATTGAGACATTTGTGGTTCAGACTATCTAGCCATTTTCCTATACTCTATGTGTGTTATAGCTGCCCAAGCGACGATTATACGGCTGCGATACTTTACTTTCATGTGAGGAGAATTGTAACTGCAGAACGAATTTTAAAGTAAGTTACTAGACACACAAGTAGCTTCTAAAATGAATTCTTCAGTTGTTATGCTCAGTTATATCATCTTTAGTAAATCTGAGAACGTATTTATTTAGAGATCATTTTTGTCTCAGGCATCTATCCCGTCTCGTAGACATTTTTAGGTATTGGTTAAGTAGAAACTTGACAGTATTTTTTTTGTCCATTTACACCGAACGAGTCTGATCGTAAATATACTGTATCTCCTATGATTTCGTCTTCGACGCGATATTAGACCCTAATCCTTCTAATTTATTTTATTTATTGGCACTACTATAGTTTCATGCATAAATATGAAGGAGCAGTCAAGGGAAAAACTTTATCACTGCACCGCTAAATGCTGAAAGCTACTCCGAAAGTGGCTCAGCATCGTTTTCAGTGTCACAAAATTTCACACCAACTGGGAGAGCTTCGCTTCTCGTACGTCAGCTCTACATTTAAGTTCCTATATTTTTCATATGGATAACGGAGAGCTTCATTCTTATTCAACACAGCATGGAATTATTTCCGCTGTGCGACGCAACGGCAAAAGACAAATCATATTCGAAAGGGCCTATAGTATCAACAGTTGTTCCCAATGTACTATGGTCGTATGGTATAGGGCACCTAGGTAAATCAGTTCGAAACCGGTCTTGGTGAAACGAGTAATGTTGTATTAATACTCATCTATCTGTCTGGTGACGACTGAAAAGATAATTGATATTATTACTTCGTAACAGGTACTGTGAACGTGTCACTTTTTATCAAAGGAGCTATACTTGAAGAGCCAGATTACCTGTATTACGATACAGAAAGTGACACAATACATACTAATTAACTTTTCACCAGGATTTACTAAGGTCGGTTATACAAGAAATCGAAGATGGTCTTATGGCGCACCACATCAGATTTGTATGTGACTCACCATTTCTTAATGTTCTAGCAATATTTCATACATAGAAACTTTCTTTTGGTGGAACGTGTATTCGTATCTATTACTTACATTGAAGGTAATGTTGAGTTTCATCTACTGATTAATTTTGCTTTTAGATGCTTTGGTCAGTTTGGTACACTATCAGATCTTATAAAAACATATAGAACTACAGGTGACCTGATTGTTAACTGCATTTTACTTTCTACTATTGAATATTATTCATTATGACATCAGAGAAAAATGAGCTATTCCTAGTAACGATAAACATGTCTCTAGAGAACAGCCGTCGAGAATTAGTTTGTCTACCGCTACTGCTGTCAGCATTATGAATGACTTTGTAACATGCATTTTACCCGTATCAATATTATACAACTTACCTTGGTACGTTCTGTTGTTAAAGGGATTTGGTTGGTTGATTTGAGTGAGGGAACCAAACAGTGAGGTCACCGGTCCAGTGGGATTAGGGGAGGGTTGAAAAGGAGGTCGGCAGTGCTCTTTCAGAGGAACCATCCCAGCATTTGCCTGAAGCGAGTTAGGAAAATCCTGGAATACGTAAATCAGGGTGGCCGGACGCGAGTTTGAACCGTCGTCCTCCCAAATGCGAGTCCAGTTTGCTGACCACTGCGTCATCTCGCTCTGTTTTAAAGGGATTTGTGAGTCAAATTTGTGTTTCTCAAAGTTTACCCACTGTTTCGGAAGGTAAACTGTAGATGGCATACCTTTTCTTATGTAATTTCAGTACGCAAATCTCTGTAACCGGTGGTACGCTGTTGAGGTTACTGAAACCTTAGCAGGACCCGAGGATTCTCGTCGCCCACAGACCGCAGATTCCGCCTGCGGTATTAGGGAGAAGTTATAGTATTGTGGTCTGGAATTCGAGATGCAAGCTCTGAGAGAGCGAAGCTTTGCCGATATGGAATGCTGCTCACGGAAATCTCGACAGTTTGGACACTGAGCAATATCCGGCTTGCCCCGACTGCAACGACGGGAGATCCAATCTTGCTGACGCAGCTGCTGTAGCCGCGGCTCCCGGAGATACGCAGTAGAGGAGTTGTTGAGAGCTCCTGTGAGCGCGACGTTCATATGCTATATATTTACACTTTTCGGTGACGACTTTCTGTCTGTTAACACAAGAATGAGTCAAGCTGTCAACGTCTAATGTTTCTACAACCGTTCTAATCATTTGACGTAGGCTATCGACAGGGTTTAGTAGTACACTAAACATTTGTTCTTTCATCCTAGTGACTGTACGCACTTAGAAAAGCAGAAGAACAAAATGTGAAATACAGTTTACTTTCTGGTTACTGTTGAAAATAAAAAAAATAATTTTAGAAGACGAAGTGTTCTGGCAAATGGTTTATATTAGTAAAAGAACGAACTTGCTTCCTCAATTGAGTACAAGCGTATCTTTACAGGTCTGCGCATAGCTGTAGATCTGGCATCGAAGATGCTAGAAAAATGGAGTCAGTTGAAACGGGAACGTCGTTTGAAGTGAAAAATAGTTTAACTCCTTATGTTTTCCCCATTTGTCAAATTGGACCCAGGAGAATTCTGTTTACCTAAATAAATGCAACATTTAGGTACCGGTGAGTTATGTGGGATTCCCCTACTAAATTCACTTGTTGAACCGCAAAAACATTACGGTAAGAGGTAAGTCTTTTCCTGCATCAAACTTGATTCCGTTGTCTTCTAAAGTTGATTCTATCAAGGCGAAAGGGGAGGAGATGAAAGTTGATTTGCGGGCACATGGTCATCAGCTATACGTCCTATATACGTACATCTCTATTCCACAAGCGAACTTGGTGCAATGAAGATGAATAATTCAATGAGGTCACTGGACAGAGTAGTCTAAAATCAGAAGAACTTCATGCCTGCCATCGACTGTACCAATTTATTAGTTGTTTACCACCCGTTTCCGTCGTAACTATTATTTTCTCATCAAGAAAAACAGCTGTACATTGATGGATCTGCATCTTTCTATTAGATAAACTCAAAAGCATTAGTATCATAAGATGTTTATGGAGAGACGTATAACAGGCCATAATTTCAATATCAGCACAGAATTGACTCCACTATGACCCATAGTGAGATCACTTTTGTTCTGGTGTGACATTGGCGGTAAGGTTTGTAAGCATTTTATAATTCTGATAGTTTTCAATTTATCCAAGAGAAAGTTCAACTGCAGATCCATTTAATGTCCACCTTTCTTTCTTCCTGTGAAGATGGTGACTATGACGGAAAATCGTAGAAAATCCATATACTTGTCCCAACATTAAGAGGAACAGCACTTCAGCCGCCTACGGGCACTGAAAGAGACCAGTGAAAAAGGTTAAAAATCTGTTTTGGACCAAGACTCGAACTCGGATGTCCCGATTCTCTAGAAGGGTGGGCTTAAACGCTTCACCTTCACGGCAGACCCAAATGCTCAACCTGTCACTAGCAAAGAGGGCTCGCTTTGATCAGCGTCACTGCTCACTGCATTCTCCAAGTCCGACAAGGGTTGGGAAGTTATGGTGGATCCGTACTGAATGTCCCTTCAGCCATCTTTGCTCAGATATCTACTGAAACGTGGTGGCTGTCTTGTAAGACTGCTGAGCTCGAGTCCGAGTTCGGCACAGATTCTTAAGCTTCACGGCTGATTTATTTCAATGCCTGTAAGTGGCTGAAGCCTCGTTTCTCGTTATATTGTGTCTTTACGGCCACTGTACTACCTCTGATGTCTGTTTTGTCACACATCTCAAACAGAACAAACACGACGTTTCAGTATATACACTCCTGGAAATGGAAAAAAGAACACATTGACACCGGTGTGTCAGACCCACGATACTTGCTCCGGACACTGCGAGAAGGCTGTACAAGCAATGATCACACGCACGGCACAGCGGACACACCAGGAACCGCGGTGTTGGCCGTCGAATGGCGCTAGCTGCGCAGCATTTGTGCACCGCCGCCGTCAGTGTCAGCCAGTTTGCCGTGGCAGACGGAGCTCCATCGCAGTCTTAAACACTGGTAGAATGCCGCGACAGCATGGACGTGAACCCTATGTGCAGTTGACGGACTTTGAGCGAGGGCGTATAGTGGGCATGCGGGAGGCTGGGTGGACGTACCGCCGAATTGCTCAACACGTGTGGCGTGAGGTCTCCACAGTACATCGATGTTGTCGCCAGTGGTCGGCGGAAGGTGCACGTGCCCGTCGACCTGGGACCGGACCGCAGCGACGCACGGATGCACGCCAAGACCGTAGGATCCTACGCAGTGCCGTAGGGGACCGCACCGCCACTTCCCAGCAAATTAGGGACACTGTTGCTCCTGGGGTATCGGCGAGGACCATTCGCAACCGTCTCCATGAAGCTGGGCTACGGTCCCGCACACCGTTAGGCCGTCTTCCGCTCACGCCCCAACATCGTGCAGCCCGCCTCCAGTGGTGTCGCGACAGGCGTGAATAGAGGGACGAATGGAGACGTGTCGTCTTCAGCGATGAGAGTTGCTTCTGCCTTGGTGCCAATGATGGTCGTATGCGTGTTTGGCGTGGTGCAGGTGAGCGCCACAATCAGGACTGCATACGACTGAGGCACACAGGGCCAACACTCGGCATCATGGTGTGGGGAGCGATCTCCTACACTGGCCGTACACCTCTGGTGATCGTCGAGGGGACACTGAATAGTGCACGGTACATCCAAACCGTCATCGAACCCATCGTTCTACCATTCCTAGACCGGCAAGGGAACTTGCTGTTCCAACAGGACAATGCACGTCCGCATGTATCCCGTGCTACTCAACGTGCTCTAGAAGGTGTAAGTCAACTACCCTGGCCAGCAAGATCTCCTTATCTGTCCCCCATTGAGCATGTTTGGGACTGGATGAAGCGTCGTCTCACGCTGTCTGCACGTCCAGCACGAACGCTGGTCCAACTGAGGCGCCAGGTGGAAATGGCATCGCAAGCCGTTCCACAGGACTACATCCAGCATCTCTACGATCGTCTCCATGGGAGAATAGCAGCCTGCATTGCTGCGAAAGGTGGATATTCACTGTACTAGTGCCGACATTGTGCATGCTCTGTTGCCTGTGTATATGTGCCTGTGGTTCTGTCAGTGTGATCATGTGATGTATCCGACCACAGGAATGTGTCAATAAAGTTTCCCCTTCCTGGGACAATGAATTCACGGTGTTCTTATTTAAATTTCCAGGAGTGTATGTGAGCGATGACAGGTCTAGATACTTTCAGAGTGGCTGCACCATATATTCTGAACCTCTGCGGGATTTAATGAATGCAGTTGGGCTAACGGAAAGGTGCGCTACTTGCATTGAACAGGTTGAGAACTCTGGTCGCCCTTGAAGCGTGTCTAGATTGCTGACGCGATTAGGGCAACCATTCTAGAGAAGCCGACCATCCTGATTCGAGTCCCGGTCGGCCGCAGACCTTCACCACCGATTTATTTCAAGGCCCGTTGGTGGATGAAGTCCTGTTTCTCTTAATAGCGTGTTTTTACTGCCGAAGTGGCGTCTGTTCTGTCGGACGAGTCCGCAAAATAGACGACAAATTTCAATACTCATATATCCATCTGTATGTCTTTATGTTCCACGTCACCTCCTAAAGTAGTGGATCGATCTGAAGTAGACTTGTTATACGCATCACTTTCTGTTGGCAAAGAAGCGCTGTGGAGGATAAGAACCACCTACCGTTCAAAATATTACTGGTTGGGATGAAAAGTAAGTGTAACCCACAAAGTGCAAATACGTAGATGTCACTCATCCTGTAACCCAGAATACAATCACTTTGTCATTTGCAACAAAACTGACACATAATTTCAAACCATTAGGAAACTTTTTCGGTGACATTTCCCACAATGCGATGCAAGGCCAGAAAAACACTTATTACATTTTCGCTACTCATGTCGTAAGGCTGCCGCATCAAGCATGACACTTTGTATCTTCTTTGCTACTATACTCACGACAGATTTTGCAGACAGTATTCACATACAACACTGAATTCACATGCAAAAATATACCATTGTACGACACAATTCAGGACACACACGCCATAAACACTGAAATGCGTGAAAACGAAACTATAATAAAAATGAATGAAATATGTTAAATACACAGATGAAATACGATAATGTATGTGAAAAATGTATGATATTTACGTACATGTCTGTGGACGTGGGTTAAAAGCTCCACCTAATTGCCCAGATAGTTTTTAACCAAACTTGGTACACATGTTACATAATATTTTAAAAGAATGTGTGTAGGTAAGAACCAACCTGTTGTTTTCGTGGGGTGTTGACAGAACTGGGGAAGGCGAAAGTGGATGATAGAAACGAGGAAGGAGGGGATAGACATTTGGGGAAGAGCAGCAAATGCGCAGAGAGATCAGGAGGAGGAAGGGAGAAGGGACAACGCCAGGTGGAGATGGACAGAGAGAAGGGAAGGAGAAGATGGACACAAAGGGGGTAGAAGAAAATAAACAGAGAGGGACCAGATGGGCAGAAAGAGGAGGAGGAGAAGATAGGTGGATGAGAGGAGGAGATGAAGAGGTGAAGGGGGGAGATGGACAGAGTGGTCGAGTGAAAGACGTGGACAAAGAGATGGGGAGAAGATCGACAGGCTACAGGAGAAGATACAGGGAGGTGAGTACGAAATAGACAGTGGGAAGATAAAGTATAGAGAGGAGAGGAGGAGGCGACGGACAGAGATAGGGGTGAGGAGGAAATGGATACAGAATGAGGAATTCGGAAGAAGACATAGAGAAAGGGGAGTAAGGAGAAGGGTAGAAGGCGAAGGAGTTATAGAACTTTGGAATAAATACATACCCTAGCAACACTGGGTACACATCTAGTAAATAATAAATTTGTATTGCCGATGACAAACATGTAATTATTCAAGAAATGTCAGCTACTAATGGAGAATTTATAGGCCAGCCAAGAAATTGAAGCCAATTCTAATATCAAAAGGAGAAAAAAGTTGTGTGATTGAATCTCATTTTTATTAGTGTTATGTAATTATTGCTACAGCCGAAAAAGTTGCAAGTACAGTAGACCTGTAGCTGTGACAACTACAGCCATAGCCTGGGACTGATAACGGTGTATCTGTCGTATGATTCCCCCAGCACCTCCATCACTATACACATATTTGGTCTCGATTTTTTGCCAACATATCTGGTCTCGGAATTTGCTACAATGGCTACGCGGTTGAGATTTCCACCACAATGTGAAGATTCACAAACGTTACGTCAGTGGCCCTAAAGAGAGTTTCAGAGTACTGGACTTATGTTTTCTGCCATGGCACAGATAAGTCAAAAAATGTACAATTACTGTTCCATTTAATAACAAGAAGTGTTTGCTTTAATACAAAGACTGATACAATTCAATAAATTATAATAAACCCTGCCAATATGCTTTTAACGTACAGAAATCATTCTCATCTAGGTGTACATTTCTCAATGAAATAATAATAATAATTCCTCGCACAGTACAGAACTGAATTACGTTTTAAAACGACTAGGAACCTGTGTGAAATGTAACAGGGCGCTTTTGATATTGTAGTGTGTAGAATAGTTTACAACCTATCAAAATCAACGCTAGCGTTAGACCTTGCTGACTGGAAAATAAGGTTATGTTTCCCTCTTGTTAGCAATAAGAGTCCTACTTTGAAGCTGATGTATTAAAAGGAAGAAAAGTTAATATTAGTGTCCAAACGAATAGTTTTTGTTC
The DNA here is from genome assembly GCF_023897955.1 of Schistocerca gregaria. NCBI lineage: Eukaryota > Metazoa > Arthropoda > Insecta > Orthoptera > Acrididae > Schistocerca > Schistocerca gregaria. The sequence goes on from NC_064924.1 coordinate 420,661,967, forward strand.
TCAAAAAGCGTCTCGTATGGTGGATTTGATTCGTTTCCATTGTTGGTGAAACTTCACCTGAAAGTTGTCTGCCACAATCAAAACTTTCTGTACTGTTTTCAGAAGCGCAGACATTCTTCCCAGATATATTCTGCATAGAGCAATCGATCTCAGGAAGCATGACTGTCTTTGACACACTGAGTAGGAGTTGCTGGAAAAGTGTCGGAAGCTAATGAGAAGAGATGGCGCAGTGCGTCTCTCTGAGGACGTTTGCCTGAATGCACAAAGAAGTGTCTAGTTCAGGGATGGCGAAACTCTGCACATCTACGGGCAACTTTTTACAATAAAATTTTTAATACAGTCGTGGTGTGCCATCGAACTAATCGTTGAACTAAATTTCTATACCACAAATTACTCTTATTTTTTTGCTCACCCTCTGCATGTTTTCCCATATGATAGTGCATGAATGCACGCAAATTTAAGATTTGATAGTGCATTGAATTTTGGGCTATAGTGGTTAGCAAAAAGTTAAATACACGGATCAAAAAAAGTTTTGCATCACTCCAGTTCCCAGAACTCCTGAAGATAGACGTTGACTGTGGGTATTGTATCGGACAAACAGCCCATTTGGCTGTTCAGAGATGTCACTAAACCCGCCCAAAGATGTAAACAGACATGCACGACCAGAGCGTATTAGACGGTTAAAATGGCTCTGAGCACTATGGGACTCAACTGCTGTGGTCATTAGTCTCCTAGAACTTAGAACTACTTAAACCTAACTAACCTAAGGACATCACACACATCCATGCCCGAGGCAGGATTCGAACCTGCGACCGTAGCAGTCGCACGGCTCCGGACTGCGCGCCTAGAACCGCGAGACCACCGCGGCCGGCTATTAGACGGAGGGAATCCGACAGCCCATCAGTTCCAATCATTCCACCAGAAAGGAGGTACATGGCTCGTGTTGTCTGTAGTTTAGCCATGCCTAGATGGCCAATATCGCGGTTCTATCGTGTCCGAATTGTTACTTTGTGCCAGGAAGGGCTTTCAACAAGGGAAGTGTGCAAGCGTCTCGGAATAAACCAAAGCGATGATGTCGTTCCGACACGGAGGAGATACAGAAAGACAAGAAATGTCGATGACATGCATCGCTCAGACAGCCCAAGGGCTGCTACTGAAAAGGACAGCCAAGGGCTGCTACTGAAAAGGATGACCGCTACCTACGGATTATGGCTCGGAGGAACGCTGACAGCAACGCCACCTTGTTGAATAATGCTTTCAGTCACAGGACGTCATGTTACAACTCAAGCTGAGTGCAATAGGCTGCATGATGTGTGACTTCACTCCCGACGTCCATGGCGAGGTTCATCTTTGCAACCACGACTCCATGCTGAACGGTGGAAATGGACAGAATAGCATGTCGAATGGATCGCTCAGGACTGGCATCAAGATCTTTCCTCTTATGAGTGTCGCATATCCCGTCAACCAGACAATCTTCGGAGACGTGTTTGGAGGCAAACTGGTCAGACTGGACGCCTTAGACACATTGTCCAGCAAGGGTGAGTTTCTCAGATTTTTGTGGTGGCATTATGTAGGGCCGACGTACGCCACTGGTGGTCATGGAGGGCGTCGTAACGGCTGTATGATACGTGAATTCCATCCTCCGACCGATAGTGCACCCATATCGGCAGCATATTGGCGAGGCATTCGTCTTCATGGACGACAATTTGTGTCCCCATCGTGCACATCTTGTGAATGACTTCCTTCGTTATAACGACATCTCACGACTAGAGTGGCCAGCATGTTCTCCAGACATGAACCCTATCGAACACACCTGCGATAGATTGAGAGGGGCTGTTTATGGATGACGTAACCCAACAAACACTCTGAGGGATCTACGGCGAATCGCCGTTGAGGAGAGGGACAATCTGGATCAACAGTATCTTGATGAACTTGTGGATATTATGCCACGACGAATACAGGCATGCATCAATGCAAGAGGACGTGCTACTGGGTATTAGAGGTACCGGATTGCACAGCAGTCTTTCTCTTACTGTATAGTGGTACAACGTGCAATGTGTTGTTTTCATGAGCAATAAACAGGGCGGAAACGGTGATTGTATGGGTCTCTATTGTAATTTTTCTGTGCAGGTTTCGGAACTCTCGGAACAGAGGTGATGGAAAACGTTTTTTGATGTGTGTATTTCCAAATTAATACTCCTTATTTGAAACCAGACAAATAACTTTTATACAAAAATAATAAAACAAATACTTTTAGTTTATTTGACTGAAAATTTAACGTGACTTCTGCTGTTACAAATTTGATGCCAGTTAATTTATATCAGGATCATAATTCGTAACTTTTAGCAGAATGCAAGCCAAACTTGAGTCATGTGACAAAAGATTTCTTATCGAGTCCTTAATATTATTCATCTCAGGAATTAATGACGAAAATATTTTCAAGATACCTGACTACAGCTTCCTTAAACAACTAGTTGGGTCTGGAACTGAATTCTACGTTACCATAATTTAAATGACGGAACTGATACTCTAATTGCCTAATATTATTTCTAATTCGTTTATTTGCAGTTCTTTTCTTGTTTCGATAAATTTTTGAATGCATATTGAACTAGACCGGGAATCAACCATCTGCATTTCAGTTTCTTTAATTTTAAACAAATCAAATTTACCCAAGTTCAGTTTATTCAGCGAAATCACTCCAGGACGGATAATAAATTTTACTATTCCCAGCAGCTCCAATAACTGAGAAAATCTCTATGAAAATCCTTCAGTTAGAGAATCTATTATTGAAGAAAACTCCTCACTGACTTTTTCTTGGTGTGGCTCTTCGTGTAAATTCAAATCGCTGTTGATTTTTTATTCTTATTTGGGAAATACTTGTGCTTTAGGGAACAGTATCGTTATTAAAAATTTGCAGTTTAGCCTCAAAAGCGCGATTAATATGTATCATTACAAAAACTGTTTAGTTTGTGTCTTGAAGATTAACGTTCAAATCATTGAAACGCTTCACCTCCTCGCAAAAAACATCAATTTTGTAACCCATGTAACATTCATTGCTATTGCACAGTTTTTCCCTCATTTTGTAAAAACAGCATGATTTCTTCCAAACAATCCACGAATATTTGAAGAACGTGCCGCGACTCAACCAGCATGCATTGTTATACAATTGTATGCCATTTTACACCGAGCTGACTCACCTAAATATTTTTCTAACTCTCTTTAAATGGACGCATGAAGCGATATAAGGTTTTTGCGACTACGACCAATGCATAATCAAAAGAAGTAAAACCACTCTTTGCACAAAAGGTTGTTGTATGATGTAACAGAATTCAAAAATAGGAAACCCATAGTGGGCTTGGAATAAACAAATAACACCATTTTCTTGCTCACTTTATTGGGTGCACCATCAATTGTTATCGAAACAGTTTTTCTTTGGTCTGTTTTTTTTTTTCAGTAAGCGCTTTTTTAACCGCTGTACAAATATATGTCACCCTAGTACAGGACTTGTAATTTTTTTTTTGTTCTCTTACATTTTACGCCTGTTTTTCATTGTGTTTCTATCCGAACTTGAAATGAGCACAGGTGCCTTACATACTTCAACGTTAGAATGTTATGTCGTTTCTTAAATGGTAGCAGATTTAAAGCTGGATCAACCACACGATGGTTCATCTATGGTGATTGGCATTTAAGGAAAAGTTTTTGTTCCTGTACCAGAATATCACGGAAATGTAGTTATAGTGGCACAATGTGTATTTTCTATGGCTGAGACCGGCCAAATGTGAGGAATTAGTTCATTTTATTCGAAAAAGTCGTTTCAGAAAAATAATACGGTGTGTCGAAAACGTTATCTTGCTCAGCATTTGGTTATTTACGTTTCATTTCTATTCTGCGTGGTTATTAACTAAACGTGTTGAGACTACGAGTGGTACACATTCCGCCAAGATATTTCTCCTGATAAATAGAAAGTGTGTCCGCATTAGTAACAAATGTATGAATATTCATGGTGAATAGCCAAGCAGCCATTTTATCATTTGCAGCGATCAGGTTTGCAGTCTAGTAGAGTGCTCTCAACTGATCAACGGTCATGCAATATCTTTTGCGTAAGAGATTCGTCTGTGGAAGACGCAAAGTTAGCGGAATTGCCATTCGTTACATATACCTGAACCTTACATATACACCAACAACGCCCGATGACTGTTACAGCCAGCCCACATTATTACGTTATCTGCAGTAATCGTGAATGGAGACGTTAATGTCGTTCAGGTCTTTACGGTGCGTTCAGCAATGTAGCGGTACCGCCTTTCCAAGAGTTTATCCTATAAATTTTCGTGAAGCCGGAGACATATTAACTGAGAAGAATGCAGGAGCCTTCTCTTATAGTATAGAGAAAAATGCCTCAGAAAATCCTTTTACCGCAGCACTGTGGGTGCTTCGCAGCTTCGCAACAGCACTTCCCCACACAATATGAACAACATTTTGCTCTGGATCATTAGTTTCACAAGCTGCGACATCGTCGAGGAAAAACAGTGAGCAGTGTATACGATAAGTTTCCTTTAATTTACGTCTAATGTACACTAGGACTTTGTTTTTATGAAACAGATCTGATGATGGTTATTTAAGACCGAAACCGGTAATCAGTTAACAAAACGTTTGTGACCATAGACGTAAATTAAAGGAAACTTATTACTGGATCATTAGGTTATTGTTACTGCACATACATATAAACCGTGGTGTAGGCGTTTCGACTGCTTTTGGATAGAACTTTCGCAGGATTAACTAAAGAAAGTGGAATAACCATCACTCCGTGAATGGCATTCGGGGATCTCTACACCATGTGGATGTAAAATACGTATGTATGAGTACAGATTTTCGGCGTGTTTTCATATTCCTGTCATCTGCATCGTCCGCAATTTTGTAGACTGCCAGAAAAATATCTGTCAGTCTATACATATTAAAGAGTTGTTTAATTATTTACGGCTCTCAGCTTTATACCAACAAGCGATGCAACAGGGTGATGGGGGAAGTAATTTCTTTTTGAGTGCCAGAAATGTGTCGTGGCAGCCATGTTCTAATCAGGCAAGAAACAAAATACAAACATCTTTGGCCGCCACACCAAACAGATGGAGTTCGACATCCACGTAGTACGAGATCTTTGGCAGCATTCGATAAAAGTGCTCTCTGTACCGTAGTGAATCGAGCTATATCGAGCATCTTAGCGACTTCAGACATTCGTGGCTCGGTACTGGTTTTCTGCGTTCTTGAGCTTGGTGTTGCTCAACACGGACATTATTCTTTAATAGCAGTAGCAATAGCAGGTATGTTCTTTAACAGCTAGGCAGCGATCAGCGATTCAGTCTCAACGTGCAAAACACATACATATGATATATGGCCATAGAAGTGAAACAAGTGGGGCACATACGGTGATCAACCGCATCAGGCTTGTTCAGTTATCAGGGATCATACAACGGAACTCACATACCTATGCAACAGCTCAAAACAAAATTCCTCCCAGTAAGAGCACACACACTGCGCTAAAGACTGTTTTTCTTGCAGTTAAAAAGGGGGCGTTATGTTTTAAAATGTTGCCATTAGTTACCCGTAAAGACTCGCAGTGGTTAGTAATTATGCTAAAATTTGAGTTCAAAGTGTTGCTCTGTTTCTATGAAAGAAAGTACTTCCAGGAATCCAGAACAAATTGGAATAGCGAATGTGCTTGGGGACGGTCCATTAGCAGTCGTGGTCAAACCATCGCACTTATAAGGTACGTTTTGTCCCATGGACAAAGATGTACTGAACTTAATAGATTTGAGGGAAGAGCGAGTGAGGTGTATAGGGGATAGGTAAAATAACGTGAACAGTGATAGTAGTAATGGGATGGTTGTGTTTTATGATCAACAACGCAGGTAAGACACGTGTCGCGCTGTACTGTGCGTGTTCAGTACGGACCAGCATCAGTGCAGGTTGTTTACGAGTAGAGCACATTTCGTATTTGAATTCAGAGGCCAAGGTCTACGTGCAATAAAAAACCTGAGTTCCAAAGACCGCAGATTGTGGAGACCCAATTAGCTACAGCATCAGTAACCAAGACGGTCAACTTATTTGAATGTTTCAAGACCAACTATTTCAACTGCCATTGACAGCCGACACAAAACGCAGAAGGACATCATCGTCTAAATTTAATAGCGGGGGCAAATCAAAACTAAATTACAGGGATCGTCGTACGCTGACACGACCTGTTCAAAATGACACAAAACTGCGGCAGCTAATGTGACTGCGGAGCCCAATAACCATTTTTGAGACCCCGTATCTATCGTCACTGTCCACTGAGGACTCAATAAATCGAATATTCATGGACCAACTGCAATATCGAAACCATTAGTAGCAACCAACGCAAAGAAGCGTAAAACATGGTGTCACTAGCATAAAACCTGGATTACTGATCATAGGAAACACGTCATATGGTCCGACGAGTCAACGTTTTCGTTATTTCATACATCAGGCCTGGTTTACGTCTGGATAACGCCGAAAGAAGACTACAAACCTGATTGCTTGATTTCAACGGTTAAGCATGGAGATGGAATTGTGATGGAGTGGGCAGCCATATCATGGTATTCTTCTTGTCCAATCATTACTCCCAAAGGCTGTGTTACAGCCAACGATTATGTGAACATTTAAGGTGATCATTTGCACCCCATGATACAAATTTTGTTCCCCAACAATGATGCCAAATTTCAGGACAATATTGCACCCATTCACACAGCGAGGAGAGTACAATCATGGTACGAGGAGCATGCACCTGAACTCCACCATTTTCCCTGGCCAGCAGAGTCCCCGTCCTTGAACATTATCTAACCATTATTGGCGGTATTGGAACGCAAACTCCGGAGCACATTTCCGCGTCCCCCATCACTAAGGGAGTTAGAAGTGGTTCTGATTTAAGAGTGACGTAACATTCCACTGGAGACTGTACAATCATTATATGCCAGTATTTCAAAAAGAATCGCAGCTGTATTACGGACAAATGGGGGTCACACCCCTTATTAATAAACCATTCTCAAGTAAGTACAAGTGTTTTTCCTATCCTCTGTAAGTAAACCATGTAATAAAAACAAAGAACAGTGTTCTAGAAAAGATAGCGAGATTCTGGCTGTCTATTGATGATGTCGTTAACTGTTCATGCACAGTCTATTTATTCACATGAATTCGCATTAGGGGGAAATAGCACTCACAGACATAAATTATGTAGGATTTTCTTGAATGTGTCTTCACGATCATCTGTTCCTTAACTTGTGCTTCAACGTTTTACAAGGAAGGTATCCATGATGTGTATGTGAATGTCTGCTTGTTTCACGTCCAGTTAAGGACACTGAAGCTATAAAACAAATTTCTTAGGACAGCAGCACCCACAGAAAACATTTACTACAGAATCTCACCGATATACAACATGGACGCAAAATAATTGTACTAATGACGACCAGTGGCATAAGGTATGCCAGCAAGCCGCAACCCTGGACGTTGCCTCGGTGGTGACACATCTTTTAGGACAGATCAGTTGCGTGAGGAAAAAAAAGTTGAAGGGGAGATGGAAAGCAAAATGGAAGGGGCAAAAGAAGTAGAGGAAGTAGTAGTAGTAGTAGTAGTAGTAGCACTGACAACGCAGGAAGAAAGGAAGAGATTGGTGGTACTAAGGTGGATATGTACGGGACGAAATTATAAGTAGACTCGAACTTGTGTTGACGAACAGCCTCTTAAATTATACTTTCCCACTGGTACTGACACGACTATAGCATGTTTTCAAAGTGATACGGAGCCACTCGTTATGCCAAGTGATCATATACATGAAAAGTGTGAGAACTTTTCTGTACGTTAGTTTCCTTTTGGTCACGGCAAATCGGTGTTCGGCAGTGAGACATTGAGAAAGGAGTGGCAGTATTGTTGCAATCTATGAAACTCACTCTTTTCCAAGTTTTATATTGTGTAAAAACAAATTATGAAAATTACTCCACTTAAAGTTACGTGGCGCTCAATGAAAGAATGAACAGTCTCAGCTACGATGCAGATAAAACAGTCAATGGGAAATTGTCTTCAGGGGTGTCGGGTAGTGAAGCTGAAATATTCAGAACGAACCTGTTTACCTACGTACGTCCCTAATGACGAAAACCGTGTTTTTTCACCTATGATTCAACGGTGAATTTAAGTAACTACGACAAAACTAAGCACAACTTCGATCGAGCTTCTTTCCTTTCTTATCAACACATGTATAACCTTTAAGTCCTCTTCTACGCCTTGCAGTGGGTGACTAGTTTCATATATACGTTGGGCAACTACCGATCTGCCATTGTTGCTCAGTCATAAAGCGTCTACGTGCTTCGCATACATATATCGAAAATTTCCTACCGTGTTGTCCTATAAATTTCGCTTCACGTGATGTTCGATATGTTTTATAAACGCCTGCTCTTCAGGTTTACCTATTATGTTGCTAACTTCATGCTTTAACCCATATCTCATTAGGCACTTTGTTTTGAAGAGGACATAAATATGATACATGTGGATAAGAAAGGTAAGAAACTCGACCTTCTTGAGGAGCTTGAAACAGCAATCCACTGGGTTAAATTTGGTAACGTATTTAACACACAAAATGGCGAGAATACTAATGCCGTCTACAATGGTTCTTAGGTCCTTTCCAAAGCCGGTATTCGTACGATGATGTAAACGATTTAGCGCAGATAACAAATAGTGTGATGCCTCTCAATTCCCTTTGTAACACCTTTGTAATATTATAGAACGGTTGATGGCTCAGTGCAGTCTGTCGCAGCTACACATTAGCTAACGAACTAGTGATGCTGGGAGAGGCAGATGTTGTGACATGTGACCGGTGTTTACAGCATTACTGAGGCAACGCTCGAGAGTGCGATGACATGGTTAAGCGGAGCATGGAATCTGGTGTTACCATTTTTAAAGTAATACGAAGACTTTCTGTCTGAAAATTTTTATTTATTTTCATATTTTGACCCTCAGTGGTTTTTAAGTGCATTTTAAATGGGATTATCTGAGACAGCCAGATGATGGGAGTTTGAGTCCTGAAGCGATTTGCTGTGCATTATGTTCCTACTATGAGTGGCTGTATGCTCAAATATTTATAGCGTTCACGAACATCTATCTAGTGTTCCGTATTAGACTCCATGTCATCACATTCAGTTCATTTTTTCATAGCTGTAATCTTAGAGATGAGATTATTCTGTTCCGCTTGTATGTGTCTAGATTGGATATTCTTGAAGATGTCTATCAGCAACAGATAACTTCTGAAGTCACATGCAATGACGAATTTTCTCCACTGTCCTGGACATTACTGTACTTCGTGTAGCACGACAGTCTATGCAAATTCACTTACAGCCATTGTATGGTGTCAAGTATACAAGAATCGGGGATATATTTTCGAGGAAACTTACCTAGCATTCACCTCCAACAAACCCAGAGGACGGAGATTCCAACCTATTTCGAGACAGATAGAAGGCCATTGTGCTATCCACAGCATCACACTGCTATGAGCGAGGCAAAACGTGAGTAGAGTATGGATGCCTCATATGGAGAATCTATATCTGTTTCCTGTTTACATATCTTAACAGACACATTTATGACGTCCCAAATCATTTCAAATATACACTAGTAGCATACTTCAGGAAACATTTTTTTCAACAGTTATATAACAAAGAGGTAAAGCATTCAAGGAAAATCAACGAAAGAAAACTTCCTGCTTCATCTGTAAATTCTGAATACGAAAATGCCGTTCCCTTAAACATTAATTCCGTTACCAGTTCTTCGTAGCAGAGAGCATTGTAAACACTTTCAGCGTCACCTAAACCACTGTTCTATAGCACTTTTTAACGTTTCTATCTGTTTATAATATTGATTTACCTACAGGTCACCCGTTAATTGAATGACACAGAAATTTGTTCGATAACTGTAACGCGTAGTGCATCGTTTCCCATCTTGACGTGCACATTAATGTCTTAATGGGTTTGAAGATGTGTCACTTGCAAAATACAAACTATAAATATAAAATAAATTTGCATTCTAGCTTCTTTTTTACATTATTATCCAGGGAAAAATTGGATTTTATAACTTACTAGTCTCTGACGCTTATACGACATCGAATAGAAACTCCACGCACCAACCTGCTGAATAGAATTTCTCCCTCCATTATTTGACTAATTCTCGGGTCATAAATTTACATCCAAAAGATAATGTTCAAGCTAGATCCGTGGACTACATTTTGTAACCGTCTGGCGAATACCATTAAAATTTCATCGGTCAGAAATTTATAGGAGTGAAGGAGCTCATAGCCCGAAGTAATTCATCGCCAGTGGCGCAGCACGTCACCTGTGTGTGATTAACAAAGGAGAGCCAGCGAGAAATTGCTAATGAATACCAAATTACCATCAGTGTTATGTAGCCAGTACGTGCTCTTTCACGCTAGTCGTTTTGGGACGCTCAGATTGATTACAGTCCGCAGGCTACAATGTAACGCCACAGCACGTGATTTTCCTACAATAAACAGGATAGTGTTATTAGAGGCATTGTTCTCGCAACATTACCATGATATGAACTGCATTTGCAACGCGGGACTGAATCCATGTTTCCTAATGGGTAGTTGCAGAGAGCCCAAGAGAATGAACTAGCATTTCAGTGCTTGCTGGAGGTATTTAATGGAGCGAAAGAATGCATTAAAGCGTTGTTTTTCGCTTAATTACGCTAAGAGGATACAGTGAGAGTCCCACAACGGTAATAGACACCTGCTAGTCCCTTATTTGTCTCGTTCTCAGCTACGCTAATATTGAATGACTCTGCGTTCTTCTCAGGTTTGACAATTTCCGCACATTCTTGAACACTGGATATTATGCCTTGCATTCTGTGCCGGTGTTCGCTCCTACACCTATGTCCAACCCCAGCCTGTGAAATTTATACACCAACAACTCATGGATTACCTACCTCTCCCACGAAAGCGGGTCCCTAACCCCACACTACCTACGTTTCTTGGTAACCTTTGCTTGTTCTAACACCACCTCCAAACTTCCCTGCATCTCCAAACACTCTATGTACATTCCCAGCGTAATTTAGATCGCCTTCCTCTCCCAGATAGTTAAATTATTTCTCAGACTCATCCATCCTACCATCTATAACCTAACTTATCATCGCCATTCTAAATGAAGACTCCTACACGAACCTTACCAGCGAAACTGCAATCCATCTCGCCTCCTAGCACCTGTACCCCGTTTCTTGACTCTTCTCATTATTCTTAACATATTCTTAGTTCAAATCAATTCCTCTCAAATCCCATGAAGAATGTCATCAGGAGCTCACAGCGCTATCTAAATGTCTATCTATATAGATACTTGGCAATCCAACATATGGCGCGTGACGGAGTGTACACCATACCACTAGTACTCATTTCCTTTCCTGTACCACTCGCCAACAGAGTGAGGGAGTAATAACTGTCGTTATGCCTCCACATGCGACCTGATTTGTCCTATATTTACCTTCGTGTTCCTTACGCGCAATGTCTGCTGGAGGCAGTAGAATCGTCCAACAGTCAGCTTCAAATGCCGGTTCCCTAAATTTTCTCAATAGTGCTCCTCGAAAAGAATGTCGCTTTCACTCCAGAGATTCCCATTTAAGTCCCTGGAGCACCCCCTTTTGAACTCTTTCGCTGTCTTCCTTTAATACGACCTGGTACGGGTCCGAAACACTCCAGCAGTACTCAAGAATAGGTCGCACTAACACTTACGTGCAGTCACCTGGGGCACCCCTGACGATACCCTTGTCTCTGATGCACATGCTCCGTCGAGGGAAACATACTGGGTTCTCTAACTTAAGAAGTCTTCGAAACATTGACGTATATATGAACTTATTTTATATGCTCGTACCTTCATTAACAGACTGTAATGGAACGCTGTGTTAAATGCTTTCCGGAAATCTAGAAATACGGAATCTGCCTTTTGCCCTTCATCCATATTTCACAATATATCATGTGAGAAAGGGGCGAGCTGAGTTTCGCACGAGCGATGCTTTCCAAAACCAAGCCGACTCGTGGTCATAAGATTTTCGGTTCAATAAATTTTATTACACTCAAACTGTGAACGTGTAGAAGGATTCTGCAGCTAATCGATGTTAGGGATATTGGTCTGTAAGTTTGCTGCTCTTTTTTTTTCGTTCAGTTGGGACTTTCCGCTAGGCGAGAGATTCGCGACAAATCCAAGCTAGGTAAGGGGATAGTGCTGTAACGGACTCTTTGAAAACCAAACTGCGATTCTATCCGAAAATCGTAACTTATTTATTAAACTTGAAATTTGAAACTTTGACTTCCATTTTGCTACTTTCAACTGCCACAGTATTATGGTCAACAAGTGACTGGATGGACGTCTTAGATCCACTTAGAGATTGTACGTAAGATCAGAAATATCTCGGACTGTCTGCCAGATGTTTTACTAAGGTATGACGGTGGCAGTTGTATGAATCACGCATAGGTCTTTTCAGAGACGCACGAATCTCTACTAGGTTTTGCTTCTGGTCATTAGCGTGTCCACTTTTGAACTTAGAGGGCAACAGACTCTGCTTTCTCAGCATTTTAGGAATGTCTTTATTAAATCTTGGGTGTCGTTTCCGTCCTCATTCCACTTACTAGGCACATAATTCTCCTGATCAACATTCACAGTCTGCTTAAACTTCACACATAATTTTTGTTCGTCTATCTTACTGCAACTAGATGATGCCAGTTCGCTGCCTAAGTGAGATGCTGTTTGTATCTGAAACAATCTCCAGGCCTTTTTACATGATTTATTTATTGATGTACCCACAGTTACTACAATGACTTAATGATCGCGGATCCCCATTTCTATGGTGACGTTGATAAGGTCCGGCCTATTTATAGCTACATGGTCTAAGATATTTCCAAACCTGTGGGCTACCGTACTAGCTGCTCAATACAGTTTTCAGAAAACGTGTTCAAAAGTACTTCGCAGGAATGTCTGTCTGTATTCCCTGCAATGAATCCACAGACATCCCAGTCTATATTCGGTAGGTTAAAGTGGCGTCCAACTAGAGTTGCATAATTTTGGTATTTACGCAATAAGCCTACTGACGGTAGACTTTCTTTGTACGACTTTAGAGTTGTCACTGCAGAATCGGGTGGACTGTAAAAGCATACAACAAATCTCTTGGTTTCACCTACATGTATAGGAGACAAGATAACTTCACTACCACATTTAACATCGACGTCAATAGAGCCAATATTTTTATAATCCGCAATGAACACATTCCCTTCGTATGATGTCTAATCTGTCTTTCTGATATACATTACATGACTCGCTAAATATTTCAGAGCTTTCCATTTCGCATTTCTGCCAGCTCTCAGTCCCGAGAACAATTTGAGCTCGAGAACTTTCGTGGATGGCAGCCAATTCGAGAACTTTCTTACTAACAATTCGACAATTTACTGATGAAATCATGATAGTCGAAGTGTATTTATTCCGAACGTGGTCGGTCTTCACTCGCTGCGTAATGACTTTAGAGTGTTCTTAACATTAGATCAAACTAGTACCTACCCTAAAATACCCTCATGTGTACTCCACAAGTACTCTGGTATCAGAGCAGCTGTTTCCTTTGCGTAGTGTACACCTGACTTAGCAACTGGATTCTTACAGACCCCCAACCTACAAATCAACATCCAGTTGAGGATGTGTTAGCTGACGATAAATTTGGCTTTAGGAAAGGTAAAAGCACCAGAGACGCAGGTCTGGCGTTGCGGTTGATATTGGAAGCAAGGCTAAAGAAAAATCGAAACAAAATCATAGAATTCGTCGAGCTAGAAAAAGCGGTCGACAGTGTCAAATAGTGCAAGATGTTCTAAAATCTGAGAAAAACAGGGTAAGCTAGTAAATAATATGTACAAAAACGAAGAGGGAACAATAAGAGTGGGACAGTAAGAACGAAGTTCCGGGTCTAAAAAGGGTGTAAGACAGTAATGTAGTCTTTCGCTGCTTCTGTTTAGTCTGACCCTCAAAGAAGCAATGATGGAAATAAAAGGAAGATTCAAGAGTGGGATTAAATTTCAAGGTAAAAAGATATCAGTGTTAAGGTTCGCTGATGACATTCCTGTCCTGCATGAAAGTGAAGAAGAATAACAGGTCCTGATGAATGGAATAGACAGTCTAATGAGTACATATTGAATATATCGAAAACATTGAGAAGATGAAGGCACAGGATTGTAGGACATCTGTTAAGTGGTGAGGGAATAACTTCCACGGTATTAGAGGGAGCTGCAGAGGATAAAAACAGTTGAGCAAAACAGTGATTGAAATATATCCAGGAAATAATTAAGCATCTAAATTGCAAGTCAAATGCTACTCCCTCTGAGAAGAAGGGGTCCTCACAGCAGGAGAGGAATTCGTGGCAGGCCGCACCAGACTAGTTAAAAAAGAAAAGAAAAAGAATGAGAAGACGGTAGTAATTGTAAGCTGAGTGTATGTCTCAGTTCGCTTGGAATGGGGTAGCTTATGCTCTGCAACGTGTGGATAGCATGGTTTTCACCTGATACAGCAGTCTGGTGACCGTTTGGCTATGGTTAAATTGGAAATTTTTGGTAAGGACTATGGGACCAAACTGCTGAGTTCATCGGTCCCTGGGCTTACGCACTACTTAATCTAACCTAAATTAACTAACGCTAAGGACTACACTCACACCCACGCCCGAGGGAGGACTCGAAACTCTAACGGAGAGATCCGCGGGAACCTTGACAAAACTGCAGTGAAAACAAGATTTCTACTAGTGAGTGATTAACTCCTAAGCAAACCTGAGCCTCGTATTATCGTTTACCATATTTGCGTTCGTCGTATCTACTTAATGAAAACTTTTCTACAAAAAACATTCAAAGTACCTTTTCCTGTTATCTTGTGGGTGAAGCCCGAAAATCATGCGGTCAATTAAGTTTCACGTAATGGCTGCCAATGCGCCTTTACGACAAAAGAATGGCAGGTGGCCAATGATAAATAGTCAGTGATTTCCATTTAATTATGTTCACAAGGAGGTTGAGTTATTAAATGACATTGATACGATAAATACTTTGTATACATATATTCTGAAAAACTGTACAAACAATTACAAAATCGTACGTTCAGAAGCAACCTCGTACAAAAGCTTCTAGGGATCCTTTTTTTACACCAAAATCTTTATCACATGATTATATAGAAATCCATGACGTGATATACTCATAGTCTTTGTTATTCTTAGTATTTGTTACACAGAGACATATTTGGTAATACTACTTTTGTGTTCTAAACACGTAAAGGTAAAGAGTTTTTCTCGTTGAGGAATAATATTCCATCACTGATAGCACATTTTCATTCGTAAAACGCAAAGTTTCGTTCGTTATTGACACATTTCACTTGTGGTTATTGTAAAATATTACTACAATTTTTAGAAGGCTTTGCAGGAGACAGTATAGCATGAAGTAGTTCAAAGTCGCCATATTGTCATTCCGTAACGTACTTAATACAAGTCAGACTGATGCTTTGCTTATCAGAAAAACACAGAAACTGGCGTGGTCCTCAGCAAGAAGATTTCAAATGTGCTTGTGAGTAACACAGATGCAAAAGCTGCTAAATACATTTTTGTTGATTTTGAACTAGACACTCATCCGTATAGATTTTTCAGCGTTTACACTATGGAATAAGTTTCACGGTGCAAAACGCGCTATAAACCATGGAAAACGGTTGCAGAAAATCGTTTTTGGTTGCAAAAGACGCAAACCGCAAGTCGAGAGTAATGTCTGCGAAATATCCAACGTTTGTAAAACCCGCTAAGTTCAGCGGGCATGACGGTCACTGTGCCATGTCCGGATGCAAATCACGCAAATTGACATCAGACTTGCCGCTCTAGACAGTCAAAGCTACATTGCAGGTTTTGCAGTTTCATTTTCTATAATTTTCTGACGCTTTTTTAAGTAACAATAAGATACAACATTCTTTCTTTTTCAAAAACTTTGTTGAAATTTTGTTAAGATGAAATTTGGAGCTTATTTTATTTTTTGCAATATGTTGTGATGTCGAAAGCACGATGGCGTATTTTTTAAATTATGTTGAACTTTCATTTTTGTTTTCTTTTTCACATTAAATAAGTCAGTTTTTCCTAGTAAAGTGGTCTCACTTTCGTATATTACTTTGCCAGTTTTATAGAATTTTCTGAAATTTCTTTGAAATGAAACGTGTTGTGTTTATATTCGTAATAATTAAATTTCATCCCTCCATCATTCCTAACACATCACCGAATAGCGCGTTTTGCAACCAAATGTTTGTTTTGTAAATGGATCGAAATATTTGCAGAATCCGCTAGCTGCAAAAATCCGGTTCCAAAACCACTAAGTCAATATTTCACTTAAGGTTTTAACATATAAAATTTAATCTCCGATTTCAGCCATTAATAAAGAATAATTATTTATTTTTTAAAGTGAAGTCCTTTACGTTATTAGTTTGAATGGAATGAAGTTTTCGCTATTGTCTCAGTTTCGCTTTCCACGGAGTTAGCAGCTTTTGCATCCAGGCTACTCTTCTGTTCTGTACACAACAATTTGTGAGAACTTTTGGTGGTTACAATATAAATTCAGATAAAGAAATTAATATAATAAAAGGTAGACTATTAATTAAATTAAAAACGGTAGCTTAGACTTTACTAACATGCAACATAGAAGCATGTCAGTTTTACTATATCGTTACTATGTTTGTGATAATTTATAACAATTTGACTGTAGCACAGGGAATGTATTACCATTCATCTGTGACCTAGGGTAATTTGTTAAAATCTTTGGTGTAAAATGATGCAGCTTGCTACAATTTTGTTGTAACTGGATGTTAAATCATGGTGACTGCAGCAATTTGTTACATTATGTTAGAGGTAACAGCTAGTTATTGCCACATTTAGATTTCTACTTACATTGTGAAGTAATACGAGAAATTAAAAAAAAAAGAGACACACATGCATAACATCAAAACAAACATTTAGTGAGGCATAAAGATAATTAGTAACTGGTTGCTCTGTGAAGAAAGTCACAAATGCATATGGAATAAGTTTAATGATGCTACACCGATTCTTCTGAAAAATTGAAATTGACTCTATCACAGGTATTAATCTTGCTGGGCACAGTGTTGAATGCGAATCAGTCCTCCAGGTTTAGTAAGAGGAAACAAGTCTAAAGAAGACAGACTGGAATGAAGACGTTACAGCAAAAAAGAAAAAAAGAAAGAAAGGAATGTATTTACGAAAAATTGTGTGACATTATTACAGTGGGGATGGCGTCACTAGAACACAAAAGATAGTTATTGGAGAAATAAAATGTCCTAGAAGTCTTGACGTTGTCATCTAGCACTGGAAACACAGCCCATACGGAAGATATCATTTCAATAATTTCAGAACTTCAAGAAAAAAGACATTATTGAATACCAGCAAGGACTCCTTTCGGGAGGAAGTATACGCAGCTATCCATGAACATTCAAATTAAATACTGGAAGTGTATATGCAAGACTCGTCGCTACTGCTGTTCTTCCATTTTCATTCCGTGACTGTGTATCAGGGAGGTGATAAGACGGATGTTTTAAACATGTCTACGGATTAAATGGTATGATTTATCCACAGGGTAATCAGAGACATTCTGGGAAGCTTGTAAGGATAGGAGAAGCAAACACAATGTAGATGATGATGTCTCACATATCATCCATTGAACTTCACAATGGTGCTGGTATAGGAGATGAATGCCAACGACGTACCATTCTCTACAGCTTCGTCTTATAACTACGCTTGTCTAGTGCTATTGTGTATTTCATAGGTCGTTGTTCATGAGGCTGTGGGCAGTACTTCTTGTGCAAGCTAATGGCTCACTCGTAATAACACGAGATGGATGCCTGCGTTTTTATCGTGAAACAGTTTGTTTACTTGTTGCAGTTTGCACTATCCCAAGTCAAACAAGTTCAATTTTGTTGAAAGTGTTGTCTGAGATGATGAGAAGATAATATTCGTTGCTGTAGATAGTAGTCCCTAAACTGTGTGGTGTGTGTGTTTAAAGAAAAAATGAACTTTAATCAACTGGTTCAACAAGGTATGCCCAACAAAGTTTATTATTTACAAAAATTGCTTGGCAGAAAACGGAACTCTACAGTGATGGAAGCATATACGATTCACAGAGAAGTACCCTATGTAAGTAGCGCGGCTGTCAGAGAGCTACCAGAGAGGTGCTTTCATATGTGTGTACTAAGTTATTGTCCATCAGGATATGTCTTGACATGTTAATAGTTCATTGCTACTAAACTATGTTTCTTCTCAGAAACTGTCACACGTGACTGTGTTGATCATGAAAAGTTTCTATTCCTCTCCACGGGGAAACTCTATCTTGCAATTTCACTATTTCCACAATCCGCCAACGTATAGTACAAGCGCCAAGTAGCCACAGCTTCATCATGAAAAGTTCTGTCACTGTTTCATTTATTGTTAGACCCTTTTACATGGGTTGAGTTTCTTTTTGAAGGTGTGACAATGATGGTAGCACATCAAGCTGTTTTTCTAGAATGTAGGTAAGATAAGAAGCCTTTACAAAGTCTATGCCTGCACTGAAACAAATGCAAGTGTTATTAGTTTTCGCCAGTGACTCAAGACCATTTAGGCACTGCGTTAGATGTTTCAGTGAGAGAAATGACTAGTGTAGTAGTAAAAATATTACACCTTAGGACACAAGCAGCACCACTACTAGTACAAATGTATGTGACTTTGAATCCGTGGTTCCACTTGACACCAAAAGTAGTGGTGATAATGATGATTTGTATAATTGTAAATCTGTTTTCCCAACCACCAGATGTATTCATGCTGATCGTTCATCATTCATGCATCAAGTTTAGTCAGGTGATACTGCCGATTTTGAATGAATTCTGAGACGAGCAGAGGAGACGTCCAGGACTAAAGAGCAGAGTGCAGACATCCAGAATGAGTTATGAGAATAGCGTAGAGGTATGATGAATTAAAGGAACTGTTGGTAACCATGCAAAACAACTGGACTAATGCAGAAGAGAAAAAAAAAATGGGGCAACCACGAATCAATTAAAACCACAGACTCAAAATCTGAAAAGAGAGTATGCATTACTTAGGGATGATATTTCAGATAGCTTTAACGTCCTTGCTAGTCAAATGAGGGGAGAACTGCGATCTGGATATGATGGCAGAGTTACCTATGCTGAGAATGAAGTTACTGCAATTGAGGAAAGTCAGACTGAGGTAACGAAAACAGTAGAGAGTCATAACAAACTCTTACAGGAAAATATGAATTCCTTTAGAGAGGAGCTGTCTAAGGCAATTGAGGAAGTTTTCACGTAAGACACATTCTGGTCCCACTTCGGAGGTAGTTAATCAGGATTACCCATTTATGCTACTGCTCAGCAGAATCTCAAAGAATTTCACAGATGACTTTTAAGGTATTGTCTCGTATGAAGTCAGATACCTGGTGCACAATATGATTTGTTTAATGAGGAACAGCTAGAATATGAACGTAATTGTAATAGGAGACAGGCTCATCAGAGTCGATTACAGTGTAACGGTTTTGGAAAACGTGGCTTCAGACTGATTTTGCATACTATGTACTGTTATGGATCAAGGAAGTAAGGGGACAGGAAAGAGAAATTCCCTAAGTCTGAAGAGAACGCCACTGCTGAATCACATGCAAGTGTTAAAAAGAGCCAGCCGCTAGGAGTAAACATTTCGATACAGATAGTCGACTGCCAATAGTGCGATATCAGCTTTTCTGTATGTGAGCGAAAGTGAGCTCAGCTGTAAAGAGTCAGATGAAGGGAGACTAACCTGTCTTCGTTACTCTGTTAAGATTATATAAGAAGCGCTAAGCAGGACGCAATAGGGAGCCATTATAGGTTTGACATAGCGGATAAAAAACTGAAACACATTGGCTGAGCAAATGTAATAGAATGGAAGGCCACTTGACAACTCATAAAGAGCAAAACCGTTTCGGTCAAGAAGAATAACTTGAAACGCAGAACCTCTCTTTCACACCACAAATAGTCCACTGCTCTAAGCTAGAGTCAGTCATTGAGGCGGGTCGATGGTGTTAGTGTACTTCGCTCTCGATTATTTATTCTATTGTAACATGCGTATGAGATTGTTCCAATGCTGGTCATAAACCTGTCACTTTGCAACATGATCATTGATCCGTAGCTATGGATAATAAAAGCCAGTCTCCAAAACCAGCCGTCACTGAAGGTTAGTTCAAGGACCTGCCACCACCGTTCCAGTCCGGATCACAATCTGCTCTACACTCCAGCATTGCTTGGGTCAGACAGCCTGCTGGACTGGCAGGCCAGACTGAGCTCTCAACACGATCTCATGGTATTCGACATCGCGATACATCTGACGCGGCAACACGGGCTGTCACCCGGGAGGGCAGAGGACTTCGAGAACGACATGGGGACACAACACATGCGTGCATTGGTCACCACAAACTCCGAACATAGCTACCGTTGCGGCGCACCTTAAAACAACGGGAGGTAACATACTTGCTAGGAGAAGTCACCGACCTGAGCACTGCGCTGATGCAGCGAGATACGGCAGCCTGAGATATCTACTGGGTTCAATAGATTCCTCGAGAGCTTACTAAGGCGCCAGCCGTCACCGAAGGTGCGGTGACGATATTTATTCAGAGAAATAAATAATGTGTTATTTAATACTGTTTTTTTATTGTGGCGACAAAAGTAATCGGATAATGATATACACATGTACAGATGATGGTAGTATCACGTACACAAGGCATAAAACGGCAGTGTATTGTCGGAGCTGTCATTTGTATTCAGGTGATCCATATGGAAAGGTGTCCCACGTGATTATGGCCGCAAGACGGCAATTAACAGAACTCGACCACGAGATGGTTGTTGGAACTAGTCACATGGGATATTCATTTCGGAAATCGTTAGGGTATTCAGAATTTCGAGATCCACAGTGTCAAGAGTGTGCCGAGTCACCATATCTTAGGCATCACCTCTCATCATCTTAACAACCGAGAGTCGTTGCGGCTTTTGCGTAGAGCCGTCAGTGCTAACAGACAAGCACCATGAGTGAAACTGGCACAGAAACAAATGTGGAAAGTACGACGAACGTAGCCGTTACTACATTGCGGCAAAATTTGGCGTTAACGGGCTACAGCTGCCGACTTTTGACGCTAACAGCACGACATCGCCTTCAGCACGCCTCCTGGGCTTGTGACCATATCAGTTGGATCCTACAAGACTGGAAATCCGTGGCCTGGTCGGCTGACTCCCGATATCGGTTTGTAGCAGCTGATGGAAGTGTTTGAGTGTGGCGCAGACCCCACGAAATCATGCACCCAGGTTGTCAACAAAGGCACTGTGCAAACTCGTAGTGGCTCCATAATGATGTGGTCTGTGTTTACATGGATCACTGATTTAAATGGTCATGTTCGGCTACTAGTAGACATTTTCAGCCATTCGTGGACTTTAAGTTGATGACAGTGCACCGTGTCAATTAGCCTCAACTGTTCGCTACTAGTTTGAAGAACGTTCTGTACAAACAGAGCTAATGACTTAGCCACCCATATCGCCCAACATAAACCCCCTGGATCGTCTATGAGACTGAATGGAGATGTCTGTGCACAAATTCCTACACTGACAACATTTTCACAGTTATGGATGGCTATAAAAACGGCATGGATGAGTATCTCTGCAGGGGACTTCCAGCGAGTTGTTGACTCCATGGTACATCGAGTTGCTGCACTACGCCGGACAAAAGGAGGTGAGACACGATATTGGAGGGTGTCTCATGACTTTTCTCACCTCAGTGCATATCTCCTGGACATGCCACACAGGTTCTTGGCCTTCATTCTCATACAAATTATGGGTTTCCATTCTAGGAGTCGAGGCCGCTTAAAGAATGCTTGTGAGTTCGCTGTACACTGTGTGTACATGAATTTTCTTTATATGAGCTGGTTGTTTCCTATCAGTTGTGATAGGCCCCTACCTTTTTGAGGGAAATAATACCTAACACATAGTAAATTATATACAAAGCCTTTAGAAATAACTCTATATAGACAAGCAAAGTATCACAGTCATGAAAGATATTGTGACAGCATACAATCACTGTATATTCTAAAAAATTATAGGAACGGACATAAAAGTTTCTTTACGTCTACTTCTGTTTGAATTCTATCCACACCCTTTTTCAAACGATTTGCACCAGATGTATCGACAGCCGTTACTTTGGCTGTTACTTAAAGTTTTTAACTTATTACGATGGTGGTTTATATGAGTGCGTTGTCAGCCACATGACAATGTTTTGATAATTTTCATTACAGCTCCATCTGTGCAGCTTCCTGTAGTTTTAATAGAATCTTAGACCTTCTAACAAATTGCACTTCGTAGTAATTAGAATGAAACATTATTTTCGTCAGCGCCTCAGAGCTCCTATGGCGAACCTAGAAATCACACTCACGTGTGTGGTCAGAACCCATGAACATTGGGGATGTGAGGCCAGCATGACAAATTATGCAACATACTTAGTTAATCACAAATATACAGTGATGGACTCTGATTGTCCATCTGCATTGTCGTGCTATCAAATCAGTGTAATTGAGGGTCGTCAGGCTCGCTTTGTGTCACGAAATAGGGTTAAAGCCTTGCGGCCGTCAGGTTTGGTAGCTGGGATGCGTCAGCCTCTAGAAGCGATGTGTTTACTATCGCTGGGCAGAGCTGTCTGGGACCCAGCGACACACGCGTCAGTGTTAACGTGGCTGTTGTTAATATCGTTGACTCTATGTTAGAAAGGCTGAGTAGTCGCAAATAAATACAATCCTGGAAATGGAAAAAAGAACACATTGACACCGGTGTGTCAGACCCACCATACTTGCTCCGGACACTGCGAGAGGGCTGTACAAGCAATGACAACACGCACGGCACAGCGGACACACCAGGAACCGCGGTGTTGGCCGTCGAATGGCGCTAGCTGCGCAGCATTTGTGCACCGCCGCCGTCAGTGTAAGCCAGTTTGCCGTGGCATACGGAGCTCCATCGCAGTCTTTAACACTGGTAGCATGCCGCGACAGCGTGGACGTGAACCGTATGTGCAGTTGACGGACTTGGAGCGACGGCGTATAGTGGGCATGCGGGAGGCCGGGTGGACGTACCGCCGAATTGCTCAACACGTGGGGCGTGAGGTCTCCACAGTACATCGATGTTGTCGCCAGTGGTCGGCGGAAGGTGCACGTGCCCGTAGACCTGGGACCGGACCGCAGCGACGCACGGATGCACGCCAAGACCGTAGGATCCTACGCAGTGCCGTAGGGGACCGCACCGCCACTTCCCAGAAAATTAGGGACACTGTTGCTCCTGGGGTATCAGCGAGGACCATTCGCAACCGTCTCCATGAAGCTGGGCTACGGTCCCACACACCGTTAGGCCGTCTTCCGCTCACGCCCCAACATCGTGCAGCCCGCCTCCAGTGGTGTCGCGACAGGCGTGAATGAAGGGACGAATGGAGACGTGTCGTCTTCAGCGATGAGAGTCGCTTCTGCCTTGGTGCCAATGATGGTCGTATGCGTGTTTGGCGCCATGCAGGTGAGCGCCACAATCAGGACTGCATACGACCAAGGCACACAGGGCTGGGAGCGATCTCCTACACTGGCCGTACACCTCTGGTGATCGTCGAGGGGACACTGAATAGTGCACGGTACATCCAAACCGTCATCGACCCTATTGTTCTACCATTTCTAGACCGGCAAGGGAACTTGCTGTTCCAACAGGACAATGCACGTCCGCATGTATCCCGTGTCACCCAACGTGCTCTAGAAGGTGTAAGTCAACTACCCTGGCCAGCAAGATCTCCGGATCTGTCCCCCATTGAGCATGTTTGGGACTGGATGAAGCGTCGTCTCACGCGGTCTGCATGTTCAGCACGAACGCTGGTCCAACTGAGGCGCCAGTTGGAAATGGCATGGCAAGCCGTTCCACAGGACTACATCCAGCATCTCTACGATCGTCTCCATGGGAGAAAACAGCCTGCATTGCTGCGAAAGGTGGATATACACTGTACTAGTGCCGACATTGTGCATGCTCTGTTGCCTGTGTCTATGTGCCTGTGGTTCTGTCAGTGTGATCATGTGATGTATCTGACCCCAGGAATGTGGCAATAAAGTTTCCCCTTCCTGGGACAATGAATTCACGGTGTTCTTATTTCAATTTCCATGAGTGTAGGTACTAATGGTTGTTTGGTGCAATTATTCCTAATTACATGTTTCGGGCTCTACTTACAATCAGATATCCTGGTGTAAACCACATAACAGATAATTATTATACATTTGAAAAAAAAGAACGCAAAATGTTAACGAGAAAGCGCAAAATCGAACTGAGTCTCACAACCAATACTTATCATTTCGTAGCAAAACTTACTTCGACAACTTGTTCGTTATTCATACGTTCACGAACCAAAACTCGGAGAATGGGAGTGTTGGTCGTCAAAGGGACTACTAAAACTTCACATTCGAGGTAAATCGCGCGGTGGAAAAGGGTACCACTTGGCTGCATGTGGTTACCCAAATGCTAAGAATTAAAACAGAAATCAATAACAGCTAAATGCAAACGTTTTTTGCCTGCACGTACACACACTAAAACACACACTGACGAATAATCAGGAACTGCAATTACAAATCCAAACAACTCCTTTCGTCCACTCGAGGCATGAATTAAAAAACGCCTTCAGT
The DNA here is from genome assembly GCF_023897955.1 of Schistocerca gregaria. Taxonomy (NCBI): domain Eukaryota; kingdom Metazoa; phylum Arthropoda; class Insecta; order Orthoptera; family Acrididae; genus Schistocerca; species Schistocerca gregaria. The sequence continues at coordinate 420,686,769 of NC_064924.1, forward strand.
CACAACATTTAGTGTTTTATTCAGTACACGACACATTTCGGACCCTGTGGATCCATCTTCAGATGTAAGTTTTGACTGAAGGCATTTTTTAATTCATACCTGTAGTGTATTGAGCACAATCATGTTTGAAGCTGAAAAATATGGAGAAAAATAAATCCTTTTGTAATTTTCAACAAGACATGTCTTTCCAAGGCCAAATATTTTTCTACAATTTTTTAATTAACTTTCTTGTAATTTGTACTACTCCGATGTGTGTTTCAGTGTGGCTATGTGCTGGGACACAACATGTACTTTTAGTCGTTATTGGTTACTGTTTTAATTTTTAGTAAACATGTAGGTATCTGCGAATCTAAGTGGTTTCCCACGGCTGATCATGCTAACTGCTAATGTGCATTAACAAACAGCTAATGTGTCACAAATTAGACGTAGTGATGATGGACTTGCAGATAAAAATAGTTACAATTGTCACCATTACACTCAACACATTTGCTTCCGGCAACGTGTAATTTGAAAGACCTACGTAGATAAACTGGTTTCCATGAGGTAGGGCCAGCCGTTGTGGCCGAGCGGTTCTAGGCGCTTCAGTCCGGAATCGCGCTGCTGCTATGGTCGCAGGTTCTAATCCTGCATCGGGCATGTATGTGTGTGATGTCCTTTGGTTATTTAGGCTTACGTAGTTCTATGTCTACCGGACTGATGACTTCAGATGTTTAGTGCCATAGTGCTTAGAGCCATTTTAACCATGAAGTAGGGGAAAATGTCAGTCACGCCGGTAATCTGGGAAAACAAAAGGCAACTGAACAGAATGAGGAGGAAGTGCGTGGCGCTGCACTGAACTAGAGGGCAGCGGCGCAACAGCATGCAAACTCCCTATGAAGTCAACAAGCGGAGTTTTCAGAGTTCATACTATGAATGGGTGAATGTATGATACTGACAGCCAGCTGTGTCAAATGGCGTGCGGGCACCAGTCACTGGACGAGCTGCAATGGAATGTTGCTGACCGTTTGAAACTGATCTGAGTCATAAATATGTGACCATTTTGAGAGGCGATCGCCATTCTATTTTTACTAGTGCGCACCAAAATATTATGGTAGTAGTAGTACTAGAAACACAAAGTCCAGTCACCTGTGAAAAGCCGGAATAACCACTTTCTTGCATAGCGAACTTCCACAAAGAGAGCCAGTGAGGTTCTGGAAGGTATCGACATGGATGTGGAAGCATACCGAGTCAAGAGTCGTGGCCAGCTGTTCTATTTTCCTCGGTCGAGTATCCATGGCGCGACCAGTTCGATCGAGGTGGTCCTACAGATGCTCGACTGGATTTAAATCCAGGGAGTACGGTGGCCAGGGGTTTGCGGTAAACTACTACTAATGCTCTTCGAACAACGCACGTACGCTGTGAGCTGTGTCACAAGTGCATTTTCCTGCTGTTAGTTGCCATCATACCCAGTTTTCAACAAACTTTACGTACGGATGGAAATGGCTCCCAAGGAGAGATGCATACTTCTGCAGATCCATTGTGCCTCCCAGAATAACGAAATATCTGGAAAGCTATGAAAATGTTCTCCAGACCATAAAGATCCCTCCTTAGGCCTACATCGTTCAGATGACTTTTGCAGGGTCGCACACGTCGACGGCCATCTGTCTCATGGAGCATAAAACATGATTCACCTGTCGCCATTCAATTATTGCTCAGTTGCGGTATTAGTCTGCATACTCCAACATTCGGTGCCCATAAATAACAGAGTATGAATGCTTGAACCAGGTGCATGCTGCGGAGGTCCATATGCAAAAACGTTCGATGAACGGTCTTTTGTTGGTAGCCCATTGGTACTTCTGGGATGTGAGTTGCCCAAGAGCTGCACATCCATTCGCCCGTACACATCTCCGCCACCAACGTTCACCGCTATCATGTCTGGCCCATGGAGCACCAATGTTTCCTTGGTGCCAGTTTCGGATAGCGCCATTCTGTACTGCAAGGATTCTTTAACCACGGCGGCATGTGAACTGCTTACAAACTAATTAGTTTGGGAAATGTTTTCACCCTTGACCTGAACCAATGATCTTACCTTTTTGGACGTCACATAAAGCTCTTCATTTCGTCATTACGCTGTTTTGCGCGGCCCCAAAAATAGTTCAAATGGTTCTAAGCACGATGGGACTTAACATCTGAGGTCATCGGTCCCCTAGACTTAGAAATACTTAAACCTAACTAAACTAAGGACACCACACAAATCCATGGCGGAGGCAGGACTCGAACCTGCGACCGTAGCAGCCACGTGTTCCGGACTGAAGCGCCTAGAACCGCACGGCCACCGAGGCCGGCTTCCGCGTTTCGCGACACGCTTTACATACTCTCCAGAGCTTATGGTGTCACCTGCCATCTGTGAGTGGTTATTTCACATTGACGTCGAACATAGGCGGTGGTCAGATTAATACAACTGGACCGTGCAATAACAGGTTTACTATACCGTGGATCACTTTTACAGTCATACTATAAGTATACTTGTTAAGGTCTAAGAAGAAAGAAGTTACTTATATATGAATATGTTTAGAATCTCATAGGACCAGTTTGAGAAGCATATGATAGGCATTTAGTTGATATTAACTTAGGGGAACCCTGGAATCCGAAATGAGGACGTCTGGATGGAAATTTTCTTTCATAAATTTTATTTAATCTTTAACACTTCCACGTGATAACATCACTTAACAGACCATTACAGAAACCATAAATCAGTTTATAAATAATACAGTTATTGTATACTCTACAATACATTCACATTTGAGTCTTCAATACGGAAATATGTATCAAAATGTTCACTGAGTAATTTCTTAGTTGATACTTTTGCACATTTCACTTTACAGCTCTTTTAAAGAATAACGCATGTTTCTCGTAAACACAAACCCATCATGTTAAAAACAGAAAATCTCGTTCCGTTTACTCACAGACGGATTTACTGTTTTCATTATATATTCCTACAAGAAAGAGTTATTACGTAATGGAGGAAATATTAATTTATTTACCAAACACCAATCATTGCCCGTACCACATGTGTAATTAGCTGAGATCAGAGACATAACGATGGTGAAAGATTTACATTTTGGTTATAGAAATGTCCTGTTTGCTTGCCTTCAAACACCGTGTGAGACATCGCGCTCAGAAGGACGATAAAATGTTCATACTATTCATTACAAAAATTTAGTAAAAGGTTTTTCACAAAAATGTTATTATGCCAAGTGTGCTGGGAACCATCAACATGTTTTACCATTATCATCTAAATTTGCAACATTTTTTCTCAAATCCTTGCTCTGCATTATCCAGGTAATTCTCACTGTATAGAACTATTGCGTGACATTTAAGTTTGACGAATTCTGAAACATTTTTCTGTTAGCTATATTTTAAATCTCAGTAGGATATTTTTGTGCACTACTCCTTTTCTTAACAGGAAATGCAGTTTTAGATCTAATTCTGTTATTTCTTGGTGATTGTAAGTTTAGTATAGATTTTGTACCACGTTCTATACTGAAGCTCTTTGTGCAGTAGCTCTCAAGCTATATTTTCATGCGCTTCACTGATTCGTAAATGTACTGACGTAGTATAGCTAAAATTTCCAATGTGTTTGAAAAAAATACGATGCCCTGATTGCAAATTTTTGTTTTAGTCTTGTGGTCCATTGTGTGGCCTGAAAGCTAATTTCATATTTTGTCCACCTGTTTCCAAGAAAAAAAACTCCATAGCTGAGAATTTATGTTATGTACAATAGATATTTGGCTCTCAAGTACGACCAAGAGCTACAGCATACGATGATAGCACATATCTGCCGTTGGGCACTGGACGAAACGAAACAAAGCCCAGTTTCAGTTATTGTCTTCTCTTGATTCAGCCACCTGGAGAGTAATGTAATGAGGTTATGATCTCAGGGGACTTCATAAAGGTGTTCTGCATTGGAGGCAATCTGTAACAGGAGGAAACGTTTGCAGACAAAGCCAGAAAACCACGCTTGACGGATTAACAGCTGGGGAAGTGGAACTGTTTTTCGACTGATGAAGCACAGAAATCACGATAGGAACAGAGTCGGACGGGATTTTCTATTCAGAAAATACAGTGTGGAGAATGGGGGTTTCTACCTGGAGGTTACGAGAAACTGACCTGTCCTGCCCTCGCAGCGTGGAGGTGGTGTATCAGTTGTCATTGCATATTCAAGGGCCAGTGAGTAGCATGTCGTAAATTACGATTCTGTACCCATTTCTATTCCTCTAATTACAACACCATCTGTGGCGAAACGGAGAAAATGCATCATACAAAACATACTTAGATTTTGTAGTTGAATCGCAGCCTGCAATAAATAAAGGTAGTTTCCATTGAATATTTCAAAGGTGCCCCCTGCCACCGATGCACGTGTTGGGTGGGAGGTCGTGAGTGGTTTCATTTTAAGTCCCACTGGAAGGCAAAGAAATTAGAATTGTAACTTTTTTCGGCCGATCTATAGTTCGCGAAATATTTCAATGTCTTCAGTTAAAATGAACAACCTCCATTTAATGATGTGTACGGTTTCCTAACCTCTCCTAACCTCACGAGGCTTTTTGCAGATTTTCACATAGACTGGTACTAAAATCTTAAATAAGAGTGGTACATTGTTGCAACTGATACTGAGCAGTACCAAAGCTGGAATCAGACTAGCACCAAAATAAGGCTTTGATGTCCGCTGACACTGGCTTATTTTTGTCATATAATAATTAAAATGATTGTCATAAATAGTTATAGGTATTTATTAATCAATATTTCCGTTAAAATCAAAAATTATACTTTTACAAAAGTCAGAGTAATAAAAAATATTTCACAGCAAACAGTAATACTGTTTATATACTTTAAATCGTTACTCAATTTGCTTTTCTGTACATTTCTTCATTCATACTATAGTGTTAACAAGTATTTTCAAGAAAAACATTAATAAAATTTTTAATTACAAAACTGATGTTGAATCTAATGTTTATACTCAATCTTAATTTCGTATTGAATATTATTCACCTATTGATTCTAAGGCAAATAATTTGGAAAAGCGGTTTCAGGACCTGAAGACATGCCAGTTATCCTCAAATTTTGTACAAAGCTACGTTTACGTAAACTAGTGATTTGAAAACCGAAAACAATACTATGTGACCATTGCGTAACTATAAATTCATAGCCAGGTGTAAACAAGATAGATCATGTTACCAGTTATCTACAAAGCTTGTTCTGTGAGCGAACAGATTACCGGTGTGACCATTAGTTGTGGCTGGCACTGATAATTGATAATAATGTTTCTTCGTCTACCACGTTACAGTACCTTGCAGTAGACGGAAAAACAGTAACAACGAAGTTGTTTCCATAATGTTGCAATTCATAGCATGTACATCTCCATCTCTGTTATTAGAGCCCTTCAGTAAAATGATGCGACATTCATACATGCCTAAATTGTATGCCAAAATATTTTCTTAATATATGATTGGCCCATGTTGTATTTTATGAAGTATTATCGAACACATTCCGAAGGGATTTTATGCCATGTTCTGTTGCATCACCAGGGTGCCATGCTTGGTGTTCTCTGAATGCTAACCCACAACCACGCCTATCCTCCAACACAGCAGCGTGGTATAATTCGTCGTCACAACACACTTTATGAATTTTGCATGTGTTTTCGACATGTATAATCTCGGACCCTTATGAATATTCCCTGTTAGTGTCGCGGGAATAATATTCAGTGGTGTGAAGCTCCAAAGCCGCTTCATAAACTCCATTTAACACGAAATGCCCAATTACTTGAATACTTTGGCAGCACTTTGTAAAAATAACACATTTTCATTATTAATCACAGATCCCATTCACGAGCGTCGTTAATCAAACTGTCGAATTAAGAGAAATGAATTATCGGTTGATGAACAAGAAATTAAGATGTTGCATTTTTTTTCAGATGAAGGAAAGACTGCGTAGCAAGTTTCTGTTGTAACAATAACAACTGTTCATGAAACAAGCCAGAATTTTTCCTAGGATGGTACGTTATAAACTTAAAGGTTTTGACGATACTGAAAACTGATATACTTTTTCTGTTTTCTTTTCCTGTCACATCGATGATAAAATTGTAACTGTGCACCTTTTGTGTTCTCTTCTACAAACGTTCTGTAATATTGTCATCTATGGAGTTACTATTGTTTTTATTTTGTGATGTTGTGCACTGACATACTTAAAACATGTTTAAAAAATGCATAACACTGTCTATAATAAAGTTATTTTATTTTGATACCGGTTTAGGTTCCAAGCCACCATCAACGGCAGAAAAATTATCACAGATGTAACTCTTGTAATACATGTTTTAACATAAGTTACCACGGTAAACCATAATTGCCAAGATAATATAAAACAAAGATTGTAACAAAGTGAAAATATGTCACATTGACCACAATTATGGTTTCCTGTGGTAACTTATGTTAAAGTAGGTATGAGATACGATGTATATGTGGTGATTTTCTTCCCGTTGATGATGGTTTAGAACCGAAACCGGTAACAAAATGAAATAACATTATCAGCTCAGTGTATGCGTTTTTTTTTTTAATTTGTGCATGTTGTTGACCATCGCCTCAGCAACATGTTTAATAACATGTTCTCACTTTTGAGCGAAACATTTATACGCGCATAAAAGTTTACATTTGTATGAAAAGTTTCAAATATTGTAGCTTATGTATGATTTCTGTGAAATAAGAGCGTTGCGATGTATTGATAGGTCAGTGCAGGAAGTGACTACAAAGAATTTCGGACGTAAAAAGAAGTGCATCTATTTACAAGTGAAACGCACAATGATAAGTGGATAACTAAGTGTGTTTACGTGTTCATAGTCCTATGCAGTTCAATCTTGAATTATGAAGTGAAGGACTGTGAACGATCGTTGTCAGTGCGTGGTTTTCGGTGGTTCAGCGGCTAGTGGTCTGAATGTTTTCACGTAATATGTACTCTGCTTACTTCACCGTTCAAAAGAATTAGGGGAACACGCGAATCGGCGTCCGGTATATTACATGTATATTAATGCAGGGTGTACCACTGGTTTTATTACATGGGTTGAGATCTTCACTTTCAAAGTATGCAACAAGTAGAAATATTCGCAATTTATTCAATGTTTCTCTCAGAAGGAAAACGTGTAGCTGTTCCCCGTTATTTCTTACTGGAGTACACAGATGGCAGTTGTCGTTTGCGCACGATGTATTCTACTAAGCACATGCAATGTGATATCTTAATGGAACACAAGTTACAATGGAAGTCTGTTTGATCCCAAAAGAATGGACGTTCCGTCGTGTTGCTCCAGATGTCTTTTCATCTGTCATCCGTAGGCTGTAGACAGGGAGACAGGTCAGCACGTTAGGCGAATTAGACGACGTCGACGACGCATTACAACACCAAGTGAAGACCAACATCTGCCAATCCCTTCGTTGCGCCGTCACATAGGTATCGCCATAGCACTGCAAGAAGATTCCAGAAGGGCAACTGGAGTCCCTGTGTCTGATCAGATTAAAGGACAAGTTACGAGAAAGCACTTTATGACTCACACATCCCCTTCAAATATCCCGCTTGAAACGAAAAGTTCTGTCGTTCCTACCTCAACTGGCAACTTCGCCACTGGCTAAACGTATTATCCACAGACGAGTCCAGATATCCTCTGACGTACGGCGACAGCCGCGTCCGTATGTGGAGTGCCGTTGTGAGCGCTGCCTTCCAAATTCTGTCCAAGAAATCGAGTGATTTCCCTGGTTCTGTGATATTTTGGAGAGGCTTCAGTGTTGACAGCCGTAGGGATCTTAGTGTACGATTGCCTTACCATCAGACAGTACACCGAACAGATCCTGTTGATTCATGTGGTGGATGGTGCGTGCTATGATGGCCCTGAATTCCTTTTAACGCCAGGGCCAATTTGGCAAGACGTGGACGTTGAAATAATGTAATGGGTAATGTAGAGTCTCAACCTAAGCCTTCTCGTGCATGTGTGGGACGTGTTTGGCAGGTGTGTTCATAGTCGCCCTGTTCCACCACAGTCTCTCCAAGAACTGTCATTGGCTGTAATGGAAGAATGGTAGCTGATACCATAAGGTGATCTCTGTAGACTTATACGGAGCACACACTTTATTGAAGTTCTCAGGTTCCAATAAAAGACACCCAGGGTTTTATAGTATACCCAGCCTTCAATATTGCTCAATAAGGTATGGCAGTCGCCAAAGCCTCGTTCCTCTAATTATTTCGGTTTGTATGTTTTACCATTTAAGCTGAATTGATATACGGAGCGTATAGTATGAAAGACGTTTTAAATGAACTGTTGTCCGTTTTGTATGCAATCGTACGTGCTTCAAGAACACACTGCTATTACTTACTCTTCGAAGAATGGTTGCTATTACTGTCAGAATAGGACACAAAAGGTCTGTGAATTAAACGACTTCTAAGGCATTACTGGTATTGCCTGAGATGTAGCAAATTGTGAGCTCAGTACTTACGCTCATGGCTGTCTGCATAGACTTATCGAGGGGTGGTGGACATTAGTTATATAAATGAGTTGGTCAGTTAATTCGCCATTTATTCATTAACTACACTATCTAGATATCTAACCCTTGGTATTCTGCTGTATTCGCTTCTGTTGTTGTCTGAACTGTCTATTGCGCACGGTTTCCTTCCGTACAATGCTACACTACATATAAACACTTTCAGCAAGGAGGACCTAACATTTAATTTTAAACTCGATACTAACAATTTTCCATTTTCCAGGAAAGCTTTTCTTGCTATTTTCAGTCTGAAATTTATACCCCCTCTGCCTCAATCTAAAACACGTCGTAATGATCACAACGCAATAATGAGAATCTTTTCTGAAGGTAAACGAAACGATGGTATCAGCATTGTCTTGATCAGGAATGTTGTGTAGAGCTCAATACTATTTTTGACGGACTTACATAATTTTTCTCTCGAGATTAAGACACATTCGACTAATCGGAAAAGGAGCTTAGTCTGACGTATTTCTAAGAATGGAAATACAATGTGACCTTGCGGTTAGCTGCCAGAGAAATTTCAGTCCCATTTTCGTGATGCCATACTACGAACACCGCACTAAATAAGATAACGACCTGAAATGTCCGATAGCCAACAATGAGGCCACAATAGTCATGCTACGAGGCTCTAGCAAAGCATTTTAGACAGTAAAATTGGAAATTAGCAAAAGAGACAGTTAAAACTTCCTATAAGTATGCTGAAGTGGTTTGAAACTTAATGAGTATTACAAGGCGGGGTGTGTGCTGTGGAACTGAAATGATGTTCTCTCAGGAGTGTCCTGGGCCTTTGTGTTGGACCCATTATTTTTTCTTTGTGTGTCGCTGATATATTGTCTGTTCCTTGTTCCTTCAAATATCATTTCTATGCCACCGAACTCCAGCTTTACTTGCATGACAGTGTAGCCTCCCAACAGAAAAGTAATTATAATATTCACCTTTAGTGTAACCTCCCAACAGAAAAATCTTGTTTAAGTTCCCAATAGAAAAATTGCTTTCGAATAATAAAATTTCGTTTTAATATGACCTTCCATTTAAGACTGACTGCATATGGAGATTAATAACTTTTGACGTCAGCAGCACTGCGTCATGGTCCTGCGAAATCATCTTGAATAAACTGAAAAATTCTTACTTCACAATGATGTCGCCGGATAACGCTATTTATATATCTGCTCCTATAAGAAATTTTTGGCACAGGCCAGTTCAATGCTGCCACTAGATTTTCATTTGTAGGAAAACAACTATTTTGTTTTGCTTCATCAACATGGGTATCCACAGGAAAAAGTCGTAAAATCTTTAAACTCAGATAAATGCCTGGCAAAAATTTTCTTCAGAAGAAAAGTTATTATTGAAACATTTCTACAAGGAATTACATGGAAATTTAACATTACAATTGTGGTTAAATCAGTTGTGGCAATTAACATATGCACGCAGCAACAAAGAACAATAATATTTTTTTATTACCTTACACTACGTCGCATAGGCACTGCCATCGTTCTGCACCACCAGCCCAACACAAGTCAACCGCTGCACTGCCCTGTCCGAACTCTATAACTCAAGTGCTCTGGGCGAGCTACAAAACACGACTGCTCTCTGCAAGCTACTAAACTCGACTTTCTGCCAACATCGCTCTGACCTGAGATTCTATTGTAGCATAGATATTCCATATCGCAGGCAGCGCGTGACCAATCCATTTAAATTACATCTGCTCACGTGCGCTAGTGAACAGTAATGAACCCTTACGACAGATCTGAAGAAATCAGTCCTGTCTTCGTCCATATGAGTGAAGATCTGTCTTCAGCAGTTTGATGGGTGCAAAACCAAATACCTAAAAGGAAATGTGAAAAATTCACTTGAAATTTTAGTACCACACTGGGCATTAATTGGTTATGAATTTCGTGATGTATTAAGCTTCTTTTCGAAGGTGTCCCAATACTACCCCAGAAAACGATGAAGTGTTTGGGTGTAAGTAAGGGCGATCACATCATCTGGACTGACTATACTGTCATCTGGCTCAGGGAGACTTCCTCTTGTCTCTGTAACTTTTATAAATTTCGGGGTATGTTTACGCATGATGTGGTACGTACACTTGTGCAGTCACTAGTTCTACCGAACCTCCACTATAGCGAACTAGTGCACTGCGGAACTAATGTTAAAAATTCAACCATGAACGCTTGTGAGCATTACACCTACAATAACCATCAGTTTCCCCACGTCAGTGAGCGATCTCCACATGTAGAATGACTGAGAACACACCAGTTAGTTAACGACGAAACAATATGTCCGTCGTCGGTGTCTTAGCGTGCGTGCATCTCAATACATTACATCAGACACCAAGAACCTGTCACCGCATAACAGTAACGAGACAAGGTCAATCTACTCTAATATCCTAGCTGTGATTTGATATAACTTCCCATTAATTTTATTAATTTTAAAACGGATCGATGTAACTCACATTATCGGCTCCAGCTGCAAAAAGGCAACTTCTGATGTGGAAATGTATATTTTTACAGTTTATTGGATTAAGTTTCATCATCGAATCAGTACGGAAACACACTCTAAGTCACATCTTCGCTGGTCATCGTGACTCCGTTAGAAGCGGGACTCACCACTGAAGATATCTGTACTCCAGTCAGTTATATTCATGATCTAAGACGTATCTGGAAGTTCCCAGACAGAGGTGGGACTGTCGCCTCGTCATACGGTCTGCAGCCGAGAGTGGTGGTCAGGGATGCCATTTCTTTTTCATAGCGGGACCACTTAGGTAGTCATCTGCAGTACCCTTACAGTACAGTGGGAAGTCGACGATGTTCTACGCCCCGTTTGGTTGCCCTTGATGTCAAGCCTTCATGGGTATTCATTTCAGCAAGATAATGCCCGCCAGCACACGGTAAGAGTTTCTGCTGCTTGTCTTCTTGCTTGTTAAACCCTAGCTTGCCAGGAATATCACCGGATCGTTTTCCAGCTGACAATATTTGGAGCATTATGGACACGGCCCTCTAACCATCTTGGGACTTTGTCGATCTAACGCAACAGTTGGACATAATTTTTCATGATATCCCTCAGGTACGCCACATCTACCGACCTCTGTCCCACTTGAATAATTCCTTCGGTGCCACCCTCCTTCATCTTTTGCTTGTCTTAGAATGTAATATACCCTATCAAAGGGTATGACTATTCCTTAAGGTCAAGATTATTCCAGCAGTAGCAAATTCTATACAGTTTTTGGACATTAGTATCTAACGATCGGAAAGTAGTATTACAGATGGCACGTGATACTAAATAAGCAGGGTGTACGTCTTCATAGACACTGGAGTGTTACCATCAATTGTCTGTAACTTTTTCTTAGCGGACTGTGACATATAACGTCAACGAAGTCGTCATTTAATGGACCCGCAGCAGGAAGTGACACGGAGCTGTTTGGTAGTATCTTATCTGCGCTTCCCACTGTACAAAATAGAAATTCCAAAGAGGGATCAGTAGGTTTAGAACAGTGAGACAACATCCCCTGAGATGCACGTTGTCATCACCTGAACGCACTGTCTGAATAAGCTATTGGCACTAGTTGTGTTCTTTTACATAAATAAAACGTTAGCTTTTCTTTTCCAAGAATTACTTTATTAATGTTCCGTACCATGTGTATTAGACCGAAGTTTAGAGAATCCTGTATAATAATGTGAAACGTAATCAGATACTGAAACTGTATGCCACACTTGGACTCGAACAAGAGCCTTTGTCTACCTAGCACGACTCAAAACCTGTATACCGAGCACCAGTTCCTACAGTGTTTCTCTCTAAGCTGTTTACCCGAGTCATCTTTCCTGCGAGAAGTGCTAGTCCAGCAGTATATACTGCAGTGTTTATGTGATGTTCGTGATGTTGAGGATAGTTGCTGGCAGAAGAAGAGTCCGAAGATACAGCGGTGATAGTGTCACATTCGCGGTTACACACATCACAACTAGAAAGCCTCTTCTTCGTAAAAATTCCAGTACTAATAAGTAGAGTATTTTGAGTATTGCAGGGAGGTTGTAAGTTATTTGGAGCAACATGGTCTTAATGTGAATGAAGGCCGACAGCAAATTAATGAGAAGGCAATATGTCCAATAATATGACAATGAGAGCCCAAAACTCTATCCTCTGTTACTGTTAGTGTAAAAAGTCAGGAGAATGGTCACACATAAAACAGATACAAGACGGCGTTATTGACACGTATAACCAGAGATGATGAACATTGATGATATTTGAGAGCTGCACATCCCAGAAATTTTGGTACAACTCTTTCGAGATTCTTATTTAATTACAGATATTATATGAAATTCTGATTAGACGTAGTGCATACCGAGGCGTGTCACATGATTGGTCACGCGTAGTTACGATCGAGCCGTCTTTCGGTTGTTACCAAACACATTAACCACAGTCTTACATATACAGTGGCGACGCTCACTGCTGTCAAAATTGTTACCGTCTGATAATTGGTACGACGCTAACGCCCCTAGTGGAGAGAAAACAGTCATACGATTATTTTCGCTTGATTAACGGTCTAGTTATTAAATTTTTTGCGTTCCGGGCATTAATAAATTATCGAGTCACGTGAAGTTTCCAGCAATAAATGTATAAACAGCCAAATAATCATGATTCATCGGATATAAGCTAACATTTATCCATGAAACAATATATTCCAGTACGTGCATAACTACACCACTAAAAGCAGGACATATTTAATGCACGGGAGGCATATTTTTGTAATTTCTGTTCATATTGTGACATGTAGTTTCGATGACACGTAAAAATTTTGTGTGGTGTGTAGGCCTAGTGATCTGCCCATTCTTACATTTCACCCGACTGTTCAGTCTACAAATATATTTGTAAATGTAGATTTTTTTGCTTCAAAAGCGAATGTATCGTAGATTCTTGCCGCTTGTGGCTCAAATAGACCAACAATGGTGGAATTGGTTTCTTCTCTCTTGAGAAACAGATTTATTACTTCTGACGTTTTATTATCACGTTGTTTAATGTAGGTATTGCGTTCCATAAAGTTCTCTACGTTCCACACTCACTGACTTGAGTGGATGTGTGGTGAACACTATTTCGTGTTGCTGAGTAGATATAGCACGCCTTTCCCCAAAAAGTCAGGTCTTCTGCTGCTTACTAGCCTTTTTTTGCACATAGAAGAAAACGGCGTTCTTCAATAAATATCTGATGTCAAAGGGGAATCGTAAATAAATTGTTATGCACTGTATCCTTTCATATCTTCCACGGTCCTTCGGGAATTAAAGAAAGACTTATATGGTGTCATTTTTTAGTTATTGTCGGTTCTCATTGTATAACCTATTTTACAGTGTATGCGATGCTATTCGCGCTAATTCGCTATCGTATTCACAAGTGTTGCTTCCTGGCCCCAGAGTATAACAGAAAAGAGCAGCAGTGTCGCAACTTTGTATGCAAGATGGTGCATGAACTATGCGGTGCATGTGTGTAATGGCTGGACAGAGTAAGAGGGAGGCAACAGTCACAGATTGAGACACATACGGATAGATGATTCATGATTCAAGAAGTGAACTCTCGAAGCAACTGTGGTCGCCGACAGAGAGCGCAGAGGGAGAGAGACGGCAGTGTGTGGACTCTGCGACTGGAGGCGAGGCGGCAAATACTGTGACGGGATCCTCGCTTGTTGACAGCAACGCTATAGGGCTAGATTACGACCCATGGATCTCGAATGCATCCTCCATGAATGATGAACATTGGAGCTGGTGGTCGACTGCATTAACCTTTGGACTTTTCTAAAGACGCTGTGAAGATTTAATGCAAGGAAACCGATGTTAAGTCACACCACTAGAACGGGTTTGTGTTCGAGAACGTAATTTGAATTGTATTACTGACGTGTTTCCGTACACGTGTAGCCTATCCGCCAAAGAATTAGTGCACTCGGTCTAATATTAATTGAAACTGAGACGGACTGCTCCGAACTTTGGACCTTATTCACTAATACATCTCGGTAATGCTAAGACCAGAGAGAAAATATTAACATTGCCGAGAAATTGACCGGTCAAAGAGAGGGTGGATATTAAGAATTCAGCTTATGTTTTTAATAGTATAGGTTCAAACTGAAGGTAGAATGAATATGTACACTGAAGAACCAAAGAAACTGGTACACCTGCCTAATATCGTGCAAGGCCGCTGCGAGCAAGCAGAAGTGCCGCAACTGGACGTGGCATGGACTCGACTAATGTGTGTAGTACTACTGGAAGGAATTGACACCATGAATTCTGCACGGCTATCCATAAATCCATAGGAAGACGAGAGGGTTGGTGATTTCTTCTGAGCAGCACGCTGCATGGCATCCCAAGTATGCTCAACAATGTTCATGTCCCGGGAGTTTGGTGACCAGCAGACCTGTTTAAACTCAAAAGAGAGTTCCTGCAGCCACTCTGTGGCAATTCTGGACATGTGGGGTGACGCATTGTCCTGCTGGAATTGCGCAAGACCGCCGGAGTGCACAATGGGGATGAATAGACGCATGTGATCTGACAGAATACGCACGAACGTTTCACTTGTCAGAGTCGTATCTAGACGTATCAGGGGACCCATGTCACTACAGGATCAATGATTTCATGAGGTTGTCTCAATACCCCTACACGTCCATCCACTCGATAAAATTTGAAACAGGGTTCGTCCAACCAGGCAACAGCAGTACAGTATCGGAGTTGACGGGCCCAGGCGAGACGTAAAGCTTTGTGTCGTGCAGTCACTAAAGGTTCACCACTCGTCCTTCGGCTCCGAAAACCCATATCGATGATGTTTCCTTGAATTATTCGCACGCTGTCACTTGTGGTAGCGCAGCACTGAAGTCAGCAGCACTTTGCGGAAGGGTTGCACTTTTGTCACGCTGAATGATTCCCTTCAGTCGTCAGTGGAGCATTTCTAACAGGATCTTTTTCCGACCTCAGCGATATCGGAGATTTGATGTTTTATCGGTTTCCTGATATTCATCTTACGCTCGTGAAATAGTCGTATGGGAAAATCCCAACTCCATCGCTACCTCGGAGATGCTGCATCGCATCGCTGGTGCCCGGACTATAGCTCCACGTTCAAACTCAATTAAATCTCGATAACCTGCCATTGTAGCAGAAGTAACCAATCCAACAACTGCGCCAGACACTTGTTGTCCTATTCAGGCGTTGCTCGCAGCTTCGCTGTATACTGCTTGTTTACATATCTATGTGCTTGAATACGCATACCTATACCAGTTTCTTTGGCGCTTCAGTGTATATGAAAACTGTCATCGGGCATAAGCCTTTTAATAACAGGAGGCCTTTTGCACATTTTGATGTATAGTAACATTAAGTTTCTTTTTCAAGCGCATTTGTTTTAAGATAATTTTAACTTGTGTTTTTAAGAATATGGATGAATCAGTTTAAAAGTTTTTAATTACGGAAAGTTTTATTTTAAATGTTTGTGCAGGTTGCTAGTTCAATATGATTGTATTTGTGTGCACCTAACTAGAAGTGACTTTTGGTAGTTTCTCATGCAGTATACAGGGTTAAATGATAGCGCACTCAGGAAGATATCAAATTAATTCATTAACAGTTATGACAGCAATAAGCATGTGGTGGAGCGCGGCGTAACTGTTCGGTAATGTTGTATTTATATCGGAATGCTGAGTTTCAAAGTGTTTAAAAGTATTTCTCTGACAACCAGTAATCATCCAGTAACTTCTATTGCCCAAAAATTCGTCTCTCTTCCCAACTCACAAAAACACATTGTTCCTGGAGAGAAGGAAAGATAGTCTTATTGGGGTGCGACATTTTTCATTGGATAGCAGTAAATTCATTAAATCGCTCAAAAACTTTAGTTGTGAACTATTAATTCACTTTAAAACACGATTTATTTCCTGTGACATAAGGTTTCAACGAACAATATGTAATTATTTGAGGAAAATTTGGTATATGAAGTAGATTGTTCTGCATTATGTACACTCCTGGAAATTAAAATAAGAACACCGTGAATTCATTGTCCCAGGAAGGGGAAACTTTATTGACACATTCCTGGGGTCAGATACATCACATGATCACACAGACAGAACCAGAGGCACATAGACACAGGCAACAGAGCATGCACAATGTCGGCACTAGTACAGTGTATATCCACCTTTCGCAGCAATGCAGGCTGCTATTCTCCCATGGAGACGATCGTAGAAATGCTGGATGTAGTCCTGTGGAACGGCTTGCCATGCCATTTCCACCTGGCGCCTCAGTTGGACCAACGTTCGTGCTGGACGTGCAGACCGCGTGAGACGACGCTTCATCCAGTCCCAAACATGCTCAATGGGGGACAGATCAGGAGTTCTTGCTGGCAGGGTAGTTGACTTACACCTTCTAGAGCACGTTGGGTGACACGGGATACATGCGGACGTGAATTGTCCTGTTGGAACAGCAAGTTCCCTTGCCGGTCTAGGAATGGTAGAACGATGGGTTCGATGACGGTTTGGATGTACCGTCCACTATTCAGTGTCCCCTCGACGATCACAAGAGGTGTACATCCAGTGTAGGAGATCGCTCCCCACACCATGATGCCGGGTGTTGGCCCTGTGTGCCTCGGTCGTATGCAGTCCTGATTGTGGCGCTCACCTGCACGGCGCCAAACACGCATACGACCATCATTGGCACCAAGGCAGAAGCGACTCTCATCGCTGAAGGCGACACGTCTCCATTCGTCCCTCCATTCACGCCTGTCGCGACACCACTGGAGGCGGGCTGCATGATGTTGGGACGTGAGCGGAAGACGGCCTAACGGTGTGCGGGACCGTAGCCCAGCTTCATGGAGACGGTTGCGAATGGTCCTCGCCGATACCCCAGGAGCAACAGTGTCCCTAATTTGCTGGGAAGTGGCGGTGCGGTCCCCTACACCACTGCGTAGGATCCTACGGTCTTGGCGTGCATCCGTGCGTCGCTGCGGTCCGGTCCCAGGTCTACGGGCACGTGCACCTTCCGCCGACCACTGGCGACAACATCGATGTACTGTGGAGACCTCACGCCCCACGTGTTGAGCAATTCGGCGGTACGTCCACCCGGCCTCCCGCATGCCCACTATACGCCCTCGCTCAAAGTCCGTCAACTGCACATACGGTTCACGTCCACGCTGTCGCGGCATGCTACCAGTGTTAAAGACTGCGATGGAGCTCCGTATGCCACGGCAAACTGGCTGACACTGACGGCGGCGGTGCACAAATGGTGCGCAGCTAGCGCCATTCGACGGCCAACACCGCGGTTCCTGGTGTGTCCGCTGTGCCGTGCGTGTGATCATTGCTTGTACAGCCCTCTCGCAGTGTCCGGAGCAAGTATGGTGGGTCTGACACACCGGTGTCAATGTGTTCTATTTTCCATTTCCAGGAGTGTATATTATAAAGTACTAAAACCCTTTAATCTGACTAAAAGATAAAAGGTAGTTATGTGTGATGTTTTGTAACATGCAGATTTTATGTATTTATGAGTGTGGAACTCTTCAAAGTGTTAATAATAATAGTTTTAAAAAAAGGAGTGATAGAATCGTTCAAAGTTTATAATAGAAAATATGAAAAGCTCTGATAGTAGGTCCTGAGTTATTACCCGACAGATCAGTCGATTAGAAAAACACTCGTGATAGGGAACTGTTCAGGTTTGAGTCCCGGTCTGACAAATTGTTTCAGTGTGTCTAACATTTCAAACGGTTACAACGTTTCTTCCGCAGTTCTGACAAATTTTTCTTGTAGACCAGTTAATGTAGTTGTGCTCCCCTACGTTACACATGAACTGGAGAGGCCTAGTGCTTTACGACTTTTGTGTACACGGAGCACACAGAACCATTTCCCAAGCAACTTTCAATGGTTAACTTAAAAAAAAAGTGTAAAATCTCGTGTGGCTTAACTGCTAAGGTCTTCAGTCCCTAAGCTTACACACTACTTAACCTAACGTAACCTAAGGACAAACAAACACACACACACACACACACACACACACACACACACACACACACACACACACACAGGGAGGAACCTACGCCGTGATCAGCCGCACAGTCCACGACTGCAGCGCCTTAGATCGCTGGGCTAGTCCCGCGCGGCGTGGTTCACTCTCTTTGCACACTATCTGTCTTTATTTTGCAAGCAACATAATAAATGTTTATGTACTTTTTTACGTTCTTGCGATTTGTACTATGTCTACGAAATCTCTTCCAGAACGCGCCAATACATATGAAATAAAGAAATCGATAAATATATGCAGTTGTGGTTTGAAGTGATGTGCAAGACAGTACTGCTCCACGCGCAGATGCTGGCATCTCTAAAGCACTAGTGGGAGCTGTGTAGATAAGGTGAAAAATATTATAACGACCGCAAGAAAGTTGCTAGATTACTGAGGTTTCTAGATTACGATGTAGAAATTATACGCTTCTAGTTTTAGTCGTTATACGACTTTCCAAAGTCGGAGCAGCAACATTAAATGCGCACTTTTTGCGAGTTTAAAGATCGTGGCCGAGAAAGATAAATTATTCACACCTGTAAGCACCGGAAAATGCTGAGCGTAAAGATAAACTGGATGAAAATGACGTAGTCAGAAAGTGCATGCTTTGCTGGCTAACAACTTCCAGTATTTTCAAGGAGATTAGTTTCCAGATGTATTAAACGTTGATTAAGCATGTTTTCTCAGATCAAACTATCGAACGAATATTCATTAGTCTTACTTGCACTTAGACTTGTAGATGAACGGTGCAGTGATCTGCAGATGTTAATATACACATTTTGAAGCAGTGAGATGTGAATGATGTTACAATAAAGGCGTCACCAACGTAACTGTTCTTCAGGAAGGTGAAATTCATTATCCTGTGAGTGCATTCGTATGCTTGTGTTGCGTATCTCATGAAAGGTTGTTAGCACCTCTGATTCATAATTTATTCTTAGTGAGACATAGATGAATAAAATTCAGCTGTAGTTTCCAGGGTCCCTTGTTTGGGTGACAACTCGGTTTCAGTATACTAATCCCATCTTAAGGTTGTACTGTAACAATTAATATAGGCTAAAAGAAACAAGTAAAATAAAATGGCCTTTAAGACCGTAAGGATACCGTAGTACATACTGTATTGCTAATGACAGATTATACAAGTCACTTGGAAACGTTGTGTGCTGGATTTCGAACCCGATTATGGAGGCTGCGTGTGGTGTCAATTGGAGTTCGTCTCCTCGTTTTCACTGAACTAGGTTTTCCTTTTTGTATTTATACGTTATGTTAGGTGTGTAGACAAATATATAAGATGCACTTTGTACGGCGTCTGTTAGTTGCATTGACTTCAGCGTTCTTTTGGATTGTGTACTCCATGAACATGCAAACTGTGCTCAATTTTTCGTTTTATCTGCATCCGTCCTTTGCCACAGCACACAACACCTTCATCCTCACTCATTTCAATTTTCGATGCTATGGTTTCCTGTGTGTTTAATATATCATGCACCATTGTTTTCTTTTTTGCATTGTTGTTTTGCGTATTTTACATATCTTTCACTGTTATTTTATTACTGTTTTCTCACGGCTTTATTTATTGTATTGCACAGCGAACATTTCCTGGCCACTGCATTGATTTCATTGTGTTGCACATGTTTTAGCTTAGTTGTATGCCTTCTTTTAGTAACATTGTTTCAGCGTATTTCTTTCGCGTTGCTTCGTGAGACAATATGGAAGAGAAGCGTCGATATTAGTAACTGAACACCCTCGACATTCTTCTCTTTGTTTCGGTCATGCCGAGGCTACTCAGTGGTGTGCATGTAGTGGCGGGCACATCTTAGTTAGCGTTCCGCGGGTGACGCAGGATGCACTCGATAAACGGCTGCCATAACTTACATGTGTCTAGTTCGCTTTTGCTGATAGTACTGCGCATTTTACGTGGTTTGTAACGAGCTTTTTTGCCTCTATTTTGCCTTTGTAAAGTCATGCCCCATCTCTGGCAGTCCATAGTAGGTCTTCTGACTATATTATTTTCTGCAATTTTGTCATATAAAGACATGGTTGGAGACCGCGGCTGTTTTTTAAGAGAAATGTTGACGGTGTTGAGAGAGAAACCAGCCACAAATTTATTTTTAGTTCCTTCATTCAAAGGGCACCTTTACCGGTTTCAAATCGTTATCATTCATCTTCAAACGGTTCATGCTTTCATTACAACATTTTTCAAAGATTAATTGTCCTAAAATATAAATACCACATAATTATAAGCACGCCACACAGATGGTTGCGTTATAGATTTTCATTGCATGTGACTTAGGTGAAATGTTGGTTTGGAGTGTTTGTTTTCATTACATTCGTCCCACAGATGTGAATACATTTCCACTGCATTCTTAATTCTTATCATTGCACACGTAAATTTTTCTCGCTGAACACTTCAGATTTGTCACAGAATAGAATTCTACCATACACCGCATGCTTTGATGCAATACAAAGTGCTTGCAAACATATGAGTGACAAAGATGCTATGATATATCGTAACATCATGAAGGTGTGTGGAAAAAGTAGTACACAGAGACACTGATTTTGTGAGCTTTAGAGCGAATACTGTTACATAATTACACAGTTGATCCATATTTTAAGTACTGTACAGGCAAGGTAGTACCTAATTTATTTACATTTAGCATAATATTCTTATGCCTATCTACAGATCAAGTACCAAATTTATGTGTTACTACAATTCTTATGATGCTAAGTCACTAAGGACTTGTCTGTCCGCAAGAGTAGGTGGGGTGTTCCCTTGCTTGTTGGCGACCACTAATTGCAGTGCCCTGATTGTATCTTCTGCTTTTTCACCTCGATCGTCTTGGGTGTAACTGAACCACATTGGGGACTTCGCGTCTATATCAGCAGACACTATGAATTTGCGTCTCCGCAACACCGTGGCTACTTGCGTTAGCTTGGCTAGGAATTCGTCTAGTCCTCTGTTGTATTGAAAGTACATATTGACGACGTAAAGCACTCCTGCTGGTGACTGTAATTCCACGACGTTGCAGTGGTCATCAGAGAACTGCGCGAGGACTGCAGCTCTCAGCGGTCTGTTACTAACTATGACTGCGGCCCTCGGTTCCGCTCCACAGTAAATTACTTGCCAATTAACAGCCATGAAAGGGATCCGTCCTGCTTGAGAGTACGGCTCCTGCAAACAGAGCACATCCAGACTCCTCTCCACCACCACTCTTAGGAGTTCCTGCAGGACTAATTTGCTGTTATGAGTGTTTATCTGCCACACGTTTAAAAGGCACACGTGGAAAGAAAGAATGAGTGTGAGATTCTAGCCAGTTCTTACTTTAGTCATGTGCTACTCTTCCATTAGTGATGACAGGTTGATTATATAGCTCCTTGAGAAAAGCCCTGATGACCAGCGATGTCTGGAGACACCTCAGACACAGGTGGGATGCCAACATGACTGTTGCCAGCCGAACGGCCCGACAACGAAGAATAGTTGTCATCCGCTGCACCCTTACAGGGCAGTAGTACGTAGAAGATACTCTACGTCACGATTGCAGCCCTTCAATGCAAGCAGTCGTGTTCTTATATATTTGCAGGAGAATTCCGCCCACACGGCGACAATTTCCACTGCTGGCATCAGTGCTTGCCAAACACAACGTTGGCCAGCAAGTTTGTTTGATCTCTCCCCAATTGAAAACGTTAGGAATATTATGGCCAGGGCTCTCCAACCAACTTAGGATTTGGCGATCTAAGGCTCGGTTGGAGAGAATGTGGCTCGACATTCCTCAGGAGGGGATCCACCAACACTGTCAATCAAAGCTACGTCGAATAGCTGCTTGCATAAGGGCCACAAGTGGATCAACGTGGGGCTGACTCCCTCAATTTCTGAAATACTTTCTCTTGAATAAATCATCCATTTATTCTAAAATTGTAATCATTTGTTTGTCTGTACATGTATATCATATCTACCCCCTTTTGTTCCATTCGGATTGCGGATTATTCTTTAGTGGTGCGGCAGTTTTTTTCCTCTAGTGTTATTACGACTTCCGAAAAGCAAACTATTGCTACTGTTCTGGCAGTAATACACAGCTATTCAGTCTTCAAACCGCAAGTGTCCAATTTCGACAAAGTGGTCAAACCACATAGAACAGAAAAGTATAATCATCTGACTAAAGCCACTTTTTCACATGCAACATCTCTTCTGCAGTCAAGCTGTCCCATATTAAACGCCACACTAATTGTATTTGATATTCTACTGTGACATTTCAAGTTTTATCCCCGGCAACATCTTTCTGTGATTGTGTCATTAAGGAAGCAATACATATCCGTACAGCCGATAATCTCATAAACAGGGATGCTGGATTTCAACTGAGAACAGCCTGGAACCCTGCATTGGCTGCTATTAAATCACGGCGTGAAAATCTAGATTTTTCGGCAACAGGCCCAGCATAACGCAGGTCTAGTACGGTTTTAGAAACATCTGGCCGCACCGTTAGTAAACACAGGGTACTACTCAGGCGCAAGAGAGTCGCTCTGTAATTTTCCACACAGGGAGTTTCATTGTGGCACCCTCGATCTGCAAATCATTGGACATGCGTGATTTCCGCGTCTATTTCTAGAGACGGGGCGTCCACGTGCGTACACCGTCAGTCGTACGTAGCCACCAGCAAGGCTGAACGACGTGAAGATGTCGGATAGTTTCTGTGAGGCGATATTTTGGTATTTGTACACCGTGATCGGCCGCAAAATCCTTGAAGACTATTGACATGTTATTTGACTGTTTGAATACAGGAGTGATGTTGAATGTATAAAAGTGGATTTAATGAGATGCGCTTATCGTTCTGTACTACTTTGCTCCGACACGTCACTGAAATCCCACTTTTGATCTTTCAAGTTTGAGTAGACATGCAACACTGTCAGACAGCAGAAGTAGTTATTATTATTTTTTTTTTTGTTCAGACAGCGTAATTATTTTAAGCATAGCTAAGTACACCAATATAACATGACGCTGAAATACTTTGATTTTTATTCTAATGCACCGGTATCTTGTCTCATGGCAAAACCAAAGCCCTTGTCTTATACCTCGAACATCTGATCACTTGAAGGCTTGTGAATGGCTGATACCACTGTTTTGGGGATGAGAGAGCTATATTCTATATACATTTTCGTGCAGTTCTGGTTGTTCTAGGTCGCTCACTTGATGGTGTTACCGCTGTATCATTCTACACGAGTAAAGGGCATGTCATAGTATCACTAATTAAGAACAAAAGACCTAAGTCATGTGTGCAGACTTTTATAGGCTTTTAGGCTAGTTTTGTAAAGATGGGACAGGGAGCCCGGTTTAACTTTCTACAAGGAACTAACCCGGTATTTTCCAGAAGTAATTTAGGGGAATCAGAGAATGTAAGAACACTATGTTAATAACTGATCAACCTATTTTGGTGTTTGGTTTGTAGGTTGTAACATAAAAGTTATTTCATAACGTAAAAAAAACAAGTGCCACTCTGTTCAGTCATTTGTTAACACCCGTCGCTGCAAACGCTTAACATAGAATACACACAGTAGGCCTGTAAGTTGATGGTACTAAGTGATTTCCTTTTTTTTTCCTCAGAAACAGAACCAGCATCCCTGCATAATCGTTGAGACGCTGAGCGAAGAAGGGGGATAAGATATTAGTGTTATTCATTGTAGAATTTTGATGTGATTTTTCCAGAAAAACATTGTAATCCGAAAATAAATTGCGAAATGACCGAGGTGTTTTATTGTTACTTACTTGTTCAACATTTTGTAACAAATCCTTACTCTTCGTTATCTTGAGTGATCTTTATCTATATAAAATATATTGCTTGGAAGATGCTTTTGTGACTTTAGATTTTATAATTCCTTTGATCTCCTTAGACCACTTTCTGTTCAATTTATTCTCTGGTAGAAAATGTTGGTTTCCCTATTCATTTATTTTTTTGCGATAACTATAAGTTCAGCCTTATTTTCCATTGTCAGGCTTAAAGCTGTTTATGTAGTAATGATCTACATTGTTTTAAGTAACATTGGTAAATTCAGTCTCGCGAATTAGTTCAAAACGTTAATGTTAACGGGCCAGGACTGTTGTCCAGAGCGTTCCGCGCCATTACGTGTCACATGGGTGAAATGATGTCCAAGATGTTGAAGCAGTAGGTTTTCCAATTCAGTTACTGTGGAATGTCTTATCTAACCAGTAAGTATTCCTAAAGTAACGAAATTCAAAAACTCTGATGCAAACTATTCCTCTACAGATAAACAAATAAATGGCTATGCGAGCAGACTATAATCTGGTATCACAGTTTGAAGCTCATGTTACAAGAAAACGTTCGTTAAGGTGTATAAAACAGTCTGCGAAGCCTCTAACATACGACAACATACGAATACGTCACATCTGGCGGGCTGACCTTCGGTTCGTAGCGGTTTATCGAAATAATGATTGAGAGAATGTATGCAAATTTTTCGAAAATTAAATGTCAGTTTCAGTCTACGCCACATTGAAAGATCCAGTGCACGTCTAGTGCTTAACCAGCGAATTTGCTTAACATTACGTAATTAATGAACACATTCGTAGTGAAACGTTTAGTACACAATTATCTGCATTACAGACATACATTCAAAAACAGACACAGAAGTCCATGTGGTTAGTGTCAGCTAGAAGTTCTTCTATATACACACATCAAAAAAGTTTTGCAACACCTCAGTTCCGAGAGTTGCGGAACCTGTACAGAAAATTGGAACAGAGATCAACATAAAAATCATTTCCGCCCCTTTTATTGCTCTTGAAAACAACACTTTGCTTGTTGTACCACCATACAGCGAGACCTCGAGAGGTGGTGGTCCAGACTGCTGTACTCACCGGTACCTCTAATACACAGCAGCACGTCCTCTTGCATTGATGCATGCCTGTATTCATCGTGGCATGCTATCCAAAAGTTCATCAAGGCACTGTTGGTCCAGATTGTCCCATTACTCAACGGCGATTCGGCATAGATCCTTCAGACGGGTTGGTGGGTCACGTCGTCCATAAACAGCCATTTTCAATGTGCTTAGGAATGGTCAATAGGATTCATGCCTTAATGAAAAGCTCGCACCGTAGTCGAGCGATGTCGCTATCCTGAAGGAGGTCATTCAAAAGATGTCCAGGATGGGTGCGCGAATTGTCGTCCATGAAGATGAATGCCTCGCCAATATGCTGCCGATATGGTTTGACTATCTGGCATTTACGTATCGTACAGTCGTTACAACGCCTTCCATGACCACCAGCGGCGTACGTCGGCCCTTATAAGGTCACGACGAAACATCAGGGAACCTCCACCTTGCTGCACTCGCTGGACAATGTGTCTAAGGCGTTCAGCCTGACCGGTTTTCCTCCAAAGACGTCTCTGACTTTTTTCTGGTTGAAGGCATGTGCGACACTCATCGGTGAAGAGAAAGTGACGGCAATCCTGAGCGGTCCATTCGGCTTGTTGTTGGACCTCGTCATAGCGTCGGGCGTGAAGTTGCACATCATGCAGCCTATTGCGCACAGTTTGAATGCTGCAAGGAAAGCATTATTTAACATGGTAGTGTTGTGTCAGGGTTCCTCCGAGCCATAATCCGTAGGTAGCAGTCAATCACTGCAGTCGTACCCCCTTGGCAGTCTGAGCGAGGCATGTCATCGACAGTTCCTGTCTCTCTGTATCTCCTCCATTCCCGAACAACATCGCTTTTTTCACTTCGAAACGACTGGACACTACCCTAGTTGAGAGCCGTTCCTCGCATAAAGCAACAATACGGACACGATCAAACAGCTTTGTTGGCCGTCTAGGCATGGCTGAACTACAGACAACACGAGCCGTGTACCTCATTCCTGGTGGAATCGGCTGTCGGACACCATCCATCTAATAGGCGCTTCTCATGAATGGTTGTTTACATTTTTGGGCGGGTTTAGTGACATCTCTGAACAGTCAAAGGGACTGTGTCTGTGATACAATATCCACAGTCAACGTCTGTCTTCAGGAACTCTGGGAAACGGGGAGATGCAAAACGATTTTGATGTTTATATAGTCATAGTTATAGAGAGGTCTAGCTATCAAAGAAAGGAGCAGACGCTTCCGAAGCAAGGAAGGAAGGGAGGAGAGGAGGAAGAAGGGAAGGAGCGTAAGCTGGAATTGTATCAAGGATAGGGAAATACATCGGCCGTGCCCTTTTAAATGAACCGTCCTGGCATTTGCCTGGAGTGAGCTAGGGAAATCGAAATAAAACCTAAATCTGAATGACCTGACGTAGATACGAACGGTCGCCTTGCCGAATGCGATCCCAGAGTGCTAACAACTGCGCTACCCCTCTCTGTGACGCTTGTGAACTACAAGGCGGTACTAACAGAACTCCGATGAATTCGGTTGGTCTCTTGCAGTCAAAAGACTAGTTTGCTGGAAAATATTTCACACATGTAGTCTCATAATGTGAAGGGTTATAAACAGTGTTGGTAGTACTAAAAACTTCTCAGCACAACGTCATTAGTAATTGTATTTAGTTTGACATTTTTATTCATAACAGAAGATGGTTACAGAATCTGAAAATATATTCAAAAGCATAGCAGACTGAAAAATTACTGTGATATTGGATTTATATGTAAGTACTGTCACGTAGGACAATTAAGGGATTTTTAGTATTTTATTTACTACAGTTTTCCACACAGCTTATCTAGCACGATAATGAATTTTTCAATCTGAATTGTAGAATACCTGTGTGTATGGAAGATGCAGTATGCGCTTATGTGTTCCGTCAAATGCTATTTACGATTTTATCGTAGCTTTCACTTCATCTCATGCGTTTGAAATCCTTTCGTTGCCCTGACAGAAGTATTTTTTTTTTACTCAAACAACATCTAAGGCAACTTTCGCCGCAACGAGAGAGCTAAACTTTTACTTTGCGTATCGGAGTTTGTCCACACTTCTTTGCTGGGTTGGCGATGGTTCCCACGTAAAGTTTGCTATGCCGTGGAGCATTTCTTCTGTAAATCGAAGAAATAAAGTAAATACCCTTCAGTGTCTGCCATTCTGACGCAAGTGGGATCTTAATTTAGTTCTCCCCGTCAAGCTCATTTTTTCCATGAAACACGTTCGACTCCAGTTGACTCTTAATACATTTTTTTTAATTCGTATGTTAAAGTTACAATTTTCCTGTATTTGTACACAGACGTAGGCTAAAGGTTGGCTTTAAGCAGGAACAGTGAGTGAAGTTTTCTCGAAATCGAGCTGTTGCTAAATGCCACTAAGCTGTTTGTTATCGATTACGGCAAGAAAAATACTAAGATCATGCTGAAAGTAAGGTAATATTTATTTACAACTAATGGAAATGACCTAGAATGTCTACGACACATCATCAGCATTAAACTAAGCGAGGACACGCGTGCTTGCCACTCCAAATGCCGTCTAGTAACCGCTCTATACTGCGGCATACTATCAGTCCTCCTTCCTAAAAAAATTCTAGCAGTAGTGGCTACGTGGCGAAACCTCGTCTGGATACGAATTCAGAGTGACGTCAAGTACAACGTGTGAACATCAAAAAGGTTGGTGATGTAAGAATAAGTCAACGAAAAGGACGGGAGAACGATTTACTAAGCTACAGGTTCTGACTCCCATCAATAAGACTTCACGAAGGAGAGTAAGATCGCCCAGCAACCAGAAACAGTCCGTTTTGCCTTGTTTTTATTCTTCGTGGAATGGTATTGAAGATTCACGAATTCAGTATAATCCCAGAGGATTGCCTGGAATACAATTTAAAATAATCCTTACTCTGAAATGCATCACTTGGGTAAGTAAAGTAAATGCACGTATTATGGAGAAAATAGTTAATTTCATTCTCTCAGTTATTGAAAGCTGAAGATTGGAGAACGTAACTGACCAAGACTATATTAGGTACTAAATGGAAATCACAACACGACAGTTCAGTGATTGTGACAGTATGAAACAGGGAAATTGTTGGGGAAAAAAATGAATAATCATAATATTGCCACTGCTGCACGCAACGAGGCTACAAACACAAATTAATTTCGTACGATACTCCTGAGTGCGATGAGATAAATTAGCTGAAAAAAGAGGGGTACGAGTAACGAAGATAGTCGTCGGTTACAAAGATACAAAACAGAACTTTCATATAACTAGACTTTTAAGTGCCACTTGAAAACATAGAAATCCGAAAAATACTTAAGATGATGCCTGTGTACAAATCCCCGAGAATCATGACCAGCAGCAATACCTGGCATCGTATGTGTGCTGAAATTTATGTCGCCCGCCTCTGCCCCTACCTCTCTTTCTTTATCTGTGGAGATTGTAACACTAATCACTGCGCTTGGGAAAATACCATTGACGATCGAAAAGGATGTTGGAATTTTAACGCACTTGAAGATGTAGATTTGGTCATTATGAATGGCGACTCCCCAACAGTGACACGTTTTCCTTTGAGACGAATGTCTGCTGTGTACCGGAGTCCAAATTTAAAAATCATAGACAGTAAATAATGACAAGGGATCAGATCATTTTCCCATTAAAACAATACTGGGCCTCTATATAAGAATGGACAAGGTAAATGACGGAAAACATAAGATGCCTGCTGAACGAAATTTCAAAAAATAACACAGGAAGTAGTCTGTGAAACAAACTTGCGGCGACGATTCTATGGGGACCCTACGCCATTTCTAAACGTGCAATATAACTACGAATGGAAACGCACTGCTCTCTTGGAAAACAGAGTTTTATTCTACGTAGCTGTGTCTTTGTAATCGAACTCTTCACTTCACCCCAAAACATTTGCTAAACAAATGTTACCTGTTGCCAAATATCGCAGGAAAAAGACGTTAGTGCGATTTCAAGGATGCAAAAGACTAGATGCGAACACTATCACGTACCTCAGGAAAACAAGAAAAGAGTTTTTGGTCGAATACCGTAACAGACCCCCGTAAGAGACCCCCAACGTTTCAGAGGTATGGAGGAACGTTAGATCTATAAAACTTAATAATGCAGCTTGTTCTCCAGCATTGCATCCTGTTCGTCTGGACAAATTTAAAACATGTTTGACTATTCCGTCTTTCTCTGCCCATGGCTTTTCTGTAGGGAATAGATTACTGTCATCTACCATTAGTTCCATTCACAGGAAATGAATGGGAGATAGTTCAGAAAACTTTTGCAAGTACCTCTGCAAGATCTGACTGCATTCATTATAATATGATAACAAACCTATTCTCGCAAACGTTGGAACTGTTTCTTTGTGTATTCAGGGAAACGTGGAGAAGAGAAGGAAATTGTTACTCCTATACTAAAACTGATAATGATGCAAAAATTATTTCGTCAGGCAGATCAACTTGCCCTTCTCCTCGAGCGGGAAAAACTCTTGAGTAACCAACGCTTCTGTAGATTTATGGCTGGAAGCTAGTAAACTACTACCTCGGTCCCAGTTCCCCACTGGACGATATAACGATTCTGTGAGCTAAAATTCTTTCAGCTTACCTAGAAACATTATCCTTAGACCTACCTTCAGCTGACGAAAATGTCTGAGTCTCCATGACTACAGAAAACCGCAGGGAAACGGGACTTCCCATCAGCTCGATATGTTTTAATTAGTACTTTCGACGTGAAGTTAAAAATACATGTACGATATCAGAACCCATTTACAGAACGTTGGGTCCTGTCCAGAGGATTGCTGCACGAAGCTATCCTAATTCCTTGTACGTACCTTATTCGAGAGATGTTGAAGAAATTATACATTCCAGTACCCAAGTAACGCAATATGCTGTTGATGTATGCTTATGCTCATCAAGTTCCACAGAGGATTCCGTAATCGGCAGTCTGAGAGGGAATAATACGTGTAGGTTCCACGAAAACGGTCTTGCAATATCTACTGGAAAGGCTTCGACTATTATTCTTTCAAGACATCAGGCGACATATAGTAACGTTCACAAAGAAACTACTCATTCTAAGTTTAACCACCAACCAAATTCTTGGGAGTATTGTCCGATTCCATGCTTGGGTGTATTCCACTCTCAATGGTTGTCTCCCTATCGTGCACATCATCAGATCATTAACCACAGTCCAATGGAGTGCCATTCTGAATGTATTATTGGGTATATTTGAGGCATTAATTAAGACCAGAGTCGGTTATGGTTGTACTGTGCACCGTAATCCTAGCGTAAAATATATCCGTAAATTAAATACATTACAATACAGCTGTATCCAAACTTGTCTTGTCGCGATGGGTTCAACACCTACAAAGGCTATATTAGTAGAGGTACTTGTAATGCCACTCCACTTTAAACGAAAATGTCTTGCCAGCAAATGTACTCTGGATAGGTTAGCACTAACGACACATCCATTCATTAAGAAATATGAAATGCTACCCACTCTTCTGAGTAACAGAATATCATATCGGAGCCCTGATTTTTTAAATAAATTTTCAGATGTTAGAAAAATCTATCCCAATAATCACGACATCTAGTGGACCTCTACGTATGAATGGCCTCTTCGCCTCCGCACCTCTACTCTTCCAGATTTCTGCTTGGAATTTAATGTAAATACTGACAAAGAATATCAACATGATAGCCACTACGCATATCCGTGAAAAATGGAGCGAATCTCTCGTGACACACTCATGGTTGAAGAATCGCGTCAGAAGGTAACGTTACATGGGCATTCATCCATCGGAGAACGGGTCCCAAAGCAGTCTTCTCACACAACGGAAGCAGCGACACCAGTGGATACTATCAAGTACTTTTTATCTCAGAACATGGAAAAAAATTGATTTACTTCTCATTTATAAAGTATTATTAATGCTATAGAGAACAGGAACAGAGTAATACACGGTAGTAAACTGTTGTCACTGACTGCAAAGTGATTCATTATTATAAAATAAATAAGTCTATTAATCTGCTTGGGATAAAATTCCCACGCAAGCATTTTGTGGAAACAAACAGTGGACTGGTTTGTGAAAAAAGCTTCTGTATGCGCAGCTTACGTTGATATCCAGAGACCATTCACACATTCTCATGTCAAGTAAAAATGGCTCTGTGTTCCAGCAGGAAAAGGAATGGGAAGCATCAAACGTAAATAAAAGGAAAATATTATGGATGCGTTCAACTCGTATACCTCACTTATCTTAGTTACTATTTCGAAGAACTATCTCTACAATCACTCGGATATGATTCGATCATGCCACCTTTGTTACGTATTAGTATCGCTTAAAAGAGTAAATTCTGACATTTGTGATTTCAGTAATTTAGTGTTAGTGATATTAACAGGCAATATAACTCATTTTATCTTCAGTTGTTAAAAGTTACAGCAACATATTCCTGTCTGAACTGAAGAAGCTTAGGGCACCTTTCCTTAAAAGCAATACTGTCCCTCGAATAAAGATTGATTAGACAGTTCTTAGATATCTGATAACATTTATATTACTAATGTCAAAATTTTTGTCGAGAGGAATTTCATTGTTATTTATATACTTAGTAATTAGTCTACCCCTTCTTCCTGCCCATAGTAGAGAAATATTTTTCAGTTACTTTAAGATATCTACTTTTTGTGTAAAAAGATAGATCTTTTTATTGTTGCTAATGACTAAATAGTGTACTTACATCGAAAGTAAAATAAAACAGAAACATTGATATAGGTTTGTCGTTGCGCGCTTTTTGTTGATATACTTTTCGCATATCACTCATTCGTTAATGCATTAACAGCAAAACTACCAACACTAACGCGTAACACTGGCAGTAGCATCGATGGCAAATATACATAAATTTTATGTCTGGTGAATTACCACTTGTCCTTGTTTCAGTCGTATTCTGCCATTTGCGCTTCGATAAACAAGAGATATGACAGAACACTAAGCATTATGAAACTTACTTGCCCCATCACGGTTAATGACATATTATGCTTTCTTCATAGATAATACAGGCCAAAAGAAGGTCGTTGTGGACCAAGTTATTGGTTTATCATACTCTTTTGCATGGTCGGTAGGGTTGTAAATACAATGCTCAGTGATAGCAGACCTCGTGCCATGCCAATAGCGTGTGAGAACTAATTTTCAGTGTAACAGTCTTCCACTGTGAATGTGGTCTGACTTACACAATCCATACTACATTCTCACAGTATTTTACAAGCTCTGTGCTTTCGTTACGGCAAATCACATTTCATCGAGCGAAGATCGGCTGCCCGCCATAGTATGAATGTCTCCATGGTCTATGCCGCTCCCTAGGAGTGGTGACAACTAAACTCTGGTATTTACACCATTACCAACAGACTTTAGATTATGTAAAATCTCAAATAGTTTACCAGGCCTATTGGACGGCACAGTGGAGGTATCATCGACGTACTCCCAGAAAACGTCTGGCTCGAAAATTGTTGATATCAGGGTTGTCCTGTTTTTGTTTTTCCAACAAAACACGGCTGCCAATAGCGAAGATGGACCTCCCATGACTTCCCATGAACTGTAGTCCTTAAAAACCCATATTTTATGCTAAGACATCGACGACAGAGATCGCTGACAACGTAGACCTTTTGCTCAAAGCAGTTAATACTTAAGACAGCATCACTGGTTTTGAATATATATTTCAATGTTTTTAATTATATTAGTAATCTGTAAAAAAGTTTAATATAGTGGTAAACAAGTAGTATATGTCACAGAAGTTTCACAAAATTTGCAGTACTAATCTTTCAGCCACATTATGATATTATATAATGGCTAACTTAGTGCCCGCTGCTTCGCTCATGTGGGCTGTATTGTTTGCACAGAATTCTTTAATCGAATTTTTATGTTGTTCACAAATCGCAAAGTCTTTTAAACTATCGACGCTAATTAAACACATAGAAGCATGATCTTTTCCTTATGTACTTCTGGCCAGAAACCGATTCTGGTAGCTGAAGTCGGAGGTCTTTGTTATTCCTGCCTATTGAGTTCCTGTAGTGATGTTTCCATAGAAACTCTCTTCACCTAACACACATATATTTCCAGGTTAGATGTTAATTACCGTTGATTCAGATTTTAAAATGTTTTAGCACGAAGAAATTTTCATCCACTATATCATCCGCTTAGGGGCTAAATCTCCAACACCTACCACGTATATTTTACTTGTAACCAAGAAGACAAATAACAGTGTTCAAAGATTTAGTTTGAAAAATGCTTTTGTAATGAAATATTTTCATGCTCTATTTCACCTCAATAGCGACGCGACTGAATTGCCAGAAAACTAGAGACAATATTTTAACTTCTAATAGAGAAGTCAAATAAACAATTTTCATAGGTGTAGCTTTATAAGCGCTTATGTAGTATTTTAATAAAGTTTGTTTGCAAAAGACTTTCAAATCAATCATCGCAATATGCACTGATCGCCAGATGAAAATTTACGCTGACTCAATGTAGCGTTATAAAACAACGCTCTTGGTCTATCAACATTTGGCGCATATTTTGCAGGACCACACATTGTAGGTCCCTTACTGAATGATGGGAACCTAACTATACTCAAGTATCTCGAGTTCCTAAGATACATTCCTGTTGCAGTTATTGAAAGACTCTCCACTGGAAGTAAGGCAGTCAGTGTGGCACCAATATTACGAGTGTCCCTCCCATTCCTCACCTGTAATGACTCACTATCTTAAGAGAACATCTGGAGAGCACTACAACAATCGCTTAGGAAACACAAACCGCTCTGCAATGTGACCAGATTTCTGTACTTCTCTCTCTGGCGGAAATTAAAACAAAGAGTCTATTTGGAAACATTAACGACTAACTATACAGGCCTGTGCTGCAGTTACCTCCAGATGAAATTCTACGTGCAGTATTGTTTCTCCAGAATCAGTCAATTGCGGGTATAAATGGTCAGTGTCGACGGTTTAAGCGTTTTGTATGATGTCCCTGGTGATAAACACATGAGCAGCACCTGAGTTATGTGTTTTCCTGCATTTGGTATAACAGAGCAGGCATTTATGAAAAATCTTCACTTGCTACAGTGGTTTTTATCGCTGATATCTAGGCACTATTAAATCAAGTCGCGGAATGTTACACCGTTGAAGTTCTGCTACAAGATTCTCTCGGATAACATAGGAACAAACAAATATTTCTATTGGGAAAAGAAATTTGGTGCCGTAAATGTGCAACTTCTATTTGTTTGACACACAAATGAAGGAATCAAGAAATATCGATGAGAACTAATCACAAAAACAGCACTTACATTCCGCGTTACAATACTTCTCACCACGCTTCTTCTTATGCCCGTACGCACATGGTTCAACTTCACTGATGAGCCGAAACTTAGTTACCACTGTCGATCGCAAGGTTGTATGATGAATGGTAGCGCTGAGGGGCGCGTCACGCGGTGAAAGAAGTGTATGAGCGGAGCAGAGACGAATGAGTCATCATTCTAGTGGCGATAAGTGGCGCAAATGCAGCGGACATTCGTCGACTTAAGGCGACTTCGACGAAAGCAACATTGCTGCAGCTCAGTACCTGGGGGCGAGCGTCTCGGAAACGGCGAATTTGGTCGACTGTTCTCGGGGTACTGTCTTGAGCATTTATTGAAAGTGGTTGAAGAATGCTGAAACCACAATTAAACAACAAGAAGATGAACTTTCGTACGTCATTACAGAACTTAGGGATCAGAGACTTGCCCGCTCTCTAAGCAGGATCGGCAGCAATCTGGGGCGGATCTGACTACAGTGCTGGAGGGGGCACGATTATTTTGGAGCACATCGTTCAGCGCACAGTGTTGAACGTTATGTTCCGCAGCATAGGATTCCTACTAGTTCCTGTGTTGACTCAAAAGCATCGTCGATTACGAATACATTGGGCTCAGGATTATCGAGGCTAGACTGCTGATCAATGGAATTGTGTCGCTTGGTCCTCAATCCAGTTTGTTGTTAAATCAGGACGATATTCATGTCCTGATACGGTGTGATCCAGGCTAACCGTTGCTCGAAAGATAGAGAGCCCAACGGACCCTGGCCGTTGGAAGCAGCATTATATTATGAGCGACCTTCACCTGGGGTTCTAAAGGACTTGCGAGTGTAATCGAAGGCACCATAACAGCTGGAAGCTACTTGAACTTTAATAGCCCTCGGTTACTTGCGCTGGGTACAAATGTTCTCCATTGTCGTTCTAAACGTTATTTTCTTATTATTGACAAGAGTGGCGGGGCTATAATTCTTAGAGTCTGGCATTCTTGTCCTAAACTGTACCTACAGTAAGTGGCGTGAGCCGTCCTGCACGGATCTTCTCATAGGAAAACTTGAGAGTTCCCTGTCGTGTTTGGCGCTCACATGTACTCCACGCGAGTATCGGAGTACCAGCAGTTAAAATTGTAATTCCCATTATATTTGAAATATCTTTGTATTGCTTTGTAGTATTAATTAATTTTTATTATTTAAGTATAATGGCAGATCGCATTTCTGATGAAAGGATTTGGATGCAACGCTAGAGGGAGAACTGCAGACTGTGATTCTGATCTGTGCGATGGATGTACAAGGGAGGATGATGATCGACCAGACGAGCAAACTGGAAACAATGTCATGGAAGAATCGTAAGAAGGCAATGTGGGCATTGACGATACTTTCAACAAGGCAAGTGAAGAAAAACCGGAAAGAGATAATGTCGACAAGGAAGAGAACTTCAACAAGGTAAGTGAAGAAACTTTGTCATACAGTTAAAACAAAGTCCAGCAATATCGTTATTCGTGTTCCTGGTCCAAAAGGAGAGGCAAAAATGCGAAGTCTGAAGTCGATTGCATTACCTTGATTATTGATGACAGAATAACACAGTTGATCGTGAAAAATACCAATATTTATATACACTCCTGGAAATTGAAATAAGAACACCGTGAATTCATTGTCCCAGGAAGGGGAAACTTTATTGACACATTCCTTGGGTCAGATACATCACATGATCACACTGACAGAACCACAGGCACATAGACACAGGCAACAGAGCATGCACAATGTCGGCACTAGTACAGTGTATATCCACCTTTCGCAGCAATGCAGGCTGCTATTCTCCCATGGAGACGATCGTAGAGATGCTGGATGTAGTCCTGTAGAACGGCTTGCCATGCCATTTCCACCTGGCGCCTCAGTTGGACCAGCGTTCGTGCTGGACGTGCAGACCGCGTGAGACGATGCTTCATCCAGTCCCAAACATGCTCAATGGGGGACAGATCCGGAGATCTTGCTGGCCAGGGTAGTTGACTTACACCTTCTAGAGCACGTTGGGTGGCACGGGATACATGCGGACGTGCATTGTCCTGTTGGAACAGCAAGTTCCCTTGCCGGTCTACGAATGGTAGAACGATGGGTTCGACGACGGTTTGGATGTACCGTGCACTATTCAGTGTCTCCTCGACGATCACCAGAGGTGTGCGGCCAGTGTAGGAGATCGCTCCCCACACCATGATGCCGGATGTTGGCCCTGTGTGCCTTGGTCGTATGCAGTCCTGATTGTGGCGCTCACCTGCACGGCGCCAAACACGCATACGACCATCATTGGCACCAAGGCAGAAGCGACTCTCATCGCTGAAGACGACACGTCTCCATTCGTCCCTCCATTCACGCCTGTCGCGACACCATTGGAGGCGGGCTGCACGATGTTGGGGCGTGAGCGGAAGACGGCCTAACGGTGTGCGGGACCGTAGCCCAGCTTCATGGAGACGGTTGAGAATGGTCCTCGCCGATACCCCAGGAGCACGAGTGTCCCTAATTTGGTGGGAAGTGGCGGTGCGGTCCTCTACGGCACTGCGTAGGATCCTACGGTCTTGGCGTGCATCCGTGCGTCGCTGCGGTCCGGCCCCAGGTCGATGGTTACGTGCACCTTCCGCCGACCACTGGCGACAACATCGATGTACTGTGGAGACCTCACGCCCCACGTGTTGAGCAATTCGGCGGTACGTCCATCCGGCCTCCCGCATGCCCACTATACGCCCTCGCTCAAAGTCCGTCAACTGCACATACGGTTCACATCCACGCTGTCACGGCATGCTACCAGTGTTAAAGACTGCGATGGAGCTACGTATGCCACGGCAAACTGGCTGACACTGACGGCGGCGGTGCACAAATGCTGCGCAGCTAGCGCCATTCGACGGCCAACACGGTGGTTCCTGGTGTGTCCGCTGTGCCGTGCGTGTGATCATTGCTTGTACAGCCCTCTCGCAGTGTCCGAAGCAGGTATGATGGGTCTGACACACCGGTGTCAATGTGTTCTTTTTTCCATTTCCAGGAGTGTAGATACAATCAGGC
This sequence comes from Schistocerca gregaria, assembly GCF_023897955.1. Taxonomy (NCBI): domain Eukaryota; kingdom Metazoa; phylum Arthropoda; class Insecta; order Orthoptera; family Acrididae; genus Schistocerca; species Schistocerca gregaria. Next base: position 420,724,563 of record NC_064924.1, read on the forward strand.
ACAAATTTTTTAGAGAACGAGATGGAAAATTTACAGATCACTGTGAAATGCGTGCCCTTCTTGGTATACTTTTTTTCACTGGTGTGAAAGTTGAATACTCACAAAACATGGCACATTGAGGAAGGCAGTGGTATTGAAGAAGTCTATTTGACTATGTCGAGGAATAGATTTCATTTTCTGCTTCATTGCTTCATATTTGATGACGTAAGCACAATGTTTCAGCGATTGCTGAGTCCACCCGTTCAAAGAACAAACCAGAGATTGTTACATTCTTCAGTCGCACAGATGTGGAAGTTGACGTACTCGACCAGCTTTGTTCAAATTATGGTACTGCAAGAACTACTGAAAGATGGCCTACAGCAATTTTTTACAGTATTTTAAATATCGCCGCTATCAGTGCTTTATGCATTTATTCAGCAAACAAAAACTATGTCAAAGTGAAACGAGCTGATTTCCTTGACGAAATTAGTTGGCAAATGGTGAAACCACTGATTCATGAACGCATGAAAAAATCCTTGATACCCACACAACTAAAAATTCGAGGACTGATGTTGCTAGGAGAAGACTCAGAAGAAAATATAAATATAGCTAAACTAAGAAAAGAGGGCAAAGGACGTTGTAAAATATGTGGCAGATCAAGAAATAAATACCACGAGAGTGTGTGCAAAATGTAACGAGTGTGTGTGTGTTGGACATTCGACAAATAGCGTTGTTTGTAAGTATTGTACGTGATATCTTATTTTACATATCTACTGTGATTGCTTTTTTGTGTATTATGAGCTTCTACATTAAATTTATTTTGATTAGTTTAACTACTTCTTGTGTAATGTACCATGTTGTGAGTAATAAATGGGTGGAGTGACAAAAACTCATTTTGCGTTTTGAAAACAAAATGTTTAATTCCTTCCCTCGTTTCAAAAGTATTAGTAACGAATTCACTCATGCGTCGCAAATGACGTAAAATACAAATAAACTAATTAAATAGAGAAGAAACGTACTAGGTCTATAACTTTGCTTCCACCGTTTTTTCTCGAAGTTCGGGGCTTTATCGCGAAAAATTTTACAAAATTGTGATATTTGGTATTGCCCATTGCTAGCCACTACATTCTCCCATTTTTCGGCTAGCATATGAATCCCGTGGCGGAAGAACTGAGCGTCCTTTGCCCGATCCATGAATCGATTCAATTTTGCACTTGTCCATATGATCGGAAGTGCTGGTCAGCCAGACTGTATGCCACTGATTGAAAAAGGTGGAAGTCAGAGAGAGCAACGTATGGAGAGTACGGCGAGAGAGATACGACTTCTCATTTCAACGTTTCCATGTATATTTTGACTGGTTGTGTGACATGGGGTCGAGCACTGACCTGCTGCAAAATTACCTTTATATGTCTATCGCTGTATTGTTGCCGTTTTTGTTTCAGAGCTGGGATCGACCGCATCAGTTGCTTTCGGTAATGATGTCCTGTGACTGTCTTCATCTGTTTCAGTAGTTACGATAACGTTCTGTCTTCCCCCGTCATGCAGATCTTCGATATCAAAATCACCGGTCATAAGGCGTTGAAATCATTCTCTACACGTTCTTCCATTAATAGTTTCCTCCCCATTGGTCTTACCCAGCATTTTAAGAGCCACAGCTGCAAATTTCTTCATGGTAAAGCAGAAAATTAAAACATCCCGCTAATGGGGAGAAATGGGTACGTAAATTGACGTAATTAATCGAGAATAAGCTTATGATGAAATTACAAATCTACTAACACTTTTATCGCATTATACACTCCTGGAAATTGAAATAAGAACACTGTGAATTCATTGTCCCAGGAAGGGGAAACTTTATTGACACATTCCTGGGGTCAGATACATCACATGATCACACTGACAGAACCACAGGCACATAGACACAGGCCACAGAGCATGCACAATGTCGGCACTAGTACAGTGTATATCCACCTTTCGCAGCAATGCAGGCTGCTATTCTCCCATGGAGACGATCGTAGAGATGCTGGATGTAGTCCTGTGGAACGGCTTGCCATGCCATTTCCACCTGGCGCCTCAGTTGGACGTGCAGACCGCGTGAGAAGACGCTTCATCCAGTCCCAAACATGCTCAATGGGGGACAGATCCGGAGATCTTGCTGGCCAGGGTAGTTGACTTACACCTTCTAGAGCACGTTGGGTGGCATGGGATACATGCGGACGTGCATTGTCCTGTTGGAACAGCAAGTTCCCTTGCCGGTCTACGAATGGTAGAACGATGGGTTCGATGACGGTTTGGATGTACCGTGCACTATTCAGTGTCCCCTCGACAATCACCAGAGGTGTACGGCCAGTGTAGGAGATCGCTCCCCACACCATGATGCCGGGTGTTGGACCTGTGTGCCTCGGTCGTATGCAGTCCTGATTGTGGCGCTCACCGGCACGGCGCCAAACACGCATACGACCATCACTGGCACCAAGGCAGAAGCGACTCTCATCGCTGAAGACGACACGTCTCCATTCGTTCCTCCATTCACGCCTGTCGCGACACCACTGGAGGCGGGCTGCACGATGTTGGGGCGTGAGCGGAAGACGGCCTAACGGTGTGCGGGACCGTAGCCCAGCTTCATGGAGACGGTTGCGAATGGTCCTCGCCGATACCCCAGGTGCAACAGTGTCCCTAATTTGCTGGGAAGTGGCGGTGCGTTCCCCTACGGCACTGCGTAGGATCCTACAGTGTTGGCGTGCATCCGTGCGTCGCTGCGGTCCAGTCCCAGGTCGACGGATACGTGCACCTTCCGCCGACCACTGGCGACAACATCGATGTACTGTGGAGACCTCACGCCCCACGTGTTGAGCAATTCGGCGGTACGTCCATCCGGCCTCCCGCATGCCCACTATACGCCCTCGCTCAAAGTCCGTCAACTGCACATACGGTTCACGTCCACGCTGTCGCGGCATGCTACCAGTGTTAAAGACTGCGATGGAGCTCCGTATGCCACGACAAACTGGCTGACACTGACGGCAGCGGTGCACAAATGCTGCGCAGCTAGCGCCATTCGACGGCCAACACCGCGGTTCCTGGTGTGTCCGCTGTGCCGTGCGTGTGATCATTGCTTGTACAGCCCTCTCACAGTGTGCGGAGCAAGTATGGTGGGTCTAACACACCCTGTCAATGTGTTCTTTTTTCCATTTCCAGGAGTGTATTTACAGTTGCCTAAGTTTATTGTATTACACCTACGACCAACCACCTGAACCCCACTTGCCGCTACTGGCATCTATAGCAAAACGGCGGAAGCAAAGTTGTAGACGAAATAATTCTAACAAAAAAAAAAGAGGTGGAGTACATTTGTACTCTGCGCGTGTATGTGCATCCTCAAAACCCATGTGAGTAGCGGAGGGTTAGGGACACCTTTAACCGCTTATGCTTGTGACCTCCCCAACAGCGATGGCACCTTTCAGCGGGATAACTGTCCGAGTCACAAGGCCAGAACCTAGCTGCAACGGATTGATGACCCTGTTAGTGAACACAAAATCGGCTTGTCTGAATCCGATGCAATCCAACTGGGTCGCTATCGGCTCTAGCTCCGCGCTCACAAGCCAACAGCCAGTACATTACAGGAAGTGTGAGACACGTCCGTAGGCATCTGATGCCACAAACCTCTCGAAATCAATGAAGTACTTGTCGAATCAATATAACGCGCAATCACTGCTAAACTGCGCTGCAGAGATGGACCAATATCCTTTTACGTAGCTGATGATAATGTTTTGGCTCATCAGTGTGTGTATCTGCTCGATTTCTGTTTTAATCAAAGTAATTCTTCCTCTTTTCAAATAACGAAAACGTAGAGGAAGGTAATTAAAGTGCTCAATATCATAGCCCATAAACTAAATATGAGAACTCACTTAACACAGATTTCACATCGATTTGTCAGGTTTCATAAACTCAAATTATGTAGCGTCTCACCACGGCAACATCGAGCTAATTTCGGAAAGAATAACAAAACCAGACAATAAAAAAATTCTGCGACTATTATTTCACAAAACTGTCACATAATTCAACAGTAATCATATAATGAAACTGCAGAAAGGAAATTAGGATGGCGAGTACCGAACAGATAAGACATTCTCGGGAGAAGTAGCAAAACGATGTTTCCCGCGTGTTTTGACTAAGTTACGGGTGCGAACTTTGCGAACTGCTTCCTAACCGCCGAGTTAAGTTGGCGTTACTCTGCTGATGGGATAATCAGTGGTGGGTACCTTCAGGGGAGAAAACTTGAACCCATCCACGGCGCCCTCGTCTCTGCTCCTTGCGGTATTCGTTGTACAGCCTCTTCGGGGCCCTGTGATTGATGAAGTTGGGTACAGGAGGGGACTGGAGGTCATTTTTTACTTTGATGTTGATAACCCGGTAATATCGAAGACGCTGCCGGAGACTGAACGAGCTTAAAGCTGAGGTACGCATAGGAGCGGTAGCACATGGTGTGTAATGTTCAAATACAAGCACGTACCGTCATTACTAGCACATTGGAGTGTGTGTGTGTGTGTGTGTGTGTGTGTGTGTGTGTGTGTGTGTGTGTGTTGTTCTCTGAGTGCGTGTATCAATTGTATTCTGACGAGCCACCACAGGGAAACAGATTATCTCTGGTATTTCGAGATTATAGCCACCTCATGTTCACAATATATATAGATCGTTACTCTAAACTGTCACCTTTTGGGATATCGTGTGCGGGTTTAGCTATCGGTATTTGGACTACAATATAAAAATTAACTGGTCGAGCTAGGAGGCACCTTTTAAGCACAGCAAAGCTTGAAGTGCGTTGCAATACCGCTCCTGATCCGTTCTTGTGTTTGGTTTGAAGTGACTGAATTAGGCATAGCATCTTGTCTGTACTCACATATGTAGCGACAGTTAATAGATGAGTCTGAAAGTAAATCAAAATGTAAATAACTTAATTACAGACCACTGATCCTGCTTTACCTCTAAAGAGCAAAATGCGTCTGATGAAAAATCCACGTATTTTTGTAGCTGCAACGACAGGACAAATAATAGCCTCAAGAAACCAAAGTTGTATAAACATACTGAACACGAAGGCATCCATTTCACAGGGAGAGAGAGAGAGATATTTCTCAATTGGGATAAATTAACGAAAGAGAAGACGTTAGCCACGGCTTCCAAATGAATATCACAAAGACAGGTGGTACGATAAAGCTTATTGCACTGTTGTCGTTAGGATAGTGATTCCGAATGTTTCGATGTAAAAGGTGTAAATACGAGGTTGCAGCAAATATTACTGCTGCACGCGTCCTATCATGAAACATGCCACTCAAACTGGACTGCACTCGCACGTGGGTGTTCCCAAGGTAATGGCAGACATTGCCGGTGCATCAAAATGGCCTTCTGCACTAGTATTCACAATTTGAAGCATCCATGATCTGCAAACAAATGAGTTCAGACTGCATAGTGTGTGTGTACTTTTCCTAACTCAGACGATTACCTGAGTCGATGTCCATGGAAACAAGGGGTTACCGCTGCCTCATACTGGTGAAATTGTATGCCCACTTCTTGCACAAGATAGGAGATCAGACTAGGTGCCAATTCTCCGAATATGGCCGACCGGTGGTGGCCGAGCGGTTCTAGGCGCTTCAGTCTGCAACCGCGCGACCGCTACCGGCGCATGTTCGAATCCTGCCTCGGGCATGGATGTGTGTGATGTCTTAGGTTAGTTAGGTTTAAGTAGTTCTAAGTTCTAGGGGACTAATGACCTCAGATGTTAAGTCCCATAGTACTCAGAGCCATTTGAACCATTTTTTTCTCCGAATATCGGAGGAATGAGTGCTCCATCACATCGATATGTCTCCAACTTAAATTCGAATGTAATGGTTCCGAACTTTACAGATTTAGGCACCTTGTGCCCGGTTTAAATTAATTAAATAGTGAATGTGAAAATTCATTAGCCCCGCCAATACATGGTCGTCCATGGAGGGAAGCTATCGATGGTTTATATTTCCCGGAGAAAATTAATCTGGTTATATAAAATAATTGACTTAATTTAATGACGGTTTAATTACTTGTCAGTCTGGTCATGAATTATTATCAGTTAATTACGAAGTTTGAAGCAGATGGAATAACTGAAATTACGAAGTTAATTTTAATTAGTTCTCTTGTTTTGCGATGGGGAGTGGACTCGATAGCCAATGTGGCCCCACCACGTGCGTTATCTGTCTTCGGAAAATCTCTACGACAAGTCTCCGCATAACAGGTTCATATGATATCCTAGACGTAAGTGATCTGAGCATCAGCTCCCACAATGTAATGAATTCAGTGTCTCCACCTCTGTCTCCGACACTTCTCATCCAGAGCGTGTCCCTGACATTCGGTGCCTACGCCACAATACTTCACTTAATGGTTGTAGATATAGGACATACACAGATTCACTTAAAAAGGATCATCAGGAGAGATAGCAAATAATACTTTTGGAGGCCATACGATATAACGGGAACATTACGTGATTTAATTTTTATAGATAATGTGGCGGCATATAGTTTGCGAAATTTAGTACACGGTGCTGCCACTTCTGGTAGCAACAATGGTTCTGATCCGTCTGAGAATTAAGTCAAAACGAAGTTGGATAAAAGTTTCACGTATTTGCTTAAACGCTGAGTCAGTGTTTACCAATCGTAGAGGCTGGTGAGTAGTGTCAGGCCATTGTCCTAGCAATACAAAACCATATGTGTCCTACGGGGACACACGCTGCTCGAAACAAGAGTTGACCGGCCTCTCTATCGAACTATATCAGGAGAACATGGTCATCTTAAATTTTTGAGGTGGATTGGCATTAATGGTGTCAGTGATCTATATTTACATCTACTTCTTCATGATAACTAAGCAATTCACAATTAAGTGCTTGGCAGAGGGTTCATCGAACAATCTTCAAGCTTCTTCTCTAACGTTCCACTCTCAAACGAACATTTGAACCCTTCGCGCGAGCTCTGATTTTGCTTTTTTATTGTGATCAACACTTCCCTCTATGTATTGTAACCTCCCCTTAGAAAAATAAATAGCCTACTTACAGTATGTGGGAGTCAACAAAGGTATTTTCACACCCGGAGGAGAAAGTTGGTGATTGAAATTTCATAAGAAGATCCTGTCGCAATGAAAAACGCCTTTGTTTTAAGGACAGCCACCACGATGGGTGTATTATTTCAGTGGCACTCTCACCTGTATCTCGTGATAATAAAAAACGAGCTCCCCTTCTTTGAACTTTTTCGACATTTCCACCCTCTATTTGATGCGGATGCTACACCGCACAGCAGTACTCCAGACAAGTTCGGACGGGTTGTTGTAAGCAATATATTTAGTAGATCTGTTACATTTTATAAGTGTTCCGATAATAAATGGCAGTCTTTGATTTGCTTCCCACAACATTATCTAGGTTTATGTGATGGTTCCAGCCTAAGTTATTCATGATTGTAATCCCGAAGTCCTTAGTCGAGTTTACGGCCTTGAGATTTGAGTGATTTCTCTTGTAACTGAAATATTCGGTTTCCTGTTTTTGGACTTGTGGCGATAGTTTCATCCTTTCAATTATTTACAATCCATTGCCATGTTTTGTACCACAAAGATACAATGTTTAAATCATTTTCAAATTTCTTTTCATCATCAGATGACTTGACAGTACGGTAAATGACAGCGTCATCTGCAAACAATGTAAGAGGGTTACTCGTGTTGTCTCCTAAATCGTTTATGTAGATCAAGAACAACAGAGGGTCTATAACACTTCCTTCGGGAATGCCAGATATTAATTCTGTTTCACTCGATGACTTTCCGAAAGTTATTACGAACTGTGACCTTCTGACAGGGAATCACGAATCTAGTCACACAACTCAGGCGACACTCCAGAGGCATGCAATTTCATTAAAAGTCGGTTGTGAGGAACGGTATAACAAACATTCTGGAAATCTAAACATATGGTATAAATTTTACTTTCCCTATCGACAGCACTCAGTAATTCGTGAGTCAGTTATGTTTCACAGGTACGATATTTTCTTAGTTCTGTTGGCTGCTTGTAAGTAAATCGCCTTCTTTGAGGGGATTTGTAATTTCCGAGCACAGTATATGTTCCAAAACTCTGGTGGTATTTGACGACAGACATATGGGTCAGTGGATTACTCCTTTTTCCGTACTTGGGTATTTGGGGTTCTGTAATTCAGCGGATTACTCGCATTTTCTTTCTTCGGTAATGGTGTGACTTGTGCAACTATTCAGTCTTGAGTAGTAATCTTTCTACGAGCGAGTGGTGTATACGATTGCTAAGTATGAAGCTATTGCATGAGCGTACTCGGAAAGGAAGCTGACTGTTATAAAATCTGGACCAGAGGTCTTGCTTTTCTTAAGCCTTTTAAGCTGCTTCGCTACACCGAAGATGTGTACTTCTAAGTTACCCAAGTCGGCAATTGTTCTTGATTCAAATTGTGGAATATTTACGTCATCTTCTTTTGTGAGGAAATTTCGGAAAACCGTGTTTAGTACTCTGCACTAGTGGTACTGTCATCGGTGACAGCAATATTCTTATCGCGAAGTGAAAAAATTGATTTTATCTTGACAAAGGTATACTTTACAGGCGATCTTAGTATCTTTGGTTTTATGTCAACTATATCATTTGAATTCACAAGCAGATTCAAATATAACAAATATAACATGTGCAGGGAAGAATGTGAGACAACGTGCCATCGTTGAGCATCATCCATACACTTGAAGATGGTTTAAAACGGAAAAACCACAGTGAAACAAAATAAATAATAAATAAATTAAAAGTAAGAGAACTGAAAAAAATTGAGAGCTACAGGTGGTATCACGTAATTTCAACACTTAAATCACGGAAACAGTGGAGACAGGTCTTGGACATCGTCCTTATTAGTATAGTGCCTACTGTACAAACCCCTGGCTGGCTATGTGAAAGAAAGTTGATTGTGTTATGTACACGGCGGCTCCCTATACTATCACTCCATATGCTGCACCCTATGAAAATAACGAATGAAGTCTAGCAACGTTCTTTCTCCACGGAGCCTACACACAGGGGTACGCCCTTAGTGAATTCTGTACGCAGAACACGAACTTGTCTCAAAGGACGACATGAAGCCACGTTTGTGTCTGGTGTTGACGTAGAACAAACCATCTGCTGTGAGTCTGCCATGACGTCAAGGGAAACTGGAACTATGTTGAGCGTGCAGGATAGTCTGTGGCGTTCAAGATGCCGTCGTTCACTACGTGTACATTTTTGTCTTGCTACAAACAAGCCCTTTCGTGAATCAAGGGAGTGAAATGGGAGTATGGTGTTGCACAGACGAGGGAACCATATTTTGGTTATCTCAGTGCGCTAACTAGTTGGTGCCATTGAGATTAAGTATGGCATTGTGAGTGGCCCTCATGAACCCATCGATTCCATATTCGCATCACATTCGTTGGATCCTGAACAAACTGAGCAGTAACATCGGGTAGTGATAAACTGCAATGTGGACGGGACACACACATACTGCTGTCATATTTCAACACCTGCCAGTCTATGTTTTCCAGTCTTACGTGAAGCATGATATGATCTCACATACAAGCAACATTCAGATGCGATTCCTGAATGGTAAACGCACTGTGTATTCATTCGTTACGTACGGAACGTAGCTGGCACTACTCCTACTTTGACCAATCTCGCGGCAATTGTCATCATTTTATATCCATGTCCGTAGCACACTTCATGTTAGTTTGACGTTTGTTGAGTGTCGTCTTTATGGTATTGACATAATGAAGGCCAGCAGTGCATTTAACTGTTTGAATTATTTTTCAGGTTTTCGAAACACTATTCGTAAAATACGATTTCAGTAATTTATCGATATCTGCAGTTTAAGAGAAATGTTTTCTCTGTGTTAGCATGGAACTAGGCCTCCGATAATTGTGTATGCAACACGTCAATAACATGCATAGAACAGAAGTGACGCAGCAGTGACGAACTGTAGTGTCAACTAGTAGCTGGGGGGAGGCAGTGTGTACTCCACCATGAAATATTGTCTAACGGGTGACAGGCAGGTTAGTCAGTGTAGAAGATATCGTAACAGACAAAACCACTACGTTGTTACTTATAATTCACAAGTTGCCAGTACTTTTAACAATCACCTCCTAAATTTTCCAGGAGAAGTAGGACAAAACTGTTCAGTTAAAGATGCAAGAAAATATATAAAAAATATTATTCTACAAAATTTTAAGTTGGGCTGGGCTGTTTTGGGGAGGAGACCAAACAGCGGGGTCATCGCTCTCATCGGATTAGGGAAGGATGGGGAAGGAAATCGGCCATGCCTTTTCAAAGAAACCATCCCAGCATTTGCCTTGGGCGATTTAGGGAAATCACGGAAAACCTGAATCAGGATGGCTGGATGCGGGATTGAACCGTCGTCCTCCCGAATGTGATTCCAGTGGGCTAACCACTGCGCTACCGCGCTCGGTCTACTGTTTAATGCTTTTGTCAAATCACCTGAAACAAAATGTAATATGCAGCACTACAATTTGAAGTAGCACCAACAACCTTCACTGAAATTAAAAGTAATAAACTACAAAAAAAGAAACAGAAGCCCATTCTAACATAACACATGTATATGACAGCTAATCGGATGACCAGAATTGCTATAAGATGAATATATTTTGTGGCTGAACGCTAGGAGGCTGAGGGCTCAGGGCGGGCTGCAGCGGATTCTCCGGGCCAGCCGGAAATGAGACAAGGAGTACGTGGCCGGAAACGGGGAAAAGATCTAAGCTGGGGTTTTGGACGGCTGTCACCCGCATGGCCTTTGTGCGGGAGATGCTCCAAGAAATGCAGGACTGTTAGGCGATCTTAAAGGTGGCTAAGCTACAGCTCTTTGGGATTCGGCAATAACTGACGTCAAATATTAACGCAAATCTTTATAAATCTGCGATCTGAGAAATATCAAGCGCATCCAGTGCTACAAGAGTATCTCAATATCTTTAAAACTGAAGACGTTAATATCTCACAGCAAACAGACATTTTCAAAATGGGCCGCTGAATTAATAACTTACAATCGCTTCATGCGGCTTCAACAAATGATATCTGAGATGATAGCAATGAAAAAAAAAAAAAGGCTCTGATGGCTCTGAGCACTATGGGACTTAACTTCTTAGGTCATCAGTCCCCTATAACTTAGAACTATTTAAACCTAACTAAACTAAGGACATCACACACATCCATGCCTGAGGCAGGATTCGAACCTGCGACCGTAGTGGTCGCGCGGTTCCAGACTGTAGCACATAGAACCGCTCGGCTACTCCGGCCGGCGATGGCATCGCACAGTAGCCATAATCTATTACAGCTGCCTAACTATATCTGTTTTATCTCTTTATTAATTATTTTTATACCTTTTTCTGTTACGCAAGTGTTTGTGAGAGAATTGTATTTTCCACATTTACACAGAAATTGAACACGGCATCACTACTTCATATTTTGTCACGTTTGTTATTTCATTTAGTGAAGACTTTACTATTTTGTCAGCGACTTTATACAAATGATATTCCCAAGTGCTATTAAAACGCTGCACTAAATTCAAGGTGATCGGTTGAATGTATTAGCGAACAACACAACCCAAAAGAGAATCAAAATACACTTTTGTCAAAAAGGCATAAATAATTGTTCAAATAATATTTAACAACAATATCATTGTCATTTTACGTGAGTGCACTTTTGAAAGCATACTGTAACATTTACTTATGAACCAAGTATTACTATTATTTATTGAAGATGATCTGAGTGTAGCCGAATATTTATGTAATGGTTATATTAAAATATTTTTCCAAAATATTTGTTTATTGCAGGAAGCGGTCAGCTTGAATTAAATCCTGTCTGTGGAGCTTGAGGACGATGTATATTTGGTGAGGATGGCCTTCAAAGAGTGGAGAAGCAGATAGTAGCGAAACACTGGGGGAGGCAAGTGAAGACAGCGAGTTATCTGCCTGCGGTAACGTCCGTGATTCGATTGTGGAGGTGTTTGATTCTGATCGGGGAACAGCCGGAACCTACTCTAACTTCTGAACGGACTTAATGTTTCGAAAGGTCTGAATGTGTTCCAAAGCAGGACTCTAACATTTTGCCGCTTCATTTACGGCACTGAGAGCGAACAGAATATGAGTCACTATTCTTCATATCACTTGTTTCAATTTGTGAATCATCATGTTGAACTGTGAACTATGAGCTAGAGAGTCTTTCATGTACTGTGATCACGATAGGGGCATAGTTTCCGCGAGTCTTTAATAACTCTTTAGTTTGCGAATTTTGCTACCATTCTCGTAACGCAATTAATTACCTTTAGTGCAATTAATAAAGGTATTTTCTGTCTGTATTTTAACCTAATATCGTAGAACCACCTGCCGTTTATTTGACATGTCCTTACTTGAATAATCATTATTCAAAGCAACTGTTTATTGTTTCGATCAGCTAAAGTGTAGAATATATTCCTTGTTATTAAATTAATCATTTAACATTTAATTTGTATTCCCAAGTATTTTATTAAGCTGAAGTACCTAAGTTACGAGCAATATCAGGATATGTCTGCAACGTTTCTCCTCGTATGGAGGCAGAGCAACTACTCAGCAGTAACGTTATGTACCGTCGCATAATGTAGTCTTGTTGGCTTCTCAAACAGAAGTCAGAAAAGTTATAGAAACTTAATAAATATTGTCGTTAGTGATATATGCATTCCATTATTCGCACAGGGAATTTATCGAAGCATCCAACTGTTAAACCTTTTCATAAGAAAGGAGACAAGACAGACTAAAATAATGACGTCCAATTTTCTTGCTGACATCTTTTTCCAAAATATTCGTGAAACTAATGTATTCAAGAGAAGACTCACACTTAAGTGGGAGCAGTTTACGTATTATATCACAGTTTGTATTCCAGAAGAGTTGCTCAAATGAGAATGATATTTACGCATCTGTTCATCAAATAGCACAAGTCTTAAATAATAAAATACCACCAATTATTATTTCTCGTGACCTTTCCAAGGCGTTTGGCCGTGAATATCATGTTACTCTCTTAGCAAAACTCGGATTTTAAGGAATTTATGCCACTACACACAGGTGGGTAGATCATACTTCACAAATAGAATGCAAAACGTTGTGCCGAATAATTCAGACTGTGTTGGAAGGGTAGAACATTTTAGTGACACGAGGAGAAATCACAAACGATACACATATGGTTCAGTTTTGGGTCCACTCTTATTCCTTCCCCATAAGATGGAACAAGCAAAATCGGTACATGTTGCGAATAATACTAGTGTTCTAATAAATCTCATTGGATAGGAAGCTAGTAAGTAAGGTAAATGATATTTTCCAAAGAATTATTAAGTCGTTCTCTGAAAATGGAGTCTTACTAAACTTTGAAAAATAAACACTGGACATCAAATAGACTTTACCAACAACTGATGTAGGACGTGAGCGGGAGTAACTAAATGGGGTAGATAACTTCAAACATTTGGGTGCACGTATTAATGAAAACTTGTCCTGGAACAAGCTTATTGCCGAGCCTCTCAAACAACTAAGTACAGAAACTTCTGTTCTTCGTATCACTGTTAATCTGGGAAATAAACGAATCAACATATTTTGCACAATTCCATCCAATAACGTATGACAGAATAGTTTTCTGTGGTAACTCTTCACACAGAAAGAAAGTACTGATTACACAAAAGCGAGCAGTAAGAATAAAATGGCTGGTCGGAGTGGTCGGGTGGTTCTCGGCGTTTCAGTCTGGAACCGCGCGACCGCTACGGCCGCAGATTCGAATCCTGCCTCGGGCATGGATGTGTGTGGTGTCTTTAGGTTAGTTAGATTTAAGCAGTTTTACATTCTAGGGGACGGATTACCTCAGATGTTAAGTCCCATAGTGCTCACAGCCATTTGAACCATTTTAAGAATAAAATGTGGTGTTCACCCACAGGCGTTATCTGGTACCTCTTCAAGGAGCTAGGCATTTTAACTCCACCGTCAGTAACAATAAGTCTATACGCAAATTAAATTCATCGTAACTAATTCAACACAATTTGAGAAGAACAGTACTGTCAATACATATAACACTATAGGGAAAACTATCCTTTATGGCCAATTATTAAAGCTGTTAGCTCAGAGAGAAGTTCGATATGTAACAACAAAAAGTTTTGGTCATTTAGCCAATAACGAAACAATTTTGACAGGTGGCTTTGCAAGCCTTAAAGCTAACTGTTGCTACTGGACAACTCTTGCTATTACACTGATCGATTTCTACTTAAAAACAGAGAAAAAAATGTACTCATTAATTAGCACTAATCATGTATTCGTATCCCCTAAACTGACACTTTCACCATTATTTCGCTAAAAGAATGTTTCAAATGATGTATACAACTAACTATCAGCCGTGAGAGTCCCGTGGGGCGATAGGAGGGGATTACAGATGAGTAGAAATGGATATTACTCGGGACGAATGTAATTTACTTCACCTCCAGCACAGACCATGCCTCACGTCAAAGTAAACTCATACAGGCCCCCAACAGATCCAAAGTGATAACTATCAGAAACTTTAACATGGATTTAGGAAGCTGTAATTTGCACCAAAGTTTCTTGTTACGTGACAAGACACGCTAATGTGTCGGCGGCCAAAAGCCACGGAGACTCACTTCAAGACATCCAGATTGCAAGAGAGATCACAATTTCAGCTACAAGAAAGTTCCGTACTCTGAAAACCTATTGAACGCAAACGCCACTGAGAATGACTTGAAAGTCACTATTGGAACGAACATATCTCCAACAACACTAGGAGACCGAGTCAGGAGTCACAGACGTTTCAACCACATTACAATCCTGCACCAGTTCCTACACTGCCCTAGTATCACAATTTTATATCGTAGCACACAGTGTGTGCTAAGTCGTTGGCCAAAAGTTCAGTAGGGAGCCAACATTATGATGCGTAGTAACTAAGCTCTATATCATCACCAATGAAAAAACCAAAGTCATGTTAAACACAACACACAGAGTCAAAGTTGACATTTAGCAAATCCCTGAGATGCATGAAACCTATCCACAGTGACCTCAAGTGGTGGATAGTCCCCATAAGTTCATGTGAATTAAAAGGAAACAATGCAATGTAATGAAGACAGCTTATCTAATTAAATTACCACTGGTGGATCAACTGAGTATAAAACACGGGTATCCCTTTTCACACATTAATAATGGGATCCTTCGAAGAACGAAAACGAACTGAGGATCACTATAACTTTCTAATGTATTGAAAAATGACGTCAAAAATGTTTTATGCACTGAATCAAAAACACAAATAACTATGAAGGGGAAAAGGGATTTGCAAAAATGTGCTACAGCATTGCCACAGGTGGGAGATACATGACAGGAACGATATCAAATTGCATTCGAGAGTATGACCAATGATTGTGGAATAAGTTAAGAAGTTAAAGAAAAGTCCCAAAAAGCACGAACGAACACCAGCACTCTTGACCTAACTCAAAGCGGACGCTGCCACTTGGATGTAAACAATAGATCAGTGAAGTGCTACCTTAATGTAAGATAAACTATTTTTTCGCACTCACACTGTCTCAATGAATGCAAATTGGCCCACACTTACTCTCCTAGTGATGTAGGAGAACAGAGGATGGCTACAATAATTGCTGAGAACTCTAAGTTAAGCACCGGGATCAGAGTTCACTTCTAAGTTGAAGACATCTATCTCTGCAGCTTCATCTTTCACTATGATGCCTCTGGAACAAGTTCGTGCTACAACGCCCCTGGAGCAAATTCTCACTACAGTGCCGGTGGAAGGAGTGCTGTCTTATTCTCCTCCACGAAACTTAGCTGTTTCTGCCAGCACCAGAATCTCGCCACACAACTTTAACAGGCCCTGTGGGGTTCAACCATTGATAATTTAATAAACACGTTAACAAGTTCCCTGCTCTTACAGACTCTGCCATGGTTACCCAATGAAGTAGATTCCTCGCCTTGACCAAGGTAAAACGCAGAAAGTCTCCCTCCATGTGACAAATATCTGGTTGTGGCCAATGGGGAGGCATGCACATACACATGTATGGAAACTCTCCTCCTCTGTGAAATCAACTATTATGAGCCAATAATGTTTCTCGTTGCTAATTCCGAACGAAATTCCATCTGGCCTCCTTCGGGCCTAACGGCTAGATTCCACAATAGCAATGTCGTATTTTCTCTTCTCCTTCCTTCTGTGTTTGCTAAAAGACATTCCTTGCCCTATGTACACAGAGAAACTTCGTAATGTGTCTGGCCGACCTCACTTGTCACTCCTGCAGCATTTGGCCGGCAGGGAACACGCCCCAGTTCGTACCTGAGCAAGACTTCGCTTTCAGCAGTAACACGTTTACGACCTGTGCAACTGTCACCGTATCAAAAGGAAAAGTGACAGAGATAATTAGAACTGAAATTATTGTTACACGCTA
This sequence comes from Schistocerca gregaria, assembly GCF_023897955.1. Lineage (NCBI taxonomy): Eukaryota > Metazoa > Arthropoda > Insecta > Orthoptera > Acrididae > Schistocerca > Schistocerca gregaria. The sequence continues at coordinate 420,741,035 of NC_064924.1, forward strand.
CTATACCTCTCACCTCTCATGCAGCATTAGTGTTTGATTTGATTTACTAATCATATCTGCGTATTGGGTTATTAAATAGGTTACGCGACTCTTTTGGAAAAAAAATCTGTCATGTAACATATTGCGCCTGAGTATGCAGGTAAAGAATCTTCAGTAACGAGACAGAAACTGCTGATTTACCGGTCGTGCCTTGTTTTTGTTTCCGCTACTGAACCAGCAGCCAATCCCAATAATGTGCTTGCTATGAGCCTCTGTACTGCAACCGCAAGCGATACTACCTGCTACACAGGTACCATCGCCAAATTTGTCGTGTCCATATTGCTGGACTTGCGTGATGGGAGATCCACGTATATTCCTCATGTTAAGCCTTCTTCTGCAGTCCCTGTTGCGGACGAATAAGTAAATCAACCAACCGACACAGCCTCTCAAAGCAGGACCAGAATTCAACTAACTGTACTACAGACAATTTCAAAGTTCTCATGTTTTGCTTTAGTTTAAAATAGACGACGTATTTATTAGAGCCTGCGACATGTTTACTAAAGTGATTGTCGCATTAATCGCTTTTATATTAACTGCCCTCATCAATAAAATCCACTATCACAAATTAGATCGTAAATTTCGTCTGCAACTCACGTCATGTACTGAAGAAATTACTGGATATTCACTCCATCAATGCCCCCCTCCTCCCCCCCCTCCAAATCAACAAGACATGTTCTTTAACCCTTTCGTCCCTGAATTAATATACGTGAATTAAAAAAATATGCTTTGAAATATGTTATCCATAATGAATTTCGAAATATATTTTGAAGTTCTCCTAAATTTCCCCCCACCCAACTTTTTAAAAAAAGTTTCCATATGGCAACGTTAGTACTCAACGAAATGATTTTCAGGATTTTTTTTATGAATTGAATACTTATAAAGATATGCTTGTGATACAAGGAAGAATATTAATGCAACAAGTAGAATATACCTTATATGGATGACATGTTCATTTATAAGTTTTTCTTATACAACATTATATATACATGCTGTCAAGGTAAGTTACAGAAAACTTCATTTATTGTTTGGCGTGAAAGGACATAACGCAAATTTTTCACTTAGTAAACATAAGAACACTTTACATTTTATGCACGACACTCTGCTGAATCTCTTAGGGCATAGCTTACAGCGGCCTTTCTGCTGTCTCTGTTGTGGCCAGTGACCAACTTCATCATATTTGACATCTGCAATAGGCCTGGAGACTGCCAAAATCTTCTTTATATCTTCTATAGATGGCCTTCCTCTTTTGCCATTAACAAAATTTCCTGCTATATTTAAGACCAGAAGCAATGTTGTTGTTGTTGTGGTCTTCAGTCCAGAGACTGGTTTGATGCAGCTCTCCATGCTACTCTATCCTGTGCAAGCTTCTTCATCTCCCAGTACCTACTGCAACCTACATCCTTCTGAATCTGCTTAGTGTATTCATCTCATGGTCTCCCTCTACGATTTTTGCCCTCCACCCTTCCCTCCAATACTAAATTGGTGATCCCTTCATGCCTCAGAACATGTCCTACCAAACGATCCCTTCTTCTGGTCAAGTTGTGCCACAAACTTCTCTTCTCCCCAACCCTGTTCAACACTTCCTCATTAGTTATGTGATCTACCCACCTAATCTTCAGCATTCTTCTGTAGCACCACATTTCAAAAGCTTCTATTCTCTTCTTGTCCAAACTATTTATCGTCCATGTTTCACTTCCATACATGGCTACACTCCCTACAAATACTTTCAGAAATGGAAATCCAGAAGAGAAAGTTGAGATGTTGCACCTCACTGATTCAAGTGACGTCTGTAAAGCAACCACGAATTTACAAGTGCAACATTGAAGCACAAATAAACTATTCGCATATACCAGTTTTTGGAACGGACAGTCATCCCATAAAGTTCTATGAGCATGTCTGCTAAATCCACTCCTCCCATGTGTTCATTATATTCCTTCACAATCAGTTGGCGATTAACCTGAATTGACTGATTATCCTTTTTACTCCACCTTTTGCATTTATCCTGTGGATTTATACCTGCATATGTGGAAACAGGTTGCACAGCTTGATTATCATACCACATAACTGCTATGATGTTGGATGATTCATTAATGCTGTATTCCAGTGCCCCTCTTCATTTCTTTTTCAGCTCCTATTCTTCTGCTATGAGGCTGAGTGACATTCTGTCTAAATGAATAGTCGCAACACACAAAATACCTTTCTGTTTGAGAAATTCTAAGAGTTCCATATAGTTAACCAATTATCAAAAGCTATCTTGTAGTTCTTGCCCTCGGTGAATCTTCACACATTTTCAGTACAATATCTCCCGAAACTCCTAAACCGTGCTCATCGCATGTGTCTTTACCCACATAAATTGCAAAGTCATATATTAGGCCTGATACTCCATCTCGAGTAAGCACTTTATATCCCCATTTATGAGCTTTTTTTGTGATTCTGAACTAAAGAACTTCTTCCCTTGAAAGGGATCATCTGTTCATCAATGCTCTGTTTCTCGTTTGGAAGGAGTTGCAATATATTGATCCGTAAAGAATCTATCAGGGGCCTCACTTTGAATAACTTGTCACGCTTGGGATCACCTTTCGGTTTCTGGTTGTTGTTATTATTTACATGGAAATATGACCTTAGAGTTTCAAATCTATTCCTACTCATAACATCTGCAATTGGAGGAAAGCATCACTGTTGTGGCAAGTACGTTTTATACGGTAGCATTGGAACTGCACCCATAAATAGTAAAATACGAAAATATTGTTTCATTTCATTGCAAGAAACATCAATGATAAACCCATCTTTGATGTGTGCATAGTTACTTGTTTCAAGGGCAATGGATTCGGATATTTCATCATTAATCAACATTTGAAAATAATTCATTGGAGTCAGGTCTTCATCAGATGGAGGTGGAGGTATGTTGTCTTTCTATATAGTATCTGGCGGAACGAAATCACCTTTCTTCCATGAACAGTTTTTATTCTTATTTTTTGCGGCTTCACCTGCTTCCTGTAGCGTAATGTATGCATAAACAACCAGTTATGTGCATCTTGAGGTAACGCTGTGTAATAATTTTTCGTGCTGAAGAGACATAATACTTACATTGCTCGTGGAATGTTGTACACCATTAATTTCTATATTTGTTGCTTGTGGTTTAGAAATGTCCTCATGTTCAATACTATAATCCTTCCCATGCATGCGTATTTCAATATGATTACTTTGTGGATATTATATGAGATTGTCGGAGTCTTGGTGGATCAAGTCAGACTCATTACTTTCTTTAACTGATAAAAAGCTCAACTCTGAAACACTGTAATGTGGAATATGCAGCAGCTCTAGTATTTCCTTATCAGTTAGACTTTTCAGGGGGAGTGCCTTTCTCAGAAAACAGTGAAACAGGAAGCACTTTCTGAGGTTATGTAAATGCAAGACATGAATTCCCATATTTGCCAAATGGCAACAGTTACATTTCAGTAAGCATGCTGAGTATAAATCGTTACAAATATGTTATTATTTTACAGTTAGTGATATATTCCAACTTTAACAATATATGTTCTTATATATGTTCTTACCTTATATATGTTCTTGGAGTCAGGAGTACAAAAGCGCAACAACTAATAATATGCAATAGCTGATCGAAACATCAGAATGACAGCTCATACCAAAGATTACTTTTAAGACCCATAGGAGGGCATTCTCCTACCATCTGTTGCTGATTTCTCAAACACATATGTGTGGCCATATGGCAACCACAGGATAAAGATCTGAGGTGGAAGCATCCAAGAATGGCCCATAAGAAAACAGTATTGTCATATGGCTACACTGGGGATGATAGGGTTAATAACCCAGTTGTAAAGTGTAGCAACTGTGCACACTGTAAAAATTTTCAGCTATTCCGTCTGGGAGCCGGCTTTACTATTCCAGTAGTTAAAGTCGTGAGGCAAGCTCACAGTGGATGTAAGTTACCGAATCTCATAACAGTGGATGTAATATAACTGAAGTGAAAGTCTACGACCAAGAATACCGCCAGTAATTCTGAGAACAAATTTAACAGTTCTCACACACGTGTCATGAACGTTACCATAAAGCGAAGTTTGAGGTCTAATTATATTTTTTCGCTCTGAACAACAACCTGTTTCATGCAAGCACAAATGAATATTACAATCGGTACTTCTCAGACCCCAGCGAACTTTCATTGAATCTATGTACAACTAAATGTAACGAATTTTACTTATTAACCTGCTCTCAAATTCATCGGTAAGCTGCTTTAATTCAACCGGTTACTCATGCCTCGATTGACTGCTCAGCTCGTCAGGACAGTGGTGGAAAATAATGTGATGTACAAACTTGGAACTTTTCGGTGTACAGCCTCCACGAAACCTCTACGAATCTTAACGCTGGCGTCTAACATCAGGTCAGATCGTTAGCATCTTCAACGTCGTCATATTTGGGAGCACCGTGAAAGTAATCACATAAATAAGCCACCATGCTAATAAGGGAAATTAACCCATATATAGCAGCAACTCTATGAAGTAAAGAGGTATTGTAAAAGTCAGTGCCGCAATTTCTCTAATCCTGCGAGTAGCCTGAAAATTGTCACACTCTTCAGATAAATAATGGCACAGACATACTGGCCCTGGATGAATTTATTATACAGTCGAACATACTAAGGTAATATAATTTTGGTTAATAACCAAGGTGAGGAAACTGTAACGAATATCCGTCAAATTAAGAGATGAAATACACATTTTCGTGATTCACAAGACGGCAGACTCAACATCTGATTTAAATTAGGCGTAAAGGAATGAAAAACTGCATTTCGCGTATTACATAAGCTATTGGTGTAACGGTATCTTCACAGTGTACTGTTTTCATAGAAACATCGGCTGCGTAAGCTCTAACATCCATAGTTCTACACTCTGGCGATTTCCATTTCCTTAATGTAAATTTCATAGCTATTGTGTAAACAAAATCGCGATTGTTGTAGTGAAAAAGTTATTTCTTGCTAGCACGGTAATTAAATTTTGTGAGTGATAATCACATTGAAATTCGAATGGGAAGAAACTATTTCAGAAAAAAAATTGAAACACACTGTCATATAGTAACAAGGACTCCAGATATCATTTATCTCGTCAGTATCGCTGGATTATAGCAGAAACATTCGGACAGCTTCAAAACATGAAGGTGCACACTGAAAAAAATATTCAGGAAGGGTATCTTTGCCCTCATACACTGTGAGAGAACAATCTACTACTTCTTCCCATTATGTTTACATTAACACACAGCAACGGGAAATTATAACAGGTAATTCCGACTTCGATTACCAAGTGCTACCGAATGCAGTTTGAGTGAGTTCGCAGGGTATTCGAGAATTCCCGTTACAAACTTCTAGGACTTGTAGAAGAGAGTGAGTACGTAATATTTTCAATAGGAAACTATGTCCGAAAATGTACTGTTTTCACACTAGAGGCGTTTCAACATATGTTTGGTAGGTAGGTATGCAACGGAGTAGTCATTGTTGGGGGTGGTTACGTCGGATCGGCTCCCTTTATTTAACGTATATCCCATCTCTCAGACCTGGTTCGAACCTCGCTCAGGAGCCTTTGAGTGTTAGGAGACCATGACTGAATATACGTTTGCAGAATACACCGACATAATCCTTCTAAATGGCGAAGCTCGTGGTAACAGAAGAGCTGCTCGTCGCCTTTCCCAAGATGGTTCTCCGCAACGTCCAACGCATACCGTTTTTGCCACAATTACGCTACTGCTTTCGGAAAGGGTACCTTCACCGTTAGCAGGCTTGATTGTGGTCTTCAAAGGAGACGCCGCACAGGCAAACTGGAAGAGGCCGTACTGCATGATGTTCAAGAGATCCTGTCAGTGAGAAAACGAGAAATTTATTTTGCCATTTGTGCGTAGCACTGTAAAACCAATTACTAGTAAACGTGGTCACGTTACCAACTCGCTTTTGTAGGTTATCTAGCATTTTGCTCTCATTTAAGTGTATGGCGAAAGAGACAGCCTTCCAGGAATTGTGAAACGGATCCTGTCGCCCAGGACGGTGTGCCACAAAGAGCACAGATTCGCCACGAGATGGGGAAGTTCACAGGGGTCTATTGTGATGAATGAGGCCAGGCTGATCAGCCTAAGCACTGTAGTGTGTGAGTGTGACAGACGGGAACCTGCGTCACAAGGAAACCCCATAGTAGCTGTTTGTGCCCTGGGAGGCGTAGCAGTGTTAAATATGTCGTACCTAAGATCGGCCATAAGGGAAGCATTTATGAAAACTATTTCATTCTGTAGTAACTCGGGGAATGAAGCGACAGTAATTTTAATGTACCATCTTTCTTAAATTTTCATGGTGATCCCAATAAAACTTGAATACTGATCATATCTATAATAGTTAAAGTAAAAATAAATGTTGTAACAAAGACCTGAATGCTAAAATCTGAAAGGTGTGGTCGACCTTTATGATCGACATTTCGTATAAAAAGGCATCATTAAAATGATAAATGCCGTAAATATCAACTGGGTAGCTTTATTTTTTTAAAAGATATAGGAAATTTAAATCATCAGTATTTTCAGTTAGGCAGCAGATCATCATTTCCTCCAGCAAAACACATTGAAATACAGAAACTCAGTAAAAAGTTGAGAAACAAATTCTTTTCAGGGAAAAAGATTCAGATACCAGACCGACAAACACGATACAGATTTCCAGCAATTTCCATTGGACATTTCAAGCCATTCTTTCGAAAAGAAGAATGTGTGAGATTACCGAACTCATTCCCGACCAATTAAGGAAGCGCTCCTTTTTTAACAACTCCCATGTTGACAGGATGATGAATCCCAAACTATTTAAGAACCACCTATTTACACACACACACACACACACACACATACACACACACACACACACACACACACAAACGACGGGCGTTCAAATAGTAACGTAAAACATTTTTTTGACAGTAGGTTGGTTTTATTCAGGATATAAATACACGATATTTTTCCACATTCTTTTCTCTTTTCGCTAAAAAATTCAGTTACTCAACATAACTTCAGCTTCATATGACGACTATTCGTCACCTCACGGGGAGAGCATGGTACGAACCCACTGGACGACGTCGAAGAAGACGTCCTGCCGCATCAGTAATCTCCCAATCATCCACGTCTGGCTTTCAACGGAATGCATCCTTCATTGGCTTAAACAGATGGAAGTCGAAAGGAGCGAGAGCCCGGAGATAGTGTGGATAAGGAAGAACTTTCCATTAAAGTTTTATTACATCCTCTGTGGTAATAAAACTTGAGTGAAACCCTGCATTGTCGTGGAGATCGTTTGCATTTTTGTGGCGCCGATAACGTTGAAGTTGTTCCTTCCATTCGCTGAAGGTAACACAACACACTTCGAAGTTGATCGTCGCACAGTCAGGAAGAACATCAACCAGAATAACCTCTTCACAATTCCAGAAGACCATCGTCATGACCTTACCAGCTGAGAGTCCAACTTTGAGCTTTTTTGGAGGAGAGGTGGCGTGGTGCCAGTTCATGTATTAAAGTTATGTTCCTAGTTCGATGTGGTTAAACCACGTTTTATAGTCTGTCACGACGTTCGACAAAAAATTGTCATATCAAACACGTAGTTGAGACGCAATTTCATTGTTGCTCTTTAAGGTCTTCTGTTAGGCAGAAAGGTACCCAGCAGATACATATCTTGGAACACCCTAACTGGTGGAAAAATTTGTCAGCACTACAAGCAGAGACATCGATCATCTCGAATGAAAGATCCACATGTTCCAACACTGTAGGAGTCACAGTTGAGCGTGGCCATTCGACATGTAATATGTATATATTTTTGTTTAATAACTGTGCCACATACTATATATTCCTACTGAAGTTGCCACTGAATATTACTTTGTATCACTAAAAGTGATGACTGTTTTTATGAATAAATTTACTGTACAGTACTTCTTTTTGGCAAATAAACATGTACAGTTCGATTATCCGAACAAATCAGTTTTCCGAACACCCATGTCGTCCAATTACTTCGGATAATCGACACTCTAATATAATGTTGCATGTCTGGGATCTCATTCAAAACCCCCTAACCCCTACATTGGTTTTAACTAAATCTGGCACACAAACAACAAATGTCATGAGTGTCAGCACTGCTAAGTTTATAACCTCCTAGGAGAGAAGGTCACTGTGAAAACATGTTTCCTCAGCCCCTGCCATATAGGCTGCCCTACATGACAAGCATGTTGTGTAGGAAAAGATCAGCATGCCTTATTGACCTCCTTTGCAGGGTAGCCTATCTGTCAGAAGCAAAGAACAGTTCTCCAGCGCCTGATATGTGGGCTGCTGTGCACAATAGGTGAATTATCTTGGGGTAGTATTGGCCTATCTTACTATTGTTATTTGCAGGCACCCTATATGTTGGGTAAAAAAAATATCAACCACCTGATATATAGGACACCCTGCCTGTCACGCACATTGTGGTTGTAGTATCTCCATCCTTCATCGGTTTGTTTCGCAACGGCTTTACATTTAGATAGGCATCATGACTGAGCATAGAAATGGGGGTCAGATATGTACAGTGAGAGAGAGGGAGGAAATGATTGGCCAACAGAGGAGGAGGACTGGAAGGACGAAAAGAGATGGCCAGAAGAAATAGAGAGAGGGGGTGTGGGAGGTGGACAGATAGAGAGGGGAGAGTGAGAGCGAAAAGGGGAGGGTGGTGAGGAAATAAAACAGATGTGGGTGGTGGACAGAGAAATGGGGGAGGAAGAGGTAGATACACAAAGGGATTGGAGGAGATGTGTGTAACAGGACACAGGAGAAAGTTAGTAAGTATATTGCTTTTGACATCTTGCTGACCTATTAATTTTGTTTTTGTTGCGGAATGAGAGTATTTTTTGGTCAAGATACTGACTGACATTCCGTAAGACCTGAAGCTGCAGCCGTTATTCATGTCACACCTAGTTGTTTTGAGCATGGTGGGCATTCATTAACACACATATGCCAGTTGTGCATTAATGTAATTGAATGTTCAGCGACGTCTCCAAAACTGTATTTACTCCAAGACAGTTTCAAGTTTGTCTCTGAACATCACCGAAATCAAAACCTTCATGCATATCCTGTGACAGTCCGACAACTTTGTCATATAAATAATGGCAGATGTCTGCAGATGTAAAGGCACTTTCCGGAAGCCGAGATAACAGATTGACGCGTCTACAGGTCGCGGAATGTCAATACTTAAAGAACGAGACGCAGCTTTCCAAGGGACGGAATGCCTTCTGGGAGTAACTGTTTGGCGGAGTGTGAGTAGCCTTCCTGCTGTGTGAATTGATAGTAGTACGCAACTGTCAACAAAAGTGTTAAAGATAATTTGACTGGCTAGAAGAAGAACATTTGTTGGCCAACGGTGTGCATGGTCAAACATATAGAGAGATCTCTGTGGGATATTTGGAGAGAGGTGTCTGGGTGGAGAACGTGACTACGAGACAGCAAAGGGGACACTTGACTTTGAAAGTCAATAATAGAGACGGAGACGCCCTCCGCCCTCTGTCTCCAAATGTTGCCAGTCGACTCCACCTCACATTCAGCCACGCCGTCAGCAGACCGACAACCGCCCTGTAAGTGACGTGTAGTACAGAACATAAATCAAATTCCCGCGTCTTTTCTGTTGGGCCTTAGCGACCTCCAGAGGTTTTATTTTTTTTTTAAATGGATATTTAAGTACCATGGAGAAAGGTGTAAATGCTCCCATTCAAAAGACTCTCACTGAAAAGTATGGTACCAGCTGCCCCATTCTACCTTCCTCACCACCTTTAAAAAAATTCCGAAAAATTTCAGAATGCCAACACAATCGTTCTCTGTTAGGCATGCAGCCCACATCTCATTCCCACAACCTGCCTTAAGTGTAACTCACTCACTCACACCCACTAGGTCAACGCTCTAAGGCACTCATATCAATCCAGTCCCACTTTCTCACTCTCATTCACTCATTCAGCTCATCTCATTATCTCTTTGCATCTATCTGTCACTATCTCCTGTCTCTCAGCCACAGTCACCTTCCATCTGCCCAACTTCCTCTCACTATCACCATTTCCAATTTACTCTCTGTTACTGCTACTATCTCATTAATTCCTTGCTACTGTTGCTGTCTCCTCTCACTGTCACTGTTACTCATTGTTTCTCTCTTTTCTTCATTGACATTGTCATGTACTCTGTTTCTCATTTCACTGGCACTCACCCACTTCCATTTTCTTTTTCTCTTTATCCTCCAACCCATTCACCCTTTTTCTAGCACTGTTCTGTCACTGTCAGTTATGATTCACTGACACTGTGTCCCTATCTTTCTCTCACACTGTCATTGTCTCCTTCGCTCTTTCTATTACCACAACCACTGTGTACTATCTTTCAGTATTTATTGCTTTTTCATCTCTTTCTCACTGCCACTGTCTCCTCTCTCAACATAAAAAATGCGGATATGTTGGCATTCCAAAATTATTGAGAAAATTCTTAAAGGCGCTGAGGAAGGTAGAATGAAGCAGCTGGCACTATGATTTTCACTGTGTCTTTTAAACTCGGGCACACTCGCTTTTTTAGTGCTCCCATAGGTATCTTACCCCACTGATTCAGTTATTTTCTCTGCCACAGCATTTCACTCATATGAAAAGAACTTCATAAATAATTAAAATTTTGGTAGTTTACCTACGTGAAACTGAAGGAAAACAAATTTTACATCGCGATCGAATTCTACGTGTGCAAAAATTTTGCATGCGCTTCAAAACAACACCCTGTGGTTCCCAGAACCTTTCTGGTGATAAAGGAGACTCTTTCTCGGTAATACGTCACTTTATAAAGGATTTTCGCCTCGCATTGAATTATACCTGCTTATGTTACGCGTAAAAGTAGTATAAATTCGAAACTATGTATCTCAGAAACGGATAAAATAGAATAAAAGTTGAGATTTTTAAAGATCAGGATCGTATAAATACATCGAATCGATTTCCGTAGTTTGCTGTCCATAAATGTCTTTGAATCCGCGGCTAGAATGTGATCCGAAAAAAGGTAAGAAAGCTTTTTACAGGTTTTGTGAGTAACAGCTCATACACTAATACTGCGTCCATAAGCCCTCTAACACCCATATTAATGCATAAGAACCAATAAATTTGGACAATTTTCCTGAGTTGAAAGAAGTGCGTAATAATGGTACTCTCGGCACTGTAGTGTAGGATAGTGACACTAAGAGGATCCTTCAAATGGCTCTGAGCACTATATGACATAACTTCCGAGGTCATCAGTCGCCTAGATCTTAGAACTAATTAAACCTAACTAACCTAAGGACATCACACACATCCATGCCCGAGGCAGGATTCGAACCTGCGACCGTAGCGGTCGCTCGGTTCCAGACTGTAGCGCCTAGAACCACTCGGCCACTCCGGCCGGCAAAGAGGATCCTTCGGTTGTGTATATGAGCTGCCACTAGGCTAAGGGCTCTCCAAAATGTTTGTCACTTTGTCACCAATAGATCCCGAGGTATAAATCCCTTTTGCATGCGCAGCGTTTTGGAACATATGGGTAAGAATTTTGTTGATTGCGTGCCGCTAGTTAAATGACATTGATAATTATGGAGAGAATGTGTAGTGTAACAGTTTTTCGTATAGCATTTATATCTATGTTTCAATACTGCTGATGACGTACACTGTTTCTCAATTCTTAGCTGATTAAAACTGTGTGTCAGAGAGGAAATATGATCCCAGCTCTTGTTTTTAGTGCCTAATGGTCATACCAATAGAGCCGTTTAGGGAAGACACATTACACGTCCTGACAACTGCAGTCCTGTCAATATATTTCTCCTATTTTCAAAACTTCACACAACCTCTCCTGCATACCTTACTCGCCTGTAATCCTACAAGAAATGATATCGTGCGGAGAAGTGCCATAAACACTGCCAAGCCTAGTGGTACCAACAGAAATAAAGCTGTGAAGGCAGGCCGACTATAATGACCGGGTATTTCTGTCCTTACTAGTGTATTACCCTAATGAATCCCAAAACCCATTTAGGAAAGACCATCATGATGAAAAGTAGGGAAAAGTTATCCTGACAGGCGACAACATTGCCGATGATATAACACCAGAAAGTGTTCATGAACACCAACATTAAAGCATTATAGGGTGTGTTTTGGTAGAAAGGAAGAAGATAGAAAGGTCATCTTTAGTTATTTGCCAAACATCTAAGTAATAATTGCAAATTAATACCATGAAAGTAAAGTCCAGAGAAATGTCAATCAGAGATAACTTTTATGTGGAAGAGAGTTGTAAACGCAACGCAGAAATTGAATGAGTATACAATACTCATTCACATAAAAGGTAAGTCGCTTGCAAGCTATCGTGCTATCAAGTCATATGAGAGCAGCAATTGCCATAGTTGAGCGAACGGAGCGCGACGAGATTGTTTTACTTTCAAGAGTCGTTGCTGCGTGACGTAGACGCACGGATTTTGTGAACTGATATTCAGAGTAGAGACCTGAACCGAGATAGTATGCTGACTGTGTATACCGAGTTGTTGGACTTTATTAATGGAAGTAAGCAATAATGGACTCAACATTCATATAAGTGAACTTATAGAATGGAAGGGACAAAGTTTCAAAAGACTATAATACACGTTTAGTCTGCAGTAGAAGACATTGACACGAATACGTGAAGAAGATACAATTACGCCGAGGGTTAAAGCTGTCGTAATTGTCACTATACTTGAAACTAACAGAACTGCCAGTGCCATTTAAACGAGCGTGCCTGTGGCGTGATGTTTATAAAGTATTTAGCGAAAAGGAACAAATAAATTGTTCATCAAAATTGGAAATTCGACGTGTCGCCTCCATCATTCAATTAATGTTTGGTAATTTCTCATGAAAAGTTAATGAACAGTGACTATCTAAATTGGAAGTGAATTCGTGGACTGTTATTTGTGACAAAAAAGATTTGCACATACGTAATATTACGACGTACGGTAATTAAGACATTGTTAAAGAATGTCTGTGGATCTCGCGTCATATAGAACAAACAACGATGAATACGATCTGCAATTGAACTTTTTCCTCGCTTTTGGTGATGTGGACGATGGTCATTAGGGAAGATTCATCAATTACTGCACTAAAGTGTTAACTGGGCACATAATAATTCAACTTCAAACAATAAGAGACAATCAGAGTGCGCAGCTCACATTAGTAAGGAAACTGTGCGGACTCGCAATCAAACTTTAATCATTAAGCGAGGAACTATTTCTTAAGAGCTTTTTCAGATCTCGTCTCTCGTTTACCGACGGAGATATCCATCATCGCGCATCGTGTCTCTACTCCACCTACCGAGCTGTAGCAGTAACAGCTCCACGGCGTCAACAACAGCAGCAAGCGGCGGAGAGAGGACGTCACTAGCACTGCCTGCGAAAGAGAAATTCCCTACTGGAGTCCTAAGTCTGTGCACAGGATTAGCGTTCCTGGAATTTTCAGCAAAACACTGTTTCACGACTCAGTCCGAGAAACGTACGCACATTTAACGCACAGTTTTGTGTTTATCCTTAGAGCGATAAGGCGCGAGTTGTGGTCCTTTGCCCTTAACACACAGAAAGGCACATCTGCCGCAGGCGTTCACCACCAGGGCGAGCGCCTATCTTTGGAAGCCTGCAGGTGGATCCGCTATGTTATTGCTGCCTCCTCAAAGGAAACGTTCAGCGAACACAAGGGTATCGGAAGACGGCGGGTAAACAGCGGCGGTATCAGCAACGCAGTGCGCGGATCCCGCTGCGGCGCTTCTGGATATCTTTCGTATCGGAGAGGAGACCGGGGTTGAGATTTCATCCGTGCCAGAGGAAACCAGCTGGGCTCCCGCTGCAAACTTATAAACCCAATGCAAGGACTTATGGGCAATCTGGTGTACAGTTGAGAAAGTAACAACTCAATTTTGTACCATATGTATTCGATATTGTCCAGTCACCTACTCATTACAAAGTATTTGTTACTTTTGCCTTTTGTTACTAACGTGATTAGAGATGTAGCCGTTACACATAAATACGTTTTGGCAGGAGAGGACTATGTGGGTAAAAACAAGCAGCGGTAGCTTCCTACTCGTTCACTCGTTCTCTGATATTGAAACTTGCAATAGTGTAAAGCCAGTCGTGGCTTAGTACGGAAGTTGAATGTGCGAACTTGTTATTGTAGTGTAGCAGTGATACGTCGACATGATTGATTTCACGGATCTAATGGCCTCTGATGGAACTGTTCAAATGGTTCAAATGGCTCAGAGCACTATGGGACTTAACATTTGAGGTCATCAGTCCGCTAGAACTTACAACTACTTAAACCTAAATAACCTAAAGACATCACACACATCCATGCCCGAGGCAGGATTCGAACCTGCGACCGTAGCTGTCAAGCGGTCCCAGACTGAAGCCACACTGGCCGGCGTCGGTGGATCCCGATAGCAAATATCCTTGAACTTTCCCCACAGAAAGAAATCCGAGGCCGTCAGATCCTGTGAACGTGCGGGCCATGGTGTGGTGTTTCGACGACCAATCCACCTGTCATGAAATATGCTATTCAATACCGCTTCAACCGCACGCGACCTGTAAGCCGGACATCCATCATGTTGGAAGTACATCGTCATTCTGTCATGCAGTGAAACATCTTGTAGTAACACCAGAAAACCATTACGTTGGAAATCAGTATACATTGCACCACTGTGATTGCCATCCCTAAAACGCGGGCCAATTATCCTTCCTCCCATATTGCCACTCCATACATTATCCCGCCAAGGTCGCTAATGTTCGACTTGTTGCAGCCATCGTAGATTTTCCGTTGTCCAATAGTGTATATTATGCCGGTTTATGTTACCGCTGTTGGTGACTGACGCTTCGTCGTTTAATAGAAGACGTGCAAAAAATCTGTCATCGTCCCGTATTTTCTCTTGTGCCCAGTGTACACGACGTTCAAAGTCGTCGCCATGCAATTCCTGGTGCATAGAAATATGGTACGGGTGCAATTGATGTTGTTGTCGAATTCCAAACATCGACGTTTTTGGGATTCCCGATTCTCGCGCAATTTGTCTGCTACTGACGTGCGGATTAGCAGCTACAGCAGCTAAAAGACCAACTTGGGTATCATCATTTGCTGCAGGTCTTGGTTGACGTTTCACATGTGGCTGAACACTTCCTATTTCCTTAAATAACGTAACTATCCGGAGAACGGCCCGGACACGTGGATAATGCCCTCCAGGATACCGAGCAGTATGCATAGCACAGTCCCGTTGGCGAATTTTGATCACAATAGCCATACATCAACACGATATCGACCTTTTCCGCAATTTGTAAACTGTTCATTTTAAGAAGGGTAATGTATCAGCAAGCAAATACCGTCCGCACTGGCAGAATATTATATGATACCACATACTTATACGTTTGTGACTATTACAGCGCCATATATCATAAAGCGAAAAAAGTGGTCCAACTAAAACATTCATATTTTTTACGTACTACACGAATATATAATAAAAATGGGGGTTGCTATTTTAAAAAAAAACGCAATTGATATCCGTTTGACCCATGGCAGCGCTATCTATCAGGCCAACAATAGCGCCATCTTGTATCCCTCTTCAAGCTAGATGAGTTTAGTTTTTTATAGTTTCTTCGTTCGTCGATGGTTATTTCGTGTGATATTTGGCAAGGTCAATATCAGTGGATCACCCTGTATACTGTATACACGACCATATGTGTATACATACAAACAAACACCGAACAGGCATTGAAAGCAAAACGGCACTAGCCAGCAGCCATTGCATTCTCAGCTATTAGGCCTCACCGAAAATGTTTATACAAGGGCAGGCGACAGCTGTGGCCGATCGGTTCTAGGCGCTTCAGTCTGGAACCGCGCCGTTGCTACGGTCGCAGGTTCGAATCCTGCCTCGGGCATGGTTGTGTGTGATGTCCTTATGTTAGTTGGGTTTAAGTAGCACTAAGTCTAAGGGACTGATAACGACAGATGTTTGGTCTCATAGTGGTTAGAGCCATTTGAATTACGTGAGCACAAGGGCATGTAGTCAGTGCAATCAGTTTCCTTGACCCATGCCGTTTTTCTCATTCAGGTAGCTTCTCAATTGGCCACACATTGACTGAGCGGACACAGTTTGCCAAAAGGATTCAGCAGATCCAGTCGCTGACGCATCCAATATATACATTTTCACATAAATGAACATAGATACTGTTACTTATATTCATGCGCAGGTTCGAATCCTGCCACGGGCAGGGATGTGTGTGATGTCCTTAGGTTAGTTAGGTTTAAGTATTTCTTAGTTCTAGGGGACTGATGACCTCAGAAGTTACGTCCCATAGTGGTCAGAGCCATTTGAACCATTTTTGAACTTACACTCAAAATTTCCATATATATGTCCATAGCTATCATGTACATACATGTACATCAATTGCTCATACACTTACTCACATATACACGTATAAATACACTACTGGCCTTAAATATTGCTACATACGAAGATGACGTGCAACAGACACTGAATTTAATCGAGAGGAAGAACATGCTGTGATATGCAAATGATTAGCTTTTCAGAGCTTTCACACAAGGTTGGCGCCGGTGGCGACACCTACAAAGTGCTGACATGAGGAAATCTTCCGACCGATTTCTCATACACAGACAACAGTTGACCGGCGTTGCCTGGTGAAACGTTGTTTTAATGCCTCGTATAAGGAGGAGAGATGCGTACCACCACTTTTCCGACTTTCATAAAGGTCGGATTGTAGGCTGTAGCGATTGCCGTTTATCGTATCGCGACATTGTTGTTCGCGTCGCTCGAGATCCAATGGCTGTTAGCAGAATATGGAATCGGTGGGTTAGGGAGGGTAATACGGAATGCCGTGCTGAATCACAACGGCCTCGTATCATTAGCAGACGAGATGACAGGCATCTTATCCACATGGTTGTAACGGATCGTGCAGCGACTTCTCGATCCCTGAGTCAAGAGATGGGGACGTTTGCAAGACAATCATCTGCACGAACAGTTCGACGACGTTTGCATCAGCATGGACTATCAGCTCGGAGACCATGGCTGCGGTTACCCTTCACGCTGCATCACAGACAGGAGTGCCTGCGATGGTTTACTCAACGACGAACCTGAGTGCACGAATGGCAAAACGTCATTTTTTTCGGATGAATCCAGGTTCTGTTTACAGCATCATGATGGTCGCATCCATGTTTGGCGACATCGCGGTGAACGCACATTGGAAGCGTGTATTCGTCATCGTCTTACTGGCGTATCACCAGGCGTGATGGTATGGGGTGCTACTGGTTACACGTCTCGGTCACCTCTTGTTCGCAATGACGGTGCTTTGAACAATGGACGTTACATTTCAGATGTGTTACGACCCGTGGCTCTACCCTTTATTCGATTCCTGCGAAACCCTTTGTTTCAGCAGGATAAAGCACGACCGCATGTTGCAGATCCCGTACGAGCCTTTCTAGATACAGAAAATGTTCGTCTGCTTCCTTGGCTAGCACATTGTCCAGATCTCTCACCAATTGAAAACGTCTGGTCAATGGTGGCCGACAAATGCCTCTTCACAATACGCCAGTTACTACTTTTGATGAACTATGGTATCGTGTTGAAGCTGCATGGGCAGCTATACCTGTACATGCCATCTAAGATCTATTTGACTCAATGCTCAGGTGTATCAAGGCCGTTATTACGGCCAGAGGTGGTTGTTCTGGGTACTGAATTCTCACGATCTATGCACCCAAATTGCGTGGAAATATAATTACATGTCAGTTCTAGTATAATATATGTGTCCAATGAAAACCTGTTTATCAGCTGCATATCTTCTTGGTGTAGGAATGTTAATGGCCAATAGTGTTCATACATACTGTACTGATCCAACCTACAAAAGGACGCTACACATCAGGATGGGTGAGAGAAGTGGTGTGTGGGAGGGTCGATTTACGTTCAGGAGCACAGTTAAAGAGTGCTATCATTAACAAGTTTTTCTTTTTAGCAGTAATGTCGGGCGTGATGGCCGTCATTCAGACCGTCAAGCGCCTGTGCCAGTGCAGTTGTCGAGCGCGTGAAAGCCGACGGCGTCTGTGCGGTCCATTGCCCTGAGTCATAAACCGCTGCGTCCAAAGTACCATGTGCCCCTCGAGCAGGTGAAGGAATAGACGTCGACTGCTCGGAGGCTCCGAAGTTCAGCTGGCTATGGAAATACGCTCTTCCTCATAGTCCCATGTTGTGCACCTGGGTGTGACAGTAAACTAGAGACGTTCGATACCGAACAGAAATGTCCTTGGGCACACAGCAGGATGGTGGGTAATGACGGTAAGTGGCTAGGTGGCCACGAGGGCGCTGCTCCCCTACTGGAGTGTAGACAGCTTTCTGTAAGTCAGCTACGATTCCTATTTGGGCAGAGGCTGGCCTCAAACCAGCTCTCGCATCCGTAATGTTTGTAAGTCCAGCAGCTACTATACTGTAGGTGAGGTGCGCCTCAGGACAGAGCTTGTCAAGTTGATCAGCAGGTAGGCAGCCAGTAGATCTTCGCAACCAAAGTGTTTGTTGCAATTTTTTCTAAACCTCAGCGAACCGTCACTCTCTCCAGTTGAAGACGCAGACGGAATGGTGGCACAACTGAATACTCTGAGCCTCTGGCTCGATTGCTTATAAATTTG
Source organism: Schistocerca gregaria (assembly GCF_023897955.1). Classification (NCBI taxonomy): domain Eukaryota; kingdom Metazoa; phylum Arthropoda; class Insecta; order Orthoptera; family Acrididae; genus Schistocerca; species Schistocerca gregaria. The sequence continues at coordinate 420,759,781 of NC_064924.1, forward strand.
ATGCTATGCTTCTGCTTCTGAAGGAGTCGTACTGGCGGCAGTGGAGGATGGGAAGCGGGTGGGGTGGGGGGGGGGGGGGTCACTGTTGGATTAGTTTCACAGTACTCATCCAGCCAGTTTTTCCTGGCTCGTTCAAGTGCTTCGGTACCACAGTTCAGAGGCAATTCAGAACAAAATATCACAAGCCACCATCTCAGAGACTAACTGTTATTAATTGCTACAAACTTTTCATCGAAGCTGGCTGAAAAAATAGTGAGTATCGTGACGAATACACTGATTAACGACCATAAGGCAGTTGCTGTTAGGCTGAATGCTGTAACACTTACAAGTATCAAATAGAAACGAAAAGTATATCTATTTAAAAAAGCTGATAAAAATGTTGTTAACGCCATATGCAGAGACAGTCTTCATTCCTTCCGATATGGTCATGTAAGCGTAAAAATGTTGTGGAATGATATCAAAGAGATAGTATCAACAGCAATTGAGAGATATATACCCCATAAATTAATAAGTGATTGTACTGATCCCCCATGGTACACAAAACGGGTCAGATCGCTGTTTCAGAAACAACAAAAAGAAAGCATGCCAAATTTAAAGGAACGCAAAATCCCCAAGACTAGCAAAGTTTTACAGAAGTTCAAAATATAGAGCTTACTTCAATGCGAGATGCTTTTAATAATTTCCATAACGAAGGTCTGTCTCGAAATCTGGCAGAAAATACAAACAGATTTAGGTCATACATAAAGAACAGTGGCACGACGCAATCAATACCTTCACTGGGCGATAACGACAGTGACGTCACCGATGACAGTGCCACTACAGCAGAGTTAGTAAACACGGTTTTACGAAACTATTACACCAAAGAAGACGAAGTAAATATTACTGAATTCCAATCAAGAACAAGTGCCAAGATGAGATACATAGAAGTAAGTATCCTCGGTGTCGCAAAGCAGCTTAAATCACTTAATAAAGATTGCTGATAAAATAGCTCCATATTTAGCAATTACACACAACCGACCGCTCGTCGGCCGGAGTGGCCGATCGGTTCTAGACGCTACAGTCTGGAACGGCTCGATGACCGCTACTGTCGCAGGTTCGAATCCGGCCTTGGGCATGGATCTGTTGAATTACAGGTCCACATCACTAACGTTGGTTTGCTGTAGGGTTTTGGAACATATACTGTATTCGAACATTATGAAGTACCTCGAGGAAAACGATTTGGTGACACACAGTCAGCACAAACTCAGAAAATATCGTTCTTGTGAAACAGAACTAGCTCCTTGTACTCATCAAGTAATGAGTGCTATCGACAGGGGATGTGAAATTGATTCCACATTTATAGATTTCCAGAAGGCGTTCGACACCGTTCCTAACAAGCGTCTTCTAACCGAACTGTTTGACTATGGAATATCGTCTCACTTGTGCAACTGCATTCGTGATTTCCTGTCGGAAATGTCACAGTTCGTAGTAATAGACGGAAAATCATAGACTAAAACAGAAGTAATATCCGGCTTTCCCGAAGGAAGTGTTATAGCCCCTCTATTTTTCCTGATCTGTATTAAGGATGTAGGAGACAATCTGAGGAGCCGTCTTAAATTGTTTGCAGATTATGCTGTCATTTACAGTCTTGTAAAGTTATTAGGTGACCCAAATGAATTTGCAAAATTATTTAGATAAGGTATCTACATGGTACGAGAAGTGGCAATTTACTCTGAATCATAAAAAGTGTGAAGTTATTCACGTGAGTACTAAACGAAATCCGTTAAATTTTGATTGCACGATAAGTCACACAAATCTGAAGACTGCCAATTTAGCTAAATCCTTAGGGATTACAATTACAAATTACCTAAATTGGAAGATGTTGTTGGTAGAGAAAAAAAATACTGCGATACGTGTTCAGAACACGTAGACGGCGCAACAGATCTACTAGAGACATTGCTTACACTACACTTTTCCGTCCTATTCTGGAGTATTGCAGTGCGGTGTGGGATCCGCATCAGGTGGGACTGATGGATGACATCGAAAAAGTACAAAGATGGTTAGCTAGTTTTATATAATCGCGAAATAGTTGAGATAGTGCAGCAGACATACGTGAAATGGAATTGCAATCATTAAAACAAAGGCGTTTTTCGTTGCGACGGGATCTTCTCAAGAAATTTTTATCACCAGTTTTCTCCTCCGATTCCGAAAACATTCTGTTGGCACCCACCAACATAGCGAGAAATGGTCATCGCGATAAAATAAGAGAAATGGGAACTTGCACAGAAAAATTCTAGTACTCATTTTTCCCGCACTCCGTTCGAGAGTTGAACGGTAGAGAAACAGCTTGAAGTTGGTTCATTGAACCCTCTGTAATTCTCTTTATTGTGAATAGCAGACTAATCATGTAGATGTTGATGCAGATGTAACAAATAGGAAGCCAAGTCAGGTCTGCCAAAATTCTGAGAGGCAGCAGTAGAACAAGTACGGCAGTCTTACACTACTGAACATTAAAATTGCTACATCTAGAAGACATGCAGATGATAAACGGGTATTCATTGGATAAATATGTTATACTATAATTGACATATGATTACATTTTCACGCAATTTGGGTGCATAGATCCTGAGAAATCATTACCCAGAACAACCACCTCTGGCATGACGCAGTAAACAGAACCTGGATTCATCCGAAAAAATGACGTTTTGTCATTCGTGCACCCAGGTTCGTCGTTGAGAACACCATCGCAGGCACTCCTGTCTGTGATGCAGCGTGAAGGGTAACCGCAGCCATGGTCTCCGTGCTGATAGTCCATGCTCATGCAAACGTCGTCGAACTGTTCGTGCAGATGGTTGTCTTGCAAACGTCCCCACTTGTTGACTCAGGGATCGATACGTGGCTGCACGATCCGTTACAGGCATGCGGATAAGATGCCTGTCATCTCGACTGCTAGTGACACAAAGCGGTTGGGACCCAGCACGGCATTCCGTATTACCCTCCTGAACCCACTGATTCCATATTCTGCTAACAGTCATTGAATCTCGACCAACGCAAGCAGCGATACGATAGACCGCAATCGTGGTAGGCTACAATCCGACCTTTATCAAAGCCGGAAACGTGATGGTACGCATTTCTCCTTCTTACACGAGGCATCACAAAAACGTTTCACCAGGCAACGCCGGTCAGCTGCTGTTTGTGTATGAGAAATCGGTTGGAAACTTTCCTCATGTCAGCACGTTGTAGGTGTCGCCAACGGCGCCAACCTTGTGTGAATGCTCTGAAAAGCTAATCATTTGCAACCATGTGTCAATGCTCTGAAAAGCTAATCATTTGCATATCACCGCATCTTCTTCCTGTTGATTAAATTTCGCGTCTGTAGCACGTCATGTTTGTGGTGTAGCTATGTTAATGGCCAGTACTGTACATTCGTAGTCTAGTCTGCCACAGTGAAAATTTATGAACAAAACTTGAAGCTGTAGTGCACCCAGTACTCTATTAAAGATTTCTGTAAGTTTTAAACTTTTTCACAATTAACGGTTACTTTTGCGTAACTAATTTATAAACACCATGTGTTGTTATGTGTGGAGTGCCACATGAAATCTTTCAGTGATACACCAAGAATGCGAAATTTGCTTCTCTGGGCAGTCTGCAATTGAAAAGAGGACGATCTATCCTCTAGTGATTATGTAAGGTATATAGTAATGGAGTGAAAAAATTTGAGGTAGCTTGTAGTTTAATGGAGAAAGACACCCAGCGATGTGCATACGAAGTACGGATCCAGTGGTATACGATGGAGAAATTTGTCTAGAGTTCTCTTCAGAAGGTTTATGCTTAGGTAATTGAGACAAATGTCTCGAAAAATGTTCTATGGAGCACGGATTATACTGGTGGCAATGTTTCCGTTTATTATAGAAGATGTTAAACAAGTAACGTCAGCCAGACACGTTATAGAGTGATGAAGTGAAAATTTCAAAATTATGCAGAAAACTGCCGAATCACGCACACGGTTTTGTAGAAGGTGGGCTGTGGAGTAATTCAGACCGTTTTATTAGTGGAATGTGAAAAATTCAACTTCACAACGACTGAACCAGATGCACGTATGAATGGGTTACAAGATGCATACGGAGCTATGGTAACAATGGTCGTAGAGGACATAAAGATAGTGGTGATAGATCGAGCAACAGATAGAATAGTAGGAGATTTGAAGTGAATGAAGACAGAACAAATTATCAGCAAAATAATACGGAAAAGGCAGGCTCTCGTGTGTGGACATCCACAAACATGTGAAAAGACAATCACGCTCTGGAAGCCTAAATATGATGCGAGTACGATGGAATAACTACGAGTCGGCAAGAAATCGTCGTCAGTCAACTACAGATATTGTTGTGAAGATTGTTTCGAAAATTCTGATGGCTCATCAACAGTGAGTCAGCGAAGCGGAGTGAGCAGTGGATATACACTATGTGATCAAAAGTATCCGGCCACTCCCAAAAACATACGTTTTTCGTAATAGGTGCATTGTGCTGGCACCTATTGCCAAGTACTCAATATCAGCGACCTCAGTAGTCATTAGACATCGAGAGAGAGCAGAATGAAACGCTCTGCAGAACTCACGGACTTCAGACATGGTCAGGTGATTGGGTGTCTCTTGTGTCATACGTCTGTATGCGAGATTGCCACACTCTTAAACATCCCTATGTCCACTGTTTCCCATGTGATAGTGAAGCAGAAACGTGAAGAGACACGTACAGCACAAAGGCGTTCAGGCCGACCTCGTCTCTTGACTGACAGAACTCGCCGGTAATTGAAGAGGATCGTAATGTGTTATAGGCAGATATCTATCCAGACCATCACACAGGAGTTCCAAACTGCATTATGATCCACTGAAAGTACTATGACAGTTAGGCGGGAGGTAAGAAGCCACACATCCCGCCGGTAAATGCCAAACGACGCCTCTCATGGCGAAAGGGGAGTAAGTATTGAACGATTGAACAGTGGAAAAAGATTGTGTGGAGTGACGAATCATGGTACTCAATGTAGCAATCAGATGGCAGGGTGTCGGTAAGTCGAACGTCCGGTGAACGTCATCTGCCAGCGTGTGTAGTGCCAACAGTAAAATTCGGAGGCGGTGATGTTACGTTGTGGTCGTGGTATTCATGGATTAGTCTCGTACCCCTTGTTGTTTTGCGTGGCCCTATGTCAGCACAGGCCTACACTGGTGTTTAAGCAACTTCTTGCTTCCCACTGTTGAAGAGCAATTCAGGGATGGCGACTGCATCTTTCAACACGATCGGGCACCTGTTCACATGCACGGCCTATCGTGGAGTGGTTACACGACAATAACCTCACTGTAATGGACTGACCTGTACAGAGTCCTGACCTGAATCCTATAGAATCCTATGGGATGTTTTGGAACGCCGACTACGTGCCAGACCTCACCGACCGACCGATACCTCTCCTCAGTGCAGCACTCCGTGAAGAATGGAGTGCCATTCCGCAAGAAACCTTCCAGCGTCTGATTGAACGTATTCCCGTGAGAGTGGAAACTGTCATCAAGGCTAAGTGTGGGCCAACACCATATTGAATTCCAGCATTACCGATGGTGGGCACCATGAACTTGTAAGTCATTTTCAGCCAGGTGTCCGAATACTTTTGATCATATTGTGTATGAGCAGTGGATATACACACACGTGTGAGTCACTTGGAGTGAGGTAGTGCACGGTATAGACTGAAAAGAACAACAGTTGCACAGCTAGGAGTGACGTCAGGAGCAATAGTCTTGAGTAACAGCAAAGTTGTATGGAAGCTGACTGTGGTCAAATCACACATATTAGCTAGGGAGATGATGTGCCATTAAACATCAGAGGCCGAGTGGGGTAGCCGTGCGGCCTGAGGCGTCTTGTCACTGTCCGTGCGATTCACCTCGTCGGAGGTGCGAGTCCTACCTCGGGCATGGGTGTGTGTGTGTTGTCCATAGCGTAAGTTAATTTAAGTTAGATTAAGTAGTGCGTAAGCCTAGGGACCGATGACATCAGCAGTTTGGTCCCATAGTCCTTACCACAAATTTCCAATTTCCAAATACCAGAAATTTAATAAAACATCTAATGTGAAGAAAGTAGGAGAGAAGCAGACACGTCAAGGGGATAAGAACTAAATTATATGGACCGTATCTTCCGGTAACAGAATATATGGGCGATGAAGAAAGAGAAAGAAAGAAGCAGAGCATAAGAAAGTAGTTGAAGATTCCAGCTAATCAAGAGAAGAAACGAAGGAAAAGGAAGAAGAGAATAAATGAAGAAGGTATTGGTGGAGATGAGAAAAACATTATTTCAGAAGGTGCAATAGGAAGAGATAGTAATGCTATTTTTGTTGGTTGTCATGTCTGTCGGAAGAGTGCGGAACCATCAGTAGAGGCACACGTGGTAGAGGACAACATGACTATATTTAAACTAGACGATGAAGAACGTGAATGAGAAGAACATCGTTTTTTGGTAGAAAAAGATATTGCTTATGACGAAGAAGGAAAAAAACAAGATGAAGGGAAGACGACGAGGAGGAGAAGAAATAGGAGGCAGAATGAAACAGGAAGTGAAGGATTAATAAACAGTTATAAAATTGGCTCAAATGGCTCTGAGCACTATGGGACCACTGAGGTCATCAGTCCCCTAGAACGTAGAACTACTTAAACCTAACTAACCTAAGGACATTACACACATCCGTCCGAGGTAGGATTCGAACCTGCGACCGTAGCGGTCGCGCGGTTCCAGATTGAAGCCCCTAGAACGGCGCGGCCACTTCTGCCGGCCAAACAGTTGTAACTTTACTCGAGGAGAGCGTTAATTTGAGGACGCAAGCCATCGCAGAAGTGCTTAGGTCTTAGTAGTTCATTATATTATCTACATCTGCAACTACGTGTTTGTTCTGCTTTTCACAACTAAGTTCCTAGCAGAGGGTTCAATGAACCACCTTCAAACTGTCTCTCTACCTTTTCACTCTCGAACGATGCGCGGAGAAACGAGCACTTACATTTTTCTGTGCGAGCCCTGATTTATTTTATTGAGATGATCGTTTCTTCCTATGTAGGTGGAGCCAACAGAATGTTTTCGCAATCGGAGGAGAAAACTGGTGATTGAAATTTCATGAGAAGATCCCGTCGCAACGAAAAACGTCTTTGTTTTAATGATTGCCACTCCAATCCACGTAACATGTCTGTGGCACTATCTCCCCTATTTCGCAATTATACAAAACGAGCGGCCCATCTTTGTACTTTTTCGATGTCATCCGTCAATCCCAACTGATATGGATCCCACACTGCACAGCAATAGTCCAGAATATGGTGGACATGCGTGGTGCAAGCAGTCTTTTTAGTAGACGTGGTCCACCTTCTAAGTGTCCTCCCAATGAATCGGAGTCTTTGGTTTGCTCTACCCACTGCATTATCTGTGTAATCGTTCCAATTTGGCCAGCCGAATTGGCCGTGCGGTTCGAGGCGCTGCAGTCGGGCACCGCGAGACCGCTACGGTCGCAGATTCGAATCCTGCCTCGGGCATGGATGTGTGTGATGTCCTTAGGTTACTTAGGTTTAACTAGTTCTAAGTTCTAGGGGAGTAATGACCTCAGAAGTTGAGTCCCATAGTGCTCAGAGCCACTTGAACCATTTTTTTTGTTAGAATTTGGGTTATTTGTAATTGTAATCCGTAAGTATTTATTTGAATCTGCAGGCTTGAGATTTGTGTGACTTATCGCTTAATCGAAATTTAGTGGATTTCTTTTAGTGCTGTGAATATTCAGGGTCATTTGCCACTTTTCGCACCCCACAGATATTTTATCTAAATCATTTTGCTATTTGTTTTGGTCTTTTGATGACTCTACAAGACAGTAAAAACAGCATCACTGGCAAATAATCTAAGAGGGCTACCCAGATTGTCTCCTATGCCGTTAATATAGATTAGGAACAATAGACGGCCTATAACACTTCCTTAGGGAACGCAAGATATTACTTCTGTTTTACTAGATGACTTTCTGTCTATTACTACGAACTGTGACGTTTCTGACAGGAAATCACGAGTCCAATCGCACAACCAGGGCGATATTTCATAGGCACGCAGTTTAGTTAGAAGACGCTTGTGAGGAACGGTGTCGAAAGCCTTCCGGAAATCTAAAACTGTGGAGTCAATTTGACATCCCCTGTCAATAGCATTCATTACTTCATGAGTATAAAGAGCTAGTTGTGTTCTGCTAGAACGATATTTTGTTTTCCTTCTATGGTATGACTGAAAGGCCGGCCGCCGTGGCCGAGCGGTTCTAGGTGCTTCAGTCTGGAACCGCGTGACTGCTGCGGTGACAGGTTCGAATCCTGCCTCGGGCATGGATGTGCGTGATGTGCTTAGGTTAGTTAGGTATAATTAGTTCTAAGTTTTAGGGGACTGATGACCTCAGATGTGAAGTCCCATGGTGCTCAGAACCATTTGAACCATGACTAAAAGAATTTAATGTGTCCCTACTGGCATTGTCGAGGTAAAGAGCGCAAGGCAGTATAATAGTTGAAAAGTTTTGTTTGTCAGCGAATTGTCGGCATCGATTAGATGGAATCGAGCGAGGTGGTACCGATGTTGTATGGATTTTCCGATAAGTAGCAAAGAGCATCTGGTAACAGATACACAAAGAAACAGAAAAATAGTGTTAATGAAGTACAATCAAGAACAGACTTTTGTATGTTTGGTACTTCTGATTGTTCTATGAACAGCTGCCCTCTTCGTTTCATCTCTCAAAGCTAACAGTTCATTTTTCCCACGTTTTGGTCTGAGGCTAGCTTTCTCATTACCCAGCTCACAGGACACGCCATGTCATTTAGAATTAATGCACTAATTGATATTTCAAATGTATCTAGGGTGCGACGGCTGAGTACACCTCAGAATATTACAGTATAACAGCAGAAGAATTCTTTGTGGAGGAATAAAACGTTACTCTACGAAAGATCTGTTCGTAGGATTCTCGAAGGCAATATATAAGCGATAAAAATCCGTATTTGTAGTTGAATCATTTAGCTTACAGAAAGATTACTTGCGTTTCTTGCTACTTAAATCATGGTATTACTAATATACGAGGATCGTTCCATATTAATTTAACTTTTTTTCCAACCTTTCATGGCTCGCCAAGTTCAACCGTCACTGGCATGACTATCAGTGTAGCCCCTGCACAGAGCTAACCCATTTTCCCAGCAGCTGTTATCAGGTGAGTGGACAACATGGAGCTTGATCATCAAGGACAGCGCTGGACGACGTGGTTTCTGTGGAAGCAGGATGTGTAAACATTGCGGGTATCCACAGGCGTGTGGTGGCAGTGTGGAGAGTCTGCACCGACACGAAAAGTGCCCTTGTAACGCGACCACGCTCGTTCGCTTACGAGTCGGAAGACCACAACTATCATCGCTGAAATGGGGTTCCAGATACAGCCACATACACCGCATTCCGTTGATGTGGCTCCTTTAACTTCCATAACCTCCCCTCGAACTATTTTTCTGGAGTCGCCCACACCGCACGACAGCTGCTCGTAGTTCGTCGAGGTCTTCGAAATAACGTCTGCGTCGAGGTTTCCTCACAGCTCAAAATACTGAATCGTATCAGAAATCATTATCACTAATTAGCAACGTCGGGGAAAACTGCAAGTGCTGGAGCTACGAACATTCTCCGCCTCCTCCTACAAAAAGAAGCACGCTATACAGGTAGAAAGGAAAGAAAGTGAAACACGAAATAAGAAAGGTTCATTCGTACAAGTTGTGTTGGAGCATACGACATGTGTTCAGCAATACCGAGAACACGCTCGTCTGCCAGAAAGATTACTATTTAATATAGAAATTTAAATTTTCTCGTATTCTAAGAAAATTGAGTGCTTTGCCATAAAATTTACTTTAGAATTTGTTTAAACATGAAGGGTACTTTACACAGATATTCCTCACTCATATTCCATTTTCGTAACACGACACCACCCATAAAGTCAAATGGCATAGTTATTATTTGAAAAAATTTGTATGTTGTTGGGAGTTAATATACTACTGACCATTAAAATTACTACACCACGACTATGACGTGCTACAGACGCGAAATTCAAGCGACAGGAAGAAGATGCTGTGATACGCAAATGATTAGCTTTTCAGAGCATTCACACAAGGTTGGCGCGGGTGGCGACACCTGCAACGTGCTGACATAAGGAAAGTTTCCAGCCCATTTCTCACACACAAACAGCAGTTTACCGGCGTTACCCGGTGAAACGTTGTTGTGATGCCTCGTGTAAGGAGGAGAAATGCGTAACATCACGTTTCCGGTTTTGATTAAGGTCGGATTGTAGCCTATCGCGATTGCAGTTTATCGTATCGCAACACTGTTCCTAGTGTTGGTCGAGATCCAATGACTGTTAGCAGAATATGGAATCGGTGGGTGCAGGAGGGTAATACGGAACGCCGTGCTGGATCCCAACGGCCTCGTATCATTAGCAGTCGAGATGACAGGCGTCTTAACCACATGGCTGTAACGGATCGTGCAGCCACGTCTCGATCCCTGAGTCAACAGATGGGGACGTTTGCAAGACAACAACCAATTGCACGAACAGTTCGAGGACGTTTGCAGCAGCATGGCCTATCAGCTCGGAGACCATGGCTGTGGTTACCCTAGACGCTGCATCACAGACAGGAGCGCCTGTGATGTTATACCCAACGACTAACCTAGGTGCATGAATGGCAAAACGTCATATTTTCGGATGAATCCAGGTTCTGTTTACAGCATGATGATGGTCGCATCCGTGTTTAGCGACATCGCGGTGAACGCACATTGGAAGGGTCTATTCGTCATCGCCACACTGGCATATCACCCGGCGTGATGGTATGGGGTGGCATTGGTTACAGTCTCAGTCATCTCTTGTTCGCATTGACGGCACTTTGAACAGTGGACGTTACATTTCAGATGTGCTACGACCCGTGGCTCTACCCTTCATTCGATCCCTGCGATTCGCTACATTTCAGCAAGATAATGCACGACCGCATGTTGCAGGTTCTGTGCGCGCCTTTCTCGATACAGAAAGTGTTCGACAGCTGCACTGGCCAGCACATTCTCCAGATCTGTCACCAATTGAAAACGTCTGGTCAACGGTGGCCGAGAAACTGTCTTGTCACATTACGCCAGTCACTACTCGTGATGAACTGTGGTATCGTGTTGAAGCTGCATGGGTAGCTATACCTGTACACGCCATCCAAGCTCTGTCTGACTCATTGCGCAGGCGTAAAAAGGCCATTATTAGGGCCAAAGGTGGTTGTTCTGGGTACTGATCTCTCAGGATCTATGCACCCAAATAGTGTGAAAATGTAATTACATGTCAGTTCTAGTATAATGTATTTGTCCAATGAATGCCCGTTTATCATCTGCATTTCTTCTTGGTGTAGGAATTTTAAGGGCCAGTGCTGTAGCTCTGTGTGGGCTGCAGGATTCGTCGACATTTCTCTTTCATTTTCCCTGCTGAGGCTACTAGAACAAAACTTCCTCTTGTCGATTACCTTGTAAGCGACCGTAATGAAAATTCTGCAAGAATGGGTCACCATCAAATTATGGCTTCTTATCCCCCCCTTGAAACTGATAAAAGGCCAGCGAAATGAGAAAAGTCGCCGGGTATTATTCACTGCAGATTTAAAACAGCTGAAAATTGTGGCCGACATGATATTTTCCTTGAAAGTTTGCACATAACTAACAATATACAGAAAGGAACGTTAGCGTGAAGAAATATTATCATTCGAGTAACAGCTTTGTCCTTTGACGTCTTCTAATTTGACCTGGCTTGAGAAAAAGGATATTAAATGTAAGTAGAGCTTTACGTACTACTCGAAGGTGTGATGTATTATTGGTTTACTTCAGAGTGTTTTTAAAGCTGATGCAGATTTCATGAAATCTCGTACAATACATCCCTGATATGCATAGGGCCGATTTTAACTGTCGGAGGTAACCATCCCATGTGTCACACGAAGCATTATAAATTCTACATTTTTCTTTTGTTATGGCTTTGCTATACAATTACTTAAAATTTGTAAGATAAATCCATGCAACTAGTAAAAAAATACGCGTTTATTTCACCGTACGCGTTTTGTTTTATGTGGTTAAAATATCTTCAGTGAACTGGAATAAAACATGTTCAAAATAGTGATGTAGTTGCAGGTTCAAAAACAATCCGTTTCGTTATGCAAATGACCTAATGCAATATCATCTTTTTACTGCTTAAGACCAGAAGTGTCATTCGTCAGGTACTCCTGTCTTTCGCATTGGTCTTTTGGGGTTATTTTCACTTTCAAACGCAGACCTATCTGTTTACCGGTGCTACGGTTACTAGTGCACAGAAATAGTGGTTTGGTTTCTCTGACTAAACATGTGTGTGTGCGCTTCTGCGTGTGTTGCGATTCCAACGTATTTATGGGATTATGTGTTGCAAATACTTCAAACACAAACGTTCTGCGACGTAGGTTTTCATAGAGAAACACTAATATGCTTTCGTGTGCAACAGTGATACAATATTCAGTCTTGTGTTCCACAAGGTAAGGGTTGTACAGCAATTAGAAGTGAGAGAAAGCTACAGCACATCTGTGCCGATGACAGTAATCCTGAATAATGCGCGCCCATAAAACAGACAAAAATGTAGTGTTTCAGCGACTAATAAATATTAAATCAAGTGCTTTTAGTTACACATCTGCAAATACGTTTAATTACAGTCCACTAACGATGTTTTAATCCAGTAAAATAAAACACCATTATCATCATCAATTAAGACTGATTATTCCTTTCGGCGTTTAGTCTGGAGCATAGTCCCCCTTATCAAATTCCTCCATGGTCCCCTATTCAGTGCTAACATTGGTGCCTCTTCCGATGTTACGCATATTACTTCAAAATCATTCTTAACCGAACCCAGGTACCTTTTCCTTGGTCTGCCCCGACTCCTCCTACCCTCTACTACTGAACCCATGAGTCTCTTGGATAACCTTGCTTCTCCCATGCGTGTAACATGACCGCACCATCTAAGCCTGTTCGCCCTGTCTGCTACATCTATAGAGTTCATTCCCAGTTCTTCTTTGATTTCCACATTGTGGACACCCTGCTGCCATTGTTCCCATCTACTAGTACCTGCAATCATCCTAGCTACTTTCATATCCGTATCCTCAACCTTACTGATAAGTTAACCTGAATCCACCCAGCTTTCGCTCCCATACAACAAAGTTGGTCGAAAGATTGAACGGTACACAGATAACTTAGTCTTGGTACTGACTTCCTTCTTGCAGAAGAGAGTAGATCGTAGCTGAGCACTCACTGCATTAGCTTTGTTACACCTCGCTTCCAGTTCTTTCACTATGTTGCCATCCTGTGAGAATATGCATCTTAAGTACTTGAAACCGTCCACCTGTTCTAACTTTGTTCCTCCTATTTGGCACTCAATCCGTTTATCTCTTTCCCACTGACATTACTTTCGTTTTGGAGATGCTAATCTTCATACCATAGTCCTTACATTTCTGATCTAGCTCTGAAATATTACTTTGCAAACTTCCAATCGAATCTGTCATCACAAATAAGTCATCCGCATATGCAAGTCTGCTTATTGTGTGTTCACAAATCTCAATCTCACCCAACCAGTCTATTGTTTTCAACATATGATCCATAAATAATATGAACAACAGTGGAGACAGGTTGCAGCCTTGTCTTACCCCTGAAACTACTCTGAACCATGAATTCAATTTACCGTCAACTCTAACTGCTGCCTGACTATCCATGTAAAGACATTTCATTGCTTGCAAAAGTTTAAAATAAAACACATTTAAGAAAATAAATAGACGTTTCTAACGCTTGAATAAAAGGATCAGAGATTCAGTAGAACCATAAAAACTATATGAAAAATAGTGAATAACAATTCCATCTGTAACAGCAACGGCCGCTAATTATCGAAGCGATTCCGTGGGATATTTGCAATAGGAGTATGAATGAAGCAGATGGCAGCTGTTGGCAGCTACGGGAGCGTTACTAATGGTGCAGGTTCCCTCCATAATTGCGGCAGTGCTGCAGCGCTAATGAAGCAGTGTTGCCATCTGTGATCGCCCACCAGCATTGTGGCAAATGGGTGGAATGTGAAGATGTACCACCACAGAAAGCGAAGCATTAGGGTCCTGTAGTTGGCAACTCGTTATTATGTGACACACTGCAACGCAGACGAATTGTGCTTCGTCTACATGTTGGCCTCAATGTTCAGCCATAATTTGGCTCACGTCTTAGCTGGTTCTACGTGGCATAAATTTGTGTGAATAAAGTAAATTAACTATCGAACAAGAGGCAGTAATACCTTAATAGACTTATCAGTATAGTTTAAGTTTTAGTACTTGCAAGGCGATCTGATTTCGGAAACGGTAACCCCTGGGGAACCATTCGAACGACCAAATTATTGTCATCGAAGGGTTGTTAAACCAGAAACTACCATATCAGTATCTTACGCGAAGTAAATTCCAGCTTCCGAGCATCGTTCTTTCTTACACGATTGCCATAATTTTTATCAAGAGCAGTTATTGTAACGCACACATTCCTTAACTAGTTGAGATGTTATGATTGTTGTCAATCCCCTAACACTTCCTTTCACGCCTATGGGTAAGTCAATTATTATCCTCAATTTAGCTATATTTTTGTTTATTTTAGTAGTACTGACGTTTTACGTTGATAACGCATTCTTTTTTATTTCCTGTTATATCTTTGCAATTTTCAAGCTGCTATGTCAGTTTCATTATCGCGGCCGTGCTGTTAATCATGGCTGCACGGCTGTCTATTTGTACCAAAGAAGTGCAACGTTCAGTGATCCATTTTGTGGCTGGAAGGCGTATCAGGGGCCGAAATTCATCGAAGACTTTCGGTTCAGTAAGGGAACAGTGTTTTTCCACAACGGAGTGTCTACGGATAGATTGAAAAATTCCGAAATGGTCGCACAAGGGTTACCCACGATGAAGCAGCCGGACGACCGTATACCGCCACAAATTGAGCGTCCACGTGAAATGATTCTCTTAGTCAGTCGATTAACTATTAACGAAGAGGCATATCGTCTGCAAATTAGTCAAGGTTCTGCATACGAAGTCATCCACAACATACATGGGTTTCATAAAGTTTGTGGAAGATGGGTCCCAAAACAACTCACACAGTTGGACAGACAAACGCGCTTGGACATTTGAAAAAAAAAAAAAACATTTCTATCGCTATGGTAAAGAAGAGGTCAACTTCTTAGACAGCATCATTACTGGTGACGAAACATTACGAGCCGGGGAGTAAATGGCAGAAGTGGCGTGCATGAAGAAGTTCAAGTCCGAACGGTCCGCAAGAAAATTGATGCTTAAGGTTTTTCTGGAACGCACAAGGTGTAGTACTGGAACATTATGGTGAAAGAGGCACAGCAATAAACAGTGTACTTTACAGTGAGATGCTTACTGCCACACTAAGACCTGCAGTTCGAGGCAAAAGCCGAGGATTGCTATCAGAAGGTGTTGTATTGGTTGGTTGGTTTTTCCAGGATAAGTGCGATCGTTGCAAGCACACGGGTTACTAAGTAGAGTTTATGACAGTCTTGGCTTGTGCAGTGGCAGTGTACATAAATGCAGAGATGGCAGATGCCCTTTAGGTGTATGATTAGTTGTTGGCAATGGCGCTCACGTTCAGAGTTTGTATCTGATGAGAGTTCCAGGACTAAGATGCCTCTATAGGAAAGCGCTGAAGCCATCGATACTAGCGACTGGGGGAGGCCTAGAAAGACGAGGACACTCTAACAGGTGGCGGTAGTTCTTGATGCAGTTGACGACGACCGTAGTGTCAGTACAGGACATGTAGCTGCACAATGTTGGCGACATGACGGTCTGGCGATTGTTACAAAGGACCAGCTGTATCCACTCAGTTTTCAGCGTATGGTAGCTGATTTTCATGTACTGATACTCTTCTGCTAATGGTTTACTCAGAAAAAAGGATCGATCGTTATTCTTGTGCAACGGTACTGTTCACAGGTGAGGCATCGTTTCAGTGAGATCAGGTTGCACACAATCACCATGTATGGGCAGACATCAGTTCTCACGAAACTGTTGATGAAAGCCATCAACAAAGGTTTTCTCTCAATGTTTGGACCGGCTTTGTTGGTGACTGACTAGTTGGGCCTCACTTTCTTCAACTAAAGATCAACGGACAAAGTAATCACAGTTTCGTATAGAATGTTAGCAAATGTTCCTTTACATGTGCAACGAAACAGCAGATTTCATGACAGTTGGATAGGTAGAGACGGACCACTTGCTTGGCCTCCACGCTCTCCGGTCCTAAACCCACTGAAGTTCTATTTATTAGAGCAATTTGAAGCTCTTGCGAATGGAACCTCAGTGCAAGATGTTCAGAGTCTCCGTGTCCATATTATGGTACGCTGCGAAATCATACATAATACTCTAGGGATGCATCAGCACACTACGACGACCGATTTTTGCATGTATCAATGACAACGGAGGACATAGTGAACATCTCCAGTGAGAAAGCATTTTATGTCATATGCTGGTGCATTATGTCCCTATGTGTCACCTACAATTAGTGAGTTGGAGGAAATTGAAGCAAAGCGTTTCCAGACCAATGTTCGTATTACATACTTTGTTCTTCTATTATATCTTTCTGATACTGGTAAACCCATTATCAATTGTAGAGTGAAGAGTGAACTGCGATTTACATGATGTGAGAAATAATTTAGGTTCAAACCTTGTTACGACCTCATTGTTTGATAAATACGTCTATTGGTCATCATCGGAAAATCAACAAGCAGCTTAAGCATTAAAACTAAAATTTCAAACAATATTTCCATTAATAATCGAGCTAAACTTTAGACAGTTTCAGCCAATTTCTACAAAAGAATTAAGGAACTATTATTGTTAACACAATTTATTCATTATTTGGCATGAGAAACAATTAAGAAGGGCTCCTTCTTGATTTCATTTTCTAAGGAACTAGGGAAAGAAAAAAAAATGTTCAGTAGATCCCGAGTGAAAGGCGAAACGCCGAAAACGATAAAATATACTGCTACAAGGAAAAGGGAAAACTAAATCACAAACCTTTGGTAATACCTCATTAACTGTAGTAATTTTTTAGAGAAAGTGAGAGAGATTCCTGAGAAAAAGCATTTATTCGTGTTGATCTATTATGGGAGCATTGATTTCAAGAACCGCAGTAATTACTTAGTGTTAGCCTACTATATGTGTGTGATGCTTGCATTCTAACATTGTTGTTAGCATGTGTTACAGATACAGTTTTTCCACATTTAAATATCTCATTACTTTTATTAATTCTCGCCAGGTGAAATAAATCCTACTGTTTTGTAACAATAATGGCTACCGTAAATTACGAGTAGGAGAAGTGATGTAAGATCAGTTAGTTTGAGGATGATGAAAAATTCATCTTGGCATAATTACATTTAGTATTCAAGTATATGAGCAATTATATAAACTAAAATGAAACAAACGAAAAGATATTGGATTCAAGGAGAGGAAAGGACGTTCGAAGCTGCAACTCAAAAATTATTTATACTTTATTATAGGCGTTCCTCTTAAACAAAGCAGAATGTAAATTTACTTCTTGTAGCTGGGGTTAACAGATTTTTATTTATTTTGTTAATTATATCATGTCATGGCCACCTTTGACTATAAAATTATTTATTTGTGAAACGATCACGACGATAAAATAAGAGAAAACAGAGTTCTTACGGAAAGATGTAGGTGTTCGTTCTTTCCGCGAGATAGAGAATTGTGAAGGTGGCTCGATGAACCCCCTGCCAGGCACTTAAATGTGATTTGCAGAGTATCCATGTAGATGTAGTAACCCACTATTGCAGTTAAGGTCATGTGACCATCATCAAGTGCAATAATGCAAAACTGTGCTTTTTGGGTTCTAACATGTGCTAAATCACAATTTGGCAGCATTCCGCTTCACAGTGATTATTTGGCCGGTACTTCAATGGTGAATTTTATAAATGAATAATTTTACAGTCAAACGTGATCCTTACGTCACATACAGACAGTGAGTTTGGTTGGTTTTCCCTTATACCACCGTGTTGAGGGAGCGTATTTATGATCATTGTGTTTCCTTAATGACTTGTTATTCGTCGTACGCTCCGAGAGGTCATTACACAGCGACAGTGAATGAGGAAATCACGATTTGGGCGGCTGACATCGTTGCGTCAGACCTGAACTGGTCGCGGTGGATGTTATTTCCATTTATATGCTAAGCACCGACTCTCAGCCGACTACATATAGAAGGGACCCGACCCTTAGGATTCATACGTTACGAAACGACCACCCATTGATGAGCTCAGAAAGTCGTGTTCGGGCCACTGACTACAAAAACACGCCTTGAAATTCAGAGAAAGCGCCTCCACTTTATGAGAAGTGAATCTGCGGTATCACGTCTTTTAGATCATGTCAAACAGGAACGTTCCTTATAATGTTTCATCCCAAAGCAAAACACAGACACCAGTATCTGAATAAAGAGTTTTACTCTGAGACTGTATTTGCTGAATCTGTGGAGACAAACATGATCATTAATGTGGGCGTTTGCGGTAAATATGGTGAATGAAAACAAAAAACAAAAATAAGAAAAAAACTTGAGTGAAAAAGCAGTGTACTTTTATTCGTTCAGGTTTGCTATGGTGGATGGCGGATGGACTTTCACTGACTGAAACAAACGCAAGCGGTAGTAATGTTGATACAATTAAATCTAACAATAGACGTACATTATCAAACAATTTTCTGTCTCAACTTCTACTCTTCAGCTGCTACTTACTGAAAGATGGCATACTTCTCTTGATATAAAGCCATCGTCTCTTAAAAACTACACAGATTTTCTAGTAATTTCAGCAAACATTACTTACGTGCGCGGAACTATTTGGCGACCTTTCGGCACATAAACAACATTGACATAGAGCTTATTATACTTTTTTTATACCATCTACTGCTAGAAGAATGAAGGTTTTATTCGCTAAAGAAAATTAACATGATATTGGTTAGGTTCACAATTGTTTCACATACTTGTAGCAGAATATTATATTTGAGAAAATCCAGACTCATAGATGTTTCACTGGATAGGTCTATCATACAAGTGTGTACCCGAATAAGCTGTTGTGTGCGTTGATCTAAAACATGAACAGTTTGAGGACTCTAGTAGTTTAAAGTGTAAACCGTGAGTTGCGGGTGAGACATTTTTTTTACTTTCACCACCTGGATAGAATAAAAGTGTGCTGTGTGGACAATGCGCACTACTGCGAAACTTTGATATGGAAAATGTAAATACAGAGGCTGAACTGAAGGCGCATTCCGTATTTTAACCTCTGCATTTAATTTTGGTTAGTGTAACAGGAATCTGCCAGATAAAGAGGAGTTCTCTCAGAAACATTTAATTTCAAACACAACCAAGAAATTTAAATCCGGCTACCGGCCAGACTGCGGGAATGGTACAGCATTTCGTTAGGAGCAGCATTATAATGGTGAGGGTCCCAGTATACAAAACCGTAGCAGGCTAACTGAATCTGAGGCCGTCCTGGAAGTACTGTGTAATGCATACGTGCATTCCCTTCAGTGTTTAAGCCAAGTATTACGCACATTTATGTGATCGGGAATGCTCAGTATCAGCAAGGCTACATGGACATTTAACAATTAAGCGTCAGCCAGGAGCATTAGAGATGAAATCATAGGAGGTAATGTTGTGCAACCTTAGTAGGGACAAGGTCCGACTATTCGGGAGTAGGATCTTACAATCTGAGACAGTGTTCCGAGACATATTTCCGTCACAATGTTCGCAAACGTGACGTCAGATCCTACTAGCAACAGCGATCTGAACGCCCATTGGCTGAAAGTTTGGATATATCAAGAGAAGTGTCCTTATTGGTTGGGGGAAAAAGGGGGCGTCTCTCTTGTATTTGGGGACGAGAGGGCGAGTTAGTCGCGACGAGCCACGCAAAACGCACGGTCGAGTAACAGGGGCGGCTCTAAAAGAACGGTCGCAAGTACATATTTCAGCTGTTAAAAAAGATATAAAGTGAAGTTATTAGTTATTAGAAAGCCACGTGTCGTGGGCAGTGTCTATCATTATATAAAGTCAGAAAACTGTGTTAATGTGGTAAGGGGTTGAATACACTCCTGGAAATTGAAATAAGAACACCGTGAATTCACTGTCCCAGGCAGGGGAAACTTTATTGACACATTCCTGGGGTCAGATACATCACATGATCACACTGACAGAACCACAGGCACATAGACACAGACAACAGAGCATGCACAATGTCGGCACTAGTACAGCGTTTATCCACCTTTCGCAGCAATGCAGGCTGCTATTCTCCCATGGAGACGATCGTAGAGATGCTGGATGTAGTCCTGTGGAACGGCTTGCCATGCCATTTCCACCTGGCGCTTCAGATGGACCAGCGTTCGTGCTGGACGTGCAGACCGCGTGAGACGACGCTTCATCCAGTCGCAAACATGCTCAATGGGGGACAGATCCGGAGATCTTGCTGGGCAGGGTAGTTGACTTACACCTTCTAGAGCACGTTGGGTGGCACGGGATACATGCGGACGTGCATTGTCCTGTTGGAACAGCAAGTTCCCTTGCCGGTCTAGGAATGGTAGAACGAGGGGTTCGATGACGGTTTGGATGTACCGTGCACTATTCAGTGTCCCCTCGACGATCACCAGAGGTGTACGTCCAGTGTAGGAGATCGCTCCCCACACCGTGATGCCGGGTGTTGGCCCTGTGTGCGTCGGTCGTATGCAGTCCTGATTGTGGCGCTCACCTGCACGGCGCCAAACACGCATACGACCATCATTGGCACCAAGGCAGAAGCGACTCTCATCGCTGAAGACGACACGTCTCCATTCGTCCCTCCATTCACGCCTGTCGCGACACCACTGGAGGCGGGCTGCACGATGTTGGGGCGTGAGCGGAAGACGGCCTAACGGTGTGCGGAACCGTAGCCCTGCATCATGGAGACGGTTGCGAATGGTCCTCGCCGATACCCCAGGAGCAACAGTGTCCCTAATTTGCTGGGAAGTGGCGGTGCGGTCCCCTACGGCACTGCGTAGGATCCTACAGTCTTGGCGTGCATCCGTGCGTCGCTGCGGTCCGGTCCCAGGTCGACGGGCACGTACACCTTCCGCCGACCACTGGCGACAACGTCGATGTACTGTGGAGACCTCACGCCCCACGTGTTGAGCAATTCGGCGGTACGTCCACCCAGCGTCCCGCGTGCCCACTTTACGCCCTCGCTCAAAGTCCGTCAACTGCACATACGGTTCACGTCCACGCTGTCGCGGCATCCTACCAGTGTTAAAGATTGCGATGGAGCTCCGTATGCCACGGCAAACTGGCTGACACTGACGGCGGCGGTGCACAAATGCTGCGCAGCTAGCGCCATTCGACCGCCAGCACCGCGGTTCCTGGTGTGTCCGCTGTGCCGTGTGTGTGATCATTGCTTGTACAGCTCTCTCGCAGTGTCCGGAGCAAGTATGGTGGGTCTGACACACCGGTGACAATGTGTTCTTTTTTCCATTTCCAGGAGTGTATAACGGCGTATCCCAGAGGTGCCATATTGTAAATTCTGATTCTGTGACGTGTGTGACGAAACAGTTTCTATATTAAAACAAGTATAGTACTAACGTTGTCGATAATTATCAACTGGCATTACTAAACACTCCAGCAAGATCACCACGTACATGGAACCTGCCAACTGAGCGCTACTACTGTGCGACCAGGGACTTAGCGAAGCAGCAAGACACAACGTTAGTGATACCGCACACAGAAGTACTTCCTTCTCGCTAAAATGCCACTGAGGGCGTTGTAACTGGAAAAAAGAAAAATCTAGCCAGGAACCTCTACATCCAAACTTACAGGGTGAATTTTTAGGTGATCCAGATACAGCGAGACAATTATTGAACCATACGGAAACAGTTATCACAACTTTTTAACGGTTCACGTTAGAAGCTTTAAACTGCACGGTTGGACGCGGGGGATGGTAGTAATTTGCATGATCATGTATGGTTTGGATTAGCGACGAAGCCCACATTCATTTGGATGGATTCCTTTGTAAGCCAAATTGGCCTGTTTGGGGTACTGAGAACCCGCATTTCGTGACCGAAAAGTCTCTTCACCCTTAACGGGCGACTGTGTGGTGTACAGTGTCGAGTCATGGAATAATTAGTGAGAAATTCCTTGGTGGGACGATGGCTACCTAGGGGTACGTGAAGGTTTTGGAAGATTTTTTCATCCTGTTCTGGTCATCATACTCTGATTTCGACAACGTGTGGTTCATGCAAGACAGAGCTCGACCCCATCGAAGCAGGAGAGTGGTTAATGTCCTGGAGGAGCATTTTGGGGACGCATTATTGCTCTGTGGTATCCAGAGGCCACTGGGATGGGCCTTGATTGACTGCCATATTCTCTACATCTCAACACATGCGGCTCCTTTTTGTGGGGCTATATTAAAGACAAGGTGTACAGCAATAACCCTAAAACCATTGCTGAGCTGAAAACAACAATTCAGGAGGTCATCAGCAGCATCGATGCGGATCATACAGAATTTCCCTATTCGTCTGCACCACATCATCGCCAATGATGTCAGGCATGTCGAGCATGTCTTAACCTAAATCCGAATATCTGTAGTGACGTTTACATGTTGAACAAAGTGTGTTCAAGACGTAGTTCGCAATTCACGTTTTTTTTTCGTACAGTTCAATAATTGTCTCCCTGTGTGATACAGTTGATGCCAAAGCAAACAAATAAACATTCCTGTACTAAATAATCACGACTTAGGGGTATTTCCTCTATACGCAACATATTTGCAAACTCTGTCAAACGCTGTAAGGCTAGCATGTCACAATAAGGCCTTGACCTGGTCACTGTTGCTAGGAACATGACAGTGATCTGATCAAAGAGATCTTCTGTGACATTGACTGTTGCTCCTGTTAACCTCTTCATGAAAATATAAGGCATCATCGAAGGCATATCTTCTCGTTGTATATGTACATTAATCAAATGTCACAGCTGCTACCGAGAAGTGAAATTTGGATTAGGGCATGAATAGTCTTAACACATTTGACTCGATGCACAGGTGTGAACCCTTTCTCATGAATCATCCTCTTGAGGAATAATACGTAAATATTAACGCAGGGCTGTGATCCTAAGAAATGTAAATGAATATTAGAAAGCAAAGTGTCTGACAAAGGTGAAGACAAGGGGAATAAATGGTTAACGGACACATTGTATCACATTTGCTGATAACATTGTGATAATTGCAGACTCCGAAAACGAAACCGAATACAGCGTTCTGTGTTCTATTAGATACACTCAAACTATGGAAATTTTAAGTGAACTAATAGGAAACAGAAGTAATGATAGTACAGAGAAGTACTGGAGGTATTAAAACCAATATAAAAATGGATTACGTCAGAACCGATCAAGGTAAACAATTTTAATGTTCCAGCAATTTAATCACAGAGTACAATAGACGGTTAATGAAACATTTCAGGTATCGGTTGAGCTGTTTAGCTACGCATCTGATCCCCAGTGACCCACAGATCATGCACATTTAAGACAAACGATGTCACTCAACGGATAACGTGTTACTGAATGAAAATTAGTAGGGTGGCCCAATGAAGCATCAGTCTGTAGGGTGGCCCAATGAAGCATCAGTCTGCGAATACTACACCTCGCATGATAGTGTTAATGAAGGGACACACCAGACTACAAAGTGAAACTAGCGTTGACTACAACAGTTTGTTTCATTGCGATAAGGTGTAAAAACAATGGTTTACCTACTAAATTAAGCATATACACATTCAGTAACTCTACAAGAAGTTGTAAAATGAACTATAGTCTTAGCACAGATGGGTGGGCACATGACAGCATAAAATGAAAACTATATCGCGGATATGGCTGATGACTGCGACAATGGTTAGTGGTTTGAAGAAAATTCGCTGGAAAGCAAGGACGAACACCAACAGATTCGCCAAAGTACATGATTAGTGCAACTAACTCGCTGCGAATGTTAAAACCGTGCAGTTAAACACTGACGCAGTTTAACCAGCTTTGCATGCCTACATGACAGCATTGTTGGCTCATACGTACCGTCCTTAACCGTGTTAGTGTGGAAGATGGCTGCGGTAGGGTCTGGAATTTTTGAGTCCACCCGGCACTCGGTATTTTGCAGTAAGTCAGAGGCATCCCTCTCTACATCTGCCGAAAGTGAAGTGCGTTCTCAGTGACGTCTATGCAACAAGAGTACTCTTCGGCCTCTCTGCAGCAAGTGTTATCCGTTCACTCTCTAAAACTTAGCAAGTTCTACCACTATGAATCTAGCCAGCCAGTTGCAGCAGATCTTGCGAGGTCTGACCAATAATAACTTTACAAAGAAATTTAGTAAGTTCGTATTCTTGTGGAGTTTGTCTTGTTTGTCGAGCAATAGTGTATCATGGAAAGGAAGACTGAGATTGTCCTTCGCTACATGAGAGAGTTTTAATCCCAGCCAACCAAAACGGTTGCGCTAGACAAGCATAGGAAAATCGGATTTCTACTGGAATGATTGCTGTGAACCAATCTTAGACATTCTTATTCAGATGTAAACAAACATAACTGTGCAGCATGACTAGAACCAATGACTGGTCACATTGGCTCAAGCCCCGAGTTTTTCACTAGACTCTCTGATCTTATATCTCCAAAAAGAATTCCTTCTAGCGTCGCACAATACAATTTTTATGACAATCAAACTCACATCCTAAGAAACTGATATGTGGACATAGGAGTTGCCTGTTCTATGTGTGCTGGGGGTGGCCTTCAACACGGAAAAAGTTTATGAAACTCTGTCTGTATTCCATGTTGTGTGCCAGCTAAAGAAAGCGCCCAAGGCAGCAGAAAACAACAGGTCTCCATCTTTGCAATAGAACGTGAAGAGGAAAAGAAGTAATCAGCAGTGAAATGATTGACAGTAGTACATACTATCTGCAGTACTTATACAGTGTTAAGCAATTTACTATAGTAACTGTTGGACAGTCCGTATTTCATTACGAAAATAGAATGCATGAGACTTTGGACAAAAACTGCTATGTTACATAATGGAGAGAAAGACTGCATCGGTAAAACACTCATTTATCACTAAGAAAAACACTTCAACCACATAATCTCTGAATATAAATGTTCGAAAATCCTTCGCAAAATCAGTTATGGGCTATACTGCTCTATGGAAGTGAAAGTTGTACTCTATGGTGGTTTGGGAAGGAATCATCTAGACGTTGTTGATTTATGGATATAGCAGAAAATGACAAAAACCAACTGGACGAAAAAAACTAATCTTGAAGACGTAAGGGAAGTGAACAAAACGGAAGGATTATTAAAGGACATGGAAAAAGAAAACAGACAATTTATTGGACGTGTCATCAGACACAAGGCCTTCCTCATTGATATTCTTTAAGAGAAAATGCTGGGAGAAAAGATGAGTGCGGCTTAGTATTAAGTATCTGGAAGACACAGATGAGGATACTATGTGACAACTACTCATACATGGAACTAAAAACAACAGCCAGTGACAGAACACAGTAGTTGCATCAACAATTCATTAACCTGTAGAATATGTATCTGTGCAAGCAGAGATAAAACAGAATTTACATAAATTCGGATCTGAGTTTCTGTTTCGTGAAAAAGCCCTTTGTGGAACAAACCATTTCAATCGTGTACTAATTTACTGCCTGAAAATTTGTTTATTCTACAGTATGAAGTAAGTCCTGCTAACATCCTGAGGTGAGTGAAGTTAAGACTAATGCAAACGTGACGTTTGTTCCACGTTTCACGCAAGATACAGGTGTTCTCTGCAGTCACTGGAGTTAACAAGCAAAGTGCAGAATTGTCATATATCAAATTTCATACTCATGGCTATCGATTTGTATAGAGTGATTTACTTGGAAGGACGTTCTTTTTTAAGTGTCAGCATACAGCATTGAATATACAAAATCATTTCAGGAGCAATAAAACTTGCGTGCGTATGTGGAAAGTTGTTACAAATGATTGAGGCTTTATTACCTGACTTGTTCAGGGCTTTGCACATACACAGAAAACTCAAAAAAAAAAATTTGTACACATTTCATTTGCTCCATATGTGCCCCCCTACTGATCCTATAGACACAACGTCGATAATCAAGTTCTTCTCACGTTCGGCGCATGATGTTCCGGTCAATGGGATCACTCACATAACACCGCACCAAAAATGGGATTGGTATGGGAGAGCGTGGAAGCTATGACATGGATCACTGATCACCAACCATACCACGACCAGTCCATCGGGGTCTCAATTTCATGTTTGAGAATCCACAAACATCGTGATGGAAGTGAGATGGTGCATCATTCTGTTGGTAGATGAAGGTCTCCAGTTGTTGCATGAGTCAGTTTCCCGACATGTCCAGCCACAGGTATCCTGTAATTAATTTTTCTCACAGAAGAATAATTATCGTAAACTTCAAACTAGGAGACTGCATAGATCACATTACTTTTAATAAATCTCGAATGTCCTCTACGATAGCGCGGAGATATTCTGTCCCTCAGATTCACACACTCTGCCTGAACAATGCATCATTCACAAAAAGTGCTGCTTCATCACTCAAGATCAGTCTCTTACAAAACCCATCCTCTCCCACAAGATGTTGCAACTGCGCCGAGAGTTCTGATTTGTAACAATTGCAACTGGTAATACTTCAGTATCAATCATTTCCTTACGATCTCTCAAACGGTCGGTTGTGGCGTTTTCAGCTCTGTGCTTGTTCTGCTTATTGTCTTCTGTGAGCTACGTGAAACTCGTCCACACGACGTCAACCATTTCTTCACTCCATGTAGACCGACCCGTTGATTTCCCCCTGAAGTGGCATACTGAAGCTTTAAACTGCACATACCACCTTCGAATCGGTTTGGCAGTTGGTGAATCTATGCTGAGCTCTTCTGAATTGTCTTACTGATACGGAGACTGATATGAATGAATTTCAGGCGCAACATACGCTTTCTCGGCACCTGTGGCTATCTTGCCTAAGTGCTCACGGCTGCACTCTCGTGGCAGAAATCTGAATTGTATCGTGAGAATAGAAATCTTCTTGAGTTTTTCTATATGACTGTTGAGTTTGGTGCCAACATCTATGACATCCATTTTTTAATCTTTAATAATCTTGTTCCTTTTCACGAAACATGTCTTACACTCAAGAAGTAAATAATTAATAAAATCATTATGTGAGTAGACTGTGCAGGGAAATATGTACACAGGAAAAAAATTACGATTGTAAGAAAATGAATTAAATTTTAGTAGTTTGCCAGAAAATACCTTTTCGGGTGCTGCAAACACCCAGATGTATTTCGCCTATTTCACAAGGCGTCCTCAATGAGTATCCAGGAAGAGAACAGTGTTTTTTGCTGGCATGAATTGGTTTTTAGATTAAAACAGTTCGTTTTATGATAAAGTGAAGAAGTATCCACACTTCAACCTCTAATTCTTTCCTTGAATTTCTCAAATTATATAATACAAGGACATTACCATCGTTTCGAATTGCATCCACTAGCTCCTCAATCTGAATTGTAGAGGGTGATGAATACAGGTTTATCATACGACGTTTCTAAGGAGTGCAAATAGGTGAGACGGTATGATTTTGGAGAAACGGAATTATGAAAGATGTTATAGAAGACGAGCCTCAACAAGAACAAACTGGAATATCAAGAATGGAGAAGAACGAATGGAAAGAGGATACGGAAGAGCATATTTGACATGCTCTCTGGATGAAAACACTACGATCAGTTATACAACAGGAATTATTTCCGCTTCTCATAGGACACATAATTTCATTACGGTTTCAATTAGTCTACCTGTACGCCATCCTTGCTGATTTTTTTTAATTCCTGGACCGTGGTTCTGTTCGAAATACTAAATGGAATGGCTTAGGCGGTGTCCCGTCAGTTAATTAATTTTGGCGGGGCATGCGAAATCGATACAAGGAAATTTGAGGCTACGCTTCCATTATTCAGAACTGTAAAGTAGAGCAAACGTGGATCAATACCACGCGACCAAATATGACGCTCAAAGATTACTGTGCCTGGTTAGCTGCGTTGTGTACAGTGTTACGTTACTAGAGTTATATTAAGGCTGAAGTAGGGAAGCTCAACGTGAAATCGAATTAAGGTTGAACTAGAATTTCTAAAACACACATGTGAAACAGAATGTCGACATAAATGTTACTTTTATTGGATTTCAAGAGTTCGAGAAGTATACTCGTCTATGAAGTACCTTGTTCTTTATTGATGTATTACGTTAAAATTAAAATGAATTTCTTCCAACAAGATATAATTATCTGTTGCGAGGTGAACCAGTTAGAACGAAAATTCTCGATAATGGCGCTAATATGATACGGAGTGAAAACCCCAATGCTACTTACCTTTTTCTGCTTCTTGAATGTAAACTCTTTTTTATTAGATAGAGTCATATATTATCTACTCGACTCTATCATCCTTTAATCCCATTGAAGTAAACGGATTACTTCGCGACAAAGTAGGTGGGCTCTGTACCAGATAACATTTATTTCAATCTGATGTACCCAATACGTACCGAAGTGATGAGTGCATGTGTATCTCAACAGACCGTACTTTTTTAAAGAAATTTGATGTCTAAATCCTTTAAATAAACCTCAACCAGCTCCGCAGCATAATAAATAAACGTCCCTCAGAGTAAATGTTTTTGAAATTAATACGCGATACGTGTTGCAACGCACGTCAACTGTAACATAGCGTAATATTTGCATTACCATCAAGATAAAAAGTTATGCTTTGAGATTTCAGAGCAAGTATAAGCAAACCAACTAACGTGAGAACATGACAAATTATGATACAACAGAGGGCCGATCAAAACAGTGTCACAGTACAACCGCAAATTCAGATTGTAATAACAACGGTGTTATAAGTTCAGATTATCATATTTGTGAAAACGATGCGCTCATACCTTTGCAGATGACACGACTTATGCTGAAAGATCGGCGAGAAACTTAGACGATAAGTAATGACTTTAAAGTAAACTGGTACTATAAAATAATTCGCACAATATCTGGAACCAAACTTTACACACGAAAAACATTTTTTCATAATGTATTGTCACGATGCTAGTTTTTGCAAGTTTTAGAACATAGATGGTGATATTTTTGCTGAAACTAGTTAGGGAAAGTAAATAAACACAAGATATTGGCACCAAAGTGGAGCACAATCCCATAGTATTTCAAGCAGACATGGACCAACAGAAGAGTTCAAGTTACGGTGATTTGTGGAATTCTTGTCGTAGAACATCAATTGGGGAAATGCCGTACAATACAAGAGCTAATGAAATGAATGTAAGAGTCAAATAAAGTCGAATAAGTGTGTCGAATTTATTAGTCAGTGATTACATTACAATATAACATTAATTATTTGAATCCAGACACGAGCAGTTTACTTCTCAAAATCCGAAAACAACATCTAGGTACCGAAAAACATCGTATCCCTCAGAGGTCTACCTTAGGAACAATCTACAATATGCTCATCTTGCTACATACACCCACTCAGTAAAAGGATTCTTTTCACACAATCAATTTTGTTTCCATATTTCATAAATAATTATTAAACGTATTTCACATATATTTGTAATGTTTAGGTTTCTAGTATAAAAATCAGTTCAACCAGAATCACAATAATGAATTTCTCATTGTCTTCTAAGCGCATTTTCTGTTATCAAAAAATATGGGCTACTTTTTGCGAATCTGTTTTGAGATTCCATCTTCTGTATTTCCTTTATGTTCTCACATTCGAACAAGCAAGGAATGCAATACCTGCTGACTTACTTCAGAAAGTTTTTCGGATTTCTACGGAATCGGCAAAGCGTTTAACGTTCAGATAGTATTTCATAGTGTTTTAAATTTGCGTTTTATTGTTAGTTTCTTTTGAGGAGAGGTGCAGACCAGTGTTGTAAGGCACTGTAATTTCATGGCATCTCTTCCATTGCTCAATCATTTAACTAAGCTACAAATCTCGATTCATTGGATGCATTACAAATAGGTTATTATGAAAGGAAATTTAGACGATTCGGTATTTACACTCATAAATACAAGTTTAATGAAGAGAAACTAACTGGCCTTTTCAAGAGTCATAGAACTAACTGGGAATTAAGATCGTAATGCCGGTCAGTAAAACATCCCTAAACTTCTTTAGCCCTGTGTAAAAACAAGTGACACAGAGTGGAGGTCGATAGCAAAAAAATTATAAATACCGTTCTTAGTCTTTCGAAACCATTCTAGCAACGAAGATAAGAATAATGTTCCTCGTTGAGATCATGGGGAGAAGCCTACGAGGAATGAATTTAAACTGAGGAGTGAAGACATTGAGAACAAGTGTATAACCGAAATGCAATAGGACCTGCTGGTGCATCCACGATATTCCACGTAGAACAAGCGGAATGACTAGCCGATTTTCCCGGTGACGGAATGACCCACCTGAATGGAAGAATACAGTCTGTAAGAAGAATGAGACAGCATATGCAAACGAGCGTACATGTATGTCTGTGTCGTCATGCAGGTAGACATTTCATGAACGTGTTTGTTGACTTCATAAAAGCCGAAGAATTACTCTACAGAAATGTGCAAGGATTCTGCAAGCCAAATACACTGACCGTAAAAGAATCCCAACGTCAGCGCCACTATGAGGTTGCAAATGAGGCTTGATTTAAATACACACTGCAGCAGTCGTAAGCGGTAGTTAACTTTGAAGTTGGACGTGGTAAGTTACCGTAGGACAAGAATGCCTTTAAGGCGACAAAGACGCCATTATCAGCAACTCACTGAATTTGAACGAGGTCGTGTAATAGGGCTACGAGAAGTCGGATATTACTTCTGCTATATTACAAAAAGACTTGGCAGGAATGTAACCATTGTATATGATTGCTGGCAGCAATGGTCAGTAGCAATGGACACGGGAATGTACGGTCGTAAGGAGATCGGGCTTCAGATGGCCACGTGGCACATCGAGGGGGAAGAACATACGTTCCGCTTATGGTTCTGGCGCATCGTACTGCATCTCCAGCAGCAATTCGAGCAGCAGTTGGCATGACAGTGAGGCAACGAACTGTTACAAATCGGTTACGTCAAGGGCAGCTCCGAGCCAGACGCACTAGCGTACATTCCAATGTTGCCAAACCATTCGTGATGTCAAGCGAGAGCTCAATGGAGAGCAGGGTCGAGGTCTGTTCTGTTTTATGGTCCGCGTCAGTGCCAGTGATGGCCGTGTGTTGAGGGCTAACAATCTACCTCTCTGCGTATTAGACACACTGGAATTGTGGTGTGGGGTGCGATTTCGTATAACAGCAGGCTCGCTCTCGCGGTTACCCCATGCACTTTGATTGCAAATTTGTGCGTCAGGCTGGCGGTTCGACCTGTTGTGTTGACATTCACGAACAGCATTCTGGGATTGATTTCCAACAAGATAACGCTCACCCATATACCGTTGTTGTAACCCAACGTGCTCGACAGAGAGCCGCGTGGGGAAGCCGCGCGGTGTAAGGCGCCTTGCCCGGATCAGCGGCCCCTTCCTTCGAGCCCTCCCTCGGGCATGGATGTCTACGTTGTCCTTAGTTTAAGTTCGTTTACGTTAGATTGAGTAGTGTGTGAGCCTAGAGACCGTTGACCTCAGCAGTGGTCCCCTAGGAACTTACCACAAATTTGCAGTTCCTGCTCTACGGAGCGTTGACATGTTGCCTTGGCCTATTCGACCATCAGATCTGTCTCCAGTCGAGCTCTACGGACGATAACAGCAGCGTCATCCACAAACAGCATTATCTGTCTCTGTACTAACCGGGTAATGTCAGAAGCACGGGTGTGTATCCCACAAATTGACATCCGTCACCAGTACAACACAATGTATACAGTTTCACATTCTCGTCGACTTATCTCGCGGGACCGAGTGAGGTGGCGCAGTGTTTAACACGCTCGACTCGCATTCGGATGGACGGCTGATAAAACCCGCGTCCGGCCATCTTGATTGAGGTTTTCCTTGATTTCTCTAAATCGCTTCAGGTAAATGGCGGGATGATTCCTGTAAAAGGGCACAGCCGACTTTCCCTCAGATAGGACCGATGATATCGCTGTTTGGTCCCCTGCCCCGGATCAACCAGCCAACCAACCTTAACTCGTGATTACATTATCCTGTGCCTTGCAATGTTAATCACTTTAAATATGTTATCTAGACAAATATACTCTCGAGCCGGCAGTGGTGGCCGAGCGTTTCTAGGCGCTTCAGTCCGGAACCGCGCTGCTGCTACGGTCGCAGTTTCGAATCCTGCCTCGGGCATGGTTGTGTGTGATGTCCTTAGGTTAGTTAGGTTTAATTAGTTCTACGTCTAGGGGAGTGACGACCTCAGATGTTGAGTCCCTTAGTGCTTAGAGCCATTTGAACCATTTTGTACTCTCGAAATTTTATTATATGTTATTACTTTTTGGTGTTGCACAGTGAGAGTATGTAAGCAAAAGCGCTGATGGCGTCCTAGCAACCAGAAATCACGACGTCCTCAGAAACTAATCTCTCGTTCAAGTTGCTCCTCGGGAAGAGTGGTCGGACGGTCAGCTATCGCAACATATGTAAATGTTGCGATGCATAACGTTGTCACGCTTCTCCGACTATGTAAATAATTACCAGTGCCTTATGTAAATGGCATGTAACTATAAAATAAAAGATTCTTCTGTTCTCAGGGATGATGCTAACAGAGACTGTATAAATGACTGCAATGTAGTCGGCGCAAACAGGAGAAAAACTTTCGTTTTCATTACATAATCGGCACTCGTCACTCGTCACAACCGTAAAATATCTGGCCGGAGTGGATTTTACGCATATATACAGATGGCATACACCTCACTTTATCGGTAGAGCCATAAGAAGGGGTAATCGACCAACAAATGGGACTCTTTTTTTTTTTTAACGTATGAGTGATCCTTCATGGATTTGCTTAGGACTCGTGAGAGGGTAGTAAAAATTTCCGCTAAAGAGGGAACCGATAATCTTTTTTCAGGCTTCCCATTCACGACTGAAACAAAAAAGGTGGGTAAACAATCCTCACACAACCTTTGCTATGTTGGAAAAAGAAAATGTTGTTGATTTCTACGGCTTACATGTGGATCCACACGTCCTCTGACAAGTACTACTGTTACAATCGGAATGTTATGTTGTGTAACAATTATATGAATCGTTATTTCCTGTTATCTGTTTTAACATTGTTACTCATTCGTACTATGGTCTTATTTCGACGTTATCGCCATTTACTAATACAACGTTTTGTTCATAACATATGTACATACTACATCTGTGTCTCGTCGACATTTTATTACTGTCGTATCATAAAAGGCATGCATTTTCGATAAGATTTTATAGTTAGTTCTATTTTGACATCTTATTAACTTGATCCAGGTTTTTCGTAATAACCGACAGCTTTATCGATTGATCCAGAGATGCTGTATCTCTGGATCAAGCGGTAAACCTATCAGATCATATGGAAAATACTTCATTATTCACGATATAAGTCAACGAGAAAATCGTGGTCATGTACAAATCCAGGATATAAATACTTTACAAAAACTTAAAGCAAGTAAAGCTAAATCAAGTTAATAAGCTTTCAATATAGAATCAATTATATAATCAGACGAAAAATACAAATTTTTCGTGATATGACAATAAGAATATAGTGACCAGACACAGCATATCCCGTATGAAAATATGTTGTGAACAACTTATCATTGTACTACGAAGTGGTAATATCACCGAAATAAGCTTATAGTACGAATGAGTAACAGAGTTAGGAAGCTAACAGGAAATAACTATTCATTAAAATGTTAAACATTACGCTGCAGGCCCTACAACGCGGAAGTTGTGTTACATTTGTATCACATTGGTATTGGTATTCCAAAGATTTGAGTTTCATGCGTCATCAGACTCTAAGAAGATTTAACAATTAAATCAAGCTGCTTTTAAACTGCAGATTAAAAATTCACAGTGGCTCTTGATAGTTTCAATGTAAAGCAGCATTTAGTACCCCAGCGGTGACCAGGAAATACGAGATGAATCGTACTCTTGAATTGGACGAGGTGTAAGGTGACCATATCTACTGAGGGTGGAAGACTGGTGTCACCGTTGAATAAGAATATTACAAAACAAGTCCTACTTCAAAGAAGTAGTGAACATAGTGTAATAATGTGATACAATCAATGGTCAATTATTGATAACAGTTGATGCCATAAGGCGAACTGGAAATGATAATCCATAATGCAAAAGGAGTAACTCTAGACCACTACTGATGCCGTATCTAAACATTACGGGTTTATTTTTCCTACTCACCCGCTTTAAGTTACATTTTTCTACATTGAGAGCCAGCTGTCATTCATCAAACGAACTAGAAGGTTTGTCTATGTCATATTGTATCAACCTCCAGTCACTTATCTCCGACACCTTCAAGTACACCACAGCATAATCGGCGAACAACAGCAGATTGCTGCCACCCTGTCTGAGAGATCATTTATGTATACATCGAGGAAAGTACTGGGTTTTATCATCAAGAAGTTTTTGAGGCAGTCACCTATTCCGTATGCACGTACCTTCGTCAACAGTCTATAGTGAGATACACCTAGAAATATGGAGTCTGCTTGTTGCTCTTCATCCATAGTTAGCAGTATATTGTGTGAGAAAAGAGCATTCTGGGTTTTGCACGATCGATGCTTTCTAATACCGTGCTGATTCGTGGACACGAGCTTTTCGGTCTCTAGGATATTTATTATATTCCAACTCAGAATATACTGTAAGATTCTGCAGCACACCGACGTTAAGGATACTGGTATGAAGTTTTGCGCATCCGTTCTTTCACCCTTTTTTTATACAGGAATCACTTCCGCTGTTTTCCAGTTGCTTGATACGTTTCGCTGGTCGAGAGATTCACGATAGATGGAAACTAAGTAAAGGGCCAATGATGTAGAGAAACCTTTGTAAAACCGGACTGGAATTCCATCTGGACTTGGCGACTTATTTGTTTTCCACTTTCTCAGTTCTTTGTCTAAGCCAGGGATGCTTATTACTTTGTCATCCATACGAACTCTGTGCGATGGTGAAACGAAGGTATGTTTGTAAGATTCTCCTACGTGAACGATTTCTTAAACGTGGAATTGAACACTTCTGCTTTCCTTTTGGAGTCTACCACTGACAAACCAGACTGGTCAACAAGTGACTAGAAGGAAGCCTTAGACCTGCTTAGCGCTTTTAAGTAGGAAAAAAAATTTTATTGTCCTCCGCGAGATCTGTAGTCAAGGTGTGATGGTGGCAGCTGTTTATGCTATGCACGTAGATTTTTTCACAGACTCACGAATCTACACTAACCTCTGTCTGTCATTATTTGGGAGTCCTCTTTTTAGCCGAGAGTGCAACAGCCTTTGGTTTCTCAGCGTTTTCCGAATTTCGTTGTTAAACCATGGTGGATCTTTTCCGTCCTTATCCTTTTACTAGGTACATACTTGTCCAGAGGATCATATACAGTCTGCTTAAACTTTGTCTATAATTCCTCTAGTTTCATCATTCTGCAACTAAATGATTACGGTCCATTGTCTAAATGAGATGCTAACAACAGCTTATCTGCTCTTTCAAGCAGAAAGACACCCGTAGCCCTCTTGACTGATTTATTATCTATCGTAACCATAGTCACTATGACGACATCATAATCACTAATTCATATCTAGATACTGAACCCATCGATAAGGTCTAGTCTGTTGGTTGCTACAGGGTCCTAGATACATCCACTGTGTGGGCTACCGAACTAGCTGCTCAAGAGAGTCTTCACAGGTCTGTTTGTACCCCTTTCAATGAATCACAGCTGAACATAGACTTTCTTTGAATGTCTCAGCGGAGTCGGATGGTTGGTAAAAACATCCAAAAAAATAACTTGGTTTCACTTGTTATGCGCAATCAGATAGCTTCATAATCACATTCAATTTCAACCCCAGTAGAGAGGCTATTTTCGTCGGCTTCAACGAACATTCCTCCTGCTACGGTGTCTAACATGTCTTTCGATAACCATTCCAAGACTTGCTAAATATCTCAGAGCTTTTTACTTCGCCTTTTAGCCAATTCTTAGTCCTAAGAATAAATGAGGTTGAAAACTTTCTTGGAGGGCTGTAAATTCGCGAAATTTGTTACGAATACTTCGACAATCTACTGACCGTTTTTAAAGTCGAACTGTCTTCTTTACTCTGTCCGTGTTCTGAATTTCCCATATGCGTATCGACTGGCGAGCGTTCATGCGAATATCTGAGATTACCACCTAGAAAAAAAAAGCGCTCAACAATTGTCAGCACTCCACAAATAGTTTATCCCAGTAGCAAACTTCTTAGTCTATTGCACCTCTGACCTATCAAGGGGAGTCCTACAGATCCCCACCCTGTAACGTAGGTCCAGAAAGACGCAGCGAAGACCTTCACAAAGACGACGAAGCCCTTGATTGAGACTCTCCACTTGGCTCCGCACTAAAGAACCCCGATCAACTCTGGGAATGATGCTCTAAATTGCGGGCTGTGCTTGCATCCCACTTGCTTGACCAGCAATCTTCACACTTCCGAAAGCCATCTGTAGTAACTGAGGATATCCTCATATCCCAAGCGCCAAGCATCGTTGGTGAGCCACAACTCAGACGACTGCAACCAGTACCCTCGATAGCCGCAGGCAAAGCCGCTTCCACATCTCTGGGATGAGGTCCCCAGCAGAGATAACGAGTGTACATTGGATTTTTTGCCGGCTCTGACCGTTATCTTCCTAAGGGGCTCCACAACGGGAGTAACACAGGAGCTTCCAATAACTAGCAAACCCCTGCACAATTGTTCCTGCTCTGATCCTGCTGAAGGATCGCCACCTGTTCACTCCCTTGGTGAATAGGTGAGGCCATTCGGTCAGTTTCCACATTGCTCCTCCGTCTCGAGCGGAGACAACGTGTTACCACTCGCCCTGCAGGTCCACCACGTAGTGGACACCAGAAGATGCCTCGGCAGTAGAGCCCCTGAACGAAACAAACAACACGTGAGGCTTCCCATACGCTCGAGAATCTCCGCCATAGCTACTAACCAAAGCTGTAGAATGAAGGCAACTGGTAGAAACCAAAACCAAATCAGCTACATATATCAAGAAAAGTTTTGCAGCAACTCGGTTCCGATCGTTCCGGAACCTATACAGAAAATTGCAATAAGGATCAACATAATCATCATTTCCGCCCTTTTAGTGCTCATGAAAACCACATATTGCGTACAGTGAGATCTTCAGAGGTGGTGGTTCAGATTGCTGTAAACCCCAGTACCTGTAATTCCCAGTAGCACGTCCTCTTGCCGTGATGCATGCCTGTATTCGTCGTGGCATATTATCCACAAGTTCATAAAGGCTCTGTTGGTCCAGATTGTCCCACTTCTCATCTGCGATCCGGCATCGATTCCTCGGAGTGGTTGGTGGGTCACGTTGTCAATAAACAGCCTTTTCAATCCATCCAAGGCATGTCCGATAGGGTTCATGTCTGGAGAACATACTGGGCACTCTAGATGAGCGACGTCGTTATCCTGAAGGAAGTCATTTACAAAATGTGCACGATGGGGGCGCGAATTGTCGTCCATGAAGACGAATGCCTCGCCAATGTGCTGCCGATATTCCGATGTGGTTGCACTATCGGTCAGAGGATGGCACTCACGTATCGTACAGCCATTACGGCGCCTTCCATGACCACCAGCGGCGTACGTGCCCCACATAATGCCAACTCAAAATAGCATTGAACTTCCACGTTGCTGAACTCGCTTGGACAGTGTGTCTAAGGCGTTCAGCCTGATCATGTTGCCTCCAATCACGTCTCCGACGATTGTCTGATTTGAGGAATATGTGACACTCGTCCGTAAAGAACCCTGAGCGGTCCATTCAGCATGTTGCTGATCCCATATGTACCGCGCTGCATGGTGTCGTGGTTACAAAGATGGACCACGACATGGACGTCGGGAGTGTAGTTGCGCATCATGCAGCCTATTGCGCACAGTCAGAGTCGTAACACAACGTCCTGTGGCTGCACGGAAAGCATTATTCAACACGGTGGCGTTGCTGGCAGGGTTCCTCCGAGCCATAATCCGTAGGTAGCGGTCATCCACTGCAGCAATAGTCCTTGGGTGGCCTGAATGAAGCATGTAATCGACAGTTCCTTTTTCTCTGTATCTCCTCCATTCCGAACTACATCGCTTTGGTTCTCTCCGAGACCCCTGGACACTTCCCTTGTTGAGAGCCTTTCCTGGCACTAAGCAACAATGCTGATGCGATCGAACCGCGGTATTGACCGTCTAGGTATGGTTGAACTTCAGACAACATGACGCGTGTACCTCCTTCCTGGTAGAATGACTGAAACTGATCGGCTGTCGTACCACCTCCGTCTAATAGGTGCTGTTCATGCATGGTTGTTTACATGTTTGGTTGGTTTTACTGACATCTCTGAACACTCTAATGGACTGTATCTGTGCTACAATACACACAGTCAACGGATGTCTTCATGAGTTCTGAAAACTGAAGCGATGCAAAACGTTTTTGATATATGTATTTACGAACTGCGTTTAGCTCCTCCTCCGTCCGCACACGGTTGGCACACTTCCTATCCATCCTAGCAAAACAAATTGAAGAGGAAACAGTAAAGGCTGTCAGAAATCTAGGTAAGGTGCTTGTTGTCCTCCTGTCGTGGTGCCAAGGGACGCTGATATCTTAGTGAACTATGTAGCCGGCTGTTCAGAAGAAATGACATACGAGCTCCAAAGTATGTGAATTTACACTAACGGCTTCTTTTCTTTGAAAAAAAAAATAAACCTTCAACTTTTTAAATACCAAAACACTCAAGAAATTAAACAAATATATATTATTAAGAAAAAACAGACAATGCTAAATGCGTATCTTGCTGCCCTGGAGACGTGTCGGAGGCGACAGTTGGCACCGAACTAAGGTCTTAACTACGCTGACTAGAACGGTCATTAATCTCAAAACAAACAGCTGAGTAACTACAGCGCTACTGACTAATTGAATATACACTTCCTAAACGACAGTTTAAAATGTGGGCCACGCGGGGTAGCCGCTCGGTCTAAGGCGCCTTGTCACGGTCCGCGCGTCTCGCTCCGTCGCAGGTTCCGGTGGCATTGGTGTGTGTGTTGTCCTTTAAGTTAGTTTAAGTTAGCTTAAGGAGTGCGTAAGCTTAGGGGCCAATGACATCAGCAGTATGGTCCCATAAGACCTTATCCGATATTTCCAGTTTCCAATTGAACTCTGAGGATCTGAGGCCTGAGGCCTACTGAATATTTACTATTTGCAAAGGTCTTGAAATTAAGCAAACAATGATGACACTAGCGACGTCTGCGACGAGAAATTATGCTAGAAAGTAAACTCACTCAAAACAAATGACCGAAAAATACACAGATACTTGCAACAAAAATATACAGGATGTTTCAAAAGTGATGGTCAATATTCAGGGATATGACGAGATTGAACATTCCAAACAAAAAGGTCAAGTAAACGTGGGCTCTGAAACGCTTACCTTAAGAACTATGAGCGATTCTCGCATAAAGTTATGAGCACTTGTTCAGTAGAGGAATCGGTTTTCAAAATAGAGAAGATACAAAAAAGCTCATAGCTCTACATGAGTTACGTTTCAAAGTAGCGAAGATGAACAAGTGCTCATAGCTCTTAAGGTATGCGTTTTATAGCAAATGTCGACTGTACATATTTTTCTTCTTTTAGTCCATACTACCACCTTTCGAAACATGGAAAGCAAAGAGCTTTCAGTAGAAGAGATTTTGTCACTGTATCGAAGATCAAGAGTTGCTCATACCTCTTAAGGTATGGGCTTTAGTGCCAATGTTTACTTGACTTTTTATTTCAAATGATCATTCCTATCATACCCCTGAAAATTCACCATCACTTCTGAAAAAGACCTGTATAACACTACTAAAACGCCGTACAATCAGCTACCGTTCACTTCTGCTCAGCCGGCCGCGGTGGTCTAGCGGTTCAGGCGTTCAGTCCGGAACAGCGCGACTGCTACCGTCGCAGGTTCGAATCCTGCCTCGGGCTTGGATGTGTGTGATGTCCTTAGGTTAGTTGGGTTTAATTAGTTCTAAGTTCTAGGGGACTGATGACCACAGCAATTGAGTCCCATAGTGCTCAGGGCCATTTGAACATCTGCTCAGAAGTAAGTTTCATTATGCAATATGTGTTTATTGCACCACGTATGTAAGTCACACTACTGGACAGTATCGGCCTTTCGACATTTTGGAACGCCTACGAATACAACACCAAAAGAACAGTGAACAGGCGAAATACATTAATGAACACCATGTACATGTATATGACAGTAGTGTTGGTAAATTAATCGCAAGGCGTTAGTGATGTGAGTGTCATACTGGAAACCCCATTTGTGACACTGGTTCCCATGCACACTTAGAACATTTACGTGTACGCTTCGCGCATCACAACCTGCTTCTGAG
Organism: Schistocerca gregaria; assembly: GCF_023897955.1. Lineage (NCBI taxonomy): Eukaryota > Metazoa > Arthropoda > Insecta > Orthoptera > Acrididae > Schistocerca > Schistocerca gregaria. The sequence goes on from NC_064924.1 coordinate 420,800,408, forward strand.
CACAAATTACGAAAATCGTCATCTACATAAAAACACTACCAACTCAAGCTTCCCAGTCCTAGCAAATTCGTTTAACTGCAGGTCGTGCCCTTCACCTCCTCATTGTCTTTTAGAAAATCGAGACGAAGATGTATAATCCAAAGGCTATTCTTAGAAACGCCATTTTACAAGGAGTCAATGTTTATTACAGAGAGAGCTAAAGTCATGTGACCACAGTTACCGTTAATTACAAATAAAAATTGTTTCCAGGGAGACGCGGCAGTGCTATTCTTTCCATGAAGACGTATCTCTGTTTTCATTAAATATACAAGTTCCCTTTCCTCATGTAGGTCACAATCCTGTTTTAGTTACACTAAGAACGTATTTGTCGTAATAGGTGCAGCATCAACGAACAGTTGTTACATATAAAATGGACTGATAAAATACATTTCTGTATTTTATTAACATCGAAAAATCAATCACTATTGTCACAAAAATGTCTTTCAGTGTACTAGATGTAACAGGCTTGTATAACTCTTACGAGTGGTGTTTAACCTTACAGTCTTTATTAGTATCAATATGCAGGCTGCAAGGATTTTGATAAGTAATACCTCCCCCCATGAACCATGGACCTTGCCGTTGGTGGGGAGGCTTGCGTGCCTCAGCGATACAGATGGCCGTACCGTAGGTGCAACCACAACGGAGGGGTATCTGTTGAGAGGCCAGACAAACGTGTGGTTCCTGAAGAGGGGCAGCAGCCTTTTCAGTAGTTGCAGGGGCAACAGTCTGGATGATTGACTGATCTGGCCTTCCAACATTAACCAAAACGGCCTTGCTGTGCTGGTACTGCGAACAGCTGAAAGCAAGGGGAAACTACAGCCGTAATTTTTCCCGAGGACATGCAGCTTTACTGTATGATTAAATGATGATGGCATCCTCTTGGGTAAAATATTCCGGAGGTAAAATAGTCCCCCATTCGGATCTCCGGGCGGGGACTACTCAGGAGGATGTCGTTATCAGGAGAAAGAAAACTGGCGTTCTACGGATCGGAGCGTGGAATGTCAGATCCCTTAATCGGGCAGGTAGGTTAGAAAATTTAAAAAGGGAAATGGATAGGTTAAAGTTAGATATAGTGGGAATTAGTGAAGTTCGGTGGCAGGAGGAACAAGACTTCTGGTCAGGTGACTACAGGGTTATAAACACAAAATCAAATAGGGGTAATGCAGGAGTAGGTTTAATAATGAATAGGAAAATAGGAATGCGGGTAAGCTACTACAAACAGCATAGTGAACGCATTATTGTGGCCAAGATAGATACGAAGCCCACACCTACTACAGTAGTACAAGTTTATATGCCAACTAGCTCTGCAGATGATGAAGAAATTGAAGAAATGTACGATGAAATAAAAGAAATTATTCAGATAGTGAAGGGAGACGAAAATTTAATAGTAATGGGTGACTGGAATTCGAGTGTAGGAAAAGGGAGAGAAGGAAACATAGTAGGTGAATATGGATTGGGGCTAAGAAATAAAAGAGGAAGCCGCCTAGTAGAATTTTGCACAGAGCACAACTTAATCATAGCTAACACTTGGTTTAAGAATCATGAAAGAAGGTTGTATACGTGGAAGAACCCTGGAGATACTAAAAGGTATCAGATAGATTATATAATGGTAAGACAGAGATTTAGGAACCAGGTTTTAAGTTGTAAGACATTTCCAGGGGCAGATGTGGACTCTGACCACAATCTAGTGGTTATGACCTGTAGATTAAAACTGAAGAAACTGCAAAAATGTGGGAAATTAAGGAGATGGGACCTGGATAAACTGAAAGAACCAGAGGTTGTACAGAGTTTCAGGGAGAGGATAAGGGAACAATTGACAGGAATAGGGGAAAGAAATACAGTAGAAGAAGAATGGGTAGCTCTGAGGGATGAAGTAGTGAAGGCAGCAGAGGATAAAGTAGGTACAAAGACGAGGGCTGCTAGAAATCCTTGGGTAACAGAAGAAATATTGAATTTAATTGATGAAAGGAGAAAATATAAAAATGCAGTAAATGAAGCAGGCAAAAAGGAATACAAACGTCTCAAAAATGAGATCGACAGGAAGTGCAAAATGGCTAAACAGGGATGGCTAGAGGACAAATGTAAGGATCTAGAAGCTTATGTCACTAGGGGTAAGATAGATACTGCCTACAGGAAAATTAAAGAGACGTTTGGAGAGAAGAGAACCATGTGTATGAATATCAAGAGCTCAAATGGCAAACCAGTTCTAAGCAAAGAAGGGAAGGCAGAAAGGTGGAAGGAGTATATAGAAGGTTTATACAAGGGCGATGTACTTGAGGACAATATTATGGAAATGGAAGAGGATGTAGATGAAGACGAAATGGGAGATACGATACTGCGTGAAGAGTTGGACAGAGCACTGAAAGACCTGAGTCGAAACAAGGCCCCCGGAGTAGACAACATTCCATTAGAACTACTGACGGCCTTGGGAGAACCAGTCCTGACAAAACTCTACCAGCTGGTGAGCAAGATGTATGAGACAGGCGAAATACCCTCAGACTTCAAGAAGAATATAATAATTCCAATCCCAAAGAAAGCAGGTGCTGACAGATGTGAAAATTACCGAACTATCAGTTTAATAAGCCACGGCTGCAAAATACTAACGCGAATTCTTTACAGACGAATGGAAAAACTGGTAGATGCGGACCTCGGGGAGGATCAGTTTGGATTCCGTCGAAATGTTGGAACACGTGAGGCAATACTGACCTTACGACTTATCTTAGAAGAAAGATTAAGAAAAGGCAAACCTACGTTTCTAGCATTTGTAGACTTAGAGAAAGCTTTTGACAATGTTGACTGAAATACTCTTTTTCAAATTCTAAAGGTGGCAGGGGTAAAATACAGGGAGCGAAAGGCTATTTATAATTTGTACAGAAACCAGATGGCAGTAATAAGAGTCGAGGGGCATGAAAGGGAAGCAGTGGTTGGGAAAGGAGTGAGACAGGGTTGTAGCCTCTCCCCGATGTTATTCAATCTGTATATTGAGCAAGCAGTAAAGGAAACAAAAGAAAAATTTGGAGTAGGTATTAAAATTCATGGAGACGAAGTAAAATCATTGAGGTTCGCCGATGACATTGTAATTCTGTCAGAGACGGCAAAGGACTTGGAAGAGCAGTTGAACGGAATGGACAGTGTCTTGAAAGGAGGATATAAGATGAACATTAACAAAAGCAAAACGAGGATAATGGAATGTAGTCAAATTAAATCGGGTGATGCTGAGGGAATTAGATTAGGAAATGAGACACTTAAAGTAGTAAAGGAGTTTTGCTATTTAGGAAGTAAAATAACTGATGATGGTCGAAGTAGAGAGGATATAAAATGTAGACTGGCAATGGCAAGGAAAGCGTTTCTGAAGAAGAGAAATTTGTTAACATCGAATATAGATTTATGTATCAGGAAGTCGTTTCTGAAAGTATTTGTTTGGAGTGTAGCCATGTATGGAAGTGAAACATGGACGATAACTAGTTTGGACAAGAAGAGAATAGAAGCTTTCGAAATGTGGTGCTACAGAAGAATACTGAAGATAAGGTGGATAGATCACGTAACTAATGAGGAGGTATTGAATAGGATTGGGGAGAAGAGAAGTTTGTGGCACAACTTGACTAGAAGAAGGGAACGGTTGGTAGGACATGTTTTGAGGCATCAAGGGATCACAAATTTAGCATTGGAGGGCAGCGTGGAGGGTAAAAATCGTAGAGGGAGACCGAGAGATCAGTACACTAAGCAGATTCCGAAGGATGTAGGTTGCAGTAGGTACTGGGAGATGAAGCAGCTTGCACAGGATAGAGTAGCATGGAGAGCTGCATCAAACCAGTCTCAGGACTGAAGACAACAACAACAACAATACCAACTGTTTAGCTTTGGGGTAAGGTGTGAGAAAGCTCACATATAATCCCACAGATGATAAATAATTTTATTTATTTTAGAGATATCTACTCTCTGTCATTGTCTTTGGATGTGTTACAATTCTCACTGGCCATCTCTGATCGCCCCGTAAGTGTGTGTGTGTGTGTGTGTGTGTGTGTGTGTGTGTGTGTGTGTGTTTGTTTGTATGTGAAAACAATGATGTATGTCGATCCGCAGTTTGAGTGATGTAATCAAACAATTTATTCCTTCCAAAAGTACAACTGGTCGTTCCTTCCTTCCACAACAATCTTGTTGTGCCTGTGGAGATACTTTTATTAAGTATTGGTGAAACTGAGTACAGGTCTTTTGCGAACCATATTTATCAAGGCAGAAAATTGTTCAGTACCTGTTACCGGATGTATTTCTTATAGTGACCATTACTTTCGCTCCGCTCCTAAACTAGGGATGAAAGAAACGTTGCATGATGGCATTACAAAAAATGGCTCTGAGCACTATGGGACTTATCTTCTGAGGTCATCAGTCCCCGGAACATAGAACTACTTCAACCTAAGGATGTCACACGCACCCACACCCGAGGAAGGATTCGAACATGCGACCGTAGCGGTCGCGCTGTTCCAGACTGTAACGCCTAGAACCGCTCGGCCACCCGCGCCGGCAATGGAATTACATTTCATCAGATGCACTGCTGAAGCATTTTGGGCTATTGTGGTATTTGAGAAGCATGGAAGATAAGGTAAAATAATTTACTTGTGCTTTACATCGCTTGGTCCTTAAACTCGACTACATCCCAATTCACGGGCAATAATTACTATAGATTATGTTTCTATAGTGTTACGTTACCTACACTCTGCCCTCCTCACACACTCTTCAGAGATCACAATCATTTGGCAGAAATTTCTGATTACTGTGACATTTCAGTAGTAACATAGATGTGTGAAATCATTAATTTAAGCCTCTGTTATTGTCCTAAATGGCCCATATATCTAATTCTGGACGTTTTCAACAGAGTAGACTTCTGTTGGTGACAATGAGGAACTCTCGTGGTACAAAGATCGAACATCTGATACTTTTAGCAGTGCAGCCTAGATGGACTTACACTCTAAGGGTAATACTAGCACTGATTGGAAGAGAGGAGGAAGAGGCACTGGTTTGTATATATTTTATGTATGTTTAATAATTCAGGTCGTTCGGGTGCATTTGAATGCAGCCCTGATGGCACTTTCATTTTAATACTAGGCTCTGATTGGAGAAGAAGAGAGGGAGATAGTAACTAACTGCATGTGTGACGCCATCTTATAATGCTACTCTCTGAGTGGTTGGGAATAGACAAGGGATGGGGTAAAATGAGCTACTGGTCTATTTCCAGCATCTTGCATCTTTAATGTTACAGTACGATTTGCCAGAGATATAGAAGGGGAAAGCGCATGACTTGATGTGAACGACGGAAATAACAAAATGCGTTACTTCATTACCACACTCTGGTTGGAAAGAAAAATGGGGGTGGGGCTTTAAATTTCACAATAACTTAATTAGGCTCTTTCCCCAATATTTTAAATTTTAGTTCTGTACTCTGATTGGTTGGAGATGGAGGGATGGGGAGTAGCAGAGTGCTATCGACGTCTCATTATCACAATTATTTTATTTTCTGGTATTACACTGTTATTGAAAGGAGACGGGAAGGAGCGGGTATGTGTTGTAAAGCACATTTAATCTGTTTAGATCAGCTTTGCCGTTTATTAGATTGCTATGATTGGCTAGAGATAAATAGTTGGAGAGGGGGAGAGTTTAAACTTTTTTATTGACACAGTTAAGCTATTTCCAGCATGTTCGATATTTCATTGGTTGTTTCATTTTCCATATTTTGCCACGATTGCCTGGCGATAAGGAGGGAGTGTTGCAACCCACTAACAAATATGATGTCGTCACTGTCAAATCAGACGACTTCTACAGGTCAAGGTCATCGATGACGTAATGCATATGTGACTGATAACGATTATGACCCCAATTTTCGTGGCAGGGAGAGGGGACCGTTGGAGATATACTGCAAAACTGCCAAAGCTTTGTTATGACACCAATATTCGTTGGCCGTTACTCACCTAGGTTGGGTGGTAGCGGTGGTATTGGTAGTAGCGTCCGGATCCGAACTGTGGCCTCCAGAGTGTTCAGTATCGCTCTCGGGTGCAGACCTCATTGTAGAGGACAATTTTCTTTTTCAAGGCTCACTACAATGTTTCATTGCTGACTCAGTTGTAGGCCGTTATCTTTGTTAATTAGACAAACTTGGGCCATAATCTCGGTGCCCTCTTTTGTTACGCGGTCTCAGACGGAGAAAGACTGCCTAAGTATCGTGGTGTTGTAATCTATAGTATGACCAGTTTTTATAATATGATCGGCTAAGACTTGTTAGGCGATCTGTCGTAACTAAGTGTGGCCTTATGTTCACGTCACCGCTCTTCTACCTTGCGTACGGTTGTCCTTGTGCATGCTTTACCGCAAATGCTGGGCATTTCGCAAACCTCTGTCTTGTGAAGTCCTAGATCACCATTTATTGGTAAACCTCTGGCTTGTGAAGTCCTAATTTATCTTTAGTGAACCTAGTAGTGTCGTGGACGT